>NC_073624.1:105690000-106315000 GCF_029407905.1 Bubalus kerabau
AGGATATTGGTAAAACAAAAGAAAATTTTCTAAAATAAACAAACTCAATGTTGGCTTAAAATATAGTCTCTATTAGTATTTTCTAACAGTACCTTAGCATAATTTGCATCGTCTTCTTCACCTATATGATTCTTGAAACTGCTAAATTTCTCATAGCAACATTAATTCTTTGGCTGAAATACTTAAGCCTATGCTCATCACTTTAACTGTCCCTTGAAGCAGGGATTTGTCAACAGCTGGAGTGAAGTCTTTATGCCTCTCTAAACAGTAGTGTAATGGAATTCAGTCTCCAGTTACTGTATATAGTAAGAGCAGTTCTATCTCAATCTTGGTTGTGAAGAGTTCTCAATGTCCCAGAAATTTTAAGACAAATGTATATGACAACCACCTTTGTAACTTACACTCTTTATATCCACAAATTAGAGGTGGGGAGTCAGCATTCATTTTCCACATCTGGAAATAAAGCATTGCCAGAGTCCAGCTCCAGCAGGCAGGGAATCAGCCTGAAGGGGTAAGCAGTGTAGTCAGATGATGTAGCCTCTGACTCATAGTAGGGAACTACATGTTTATTTCAAGCTTTAGGTTTTCTTTTATACTTTGAAAAAAGCATTAAGTCAGAGGTTTGATATTTTTTAGTTTTTCCCACCCAGATTTATTGTCTCCAGAAATCATTGTTGTCCTACAAACAGAGTTCCTGCTTCAGCGATTCTCTCAGAATCGGTTTTACTGTTATCTACTTTCTCTTATGTGTCCTATACTTAACTTGTGATTACATTGTAACTCATGCCACATTCCTCAGTTTATTTCTTATCTTTCTAAATCCTGTTTGCCCCTAGCATCTTAAGATCACTATCTCCTAAAAAGGCTTCTAGCTATTCTTAATTTTTCCTAAACTCTAAACTCAGCAAGGAGAAGGCAGTGGCACCCCACTCCAGTACTCTTGCCTGGGAAATCCCATGGGCAGAGGAGCCTGGTAGGCTGCAGTCCAGGGGGTTGCTGGGAGTCAGACACGACTGAACGACTTCACTTTCACTTTTCACTTTCATGCATTGGCCAAGGAAATGGCAACCCACTCCAGTGTTCTTGCTTGGAGAATCTCAGGGACAGGGGAGCCTGGTGGGCTGCCGTCTATGGGGTCTCACAGAGTCGGACACATGAAGTGACTTAGCAGCAGCAGCAGCAAACTCAGCAAAGTTCCATTGCCATAAACATTTCCCTCACAAACAGGTCTCAGATAATAATCCTTCCCATGGCCTCAAGCTGCGGCCTATGTGCTCATCCTGGGACATTCTTTGTAAAGATCCTTGAACAAATGTCAAAGGTTATTTTATAGATTATTTTCTGGGCACAACTGCAGAAGGCTTTGTTCTTTCTCATGCTTTTCTCAAGCACAATAAGCACCTTAACATTCTTTCCAGCCAACTCAACTCAAAGAAAGGAAAGAACAAGTCAGAATCACAAGGCCTAACTCCTTCATTGCTGGTCTGTGCCTGCGGGACAAGGAGAGGGAGTTGGGGGCCGTGCCTCCAATTGGTCAGTAATGCCTAACGTGGCTCCTGACATAGCATAAGCAACATTATCATTCTTACCTTGATACTGTCTCTTTCCCAGTCCTTTTTTAAAATAATTTTATTCATTTATTTATTTATCTATTGGCTGTGCTCGGTCTTTGTTGCTGTATGGGCTTTTCTCAAGTTGCAGCAAGCAGGGGCTACTTTCTAGTTGCAGTGCATGATCTTCTCATTGTGGTGGCTTCTCTCATTGCTGAGCATGGTCTCTAGGGTATGCAGGCTCAGTAGTTGCGGCTCCTGGACGTTAGATCACTGGCTCCAAAGTTCTGGCATTCAGGCCTAGCTAGCTCCAAGGCTTGTGGGATCTTCCTGGACTAGGGGTCAAACCCACATCTCCTGCACTGGCAGGTGGATTCTTTTTTTTTTTTTCCACTTTTATTTATTTATTTATTTTACTTTACAATATTCTATTGGTTTTGCCATACATTGACATGAATCCACCATAGGTGTACATGTGTTCCCCATCCTGAACTCCCCTCCCAACTCCCTCCCCATCCCATCCCTCTGGGTCATCCCAGTGCACCAGCCCTGAGCACCCTGTATCAGGCATTGAACCTGGACTGGCGATTCATTTCACATATGATAATATACACGTTTCAATGCCATTCTCCCATATCATCTCACTCTCGCCTTCTCTCACAGAGTCCAAAAGACTGTTCTATACTTTTGTGTCTCTTTTGCTGTCTTGCATACAGGGTCATCGTTACAATCTTTCTAAATTCCATATATATGTGTTAGTATACTGTATTGGTGTTTTTCTTTCTGGCTTACTTCACTCTGGATAATAGGCTCCAGTTTCATCCACCTCATTAGAACTGATTCAAATGTATTTTTTAAATGGGTGAGTAATACTCCATTGTGCATATGTAGCACAGCTTTCTTATCCATTCATCTGCTGATGGACATCTAGGTTGCTTCCATGTCCTGGCTATTATAAACAGTACTGAGATGAACATTGGAGTACACTTATCTCTTTCAATTCTGGCTTCCTCAGTGTGTATGTCCAGCAGTGTATTTGCTGGGTCATATGGCAGTTCCATTTCCAGTTTTTTAAGGAATCTCCACACTGTTCTCCATAGTGGCTATACTAGTTTGCATTCCCACCAACAGTGTAAGAGGGTTCCCTTTTCTCCACACCCTCTCCAGCATTTATTACTTGTAGACTTTTGGATCACAGCCATTCTGACTGGCATGAAATAGCACCTCATTGTGGTTTTGACTTGCATTTCTCTAATAATGAGTGATGTTGAGCATCTTTTCATGTGTTTGTTAGCCATCTGTATTTCTTCTTTGGAGAAATGTCTGTTTAGTTCTTTGGCCCACTTTTTGATTGGGTCATTTATTTTTCTGGAATTGAGCTGTAGGAGTTGCTGTATATTTTTGAGATTAGTTGTTTGTCAGTTGCTTCATTTGCTATTATTTTCTCACATTCTGAAGGGTGTCTTTTCACCTTGCTTATAGTTTCCTTTGTTGTGCAGAAGCTTTTAATTTTAATTGGGTCCCATTTGTTTATTTTTGCTTTTATTTCCAATAATCTGGAATGTGGGTCATAGAGGATCCTGCTGTGGTTTATGTTGGAGAGTGTTTTGCCTATGTTTTCCTCTAGGAGTTTTATAGCTTCTGGTCTTAGATTTAGATCATTAATCCATTTTGAGTTTATTTTTGTGTATGGTGTTAGAAAGTGTTCTAGTTTCATTCTTTTACAAGTGGTTGACCAGGTTTCCCAGCACTACTTGTTAAAGAGATTATCTTTTCTCCATTGTATATTCTTGCCTCATTTGTCAAAAATAAGGTGTCCATAGGTGTGTGGATTTATCTCTGGGCTTTCTATTTTGTTTCATTGATCTATATTTCTGTCTTTGTGCCAGTACCATACTGTCTTGATGACTGTGGCTTTGTAGTAGAGACAATCAGGCAGGTTGATTCCTCCATTTCCATTCTTCTTTCTCAAGATTGCTTTGACTATTCGAGGTTTTTTGCATTTCCATACAAATTGTGAAATTATTTGTTCAAGTTTTCTGAAAAATATCGTTAGTAGCTTGATAGGGATTGCATTGAATCTATAGATTGCTTTGGGTAGTATACTCATTTTCACTATATTGATTCTTCAGATCCATGAACATGGTATATTTCTCCATCTATTTTTGTCCTCTTTTATTTCTTTCACCAGTGTTTTATAGTTTTCTATATATAGGTCTTTTGTTTCTTTAGATAGATATATTCCTAAGTATTTTATTCTTTTTGATGCAATGGTGAATGGAATTGTTTCCTTAATTTCTCTTTCTGTTTTCTCATTGTTAGTGTATAGAAATGCAAGGGATTTCTGTGTGTTGATTTTATATCCTGCAACTTTACTATATTCATTGATTAGCTCTAGTAATTTTCTAGTGGCATATATAGGGTTTTCTATGTAGAGGATCATGTTATTGGCAAACATGATATACTTCTTCTTTTCCAATCTGGATTCATTTTCTTTCTTTTTCTGTTCTGATTGCTGTGGCCAAAACTTCCAAAACTATGTTGAATAGTAGTGGTGAGAGTGGGCACCCTTGTCTTATTCCTGACTTTAGGGAAAATGCTTTCAATTTTTCACCATTGAGGATAATGTTTGCTGTGGGTTTGTCATATATAGCTTTTATTATGTTGAGGTATGTTCCTTCTATTCCTGCTTTCTGGAAGTTTTTTATGATAAATGGATGTTGAATTTTGTCAAAGGCTTTCTCTGCATCTATGGAGTTAATTATATGGTTTTTATTTTTCAATTTGTTAACGTGGTGTATTACATTGATTGATTTGTGGATATTGAAGAATCCTTGCTTCCTTGGGATAAAGCCCACTTGCTCATGATGTATGATCTTTTTAATGTGTTGTAGGATTCTGTTTGCTAGAATTTTGTTTAGGATTTTTGCATCTATGTTCATCAGTGATATTGGCCTGTAGTTTTTTTTTTTTTTTTTTTTTGTGGCATCTTTGTCAGGTTTTGGTATTAGGGTGATGGTGGCCTCATAGAATGAGTTTGGAAGTTTACTTTCCTCTGCAATTTTCTGGAAGAGTTTGAGTAGGATAGGTGTTAGCTCTTCTCTAAATTTTTGGTAGAATTCAGCTGTGAAGCCATCTGGTCCTGGGCTTTTGTTTGCTGGAAGATTTCTGATTACAGTTTTAATTTCCGTGCTTGTGATGGGTCTGTTAAGATTTTCTATTTCTTCCTGGTCCAGTTTTGGAAAGTTGTACTTTCTAAGATTTTGTCCATTTCTTCCAAGTTGTCCATTTTATTGACATATAGTTGCTGATAGTAGTCTCTTATGATCCTTTGTATTTGTGTGTTTTCTGTTGTGATCTCTCCATTTTCATCTCTAATTTTATTGATTTGATTTTTCTCCTTTTGTTTCTTGATGAGTCTGGCTAATGGTTTCTCAATTTTTTTTTTTAATCTTCTTAAAGAACCAGCTTTTGGCTTTCTTGATTTCTGCTATGGTCTCTTTTGTTTCTTTTACGTTAATTTCTGCCCTAATTTTTACGATTTCTTTACTTCTACTAACACTAGGGTTCTTCATTTCTTCCTTTTCTAGTTGCTTTAAGTGTAGAGTTAGGTTAATTATTTGACTTTTTTCTTGTTCCTTGAGGTAAGCCTGTATTGCTATGAACCTTCCCCTTAGCACTGCTTTTACAGTGTCCCATAGGTTTTAGGTTGTTGTGTTTTCATTTTCATTCATTTTATCCATGTTTTAATTTATTTTTTGATTTCTTCTATGATTTGTTGGTTTTTCAGCAGAGTGTTGTTCAGCCTCCATATGTTGGAATTTTTAATAGTTTTTCTCCTGTAATTGACATCCAGTCTTACTACATTGTGTAAGAAATGCTTGGAATGATTTCAATTTTTTTTAATTTATCAAGGCTAGATTTATGGCCCAAGATGTGATCTATTCTGGAAAAGGTTCCGTGTGCACTTGAGAAAAAGATGAAATTCATTGTTTTGGTGTGAAATGTCCTATAGATATCAATTAGGTCTAATTGGTCTATTGTATCATTTAAAGTTTGTGTTTCCTTGTTAATTTTCTGTTTAGTTGATCTATCCATAGGTGTGAGTGGGGTATTACAGTCTCCTACTATTATTGTGTTATTGTTAATTTCCCCTTTCATATTTGTTAGCATTTGTCTTATTGCAGTGCTCCTATGTTTGGTGCATATATATTTATAATTGTTATATCTTCTTCTTGGATTGATTCTTTGATCATTATGTAGTGTCCATCTTTATCTCTTTTCACAGCCTTTGTTTTAAAGTCTATTTTATCTGATATGAGTATTGCTACTTGTGCTTTCTTTTAGTCTCTATTTTCATGGAAAATCTTTTTCCAGCACTTCATTTTCAGTCTGTATGTGTCCCTTGTTTCGAGGTGGGTCTCTTGAAGACAACATATATAGGGGTTTTGCTTTTGTATCCATTCAGCCAGTCTTTGTTTTTTGTTTGGGGCATTCAACCCTTTTACATTTAAAATAATTACTGATAAGTATGATCCTGTTGCCATTTATTGTTTTGGGTTGGAGTTTATACACCCTTTTGGTGTTTCCTATCTAGAGAAGATCTTTTAGCATTTGTTGGAGGGCTGGTTTGGTGGTGCTGAATTCTCTCAGCTTTTGCTTGTCTGTAAAGCATTTGATTTCTCCTTCATATTTGAATGAGATCCTTGCTGGGTACAGTAATCTGGGCTGTACGTTATTTTCTTTCATCATTTTAAGTATGTCTTGCCATTCCCTCCTGGCTTGAAGAGTTTCTATTGAAAGATCAGCTGTTATCCTTATGGGAATCCCTGTGTGTGTTATTTGTTGTTTTTCCCTTGCTGCTTTTAATATTTGTTCTCTGTGTTTGTTCTTTGTTAATTTGATTTTTTGTGTGTGTGTCCTGGGCTGTTTCACCTTGGGTTTATCCTGTTTGGAACTCTCTGGGTTTCTTGGACTTGGGTGATTATTTCCTTCCCCATTTTAGGGAAGTTTTCAACTATTATCCCCTAAAGTATTTTTTCATGGTCTTTCTTTTTGTCTTCTTCTTCTGGGGCTCCTATTATTCAAATGTTGGGGCATTTAACATTGTCCCAGAGGTCTCTGAAGTTGTCCTTATTTCTTGTCATTCTTTTTTCTTTTTTCCTCTGTTTCATTTATTTCTACCATTCTATTTTATACGTCACTTACCTATCATCTGTCTCTGTTATTCCATTGTTGGTTCCCTCCAGAGTGTTTTTTTTATCTCATTTATTGAATAATTCATTATATATTGACTCTTTTTCATTTCTTCTCACTTCAGTTCAGCCACTCAGTTGTGTCCAACTCTTTGCGATCCCATGAATTGCAGCATGCCAGGCCTCCCTGTCCATCACCAACTCCCGGAGTTCACCCAAACTCATGTCTATCGAGTCGGTGATGCCAACCAGCCATCTCATCCTCTGTTGTCCTCTTCTCCTCCTGCCCCCAATCCCTCCAAGCATCAGAGTCTTTTCCAATGAGTCAACTATTTGTATGAGGTGGCCAAAGTAGTGGCGTTTCAGCTTTAGCATCAGTCCTTCCAAAGAACACCCAGGACTGATCTCCTTTAAGATGGACTGGTTGGATTTCCTTGCAATCCAAGGGACTCTCAAGAGTCTTCTCCAACAGTTCAAAAGCATCAATTCTTTGCCATTCAGCTTTCTTCACAGTCCAACTCTCACATACAAACATGACCACTGGAAAAACCATAGGCTTGACTAGATGGACCTTTGTTGGCAAAGTAATGTCTCTACTTTTGAATATGCTATCTAGGTTGGTCATAACTTTCCTTCCAAGGAGTAAGTGTCTTTTAATTTCATGGCTGCAGTCAGAATCTGCAATGATTTTGGAGCCCCCCCAAAAAAAATCTGACACTGTCCACTGTTTCCTAATTTGCCATGAAGTGATGGAACCAAATGCCATGATCTTAGTTTTCTGAATGTTGAGCTTTAAGTCAACTTTTACACTCTCCACTTTCACTTTCATCAAGAGGCTTTTGAGTTCCTCTTCACTTTCTGCCATAAGGGTGGTGTCATCTGCATATCTGAGGTTATTGATATTTCTCCTGGCAATCTTGATTCCAGTTTGTGCTTCTTCCAGCCCAGCATTTCTTATCATGTATTCTGCATATGAGTTAAATAAGCAGGGTGACAATATACAGCCTTGACGTACTCCTTTTCCTATTTGGAACCAGTCTGTTGTTCCATGTCCAGTTCTAACTGTTGCCTCCTGAACTGCATACAAATTTCTCAAGAGGCAGGTCAGGGGGTCTAGTATTCCCATCTCATTCAGAATTTTCCACCATTTATTGTGATCCACACAGTCAAAGGCTTTGCATAGTCAATAAAGCAGAAATAGATGTTTTTCTGGAACTCTCTTCCTTTTTCCATGATCCAGTGGATGTTAGCAATTTGATCTCTGGTTCCTCTGCCTCTTCTAAAACCAGCTTGAATATCTGGAAGTTCACAGTTCACATATTGCTGAAGCCTGGCTTGGAGAATTTTGAGCATTACTTTACTAGCATGTGAGATGGGTCAATTGTGTGGTATTTGAGCATTCTTTGATATTGCCTTTCTTTGGGATTGGAATGAAAACACCTTTTCCAGTCCTGTGGCCACTGCTGAGTTTTCCAAATGTGCTGGCATATTGAGTGCAGCACTTTCACAGCATCATCTTTCAGGATTTGAAATAGCTCAACTGGAATTCCATCACGTCCATTAGCTTTGTTCATAGTGATGCTTTCTAAGGCCTACTTGACTTCACATCGCAGGATGTCTGGCTCTAGGTGACTGATCACACCATCGTGATTATCTTGGTTGTGAAGACATTTTTTGTACATTTCTTTTGTGTATTATTTCTTCTAGGTCCTTGTTAAACCTTTTTTGCATCTTCTCAATCCTTGTCTCCAGGCTATTTATCTGTAACTCCAGTTTGTTTTCAAGGTTTTGGATCATTTTCACTATCATTATTCGGAATTCTTTATCAGGTAGATTCCCTCTCTTCCTCTTTTGTTTGGTTTGGTGGGCCTTTATCCTGTTTCTTTACCTGCTGGATATTTCTCTGCCTTTTCATATTGTTTATATTGCTGTGTTTGGGGTGGCCTTTGTGTATTCTGGCAGTTTGTGGTTCCTCTTTATCTTGGAGGTTCCTTGCTGTGGGTGGAGTTTGATGGGTGGCTTTTCAAGGTTTCCTGGTTAGGAAAGTTTGTGTCTGTGTTCTGGTGGGTGGAGCTGGATTTCTTCTCTCTGGAGTGCAATGAAGTGTCCAATAATGTGTTTTAAGATGTCAATGGGTTTGGTGTGACTTTGGGTAGCCTGTATATTGAAGCTCAGGGCTATGTTCCTGTGTTCCTGGAGAATTTTGCGTGGTATATCTTGCTCTGGAACTTGTTGGTCCTTGGGTGGTGCTTGGTTTCAGTGTAGGTATGGAGACGTTTGATGAGCTCCTATCAATTAATGTTCCTGGAGTCAGGAGTTCTATGGTGTTCTCAGGATTTGGATGTAAGCCTCCTGCCTCTGGTTTTCAGTATTATTCTTACAGTAGCCTCAAGACTTCTCCATCTGTACAGCACTGATGATAAAGCATTTGGGTTAATGATGAAAAGTTTCTCCACAGTAAGGGACACCTGGAGAGGTTCACAGAGTTACATGGAGAAGAGAATAGGGAGGAGGGAGCTAGAGGTGACCAGGAGGAGAAGAGGGGGAGTCAAAAGAGGAGACAGCAAGCTAGCCAGTAGTTAATTCACTATGTGCTCTCCACAGTTTGGATCCCTCAGAGATGTTCATGGAGTTACACAGAGAAGAGAAGAGGGAGAAAGGAGACAGAGGTGGCCAGGAGGAGAAAAGGGGGAATCAAAAGGTGAGAGATAGATCCAGCCAGTAATCAGTTCCCTAAGTGTTGTCCACAGCCTGGCACACTCAAAGAGATTCACAGAATTGGGTAGAGAAGAGAAGGGGGAGGGAGGAGATAGAGGCAACCTGGTGGAGAAAAGGAGAGTTCAAAGGTGGAGAGAGCAATCCAGCCAATAATCTCACTCCCAAGTAAAAATGGGTACTGAAGATTGGGTTCTTAAAGGTACAAAGTTGATAACAAATACCAAAAAGCAAAGATTAAAAATCTAGAGTAGAGGTTAGATTCCCCCAAATAAAATATTTTTTTAAAAGGTCACACAAATTATTAACAATCATGTAATCTTAGGAGCTGCTGCTGCTGCTGCTAAGTTGCTTCAGTCGTGTCCGACTCTGTGTGACCCCATATACAGCAGCCCACCAGGCTCCCCCATCCCTGGGATTCTCCAGGCAAGAACACTGGAGTGGGTTGCCATTTCCTTCTCCAATGCATGAAAGTGAAAAGTGAAAAGTGAAAGTGAAGCTGCTCAGTCGTGTCTGACTCTTAGCGACCCCATGAACTGCACCCTACCAGGCTCCTCTGCCCATGGGATTTTCCAGGCAAGAGTACTGGAGTGGGGCGCCGTGTCTTAGGTTAGGGCTTTTCACGGGATAGCTATCCCACAGGCTGGGTTGCTATCTCAAGCTAGTTCCCTCAGATTGCCCTCAGGGTATTCAGGCCCGGTCCTTACCCTAAGCAATGCAGCCCACACCTCCCTGTTGAGCCCCCACTTGCTAGTGGGGGATGTGAGCATCTGGGCTGCTGCTCCGCTGGAAGTTGCTGCTAGGCACATAATCTGTGGGGTTTAATTATTTATTTTCCTCCCGGTTATTTTGCCTTCTGAGATTCCAAGGCTCGCCACAGACCCGCCGGAGAGAGTGTTTCCTGGTGTTTGAAAACTTCTCTCTTTTTTAAGACTCCCTTCCCAGAACGAATCTCCATCCCTACCTCTTTTGTCTCCTTTTTTGTCTTTTATATTTTTCCTACCTCCTTTCGAAGACAATGGGCTGCCTTTCTGGGTGCCTGATGTCCTCTGCCAGCATTCAGAAGTTGTTTTGTGGAATTTTTTCCGCGTTCAAATGTTCTTTTGATGAATTTGTGGGGGAGAAAGTGGTCTCCCTGACCTATTCCTTCATCATCTTAGGACCTCCCCCCTGGTAGGAGGATTCTTTACCACTGAGTCACCAGGGATGGCCTCTTTCCCAGTTCTTAATTTTTAAATTGAAATTTTCAATGCTTGAGAGAAGTCCATTTTCAATTAAAATGTTTCTGATTAATTTTTACTTTAAAACACATTCAGTATGTCTTGATTTAAAGTTCTTGACTGAGATTCATATCTACAGATATATTTTTTTTCTTTTAAAAACTCTTATCTTTAAGCACTGCATATTAAGTGTTCAACATTAACAGTTTGTGAAATGAATAAATGCTGGAACATTCATTACATACTTCTAAATTTGCATAATTTGAGATTAATATCCCTAAGGAAATAAAGATATATTTGAGGCAATGTATTCTTAGATATTATAAAACTATTATAATGAATGTGTTTACTTTGTTCATAATGCTGTTCTTTATTTTCTCACCACTATCAGTATGTAATTTATTGAGAGGCTTCTATTAAATTATGAGTATTCTTTATTGTTTTATCCATAAGACTATGTAAATTTGCCCAAAGTTTTTATTTTGCTCTTTTGATGTATTTCTTCTTTAGATCTTGATGTGAAAGCACCAGTATCACATAATAGATGCTTGGATAACATTCATTTACCTTTGGTTCAGTTCCTTTGTATTACTGCTACTTTTGCATACTAATAGTAGACTCACATTAAATAATGAGATGAAAGCCCCATTAAAAAGTATAAAACAATATACATGTAAACTTTGAAAATAATGTGCATTTCCATATACATTCTACATGTTGCTGCTGCTGCTAAGTTGTTTCAGTCATGTCTGACTCTGTGCCACCCCATAGACGGAAGCCCACCAGGCTCCCCCATCCCTGGGATTCTCCAGGCAAGAACACTAGAGCGGGTTGCCATTTCCTTCTCCAATACATTAAAGTGAAAAGTGAAAGTGAAGTCGCTCAGTCGTGTCCAACTCTTAGCGACCCCATGGACTGCAGCCTACCAGGCTCCTCCATCCATGGGATTCTCCAGGCAAGAGTACTGGAGTGGGGTGCCATTGCCTTCACAACCTATTTACTTGAAGGGGTAAAATTCATTGGAGCATGAAAGCAAAGAGAAATGAAGAATTAATAATTGTTTCTGACATTCAAAATAAAACAGTCATGTGTAGAAGAGAGTATCCATAGTTCTACCAAAGGGTACCCCTTATCTCTGATATCACAAGGGTATAAAAGTCTCTGATTCTTTCATACATTTTCTAAATGAATGGGAGGAATAAAAGACAAAATTTTTGTTTAAATAATTATACAGAAATGTATGGCTAGAAATATTTTAAGGGATCAAACATTTTATATTTGACTAAAATTCCCACCATCATGCCATAGATAAGAACTTATGAGAAAGAAAAGGAAGTTTTATCTTCTCTGGGTATGGTCCAGTATGTTAATAATAATTGAGGAATAGTATATTTTGGCATGCTTAGAAATAATAATTACTATATTTCTTGGTATTTTTAAGTAAATATGACATTAAAGTAATAAGTTTGAGCTATCTATCCTCTATGATAGAAAACTACAGAGATTCCCAAGGACATTTTCATATATGTGGCTGATGGCATGAGAAAATTATAATAGTGAGCCAGAAATTAATAAAAAACATTTTACCATAATAATTAATGATTATGGAAAATTGTTTCATTGATAAGAATTTATCAAATCAATTTATTTCATATACCCACAAAAGTGTGCTATATTTAATAAACAAAGACCAATATACCAATTTCCAAGATACAAAATCCATGATGAATATGAATTTCCATAACCCAGCATTTACCATCATTTAAGATATGAAAATATCTGAGTCCATCTAATTGCTGTTCTATTATTTTAAAACTGTTATTGTTTTTATTTTAAAAGATATATGTTACTTATGCAATTAAAATTTAATAGAAAATTAAGCTGAATAAATTTTGATCTTTATTTGTATATAACCATATTTAATGACATGAATAGAACCCTCAATCTTGTGTTAAGTACATCCTAAAATTTTTTGATGGATAGAGGTAGATTTGAAAATTATCTCTGCTTATCTTCTCCACCTTCTTTTGTTGTAATTCAATTGCTAAGCCAGGTCCAACTGTTCTTTACCCCATGGACTGCAGCACACCAGTCTTCCCTAGTCCTTCACTATCTCCTGGAGTTTGCCCAAACTCATGTCCATTCAGTCAATGATGCCATCCAACCATCTTATCCTCTGTCACCCACTTCTCCTCCTGCCCTCAATTTTTCCCAGCATCAGGGTCTATTCAGGGGAGTCAATACTTCCCATCAGGTGGTCAAAATATTTGAGCTTCAGCGTCAGTACTTCCAAAGAATATTCAGGGCTAGTTTCCTTTAGGATTGACTGGTTTTATCTCTTTGCTGTCCAGAGGACTCTCAATAGTCTTCTCCAGCACCACATTTCAAAAGCATAAATTCTTCAGCTCTCACCCTTCTTTATGGTTCAACTCCCACATCCATGCATGACTACTGGAAAAACCATAGTTCTGACTATATGGACCTTTGTTGGAAAAGTGATGTCTCTGCTTTTTAATATGCTGTCTAGGTTTGTCATAGCTTTTCTTCCAAGGAGCAAGCATCTTTTACTTTCATGACTGCAGTCACCATCCACAGTGATTTAGAGCCCAAGAAAATAAAAAAAAAAAAAAAAAAAAAAAAAAAAGGTCACTGTTTCCACTTTTTATTCATTTATTTGCCATGAAGTTATGGAACTGACTGTCATGATCTTAGGGTTTCAAATGTTGAGTTTTAAGCCAGCTTTCTCACTCTCCTCCTTCACCCTCATTAAGAGGCTCTTTAGTTCTTCACTTTCTGCCTTTAGAGTGGTATCATCTGTACATATGAGGTTGTCGATATTTCTCCAGACAATCTTCATTCCACCTTGTGATTCATCCAATCTGGCATTTTGCACCTCTGTATATAAGTTAAATGAGCAGGGTGACAGACTTGATGTTTGATACAGGTTTCTCAGGAGACAGGTAAGATGGTCTGGCATTCCCATCCCTTTAAGAATTTGCCACAGTTGTTTTTTTTTTTTTTTTTTTTTTTTTTTTTATTCACACAATGAAAGACTTTAGCATAATCAGTGAAGCAGATACTTTTATGGAATTTCTGCATGACCCAACAGAAGTTGGCACTTTAATCTCTGGTTCTTCTGACTATTTTACATCCAGCTTGTACATCTGGAAGTTCTCTGTTCACATACTGCTGAAGCCTATCAGTAAACTCTAATTGAGCATTTCCACACATATATATCAAATGAGGACAACTGTAAGGTAGTTTGAACATTCATTGGCATTGCCTTTCTTTCAGATTGGAATGAAAAATGACCTTTTCCAGTCCTGTGGCCACTGCTGAGTTTTCCAAATTTGCTGACATATTGAGTGCAACACTTTAACAGCATCACCTCTTAGGATTTCAAATAGCTGAGCTGGAATTTCATCACCTTCTCTAGCTTTGTTCATAGTTATGCTTCCTATGGCCCACTTGATTTCACATTGCAGGATATCTGGCTCTAGGTTGAGAATCTTCTTTTTTTTTTTTTTTTTTTAATGCTGTTCATGGTTTGAAGGTTTTTGTATATTATGTTTCAATCAATAATGGATTCTGCTGGTGAATACCTTTGGTGACATTAAATATTTTCATTAAATTAGTAAAATGTAATACCATGAGAATTTCTGAAATGATATCCACATTATAGCTGTATAATAAAAATTTCCTTTCAGAAGCTAGACAGATTTTCATTTCATTTTTTAACTTTCAGGATTCTAAAAAGTCCAAGATTTTTATTTTTCTTTTTGTTTTATTGTGACATGTATCATAGACATGAAAAATAGTAACATTTTATAGATATGAAAAGCACAGTAGAAATACTACCTTTTTTCTATTTCAATTGAAACTTTAAAAGAAAAAGTTTTCTAATATCCCTTTTCCCCGCCCATGTTGCCTTTTTACTTTGTTTCTATTTCGCTTTTTATAAAGGCCTTTTGAAATAATATTTTCCACAGAGTGGAAATAGTCTCTCATAGCCTGGCTGACACTTCTCTGGGGGGTTCCTGTTCTTGGAATATAGTCTTGAGATTATTAAACCAACAAATAAAACATTTTAAGACATCCCATAATTTTTTGGCCCAAGCCCAGCAGTAGTTGCATTGTTTCTGGTCAGGCTGACACTCTGAAGGACAGGTATGAGAATTGCTCCAAGCAGAAGGAAATTGTCATGTGGAGTCAATTTGTTTTGTTTTATTTTTCACTCAGCCATTAGTAGCATGAAATGTGGTCTTTTCAACACAATTTCAACCTCTCAGTTTGTTCTAGTGCTTAACCTAGAGACCTTGATGAAGCAGTTTTCTTTTTCATTTGGTGAAAGTTCCCATTATAAGCACTTTTAAACAGAGTAGATAATTCTGACATACTATTTGTAACGTATTTGAAAATTCAAATTCCATCATTTAAATCTCAAGCACATCTATTGTATATTTTAAGTAGAGAAGAAGATTAGAAAACATGAAGAATTTCATGTCCATTATCAAGTGGACAACTTCTATTGTATCATCTTAATTACCTTTTACAGATTTTTCAGAAAACTGCACTTTTGCTTTAAGCTGAAGAAACAAGTCAGAAAACTTCCAACTTGACCTATTTTGCTTAAATCTACCTTTTTTAAATTGGTCATTCAAATGTCACACATTTTATCTAGTGTTTCCTGAACCTTTAAAAAGTGAACTAATCCTTTATTTGGCTTTCAACTGCACTTGTCTATTATTCCTTTTCAGCAATGATTGCATTCAACTATAATCATTTGGAATGTTTTAATTTTTTCCCAATCACTCTAATTATACATTTTATCTTTTTCATGAAAAACTGAAAAGGACAGAGTTTTAGGAAAGTGAGACAAAGTATTAGTATTAGTCATAAGAAAAATAAAAATCATTTGATACTTATTGTATATTAGTTTTCTGAGAATTAATCTTCATGACTATCCCCTTTCCTAATGACTCTTTCAGTAGGTAGATATTATTAACATACTATCTTATCTATGAGGAAACTAAATCGCAGAGAAGGTTCAGTAACTTTCTCTGCCCAAGGCCATGTACTTAGTGAATTGTAGTGCTGTGAATTCAGTCAGACAAGCTTACTTTTAAAATCAGGTTTTCTGTATCAAATGTTTTATTAGAAAGTGCCAGAGTTGACACTGCTGCTGCTGCTGCTAAGTCACTTCAGTCGTGTTCGGCTCTGTGTGACCCCATAGACGGCAGCCCACCAGGCTCCCCTGTCCCTGGGATTCTCCAGGAAAGAACAAGAAGCATGTTTAATCAAAATTGGAAAATAATAACAATAAAAAATTTAAGTTTTTGATTATGCTAAAAGCTATATATTAATTATATATATACATATATATGTGTGTGTGTGTGTATATATATACACACAGACACCTATATATATGTTTGAGTATGTGTACCAAGATTGAATGGAGGAGGAGAAGGGAGACAGAGAATGACATGGTTGAATGGCATCATTGATTCAACGTACATGAGTTTGAGCAGACTTCAGGAGATAGTGAAAGACAGGGACATCTGGTGTGCTGTAGTCCATGGGATTGCAAAGAGTCAGACATGACTGAGTGACTGAACAACAACAATCAATGTTTTATACATATATGACATAGCTTTATATATATATACGTGTGTGTGTGTGTGTATATATATATGTGTATATATATATATAAAGAAAAGAGCTCTTTTAAAATAACAACTTAAAAAGATCAATCTCTAGAGGAATAACATGCACCAAGAAATGTGCAAGTTCTAAGGGAAAAACAAACAAACAAGCAAACAAACAAAAAACTATTATTGTAGGCTGTATAAGTAGAATGGACAAGTAGAATGCTATGTGCTGATTTTAGATAGAAAGGCACAATAGTTTAAATATATTGTCTCCCTAGACTAAGTATTGCTTACACTTGTTTGCTTGCCCAGCAAATCTTCATTGAAAATAGAAACATAAATAAACATGAAAAATGCTCCACATCACATGGCATCAAGGGAAAATTAATACCCATTTAAGCAACAATGAAATATCAGTACACATCTATTATTATTGTTCAGTCGCCAAGTCATGTCTGACTCTGTGACCACATGGACTGAAGCACACCAGGCTTCCCTGTCCTTCACAGTCTTCCAGATTTTCTCAAACTCTAAGTCAGTGATGTCATCGAACCATCTCATCCTCTGCCACCCTTTTGCCTCCTGCCTTCAATCTTTCCTGGCATCAGGGCTTTTTCCAATGAACTGGCAACTCATGTCAGGTGGCCAGAGCATTGGAGCTTCAGCTTCAGTATTAGTCCTTCCAATGACTATTCAGGGTTGATTTTCTTTAGGATTGACTGATTTGATCTCTTTGCTGTCCAAGGGACCCTCAAGAGTCTTCTCCAACGCCATAGTTCAGAGGCATCAGTTCTTCAGTGCTCAACATTTTTTATTGTCCAACTCTCACATCTATACATGACTTCTGGAAAAGCCATAGCTTTGACTATATGGATGTTTGTCAACAAAGTAATGTCTTGGCTTTTTAATACACTCTCTAGTTTTGTCATAGCTTTTCTTCCAAAAAGCAAGTGTCTCTTTTACTTTTATGGTTTCAGTCACTGTCCACAGTGTTTTTGTAGCCCAAGAAAATAAAGTCTCACTGTTTCCATTGTTTCCCCATCTATTTGACCTGAAGGGATGGGACTGGATGCCATGATTTTTGTTTTCTGAATGTTGAGTTTTAAGCCAACTTTTTCACTCTCCTCTTTCACTTTCATCAAGAGGCTCTTTAGTTCCTCCTCACTTTCTGCCATAATGGTGGTTTTATATACATTTCTGAGGTTATTGATATTTTCCCCTGCACTCTTGATTTCAGCTTATGCTTCATCTAGCCTGGCATTTCACATGATGTACTCTGCATATAAGTTAAATAAGCAGGGTGACAATATACAGCCTTGACGTACTCCTTTCCCAATTTTGAACCTGTCCGTTGTTCCATGTCCAGTTCTAACTGTTGCTTCTTGACCTAGAATCACCAAAATCTGGAACACTGCAACACCAGACACAAGAATATTGAACAATGGGAACTATCATTCATTGCTGATGGGAGTGCAAAATAGTATGGGCACTTTGGAGGATAATTTAGCCAATTTTTGCAAAACTCCTACCATATAGTCCAGCAATCCTAGTCCTTATTATTTACACAAACAAGTTGCAAACTTATGTCCACCCCCAAATTTGTACACGTTTACAGAAACTTTATTCCTTACTGCCAAAACTTGGAAGCAATCAAGAATAAAAAGCCCTTCAGTCAGTGAATGGATAAATAAATGTGATACATACAAACTATGGAATATTACACAGCATTAAAAAGAAAAGAGTACAACTTGGATTAAAACTTGACAACATTTATAAACATTTTAAATGTCTATATTCTTTGAGTCAGACTTTCTCCTTCTAGCAATTTTCTTACAAGCACATTTGTAAATGTGCCCAATGACATACTGAAGAAACAACAATGTTCATTTATTCTATATGTAATCATATGGTACAATCCAGAGTATAACCTAGAAGATGTACTGTTACATGAATAAAACATAATATCTAATAGTAAGAAGATACTGTGGACTGTAGTCAACCAGAAAGCATGGAATTTACTGGGAAAAAAAATTACTTAACAGCATAGAAGGGAAAAAAAAGTCTCATTAATAATCCCATAGTTTTAGGAGACACATCAGAACAAACACAAAGAAGAGAAAAAGTACAGCTCTTCCCATCATTTCTGTATTTCTTTTATTATCTTTGTCTCTTCATTACCTTTTAATTTTTATGCTGATATCTGTAGCCAGAAAAGCTGTTGCAAATGACTGCTCATGCTCTGGAAAGAAAACTTATTTTTAATTTTAATGTAATGTGGTGTGTGTGTGTGTTTGCAGAACTCTAGACTGAGGATCTTCTGAGATTAGCAGTCTATCACCAATATAATGAAGGCATTGGAATGGAACAGTGGACACTTTATATTTGCCATGCCGAAGAGAAAATTTTTAGAAAAAAAAATTTCTGTTTATAATATTCTACTTTCATTTGCCCTTGTTGCAAAAGGCCTAAGGATGGGAATCTTTTAAAATTAAGTTATCTAAGCCTCAGCCTCCACATGAGTAGTTTTAATGGAATGCTGATTAAACTTTAGTACAGCAATCTTGTTTGAAAACTTCAGAGCAAGAAGCACTTTATTTTCCAGGTATCAAGCATAAACACTTTGAACTCTTTAGCACTGTAATAATTCTCTGAAAATGTCAAGTTCTAGTTTCCAAGTTCTCTATGCTCCTAAAATGATGAGAAGTTACAGTGTGCACAAATGACCTTCTCCCTGAGCTACATTAGAAGCTTATTCAGCACGGTGACCTTCCCATGACAGACGTTACTATAAATCAATGATGAAGATGTCAGGTCCAAGTTCAGAGTTCAGTGTTATCATTTTCTCTTCTTAATGGAAGAGCCTAAACACTGTGGCCCCTAAGTTTTCCATCAAACTGAATATCCCTGCTATCTAACACAATGAAACATGTTTTTACTCCTTGTTATTGCTGATGTTTGTCCTCTGTTAACCACTTAGAAGTGACAGAGATTCTCTCTTTTCTCTCTTTCCCACTACATATCAATCTATGTTTTAAAACACACAACACAGTCAGGTGGTTGGGACAGGAGGAAAAGAAGATAAAATTTTCTAAATATGTTAAGACATTTTAGAATAAGGTAAGTGTGTTATGTTGAATTTAATTTACCTTACTGTAATCACTTTTTATCCATCACTGACTAATGACTACTGAGATTTAGAGATGACCTCAGTCTTTATAAGGAAAGATTGTGACCCTCAAAGCAAATCAAAAGGTTGTAATGATTAACTAACAGATGAGGAAGAATTTTCATGTTTACATCCTATCCTATTATGGTGATTATAAAATAGAATCCATTATTACATTGAGGAGTGTCTAAATATTTCCAGCCTTTGTACGAAGGAAGGTTTGGTGGTATAATTCAGCAGTCCTAATTTGCAAGGGAAGAGTTTAATATGTAAAATACTTAAACATGCGTACATTTTAATAAGACTACCTTTGTTTTTTTTTTTTTCTTAGTTTCTTATTATTTGTGGTAGTTTGAGCATTCTTTGGCATTGCCTTTCTTTGGGATTGGAATGAAAACTGACCTTTTCCAGTCCTGTGGCCACTGCTGAGTTTTCCGAATTTGCTGGCATATTGAGTGCAGCACTTTCACAGCATCATCTTTCAGGATTTGGAATACCTCAACTGGAATCCTATCAACTCCACTAGCTTTGTTCATAGTGATGCTTTCTAAGGCCCACTTGACTTCACATTCCAGGATGTCTGGCTCTAGGTCAGTGATCACACCATCGTGATTATCTGGGTCGTGAGATCTTTTTTGTACAGTTCCTCTGTGTATTCTTGCCATCTCTTCTTATTATCTTCTGCTTCTGTTAGGTCCATACCATTTCTGTCGTTTATCGAGCTCATCTTTGCATGAAATGTTCCTTTGGTATCTCTGATTTTCTTGAAGAGATCCCTAGTCTTTCAGATTCTGTTGTTTTCCTCTATTTCTTTGCACTGATCACTGAAGAAGGCTTTCTTATCTCTTCTTGCTATTCTTTGGAACTCTGCATTCAGATGTTTATATCTTTCCTTTTCTCCTTTGCTTTTCACTTCTCTTCTTTTCACAGCTATTTGTAAGGCCTCCCCAGACAGCCATTTTGCTTTTTTGCATTTCTTTTCTATGGGAATGGTCTTGATCCCTGTCTCCTGTACAATGTCACAAACCTCATTCAATAGTTCATCAGGCACTCTATCTATCAGATCTAGGCCCTTAAATCTATTTCTCACTTCCACTCTATAATCATAAGGGATTTGATTTAGGTCATACCTGAATGATCTAGTGGTTTTCCCTACTTTCTTCAATTTAAGTCTGAATTTGGCAATAAGGAGTTCATGGTCTGAGCCACAGTCAGCTCCTGGTCTTGTTTTTGCTGACTGTATAGAGCTAGTAAAGTACTGTTCAAAATTCTCCAAGCCAGGCTTCAGCAATATGTGAACCGTGAACTTCCTGATGTTCAAGCTGGTTTTAGAAAAGGCAGAGGAACCAGAGATCAAATTGCCAACATCTGCTGGATCATGGAAAAAGCAAGAGAGTTCCAGAAAAAACATCTATTTCTGCTTTATTGACTATGCCAAAGCCTTTGACTGTGTGGATCACATTAAACTGTGGAAAATTCTGAAAGAGATGGGAATACCAGACCATCTGATCTGCCTCTTGAGAAATTTGTATGCAGGTCAGGAAGCAACAGTTAGAACTGGACATGGAACAACACACTGGTTCCAAATAGGAAAAGGAGTACATCAAGGCTCTATATTGTCACCCTGTTTATTTAACTTATATGCAGAGTACATCATGAGAAACGCTGGACTGGAAGAAACACAAGCTGGAATCAAGATTGCCGGGAGAAATATCAATCACCTCGGATATGCAGATGACACCACCCGTATGGCAGAAAGTGAAGAGGAACTCAAAAGCTTCTTGATGAAAGTGAAAGTGGAGAGTGAAAAAGTTGGCTTAAAGCTCAACATTCAGAAAATGAAGATCATGGCATCCAGTCCCACCACTTCATGGGAAATAGATGGGGAAACAGTGGAAACAGTGTCAGACTTTATTTTTCTGGGCTCCAAAATCACTGCAGATGGTGACTGCAGCCATGAAATTAAAAGACGCTTACTCCTTGGAAGGAAAATTATGACCAACCTAGATAGCATATTCAAAAGCGGAGACATTACTTTGCCAACAAAGGTTCGTCTAGTCAAGGCTATGGTTTTTCCTGTGTCATATATGGATGTGAGAGTTAGACTGTGAAGAAGGCTGAGTGCCGAAGAATTGATGCTTTTGAACTGTGGTGTTGGAGAAGACTCTTGAGAGTCCCTTGGACTGCAAGGAGATCCAACCAGTCCATTCTGAAGGAGATCAGCTCTGGGATTTCTTTGGAAGGAATGATGCTAAAGGTGAAACTCCAGTACTTTGGCCACCTCATGCAAAGAGTTGACTCATTGGAACAGACTCTGATACTGGGAGGGATTGGGGGCAGGAGGAGAAGGGGAAGACAGAGGATGAAATGGCTGGATGGCATCACTGACTCAATGGACGTGAGTCTCAGTGAACTCCAGGAGTTGGTGATGGACAGGGAGGCCTGGCATGCTGCGATTCATGGGGTTGCAAAGAGTTGGACACGACTGAGTGGCTGATCTGATCTGATCTGATTATTTGTGGGTAGTATTTGAAGATATACTATTTTTAACTTATTTAAATAGTTCTATTTTTAACTTTTATTTTGAAAATCACTAAGTCTAAATGAACACGATAAAAACTAGAGAAAGTACTTTATATAAATAAAAGTTGCATTTACCAACACTATGGTGTATAGAAATTATAACTGTCAATGACTCACACATTTTAATATTTTCTCTAAATGTCATAATCCTCATCAATTTTATTGCTATACTCCTTACAATTGTAAAAGCTATAATTTTGTGCTACAATAATTTTCCTTTCATTTTAATTATTTTATTAACTTTCGAAGGCTGAAAGGAAATCACTGCCACATTGTAACTATTCTTTTCTATCATTTCTTATTCCCAAACACCAGTATACTATCTTTTGTGATTAAATTGGATCAGATTTCATATAAAAATGTGTATTTGCTTTTCAAAATTAACATTAGATATTTAATCATTTTCTGTGGCATTAAGGAATCTAGAAAACATTATTATAGTTGTGATACAATATATACCTTACCCGTGTTATTTTTTGTTATTTTAATTGTATATAACATATGCCCTCATGAGTATTTGAAACCCAATAGTTTTATTAATTTATTTATTTCTTACATTCTTATTTATCCTGAGATGAAAATCTCTGTGTTTAGATTGCCATATAAATCTCTAGAAATGTTAGCTTATTCTATTCCTACTAATTATGCTTATGGAGTTTCTGTTTCACTGCAGCCCACCAGTGCTGGACAATATCATTTTCAGAACCTCTGTTTATTCTATAAGGTGGGAGTGTGGTATTTTAACATGGATCACCAACCTTAGCTTGTGTTATTTCCACCTCTGAGGTTTACACATGTGCACATAAATTCAAGGAAATAATTGGGAATACAAGTCCTTAAGAGTCTATCTACAGGGCAACATGTATGAGAGATGATTCTGCTTAGGGAAGAAGAAAATTTGAGGGAAAAAAAGGAAATGAGAAGAAAAATACATATCTTTATTTAATACTGATCTAAGCACAGCCCAATACATCTTTTTAAGAGGGGTAATGCCAGTACAATTTATTGATGATATTTCAGATAAATTATTTAAAATTTGATATCAAGGATGCATTTTTGAGGGGCCTAGGGCTTCCCAGATGGCACTAGTGTAAAGAACTGGCCTGCCAGGTTTTGTCTTATACAGGAGATATGAGATACAGGTTCCATCACTGGGTTGGGAAGATCCCCTGGAGGAGGGCATGGCAACCCACTCAGTATTCTTGCCTGGAGAATCCCATGGACAGCGGAGTTTGGCAGTCTACAGTCCATAGGATTATAAAGAGCTGGACATGACTGAAGCAATTTAGCACACATGCAGGAAATAAATGGCAAGTTGACACAGAAAGATATTCTTTTAACTTTTCAAGGAAAATACAAACTTCTATTAACATCCTCATATACCACAATTTGAATTCATATGTTATGTATTGTCTTTCCTTAATTTATGTATTTAATATTGTCTGTTTAGGGGTTTGCTGATGAGTTCTCTTTATTCATCTATTCTTGCAGCAATACCAGCTAGTATTAAAAAGCTTTCCCTAGGGTTTTATGAAAATACAGAAGGAATTTTCACATTTACCCTTCCCAGTAAGCTTAAGAAAACAATTTTATTTGAAAATTAATATATGAGGAGGATAAAAAATTAAACAGAATAAACTGTATATATTGACAAGTAATTTCTCTATCGCTACATATCCCAGCCCTTTCTTCCTTTCACAAGATTTGTTTCCAGTATTATATCTATCCTTCTTAAAATATTCTATGTATGTGCAAGTAAATATATGTATATATTCTATGCATATGCATATGAAAATACAGTGATACAGATTTTTTAACACATTAGATATTTCCTATCTTCTTCTTCCCTTTTGTTTACTTGTACAGTATTAAATATTAAAGTTAAATTTCCTCTGTGAACTCACATCTTGATTAACTTATCTAAATCTTGCTTTAAAATTGTTTTCTGCCAAATATTTTTGTTTTTCCTTGAAAATTTTCACTATATTTTGCTAAAACACTATTCAAAGAAATGTAAACACTATAAATTCATATGGTTATACTTAAATTCTTCCTAGAGCTACAATTAATACCTGCAAAGAAGATACAAAGATTTTAATGCTTCTCTGAATTCAGTCTCTCGTTATTCGGGTACAGTGGAGATTAAAATCTCTTACTGCCTGCACCGAGAAAAATAAACCCAGCACACCTGAGACTGCTATCCTTACAGTGGATTGCTTACAAGGTTGGACCTGGGCTAGTATCCATCAACTTGGCTCTCAGGTGTTCCTAACCAGCAATTAACAGATAAGGATGATTTGCTGTTTAGGCTTTTAAGTAAACCAAATGATGTTATGCTGAAACTTTCCTTTTCCTTTCTGAGTCTGGAACTTTAAGGAATGGGTACCTGTGTGACCACTCGAACAAAAACTCTGAACACTGAGTCCCTCATTAACTTTCCTGGTAGAATAGTTCACATGTGTCATTGCAACTCAGGGTTTGGGGAATTAAGTGTGTCTACACGGAGGAAGGACTCTTGGAAGCTTGTGCTGCACTGCACCCCATGCATCCTTTCATTTTGATGATTTTACTTTGTATCCTTTCACTATAATAAATATTAGCCATGAATACAACTTTATGCTGAGCTCTGTGCATCCTTTTAGGGAATTACCAAGGCCAAGAATGATCTTGGGAAATTGAACACATTCTCCCTTGCACTGGGTAGGGTCATGTAATTGGAGCTGACCCTATGTTGTTGGTAGTAGTACAGATCATTCTGGGCTGGAACATTAAATTATTGGTGTGAACACCACTTTGCTTCCTTCTCTTTCAGATGGTGGAAAACAATATCCCAGAGAGTGAAGATTCTTTAAAGCTGATGTTGAGAATGGGGATGATGTAGAGCAAAGCGTCCAACTGACCCAAGGTGGAATCTGCATTGTAAAAAATGAAACTGTTTTCAGTAACTGAAATTTTAGCGTTTTATGTGATTACCACACAAGAAGACAGTACTGAATGATACACATACTAAGTAGATTTTTGTTACCCTGAAAATAAGGTTACGTAGCATGAAGGGTATTGATATCAACGATTAATAGCAATAATTCCTTGTCATGCATGTAAAATTGCACTGCCTGTCATTCATACTTAAAATTTTAATGGCCATAGTTTATTAGAACAGATTATCCTCTATTGCATATTTTGCCATTTTGTGACAAATAATATTGACAGCCTGGACTAATTATTATAAAGAGAATACATAGATCAAAATATACTATAATTTATTGAGTTTTCTAAGAGTTGAGAAGACTTTCAAAATTAAGCATAGGCAGATATTTACAGTCAGTCACTTAATACAATGATGAACTGAAGTGGCATGAAATAATATGTTTTTATCACTAATTCACATATTTTTCAAATGTAATAAGTGAAATTAAGTTTTATATGAATATTTTTGTTATGATATAAACACTGTGCTTAGGATGTACATTTAGGTCACAAACATGTAATTGATAAGGACAGATTTTCCTAATTCATGTCTAAGGAGTGTGATGTTTTCTGACTCATTGGGAAAATTTGCTGAAATGTAAAGTTCTCCCTATGTTATAATTTTATAAGCAGGTTTCATTTAAAAGTAACAGGAATTTATTACAATACCTTTATTCTATTTTATATCATAGAAAATTGTGGTTCTATTTATGCAAAAGCTACAGAGACATATATTTAAATAACTTAGTAAATAATGTTTTTAAAATAACAGAATAGGTTTAGATTTACAAAAAATTATGAAGATAGAACAGAGAATGCCTATATATTTGCATTATTTATCCTATTATTAGCATCTTATATTAGTATCCCTGATAGCTCAGTTGGTAATGAATCCACCAGCAATGCAGGAGACCTGGTTCAATTCCCAGGTCAGGAAGATCTGCTGGAGAAGGGATAGTCTACCCACTCCAGTATTCTTGGGCTTCCCTTGTGGCTCAGATGGTAAAAAATCCATCTGCAATGCAGGAGACCTTTGTTCTATCCCTGGGTTGGGAAGATCCCCTGGAGAAGGGAAAGGCTGCCCACTCCAGATTCTTGCCTAGGGAATTCCATGGACTGTATAGTCCATGGGGTCTCAAAGAGTCGGACACAGCTGAGTGACTTTCACTTCACTTCATTGGTATGTTTTTTGTAATTAATGATATTGATACTGTATTCAGCTTTCCTTAGTGATTATCTAGTGTTCTGTACCTGAATCCCATATAAGATATTATATTATTCATTGTGTCTTCTTAGGCTACTTAGGCAGTGATAGTATCTCAGAATTGGTGTCTTACAATATCAATAGTTTGGGAGACTCCTGGTCAGTAGAATGCCCTTGAATTGGGATTTCTTTGATTTTTTTTGCAGTTAGACTGGGGTTATGGCTTATTTTTTTGACTTTTTTTTTTTTTTTTTTTGAAGAGAGGGGAGAAATATCACAGAGGTAAAGTATCAGTTTCATCACATCATTACCTTCATATAAAGCTACATACTATTAACATATCATTGTTTGTGTTCACAGTTGATTGGGGTAGTGTCTGAGGTTTCTCCACTGCAATTTTTTTTCTCCTTTTAGAATGAAGTTACTAAGCATAGTCCTCACTTGAGTGGGAGTTATGCTGCACCTCATCAAGGCCAGGGTAGCTAAATATATCATTAAGTAATATTTTAACTACAACAAAATACTTGGAAAAAGTATTTTCAGTCATTGCATAGTTGTTTTGACTACTAAAATGATTCCTTTAAGTTAATTTCTAAAGATAATAGTCTATTAGTAACTGTTCACATTTCCATTGTTGGGAATATTTTTCAAGACACTGAAATCCAATCCAGAGTTCTCCATACTAGATGGTATCAGACAACTATGCAAAAAAATCAATATGCCTGATGTTTTCCCATGGGGGTGGGGTGGGTACAACAAGATTTGGATGCTCCCTGATGCTAGGAGAGAAGTAGATAAGCATCTAAAGATTTTAAACTTGAAATGGAAGATTGGTGTGCTCTGAATGTTTGCGTGTGTGTAGTAGCTTCAGTTGGAGAAGGCAATGGCACCCCACTCCAGTACTCCTGCCTGGAAAATCCCATGGACAGAGGATCCTCGTAGGCTGCAGTCCATGGGGTTGCTAGGAGTCAGACACGACTGAGCAACTTCACTTTGACTTTTCACTTTACTGCATTGGAGAAGGAAATGGAAACCCACTCCAGTGTTCTTGCCTGGAGAATCCCAGGGACGGAGGAGCCTGGTGGGCTGCCGTCTATGGGGTCGCACAGAGTCGGACATGACTGAAGCGATTTAGCAGCAGCAGCAGTAGCTTCAGTTATGTCTGGCTGTTGCAACTCCATGGACTGTAACCCGCCAGGTTCCTCTGTCCATAGGATTCTCCAGGCATACTGGAATGGGTTGCCATGGCCTCCTCCAGGTGATCTTCCCTACCCAGGGATCAAACCTACATCTCTCTGTCTCCTGTACTGGCAGGCATGTTCTTTACCACTAGCACCACTGGAAAGCCCAGTGTGCTCTGAATACATATGATGACAGTTCTAAGGCAGAGCCATATTGAGCATGAATGAATTAAGCTCATTTTGTTTCTAGAATTATAAAAACATTCTTATTATATGTGATACAGAATGATGGATTCATAACCAAACATTTACATAAGATACTGGAAACTAATTCTAAGTTAAAGAAACAAATTGTACACACACACATGTCATGTATGTGAGAATGTGTGCACATGCACACACATACACAGACACACCATCTACGTAGAGATTAGTCCATAATTAAGAAAATAAATTATTTCTTAAAGCTTGTGACAAAATTCCACAAAATTTTTCTTATGAGCCAATGAAATGTTCTGACTTTACTTACCCAATACAAATTATTTATACTTGAGGTTAATTATTATTGATTGAAAATAATGAATCCCATGTATTCACATCTGGATAAGAATATCTGTTATCCAAAAGACAGATGCATATTAATATGATGGCTATGAAAAGACTGTCTGGATTTCACACATAACCTTTACCTGTTAATCCACCTCAGTGTTTGCATTATCCTTCTGTTAGGCATCCATTTTTCTGGCAGTCATTTTCCCCCATATGTTTCAAATGCTGGAATAATCACATTGGCAGGGTATCCTCTCACCAGGATGTTTTCACAGGTCACCAAATGATGAACTCTTTAGCTTGTGGACTACCACCTTGAGACAGAGATTACCCATGTCTCACATGCACTTGGAACATGACCAACGGGGTCATAAATCAGCCACTCTTAAAATCCCTTTCTCTAAACATTCTCAGAACTAGCTGTGCCACTTCGTGTTTTCTGTAAGCCAATACTGAAACAGAATGAAGATGATAGATCTTTCTGGTAGGAATGCCTATAAAGGATAAATTAGAACAAAATGAGCAGTGTAGATTGCCTTCAGATCACAATATAAATATGATGTTGGTGAAAGGAGAGGAAAAGGAAGGAATGGGTAGGAAGTAATTCAGATAGCTGCAGAGTTCTAAGAATGTCTCAGGCAGACCAATGTGGAGTATTTAAGCAAATCTTGCTCATTCCAGGAATCACACATCTAGCAGAAAGAGACCAGTACTAAAGAACCTGTATGCTTAATCATTAGCTGAGAACAGCCCAGAGGGAAATGTGACTTTGGTAGGAACTCAGTAGTTGATCCGCAGGTATGTGTAGTTGCCAGCTGGAGCTCTCAACTATTCTACATAGCAGTCTCTCTTAAGTAGTACACTGAGCAGTGCACTTACCATGACCCTCTCTCTTTATTAGGTATAACCCTTTTTTAAGATTCAGCTTAGGTATAACTCTCTAAAAAGGTCATCTCAAACATCTTCCACAAACTACATCATCTAGGTTAGGAATCTTTCTTCTATTCACTCTATACATGATCTTCTCTTAATGTCTTATTTTATTTTCAGATGATCATTTACTTATTTGTCATACACTACAGAATGTAAATGCTTTGAGGCCAGGAGTTATTTTCTCTTGATCTTATATTCCACAGAATCAGGCAAAGTTTATTACTGAAAGAAGAAATGAAGGATATACAGAGTGGTAGATTTTATTTCCACTATATCACTCGGGCTTCCCTGGTGGCTCAAACAGTAAAGAATCTGCCTGTAAAGGCAGGCAACCCAGGGTTCAACCCCTGAGTCAGGAACATTTCCTGGAGAAAGAAATGGCAATCACTTCAGTACTCTTGCCTGGAGAATTCCATGGACAGAGGAGCCTGGTAGGCCACCATCCAGGGGGCTGCAGAGGCAGACAGGACCAAACAACTAACACACACATGCAATCACTTGGAATATGCTTAAACCTGGAGAGAGTTGATACCCTTATTGCCATAACTGTGGCATCTGTGATGTGAAAGCAGTTCTGTCGTGGAGCCAGATGATGACTCTAGACTCAGTTCAGTCGCTTAGTCGTGTCCGACTAGAGTCTTTGCGACTCTAGATTAGACAGTTTAGTGGAACTCGCACATCTCAATTTCCTCACACAGGAATATTAACATGCATTTTGATTCACTGCCATGAAAATAATCTTGGTTATAGATAGCAAATATAATAAAGAAAACCTAGAGCCAAAACTCTGTAAATGTGCTAGAATATATACTATTCGTGTTAAAAACAGGGCAATAGGTCCAAAATGGAGTTACTTATGCTAAGTCCCATGTCACCAAACGGGAGACTTGAGTTTTGGCTTTCTCAGAAATGGAACCTTAAAAAGGTCAATCAGGAATCACCTTGGTGAGGTCATCTGCCTGATGGTCTCCTGCCATCCCCTAAATGAAAGTAACTTTGTAATAAACAACCCAGTTTTTGACTCCTTTATTTTCCTTCATGTCTATAAAAGTGTTTCATTTTGAACAGCTCCCCGGAGCCCCTTCTATCTGCTAAATTGGATGTTGACTGATTCGAATAGATTTTTGCTCAGTCTTAAAAAGGTAATATGCCTCAGTTTATTTCAGTAGTTGTTTGTAACAACAAGAAGTGGGCACTGAAGGAACCCCCCCGTGCCCCCCAACCCCTGCCGCCCACAGCCCCTCGAGCAATGAGCAATCAGTACCTGCTGAACCCCGAGCGAGCTCGTGGCCTCTTCCACCTCAGGAGGTGCTGGGTGCGACCCTCTCCAAGCCTCTGCTGCTTTTTTCTTAGGAACATGGCTTTACTTGAGCATTTCTTTTTCAGACTCGGTGCAGAAATTGGCTGGAGTTCAACTGGGTCTGACTTTAAAAACAGACCGGGCCTAAGGGTGGTCGGAGTCTGATTTAGAAAGTGGACCGGGTTCACCTTCAGACTGCAGACAAATTAGAAACAGGATTGATTCCGACTGACGCTGCAGTGAACCCAACGTGTGGCATCAGGTGAACCTAATTTTGTTTTGAGGCTGAACAAGCACTTTAACCTTGCCCACGATAATCCTGAATTACTGCGGCCACAGCGGAGAACTTTTAACGTAGCTGTTTAGCTGTTTATGAGATGCCTCAAAGAAAAGGGGGTCTCAGCTGAGCACTCACAATAAAGAGTAGGGGGAAAACTTATTTTCCTCCTCTTCAGCTACTTGTGACTAGGATGAACCCACCGGCACACCCCACTCGCTCTGGAGTGTGCAGAATTCTGGGGAGACTGGCAGAAGACAGCAAACGGTAAGGATTCTTATCAAAGTCAGCTGTCCTAGGTCTCCATCTGTGATGCCTGGTTGAGAGAAGAAGGGAAATTTTCACGTTGTCCTTTCCTTTCAGATTGGCAGGCCAAAGGTCCGTGTAAGAATTCAGTGTTTGAATCTTGACTTGTGAATTTGCTTTCGGGTACCCCCTGGTGTCGACCTGTTCTCTCCCAAGGGCAGACATTGCCTTCGGGTCTCGTTTTGTGTCCAGAAAACTTAACTTTCTGCCTAACTGTGGCCCTCGGATTGCTGTGTGTGCAGGTAGCTCCACTGTCCAGTTGGGAGACCCCAAAATATAGCCAGACAGAAATGTGGGTTTCACTTCTTTGGCGGCCTGGGTCATTTTGTTGGCAGCCCTGGGCAGAACTGTCCGAGTCTTTCTTTCGGTTGTCTTTTGGTTAATCTGCATCTTGGGAGGATGTTGTCGTAGGAGCCTCTTTGGGAGTGCCTCTTGTGTCTGTGGAGTTGTGGAATACTGCCATGGAATATGTGCTGTCATTCCGGCTGACACCTGATAAAGTATTTGAAAGATATTCTTAAAATTCTTAATATGCCTCAGTTTATCTTTTAACAATAGATAGAGAAAGAGGAAAGGAGAGGGCAGAGAGAGAAAGGGGAAAAGAGAAGAAGACAGAGGGAAGAGAGAAGACAGAGAGAGATTACATGTACATATACTCTTTCAAGAAAGAAAGAAGTGTCTAGGGTCAGAATCAAATAAGAATCTGAAAAGGAAGGTGGTAGAAACATGAACAAATGTAATGGCTGTCCTGTGGCTGTTACCAAAACCTATACCTTAGAGAACTCAGTCATATATAGTTTGTTGATACTCAGTAACTTCCCATTCATTCAAAGCACTTCCTATAATCATAAAGGATAAAAAAAAAATGAACTCCATTTCCTTTCTAGGGGGATTCTAGATAGATTCTTACAATTAAAGGAAATAATTTTGAACATGAAGAGATATATGGAAGTTAAGTATTCCTACTACTTTTGGGACCCTGTTGTTATGTAGATCAGCCATTTCAGACCCTCAGAAGCATATTCTACCCCTTGCAACATGTGTGAAAACCTTCTGTTTTCTGTACTAAATGTCTCTTTTAAAAATGTCTGCATTGGGTTTTTTGTTTTCCTAACCACTTCATAAATTATATAGTATTTGGTATAAGAAATAGTTGCCTATAAAACTAACCACAAGATAGAAATCTGAAATTATTTACTTAATTGTGTATATGTGTGCTCCGTCATGTCCTACTCATTGTGACCCCATGGACTGTGGCCTGCCAGGCTCCTATGTTCATGGATTTTCCAGGCACGAACTCTGGAATGGTTTACCATTTTCTCCTCCAAGGAATTTTCTGGACCCAGAGATTGAACCTATGTCTCTTGCATCTCCTACATTGGCAGGTACATTCTGTACCACTGGCGCCACCTGGGAAGCCCATGGATTAAATTAGGTTTAGATTGGAAGGTATAATAAATATGTTGCTAACAGACAATGGTATAATGATCGTTTATGGCATGTAGTTTCTGTTATGAAACTAATTAACTTATCGTCTTTCAAGTCAGCACTTTGGGAAGCAAACTGGCTTTTTTTTTGGGATACTATGAAAGAAATAATAAACATGAGCACAAGTTTGATGGCCATCTTTCTGCACTAGCGAGTGTGCAAAAAGAAAATTAAAGACTCAAGATTAGAAATACACAAATCAGAGATCAGAGAATTTCTTTACTACTGAATAGGATATCTTATCCACTGTAATCACAGGAAACAATGATCTGAAAACCAGACTCAGGATTTGATCTTCTGCTTTACAGAATTAACAGCACATTGAATTCAAAGCATCACTGGGTCTCTTATTTGAAAAATCAGGAATTTTTTGTAGAGAAAGTAAGAGCCTGAAATTTGGAATGAGAGAATTTGAGAAAATCATAATGACTAAATTATTTGAAGTCTCAAGACATTGAGTCCCCTTGTCAACAAAAGCAAGCTTTCCTTCTGTTTTTGTGGAGGTTAGCTTCTTCATACTCAGTGAAGACAACTTAGGACAGATACTGACCTTGGAGAAGGGTGGCGAGACTTTGGGATTATGAATGATCATGTATCTTAAGGTTGTTAGAACAGGAAATAAATATCACAACACTGGATAAAGATAAATTAATGGTAGTGGCTTACATTCAATAAAGATAGAGGGCAGTAATGTGAAAGAATTAATTCACAATCTTAGGCAGCTAAGAATTGAGTGTTTGTCATGTGTGACAGGCTCAGTCACACCCTACCAATATAAATTTGAGTACTCATAAGACATATCTTTATCACTGATGTAGTAAAAAAAAAAAAATATATATATATATATATATATATATATATATATCAGTGAGGAGAGCCCCAGCATGGTAGAAAAGTCTATAGTGGCTGTATTATGAAAGTTAAAAATTACAGTAGTAGATGTTGTTATTTAGTCACTAAGTCCTGTCTGACTCTTTGTGATCCCATGGACTGTAGTCCGCCAGGTTCCTCTGTCCATGGGATTTTCCAGGCAAGAATACTGGAGTAGGGTGCCATTTCCTTTTCCAGTAGTAGTAGATGTCAGCATTGAAATGAGTTTTCTGGGGTTTGTGGGGAGACGATGTGACCCTGGAATCCCCAGAGTTCAAGTAACAGAGCTTACACACAAGGGAAAAAGTAGGAAAATTACAGTAATATTCTGGAGAGCAAATTGAGGCATTCAGTGATATGAATTGTTGACCTTGTTGTCACTGAACCGTCTAGTAAAATGTTGGTTAATCCGTCTACTAAAAATTCTAGATCTGATGGAAAAGAAATAACATGAATTTCCATAATGGAAAAATCAATGTCCCACATTAAATTTCCAGATTTGAGCCAGTTCACACTTCCAGTTTGCCTTAAAAGATGTAAAGACTGAATCTCCTTTAGGGACTGCATTGTAGTTTTGCAGCAAATATGTGCTCTAACTATTTCTCCTCAGCTTCCTTAAAGAAATACTTGGCATTTAAGATGATGACTGTGCTTCAGGTGAATTCAGAACAAAACTGGCTGAGGCTATATACATTTACAATAATCCCTGGGTACCCCAAACACCAAGGCGATCTGTTGACAAAGAGGAAAATTATGAAGGTCTAATAATCGATAGAGTTGTGAGCAGAATCCATTTTACAATAAGGCTACATGGTCTTTGATTTGCCCCCAGTTCCTGAATACACAATCTTACTCACCAACTTGCTGAAGGGACAATTGGCTTTCAGACACATACAATAAATCCAATGTATAGGAAAACACAAGTGGAAACCACTAGATCTTCTATTACATAGAAAAATAGCTAAAATCAAATATTACACTTTTTGGTACTGGTGAGAATAGTACCACCATGGTATAATTACAAAACAGTAAAGAATCTGCCTGCAATGCGAGAGACCTGGGTTCAATCTCTGGATCAGGAAGATCCCCTGCAGAAGGGAAAGGCAACCCACTCCAGTATTCTTGCCTGGGGAATTGCATGAACAGAGGACCTTGGTGGGCTACAGTCCATGGGGTTGGAGAGTTGGACACGACTGATCAACTGACACTTTCACTTTCACAATCATAAATATAGATTTTAAACAATGACAGGGAGGAGACAGATTTCATTTTAAGCAATAACAATTAGATTTATACAGACTTAATACCTTGGCCATAAGCCAAAAATTATTAGTAAGGTAATAATACCTTAAAAGCACTAAGTGGAAATATCTATATAAAATTAGACATGTGGCTAAATATTGAAAAATAGAAATAAAATGAGTATTTTAAGCCAAAAAAAAAATGAATGCGTTTATTACCAAAATACCTTAACAAAAGCTATTTCTAAAGAATGACATTCAATCAGACAGAAAAGAGACCAGAAGAAAACTATACCCCATGGACTGTGGCCTCTCACACTCCACCGTCCATGGGATTTTCCAGGCAAGAGTACTGGAGTGGGTTGCCATTTCCTTCTCCAGAGGATCTTCCAAACTCAAGGTTTGAACCTGGGTCTCCCTCATTGTAGGCAGATGGTTTACCATCTAAGCCACCAGGAAATACTGATAGAGAAGGCACTGGTAAGCAAATAACTTGAGGGAGGGCAAGTTAAAGTAATGGCCTAAGGCTGCAAAATAGGACTTGTCTTTTAAATGCTAAAATCAGTTACCTTGTGAACAATTGGTGTAGAATGAGTATGTACATAAGAGCCATCTTGTCTCATCCAATATAATATCCAACATTAAGCAATCTGTTTTGGTTTCACCCTCCACAGTTTCATTCTCTATACAATTTTTTCAGTTACTACTGAGTCTGGCATTTTCATACCTGTAAACTGTCATTGAACACTTCAAATTTCAAGTAAAGTACCTTTATTTCCTTAAAGATCTTGTTTGTGTTTTTCCTTAAATTATCAAGGTTTAATTTTCCTTCTTGTTCTAATTTTTCCAGGTTTAAATGCAACTTGATAATTTTACTTTTACTCTGTATTTGTTATGCACTTTATTTTCCATGCAAACAAAAGATAGTATTTGTAAGATACTTTGCACATTTAACAGCTTTACAATATGTATTTTAAATTGACCTTTTTCTGTTCTATGAAGTCTAACTTGCTTTGCAGGGTATTCATTTCTCATCACCTTTCCAAATTTATTTGTCAAAATTGGTTTAAATGAAAAAAAAATCACAACTCAATATTACTTAAGTCAGAACTGGTATTCAGAAGAGGGAAAATATTCACATAGGTCCTAGGGCAGAATGGAATATAGCATCATTGGAAAGAATACTGTCTGATTGATAGTGCCCTTGGGCTAAAAACAGTTTAAACCTAGGAGTGAGGGAAGAAAATCTGACCTGAGAACTTATATCTGAAAGTATGTCTAGTTCTGTCATTTCAAAGATTACAAATAAGCAGTGAAAATTTGTCACTATTTCAATAAAAAAAGAAGAAAATGTATGTTCTACTGTTAAAAGGTCAATGTTATTGTCCTTTTAACAAAGGGATCGCGTATTTATAAACCTAAGGAGATCTTATTACATAAAGTTTCGGTTGGATACACAAAGTATGAGTTTTCAGTAATTTGATACTGTAGGTGCATAATTATAATAATGCCTTGAGTTGATTGCTTTGGAGGATGGATTATCATGTATCTAATTGAGTTGGATCCTTTAGATAAATTCCATTAATTTGACTTACTGAACACTAAAGATTGTGTAACTCAGGATTAAAAAGGTATTATTATACCGGTTATTACAATTTATTCCAGAACGTATATCATTTCATTTACTGGAGAGTGAAATACTAACCAGGACAAAAGATCAAAGGTACAATAGAAGCAATTACTTCTCTTGCACAAGGGCTAGTGAGAATATGAACGTAACTATCACACTTCATTCCCTAGATACACTGAGTTGCATGGCCACGGTTGTATATCTGAAATGAAGCATTGCCAGATATTTCACACAGTAAGGTCTTACATGACCTGATACGTTATTAAGGAAACCTCATAAGCTTCTTACATGAAAGATATATTGAGCAGTCCATCTTTCATGTAGTGTATTTGGAATTGAAATATCAGCATGCATCCCGATCCCTGATCTATGGACAGGCTATCAATTATATAATCCAGATAATATTTTTCCCACATGCTCAACAGTGCAAGTTGTTTTTTTTTTTTTTTATTCCTCCTAATCAGAGATGTATTATTGAATGACAATATTTGAATAGCATATAATTATATAAATCTTTGTAAAATCATGCCCTGGAAATGGCAGCTGTTTCTTCAATGCCAATTTCATAAAGAGACAAGAACAGATTTAATCTTGAAAGTTTTAATCAAATCTGTGGGATGTCCTTAACCAGGCTTCTTTACTTGTTAAATTACAGTCCTTCTCTACTGTTCTTAGAGAGCAAAGTACTTGATTCCTGTGGTTCTTAATTGTCTCTTTCCAAACTTCAAAGGAAAATTAAAGCCTTTTCATAGCAGTTGAGAAATATAAAATGTAGGCTAGATGAACTAATAAATATTAATACCATAAAAAGAACAGCAGCAGGATAAACCACCCATTTAGACTGTGCACCATTTAAATGCCTTTTTTAATTTTTTAATTTATTTTTTATTGAAGGATAATTGCTTTACAGAATTTTGTTTTCTGTCAAACCTCAACATGAATCAGTCATAGATACACATATATCCCCTCCCTTTTGAACCTCCCTCCCATCTCCCTCCCCATCCCACCCCGAAATGACGTTTTTTAATATGTGTGCTTTCAGTTCAGTTCAGTTGCTCAGTTGTGTCTGACTCTTATCGACCCTATGAATCGCAGCACGCCAGGCCTCCCTGTCCATCACCAACTCCGGAAGCTCACCCAGACTCATATCCATCAAGTCAGTGATGCCATCCAGCCATCTCATCCTCTGTCGTCCCCTTCTACTCCTGCCCCCAATCCCTCCCAGCATCAGAGTCTTTTCCAATGAGTCAACTCTTTGCATGAGGTGGCCAAAGTACTGGAGTTTCAGCTTTAGCATCATTCCTTCCAAAGAAATCCCAGAGCTGATCTCCTTCAGAATGGACTGGTTGGATCTCCTTGCAGTCCAAGGGACTCTTCAAGAGTCTTCTCCAACACCACAGTTCAAAAGCATCAATTCTTCGGCGCTCAGCCTTCTTCACAGTCCAACTCTCACATCCATACATGACCACAGGAAAAACCATAGCCTTGACTAGATGGACCTTGTTGGCAAAGTAATGTCTCTGCTTTTGAATATGCTATCTAGGTTGGTCATAACTTTCCTTCCAAGGAGGAAGTGTCTTGTAATTTCATGGCTGTAATCACCATCTGCAGAGATTTTGGAGCCCCAAAAAAGTAAGTCTGACACTGTTTCTACTGTTTCCCCATCTATTTCCCATGAAGTGATGGGACCAGATGCCATGAACTTTGTATTCTGAATGTTGAGCTTTAAGCCAACTTTTTCACTCTCCACCTTCACTTTCATCAAGAGGCTTTGTAGTTCCTTTTCACTTTCTGCCATAAGGGTGGTGTCATCTGCATATCTGAGGTTATTGATATTTCTCCCGGCAATCTTGATTCCAGCTTGTGTTTCTTCCAGTCCAGTGTTTCTCATGATGTACTCTGCATATAAGTTAAATAAGCAGGGTGACAATATACAGCCTTGACGTACTTCTTTTCCTATTTGGAAACAGACTGTTGTTCCATGTCCAGTTCTAACTGTTGCTTCCTGACCTGCATATAGGTTTCTCAAGAGGCAGATCAGGTGGTCTGGTATTCCCATCTCTTTCAGAAGTTTTCACAGTTTATTGTGATCCACACAGTCAAAGGCTTTGGCATAGTCAATAAAGCAGAAATAGATGTTTTTTCTGGAACTCTCTTGCTTTTTCCATGATCCAGCAGATGTTGGCAATTTGATCTCTGGTTCCTCTGCTTTTTTTAAAATCAGTTTGAACATCTGGGAGTTCATGGTTCCCGTATTGCTGAAGCCTGGCTTGAAGAATTTTGAGCGTTACTTTACTAGCATGTGAGATGAGTGCAATTGTGCGGTAGTTTGAGCATTCTTTGGCATTGCTTTTCTTTGGGATTGGAATGAAAACGGACCTTTTCCAGTCCTGTGGGCACTGCTGAGTTTTCCAAATTTGCTGGCATATTGAGTGCAGCACTTTCACAGCATCATCTTTCAGGATTTGAAATAGTTCCACTGGAATTCCATCACCTCCACTAGCTTTGTTCGTAGTGATGCTTTCTAAGGCCCACTTGACTTCACATTCCAGGATGTCTGGCTCTAGGTCAGTGATCACACCACTGTGATTATCTAGGTCATGAAGATCTTTTTTAGACAGTTCTTCTGTGTATTCTTGCCATCTTTCTTAATATCTTCTGCTTCTGTTAGGTTCATACGATTTCTGTCCTTTATTGAGCCCATCTTTGCATGAAATGTTCCCTTGGTATCTCTGATTTTCTTGAAGAGATGTCTAGTCTTTCCCATTCTGTTGTTTTCCTCTATTTCTTTGCATTGATCAGTGAAGAAGACTTTCTTATCTCTTCTTGCTTACAATAACAAGGGAATATTATAAATATTACCTCTAACTGGTAACATTAGTAAATTCTTTTCATTTTTCCTTTTTTCTGTATCTTTTAAATTTTATTCAGTGGCTGTTATTGTTAATTTTGAAATAACTAAGTATAGTTATTTCAAATAACTTTGAAATTCTTATTTTCTGGGTATTGCATAATATTTTTTCTGCCAACTTTTTTTCCTAGAATATAAGAAAAATAATTTGTATACTTAATTGCTAAATATTTTTATGAAATTTCTATGTTCTGTAATAATTCATCAATTTTCTATGCACAGATATGAAAACTTTCAGCATTTTATTCAATATCTGTAAACATTGTTATATGCACTTTAATATTTTCATGCATATCTGTTCATCCCAATATGTTCAAGTTGGGTAGTAAATGACTGATCCTTCATTCAGGCTCATATTAGCAGAGTTGCTTCCCACCAAACAAGAGTTTCTACTATTAAAAGCTGACATTGTATGATGCAGTCCATGCAGTTTTCAGAAGATTAGGGAAACGGGAAAAGCTTCAGTAATTCAAAACCTGCCTGAAAAATTGAACCCTCACTTTTGAGATTTTTTAAAAGTTAAATTATATTTAGACTCTTCCCATATTCCCCTGTTGGGGGTTATTTCCACATAAAGAGATATTGTCAAATTAGATAGAAAAGTCAAAGCTTACATACATGTGTTTTTTCCAAAAATCTTGTGGAATATACGAACTGGAATTTATCAACCTTAGTCTGACAACATCCTTTTAGAGTATCATTTGATCCAGCCATGTACCAAGTAGTGGATGAAAATATTCATAGCCTAAGTAATTATTCATTGTATACGATCTATCCTTGAGGTAATTAGGTAGTTATTGTCTATGGCCTTAGTGTACAAAGCTCTCTATATAACGTCACATGTCATCAAAGATATCGTGTGAAAGGTAAATCCAGGCCTTCTTCTGCAAAAGCAGTCTCTCAGTTGTCCTTGCTTAGAAGAACTTTCACAATTTTTTCATTGATTTTTACAAAATTGAGAACACTTTGCAAGCATTTTAGTTTTTACTGTCAATTGTGGACATAATCCAAAACTAGGCAGCAAATTCCAGACATAATACCAACTCTGACATAGACTCCAAAATGAATAAAGAAATAGCCCTAAATTTGTTTTGAGTAGAGATTATGCATGCTTGATCATCATTCTTACAAATTAATAGAGCAATTTTAATTTTTGTTCTTTGACCCTTACTAATATGCATCTGAAATTATTCAGAAAACTCTCTTTAGTAAGGAACTTGGGAAGCTATACTGTAGCTGTCAGATGACCAATTGCATGGAAAATTGAAATAGATGGGAAAAGGTGTTTCCACCAAATGATTTTGCACCAGAGTGTGGTAATCATCGTGGTAATGTTCGGCTAATGCCCTTCTTTTCTCCATTACCTTCCATCAACTTCCATCATGCTTCACTTCCTTTCCTGGACTCAGGGTGGCTCTCACTCCTCCCTACACCAACTTCATTTGGTAGCAGTCCATTTCACACCATTTCAACACTTTGTTCTCATCAGTTTATGCTCACTCTCTTTTCAAATATCTTACATTACAAGTGAGCTATACCACTATTTCACTTCCTCATTCATGTACTTAAAGCACCCTCAAAATTCATGAACAAGGAAAGAGTATATAATAGAAGAGATCTTAAGATGAATAGGAAAATCAGAAATGCCTGTTAAAATAACAGACCAAGTCAAAAGGAAAAATTTCACCTATCCCACTTAATACTTACAGAATCAGGTTGTATTATAGAGAAGATGGCAGCCTATTGATCATTTAGACCTGTGTTCAGACTACTTAGTTTATCCTCTCTAGTCCATAGGAGATCTAATAGAGCATTTCAATCCTTACCCCAAATCTTGCAATTTAAATAAACCTCTAAAGGAGAAGCTAGATTGTTTTAAATTTATGGTACCAATAAACAAGTGTTATTCACTACATTGATTTATTAGTCAGTCATCTAATGAGTACCTAAATGTGTCAGATAAATGTATTTGAGTTGAGAATACAAAGATGAATAAAACATAATCCTTATCCCTTTAAGTCTAGTCTAGGATTAAGATGTTATTGAAATATACTACATTTGCATTTATTTGCATTATCTGATTGTTAAATGTAATAATTTTATGTTTATTTCATTTTTTCTCAACCAGATTGTAAACATCAAAAATATATAATTTTAAAATATATATGTGCTACTGATACCATGACATACTTCCACCCCTTCCAACTGCTAGGATAATGTAGTAAGGCCAGAGAAAGGTGCTGGAGACTTTCATGAGAAATATAGAGCCAATGAAAATTATAGGAGTAGGTAATCAGATCAGATCAGATCAGTCACTCAGTCGTGTCCTACTCTTTGCGACCCCATGAATAGGTAACATGATCTTCTAAATCAGAAATTAAAATATGTTCTCTATATTTACCTATTTTAGGCTTTTCTTCATGTGGCAATAATTCCTCAGTATCTTATTATTAAGGATATATATTTAAGAAAAACAATTCATGTTTCATAATCATAAATTAGAAGCTGTTTTTCACAGTATTTAAGAGACAAAAATCTCATTTACCTTATCTAGTGATTTTTCTTTCCATGTATATTCTTTGTATTTTGTGATCTCTAGTATAGACTGATTAACAATGAAAGATTTTCCATCTGGTTTGGATGTTTTAGCATATTAAATCCAAAGATGTCTCAAAAACACAGTATCATCTTCAATATCCTACATACATATGTCCTATATATTAATAGAAGAAATTAAAAATTATATCTATATACAGGTGATATATAGTAGGTGAAAGACATACACATTTATACCCTAATTTCAAAGGAAAGTATAACATTCTCTAAAATAAATTAAAACCAGTTATCAATGGGAAGTATATAACCCACCGAAAAGACCTATCCAATAACAGAGACAGAAATAATATGGAAAATACAAAGGAAATAATAATGCAAGAGAAGCCAGAATAGCAGATATGAGATTAAGTACTTCACCCTAATTTTCTTTTAGTTACTCTACTTTTTAAGTTTCTTATGCTGGATTATCACTAACCAACTCAATATCACCCCACTTCTATATTATCTATAAAACTATGGAAGAAAGTGAGAAACAAAATTTTCTAGAATCTCTTTTCCTAGAATCTGGATTAGTTTCCTAAGAAAGGAAATTCCCAGAGATTTAGAAGGCATTACAAAAGAAAGAGTCGTTTTTGTTTTTGTTTTTCTTCTTTTTTTCCCCTGTAGTATTAGTAAACCTACTTCTGAGCAGAGATGAGATTCACAAGAGCAACTTAGTGAGGATTTGAGAACCTGCAATTTGAGAGAATTGTTATCAGTTTCCTAGAGATTCTTTAGACTAGCAATGCCCTTTCATAGCGTCTGGTCAAACACAAATCTTGGTGCTGTAAACAGCTTCTAAACTAGCTGATTGCTTCCTTTGCTCTTCCTAGTACTGTGAAAGCACCAGTTTCCTTACATTAAATTATTTAATATGTAGAGAATATCAAGTGGCTTCTGTTTTCTTTAAGGAACTATGATTGAAAAAATCATGATTGATGGATAATAAACTATAACTGATGGATAACAGAAGAGCTATCAAGAGAGAAAAAGACATGGATGGACCTTATATGCATATTTCTAAGTGAAAGAAGTAAGACTCAAAGTGCCCCATTCTATATGATTCCAACTAGAGTACAAAATTCTGGAAAAAGTATAGATGATAAAAAGGTCAGTGGTTGCAAAGGATTTGAGATGAAAGAAAGTTTGAATAGGTAACGTTCAGGGGATTTTTTAGGGTATAGTACTGCCTCTTATGATACTTTATGATGTTGTAATAGTGCTTATATGATGTTAGGCATTAGCCTATAGCCATAGAATTTTACACTTTGAAAGCTATGGTTTTTCCAGTGGTCATGTATAGCTGTGAGAGTTGGACTGTAAAGAAAGCTGAGTGGCTAAAAATTGATGCTTTTGAACTGTGGTATTGGAGAAGACTCTTGAGAGTTCCTTGGACTGCAAGGAGATCCAATCAGTCCATTCTAAAGGAAATCACTCCTGAATATTCATTGGAAGGACTGATGCAGAAGCTGAAACTTCAGTACTTTGGCCACCTGATGTGAATAACCAACTCATTGGAAAAGACCCTGATGTTGGGAAAGATTGAGGGCAGGAGGAGAAGGGGATGACAGAGGATGAGATGATTGGATGGCATCACCAATGTGATAGACATGAGTTTGAGTAGTCTCCAGGAATTGGTGATGGACAGGGAAGCTTGGTGTGCTGAGGTCCATGGGGTCACAAAGAGTTGGACATGACTGAGCGACTGAACTGAACTAATAGAATCTTACAGCATAAAGAGTGAACCTTAATGTATGCAAATTTAAAATATCATTTTGGAGATTGGAGGATTCCAGGATAGAGTGAAAAATGTGACTCATCAATCTGTATTATAAATGTATGAAATAGCGTCACTGAAGTAGTTAGGGGACATGCACTGGTCTATGTATTTATGAAACAAGTGGAATCTGTAAAGCTAAAGACAAAAAATTACCATCAACAACAAAAACTGCATATAACCATTACAGTTTCTGTAATTATTTTTCATGGTGTATGGGGTTAACAATTCTGATACTGCATTTACGTACTTTAGATTTGAATAATTAAGCAAATGGATGGTATATGGCAGAAATAAAGTGTCTCACACAGTGGAATTTTCAGATAAGCATGGGGAAGTGGGTAGAATGATTCATGTAGTAATGGATTCAAGTTGGAGGCCTCAGTGTTAAATTATACAGATTGTTACATGTAGAAATATTTATAGATATCTGTATATAACCTAGTTAGTGTACACAAGCAAGTGTATTTCCTTTCTTTCAGCTGAGAAGACCTAAAACAAAGAAGCCTCAGTGGCACAAGAGTACTCACCACACTAATGTTTCTAATTCCATTCTCAAATAAAAGGAACAAGGCTTCTTAGAGAAATGGCCAATTCTATGCAAAGTATATTTAGGAGATAAGCCTGGAGTATCCTGTGGTGTCAAAACATAAGAAGATGCTAAACAAAGGAACAGTTTGAACAATGATGGGCATAGCAAAGGGACATTGGAGCCAGTAACAGAGCTCCAAACGGCCAACAGCATGAGAAACACAATGAATACTATGATATTGCATTGTACTCACACTCTAAAATAAATATCTACAAGCTCCTACTGGTATACCTAAAGAAATAAAAATAATAAATGGAGGAAAAGAAACAAATCTGTTCAGAATTCCAAGTAATTGATGCAGACACACTACCCTCAAGGAGGAGGAGTATAACTCCCTCCCAGTAAGTACCAGCTATGCACAGTGACTTCCATACAGACTACAGCATAAATGGGTCTAAAAAAGAGTTAACTCTGCAGCTACAAATCTGACAAACATGCTTTCAGCTGGGTGATCAAGGTCCACATCAGAACTAATAAGTCATTTTGATAGTGTACTTCCCAGGTGGCACTAGTGGTAAAGAACTATCCTGTCATTGCAGGAGACTTAAAAGACAAGGACAGGTTCAATCCCTGGGTTGGAAAGATCCCCTGGAGGAGGGCATGGCAACCCACTCCCGTATTCTTGCCTGGAGAATCTTATGACAGAGGAGCCTGTTGGGCTTATAGTCCACAGAGTCACAAAGGGTTGGACACAACTGAAGTGGCTTAGCATGCATGCACCCCCTTTTTTTCCCACTCTTTTTTTTAATCATCTTCTAGTACCCATGGTTTAATTGTTTTAACTTCATAAAATGCTGTAATATATAGCAGTGTGGTTTTTCACCCATTTTGTTTCCTTTGTTTTAAAAAATGTTCTTAACTATATTTTCTAATTTAAAGAAATAAACTAAAAATCCCATTGAAATTATTAAAATTTCAAAGTTGAGGTCATCTACATCTTCAGGGCTCTGACTGTCACCTAACTAACCTCATATTTTATACTATTTGCTTCCTTTAAAAAAAATTAGTTTGGCAAGGATTGACATCTTGCAGTGTGTGCTGCTTCATCCGGGATATTAGCGTTTCTGTCCATTGATTCACTTTCAGTTCAGTACGGTTATTTAACACCCACTATGCCAAGTCGGAGAAGGCAATGGCATCCCACTCTTGCCTGGAAAATCCCGTGGGCGGAGGAACCTGGTAGGCTGCAGTCCATGGGGTCGCAAAGAGTCGGACATGACTGAGCGACTTGACTTTCATTTTTCACTTTCATGCATTGGAGAAGGAAATGGCAACCTCTCCAGTGTTCTTGCCTGGAGAATCTCAGGGATGGGGGAGCCTGGTGGGCTGCAGTCTATGGGGTCGCACAGAGTCGGACACGACTGAAGTGACTTAGCAGCAGCATGCCAAGTCCTGTGCTTTACACTTGAGGTATTCTTTTAAATCACTCAGGAGAGTTGGTTTTTTTCTTTTCGTTTGTTTGTTTTGACCCTTAACATACAATGTGATGAAATGGCACTTTGGCTCCAGTCCCAGGTGGCTCAGTGGTAAAGAATTCACCTATCAGTTCAGGAGACACAAGAGATGTGGGTTCATCCCTGGGTCAGGAAGATCTCCTGGAGGAGGGCATGGCAATCCATCCAGAGTTCTTGCCTAGAAAATCCATGGACAGAGGAGCCTGGCGGCTGCAGTCCATGACTAAACATGCACTCTCAACTAATCAAAATGAAAAATAGACGACAATTTCAGATGGAGGATAGTCCATTATTTATCTGGCTAATACTCCTTGAAAATTGAGAGACCATCAAGAGCAAGGAAATTCAGAAATTGTCAAAGGCAAAAGATGCTTAAGGAGACATGATTAATAAATGTGGATATACTGGATAAGATCCTGAAACAGAAAAAGGACATTGGCTCAAAACTTAAAAAAAAAAAAAGTCTAAGTATTTCATTAGTAATAATATATTAGTACTGGCTCTTTAATTCTAACAAATGTACCATATACATGTAAGATGTTAATAATTATCTGTACTGTCCTATGATTTTTGCTATTTAAAACTGCTCTAAAATTAAAATTTTATTTAAAAAACACAGTTACTAAGCTGACAGGTATGTAGTCAAGTATGTAGGACTACTTCATATATGACATTTTTAATACTCCTTTGCTTAAGTATACAAAGGGCTTCCCTAGTGGCCCAGATGATAAAGCATCTGCCTGCAATGTGGGAGACTGGGGTTCAATCCCTGGGTTGGGAAGATCCCCTATAGAAGGAAATGGCAACCCACTCCAGTACTCTTGCCTGGAAAGTTCCATGGACTGAGGAGCCTGGTAGGCTACAGTCCATGGGGTCACAAAGAGTCGGACATGACTGAGCCACTTCACTTCACTTAAGTATATTTGGTCTCAATAAACATATGACTGACATTATGCATGGTCAACAATATACATAGCCTATCACTTTAATATAACACAAAATTTACAGAAAACCTAAGTATGGGAGATGGTGAAATCCACTTTAAATGAAATTAGAAATATATATCCAGAGGAGAATAATACAAAGCAGATGGTTTTAAAGAACAAAACAAGTTTCAGATCATTGGCATATTAAATAACAATACAACATTTTCAAATTACTCTATTATTTAGATTACCTATCATATACAGCACATAACTTTCCAAAAGCTTTTTCTAGAAGAATCAAGTCTTATGTAACATTACACAGTTGAGTACTTTAGGGAAATAAAAAATTGTTACCATTCTATAACCTACTTTTGAAAGGTTGGTATATACATGGGTTTAATACCATTTCTGATAAATTTGACAATTAAGAACTATACAAGCAACTCCTACAGCTCAACTCCAGAAAAATAAATGACCCAATCAAAAAATGGGCCAAAGAACTAAATAGACATTTCTCCAAAGAAGACATACAGATGGCTAACAAACACATGAAAAGATGCTCAACATCACTCATTATCAGAGAAATGCAAATCAAAACCACTATGAGGTACCATTTCACACCAGTCAGAATGGCTGCAATCCAAAAGTCTACAAGTAATAAATGCTGGAGAGGGTGTGGAGAAAAGGGAACCCTCTTACACTGTTGGTGGGAATGCAAACTAGTACAGCCACTATGGAGAACAGTGTGGAGATTCCTTAAAAAACTGGAAATAGACATACCTTATGATCCAGCAATCCCACTGCTGGGCATACACACTGAGAAAACCAGAAGGGAAAGAGACACGAGTACCCCAATGTTCATCGCAGCACTGTTTATAATAGCCAGGACATGGAAGCAACCTAGATGTCCATCAGCAGATGAATGGATAAGCAAGCTGTGGTACATATACACAATGGAGTATTATTCAGCCATTAAAAAGAATACATTTGAATCAGTTCTAATGAGGTGGATGAAACTGGAGCCTATTATACAGAGTGAAGTAAGCCAGAAAGAAAAACACCAATACAGTATACTAACGCATATATATGGAATTTAGAAAGATGGTAACAATAACCCTGTGTACGAGACAGCAAAAGAGACACTGATGTATAGAACAGTCTTATGGACTCTGTGGGAGAGGGAGAGGGTGGGAAGATTTGGGAGAATGGCATTGAAACATGTAAAATATCATGTATGAAATGAGTTGCCAGTCCAGGTCCGATGCACGATACTGGATGCTTGGGGCTGGTGCACTGGGACGACCCAGAGGGATGGAATGGGGAGGGAGGAGGGAGGAGGGTTCAGGATGGGGAACACATGTAAACCTGTGGCGGATTCATTTTGATATTTTGCAAATCTAATACAGTTATGTAAAGTTTAAAAATAAAATAAAATTAAAAAAAAAAAAAAAAAAAAAAAAAAAAGAACTACATTGAATAATTATGACTTTATTTTTCCAGTACTTCCTAGAAATATTTGATCATGTGGATCTGATTTTTTTAGTAAAATCTACAGATTTCTTACAAAATTAATATATCCATCAATATATGGCAAACATAAAAATCCTACAGATTTTTTTCTTGAACAAAATGAATTGATCATATTAAACCAAAATTTAAATATGAAACATCTCAACTTAGCATATTGGTTCTTGTATTTTCAACATAAAAGATAAAGAGTTCTAAGAAACAAACACAAAAATAAGCATTGACCAATGTTTTAAAACCTTGAAGCAGTTCCAATTTCAATGAAAGCAACATGTTATTTAGAAAATTATCTGTGTTAAATCAATTTTATAATTTGTTTCCATTTTAATGTTCTGTGAAATTATTGCATTTCTAGAAAAATGTGATTTCTGAAATAAATGATAGATGAATAAGACTTTATGTCCTATAATTATAACTGTTATTACCAATCCTCAATACTAAATAATCAAGTTTACTCCATTCACAGTAAGTTAGCCTAAGGCTATAAGAAAAAATTAAACGGGGCAGCAAATTGATGTGTTTTTTGTAAGATAATACGTTTCAGAATTCCTCTAAGAAACCATTGATCTATTCCTGGAAAAGCAGAGAGGAAAAAACCCTCAAACTCTGAAACTAATATACTAATGCAGATTTATGTGGAACCGAAATCAAATTTCCTTCAGGCTAGACCTAATCACTTTGGGAAGAAAAAAAAAAAACATAAAAAGGATATTCATAAAATATTTTTCAGTACTTTTCCCTCCTGTGTGGACTTGTTCAAAATGTTTAATGCTTTTATAAGTTGCTTTATAGTTTTAATAAAACATTTTCCAAATGTCTTCCTAACTTTACATTGTATAAGATAATACAAAGTTCTACTGAATGAGTGAATTCTTAAGATTGGCCATTACTGAACACTTGAGTACCTGCTGTATTTGACCCCAGTAGTCCTGCAATCCTGAAAGCCCAAAGTACAATTTTGGCAAATGATAAAAAACAAATGAACAGTTTTTCTGACCAGTGAAAACAAACCCCTTTTGAGCAATATACAACTCTTTGGGATGGTGAAAAATGTCAAGAAAAGGATTTCACTGTTAATTTCCAAAGAATGTTGATAGTTAAACAAGATATAAATGTGTGGGGTAGGGAATATAATGGGAGCTCTCTGAGACTTCCTCTCAATTTTCCTGTGAACCTAAAACTGCTTTAAAAAATAAAGTCTATTTTAAAAAATGTGTCATCCTATACCAAGATGTATGATAATACATATTGAACCTTGGATGAAGATTAATTCAATTTTGACTAATTAAGCTTCATTTTTATAAACTATCAGAATAATTTATTCAATTATAAATTAAAAAAATAAAATGATTACTTAAAAAACGCAGAACTTGTATCAATTCCACTTCATTTTAAGAATCTGAATTTTAAAGCAAAACTTAAAAAGTATTTGGAAGAATATAAGTACAGACAAGGGAAAACATATTGAAAAGGAGCAAATAGAACACATCTAAAATAAAATATGAATAAATTTAACATTATGATCATTTTTCTACATATTTTTTATTATTAAAGATCAAAAGAAAAGCTGAAGTCTTAGCAAAGATATTTACAATGAATCTAATAACCGAACATTAATTTCCAAAATAGAATAATCACTGAGATCAATAAAGACAAATGGCTCAAAAGAGAGAGCAAGCAATGAATAAGTTCATATTTTTTTTAAAGACTACAGATATAGTAGGAAAGGAAATGAAAATCCAACCACAGTTAGATACTATCCTACATCTAGCAACTGAAAAAAAAAAAATTAAAATCTGACATTTCCTGCTGCTGCCAAGAGTGTTGAGTAATTGAATGTGGTTTCCGCAAATCTAGTGAGTATACCAGTCTGAAGAGCAATTTGGCAAGATCTGGTGAATTTTAACAACATGCATAAGGCAATTCTTGGAAGATGGCAGTGTGACATAGTTTTTTTAACATCTTTGATTTCCTTTGTTGAATGGAGAGTATAAAAAGGAAAATATGACTCCTCATCTCAAAATTTTTGGACATCAAAAATACAAACTAACTGAAAATGTATACCCATAAACCCTAAAATATAATAGAGAGAAATCACCTACAGCTTTAAGGTATACATTATATTACCAGGGAGAAGATAAGTGCATCTGCCAGAGCAGAGAACAGAAAGTCAAAGGTACTCCCTAAAGAGTGCAGAAGGCCAGTTAATGGAGAAGAGTAGCTGAAGCTGAAAGAGCTTTGCATATCCACATGTAACTGAAAGGGGCTCTGAGGCAAGACATGAAGGAGCTTGTATTTGTTATCTCCTGCTGCTTAACAAATTACTGTGGTCTTAGTAGCTTAAAATAACTAACATTTATTATCTATAAGCTCTCCTGGGTTTAAGAGGTTAGGAGTTGAAACGTAATCAAATCATTGGCTCTCGGATAGCCTTGTGGCGTGTTTCTGTTTTTTCCCCACAAAATCCATTCTCTCCTTCTTCTGTACCAAAATATTTTTAAATGCACTTGACTTCCAAGCTAAAAAAGGTATTCCCTACCTTTCCTCCTAACTAGGCATGGCCATATGATTAGGTGGAGTCAATGGAATATGAATAGAGTGAGGTAGACTACTTCTCTCTTATTTTGTGTAAATGATTTGTTTATTCTCCATTTCACCTGTTTTCTATTCTAACTCTCTAAAATGTTAATATGATGATTGATGTTAACACCCCATTTTCTGTGAGAAAACAAGAAAAAGAACAATCAAACCAACTACAACTTCATAAATTGCCCTTGCTGCTGCTGCTGCTAAGTCACTTCAGTCGTGTCCGACTCTGTGCGACCCCATAGACGGCAGCCCATGAGGCTCCCCCGTCCCTGGGACTCTCCAAGCAAGAACACTGGAGTGGGTTGCCATTTCCTTCTCCAATGCATGAAAGTGAAAAGTAAAAGTGAAGTTGCTCAGTCGTGTCAGACTCTTAGCGACCCCATGGACTACAGCCCACCAGGCCCTCCGTCCATGGGATTTTCCAGGCAAGAGTACTGGAGTGGGGTGCCATTAGGGGTGTAATATTGGCAAAACCACGTGGGAAAACTGCAGACATTTTGCAACAGGGTCCATTCATACCACTTACCCTGTTTTATGAAAGGCAAATGTCAAATCACTGTAGCTTACTGGGGACTGTTTTTCATAGCAAATTAGTTTGGTACCTTAAGACATCCAATGATATCACTTACAAATTGGTTAAGAATAAAAATCAAATTTTTAATATTAAAATTTTTAATAGGACAAAAACGGGTTAATTATATAATAGAAACCAGAGAGCATATGACATTTTATGCTGGACTCTATTGTCAGGGCAACAACCTCAACTCTGATTTTTCTATGCTGTTAGTGAAAAGTTTGGTTTAAAAAATTAAATACATATGAAAATTTAAAGTGGGAGGCATCAAAAAAAAAAATAAATAAAGTGGGAGGCATCAAAATTGTGAATCTGTTTTCTAAGAAGAAATGAAAACTCCAATGTGTTGGACCTGAGAACTCAAAACAATAATGTGATAACAAGAGTCCTAAATGCTTACATTCTAGACAGCAGAACTGGTCTGTGGGTCCGTATCTGAGTGTCTCCACTGGTGTGATTATTGTAGCTAAAAGTTGTTATCTACTGTGTCTTTCATCCACTTAGTTATCAGTCTAAGTTGTACCCAGATTGCCAGATAATCATAGAAAATATTTTAAAGATATTTGACAATTTTAATCTGTAACTTCTGCAGTAATTCAGCTACGTCTGGGCATAAGAGTGTCTCTCATTTGTGTCTGCTGCTGCTGCTGCTAAATCATTTCAGTTATGTCCAACTCTGTGCGACCCCAGAGATGGCAGCCCACCAGGCTCCCCCGTCCCTGGAATTCTCCAGGCAAGAACACTGGAGTGGGTTGCCATTTCCTTCTCCAATGTATGAAACTGAAAAGGGAAAGTGAAGTCGCTCAGTCGTGTCTGACTCTTAGCGACCCCATGGAGTACAGCCTACCAGGCTCCTCCATCCATGGGATTTGCCAGGCAAGAGTACTGGAGTGGGGTGCCACTGCCTTCTCTGCATTTATGTCTAGAAGCAGCCAAATTGTATTAAGTATGCTTCATTAATGACTCATTCAACACAAGGCATTAAGCATCTAATAAATTCATTTTAATAGAGAAAAGCCTGTAATTATAAAGATAATGAGTTCTTCTCCAAGTAGTTCAAGCCATGTCTCCAATATTTTCAAATGTATCAAATATAAGATTTGTAGCCATTTCGGGAATAGGCTGGTTTTTCTCCTTGTCATACCTGGAAATGTATCAAAATATAGATTGCTTTTACTTCACAGAAAGACTAAATAAAGATGAATGTATTGCCCTTTTCAAATGTTATAAGTCCCCCTCCTAATTTGTATATTTATTCCTTTGTGAACTCCTATGTAAGCCTTTGCACGGATGACATTATTTCAAATGTTATCTTTACATAATGTTTCTTCCTCTGTGGTCCCCGTATTGAAAGGCATTTGTAGAATCCAGCCACGCATATGAACAACAATTTTTCAGATCCCTGAATCACAGAAAAAAAAAAAAAAAATCAGTCTCTGGGTCTTCTTTAGCACTATGTCGAACTAAATTGCTATCATAATCATCTTATTAAATGATAACCAAAGCACAGATGAAACTGACAACATGAAGCAAACACAAAAGAAACACAAATAAATGAAAGAGAACAGCTATGGAACATGTGCAAATACATGTAGCTTTTTGTTTTTTAAAGAATGTAATTGTAAATCATAGAGACTCTGACTTTTTAAATAGCTGCTTTCTTTTCTATTCTTCTTTAAATGCTTTTATTCTCTTGGCCCAAAGAACAGTAAATTCTCCCCATTTTTCTGTCTCATGGCTGCTCTCTCTCCTTCTCCATCTCTGTATCTTCATCCTTCAACACTCCTAAGTATTGGAGTATCTCAAAACTTTTTTCTCAGACTCCTTCCGCCCTCTTTTTTTCCTTTACTTGTTCTCTGGGCTATTTCTGGCCTGAGATGTTATCTATAAACTGATGTCTTTTAAATTAACAGCTCCATCAATGACCTCTCTCCTAAACTGTAGAATCTATATCCAGTTACCTAGTTGCTATGGAAGTTACTTGGATCCAGAAATAATAGCATAAATTTAACATATTCCAAGCAAATTACTGATTTCTATGCCTTCCTTTAACCTATCCCTGCCCTATCTTTCTTGAATCAGTAAATGGTACTTCCATTAAGTAATTCACTCATGTTACTTAATTTTATTTGTAGTGAAATATAATTGACTTATGATGTTGTATTAGTTTCAGGTTGCAGCAAAGTGATATATTTGGATGCATATAAGATTATTTCTAAATCAAGGCTGTGTTTTCTGATATAGGTAATTTAGAATTTTCTATCACCTAGAAGGATTCTGGGAAATCATGTCATTTGCCCAAGTTTTTATCCAGGGGCAGAGGAGGTACCTACAGAATAATTTTTAAAGAATATGGTAGAACAAAAATATTCTGCTATGATCTTGTTTCATGGGTTTTAATTGTTTGTACACAACTCTTAGCAGCAAAACTTGAATAATCAGGCATTCGTTGTCTGATCATGACATCATGATGAGAATGTCTTCTGACAATAATAGACTAGTGGGTGATTTTCAACCCCAACAGACAATTGCTCTGGAGAAATTTAAATGTGAAATGCAAAAAATGAGACTCAGTAGTGTGGTGATTAGAGAGACATAGATAAGACAATGGAAAAATAAAAAAAAATAGTTACAGTTATTAGCAAACAGAATCTGTACATAGAGAGAGATGAAAGTTGGTAATTGCATTTGAATACGTAAAAACTCTCCACTGCCTTTGTGTCTGTTAGAATAAGTAGCAACTGATTTCTTTAAAGTTTTGAATACCATATTTCTTTTTGGGAAACAATTGTCTTTGTGTTCTGGATAACAACAATAATCACTGTCAGGAGACCCAAGGTTTATTATCAAGGAAAATATTTTTGTATTTCTTTACCATTCTGTGTTTTCTTAAGTGTCAGCTCTCTTCCGAAGACATAATCTCCAGAGATGGCTCAGGTTTCTAAAGTCTTATGTACATAATTAACTACTTATGATAAACAACATATAACCAACATATTTATGTTGGTCATTAATGTTTTTCTACTCTCTCTACGTGCACTCAACACATCTAGAAATGATGATAACTGCACAATATCATTTCGATATGACCATTTAATTAACAATTTACATTTTGATGAACATTTAAATTATTTCCAGCTCCTTTGTCCTTATCAACAATTGTTCATGGATACTTATATGTAAATATTTGTACCTGTCACTTTTTTATGATGTATTTTTACATATATCTATATATTGTATTACTCAAAAAAAAAAAACATTCCCATGGATAATTGGATCAATTTACACACACTCTGGTATATTCTTTTTCTCTAAAGCCCTTTTTTGCTTGGGTGTGAACTGGATAAAACTGACTCAGTATAAAAATTACATAAATTATATTCTATAATCAATGTGATGACAGTTTTGGCCTAAAAATTCCAACTCAGTCACTGTTTTGAGAAAATGAACTACATTTGTTTAAAATTTTAGGTAACTTTCATATTTTACAGTAACATTTAAATATATATACAAATGATTGCTGCTGCTGCTAAGTCGCTTCAGTCGTGTCTGACTATGTGTGACCCCATAGATGGAAGCCCACCAGAATGATTAGCTCATCTTTAATGCATGTTTGACAAAAATATAAGTATACAGCGTTAAGATTTTATACTCTTAGATAATTTGAATGCAAATTCATTTACTTTTTAGGTAGAGGAACTAAAAATTAGAAACTTTTGAAAGAGTATCCTTAAAAGTGTGGTGAGTCAGAGAAATGTCATATATATACACAACTGTGCAAGTGATAGTCACATGAACAGAAAAAACATAATACTCACATAAATATAAATATTTTCTTTATTCTTCAGTGACTAATAAGGCAGGCATAGTGCTTGCAAGTGGGTATTTTAAGTATAAGCATACCTTGGATATCTTATGAGTTTGGCTCCAGCCACTGAAATACAATGAATATTGCAATAAAATGAGTCACAAACTTTTTTGGTTTCCCAATGCTTATAAAAGTTATATTTATATGATATTACAGTATTAAGTATGCAATAGCATTATGTCTATAGGATGTATATACCATAATTAAAAATACTTTAAGGCTAAATAAATACAAAACCAATTACAATAGTAACATAAAATATTACGGATCACAGGTCACCATAACAAATATAATACTAAAGAAAGAACTTGAAATACTGTATGTGACATGGAGACATGAAGCAAGAAAATACTATTGGAAAAATGGTGCTGATATAGGGTTGTGACAAACTTTGAATTTGTAAAAAATAAAATGTCAACAAAATGCAATAAAGAGAAGGACAATAAAATGAAGTATGCCTGTATTAACAAACATTATGTATTTCTCCTATAAGTATTTACTAGCTTTTATCCTAGGAATCTTTTTAGATGAAGGAAAAAAAGAGATCACAGAAGACTGACTTGTTACATCTTAACGTATCCATTCATAGAAAAATATATTGCAGCATGAATTATAGACAAACACACAAATGGATACAAACTTATGTACATGACATTTTAAAGTTATCATTTTTCATTTTTTAACCTTTTTCTGGGCAAGATGTAGGTTATATAATGAGAGAAGACTTTAAAAGAAGTTGAGTTATTTAGCTGCAGTAAGCAGAGGTTTAAGTATAATGTCATAATACTGCCTAAATAGAAACTCCTGGGATTCTTTCTTGCCTAACATAAATGTGACTCCAACAGTAGGGTTTTATTAGTATATGTGGAAGAACATTCTTGAAATATTTTTAAAATGAGATTAATAAGAAAAGATCCAGCTATTTTTAAGAAGCTATTATAGTAGGCTTCTATTATATTACAATAGTTAAAGTGCTCTTTCTCAAAATGTGTGGGTGAGGGTAAGTGAGGAAATGTAGTTAAGCCTACTAGTTTTCTAGTTCCTATAAGATCAGAGAAGGGAATGGCAACCCACTCCAGTATTCTCTCCTGGAGAATCCCATGGACAGAGGAGCCTGGCTGAGTACAGTCCATGGGGTCACAAGAGTTGGACACGACTGAGTGGTTAAACCACCACCACCATGAGATCAGAAATTTTGCTCTCCTTTTACTAACCCATACAAATGAGGGTTTGTTTCCTAAATCTTACCCAGTGACTTGGCCTTCTTTTCTGAAGACAGGAATTTGATTCTATCAGTCTGAATCTCTGACTGGTATTTGCTCCTAGATTCCTTTAAAGAGCCTCCATCTCTTATTCTACTTATTTGAAGCCTACCCATTATAAAGGCTTATTTCTTCTGGATGCTGAAATCTGCATTGATATCTCTTAATTACCTGCAAGCACATCATCTCAATTCTGGGTTCTATATATGTATAAACTTTATCCAGTAACGTGATGATGAAATCTTGATAAGTATCTACCTCATGCTCATCAACATATCTGATTTCTAGTTTACCCATCCTATTACTTATTGAACTCTAAGCCCCCTCTTTTCTTAGTTCTACTCCTTGGATGTTGCAAGAAACTGGTAAGTAAACTGTTACCCAAGTCATATCACGTGAGGAAACGTGGCTAGATTGTGGGAATATGGAATAGGTGTAGCTGGGAGATAGAAAAAAGAAAGTGGAAAAACAATTCAGATGTTTAAAAGGGGGAACTAATTCATGCGTCCAGGAAAGTGAGGTATGTTAACAGGTAATAGAGATGTGTTGAGTAATTGGTTATCACCATAGTCGAACCCAGAGTATGGATAAAAGTTAGAGCCCTACCAAAATTTAAAATCAACATTTATAAAATCTTGATTTAAAAATCTGCCTCAACCAATTTGAACAATGCAGGAGTTCTAGCAACAGTTTCTTGGAGGGAGTAAGGATAGACTGATTATGGAACTTAGACTTGTAATTCTCATAATAAGTAGCCATGGGCCGAGAGAAGAGTGACTGAGGATTCTTCTTACTGTAGATAGTGCCAGCAGTGGCATGATCAGAGGACCACCTCCAGGACACCGAAGCCAGGAGGTACAGGGAACATGTAGGAGAGAACAGGAGAAAATATCCAGGCAATTTTCATCCTTTTCTGAAATGACAATTTCATTGGATTTGTAATCCCTAAATTTATGAAAGTGGATGATAAGCTATAGAAATCTAGAGAAATAAAATTTTGATTTGCTTTGTTACCCCAAACTAGGAGTCTTAGGAACATCTGCTGCAATTCAGCCTATTTAAATTGAGCATTTTCTAAGTGCTTTACTTTTACATATTATAATGAGAACCAAGTACAAAGAGGACTTCATGGTAAACCAAAATAAAGAGAAGTCTAATGCTTTCTGGTAAATGTAGATTGTCTTTGATCTAGACAATTAAAAAAAATATGAAATACTTAAGAAGACGTTATTCACATGCAAACTAGCATTTCTTTTTTATAGTAAAGCTTAACTCAAAGTGGTAAAACCTAAAAGTTTGACTCCTGAAGTATTTTTAGCTTTCAGAGGTACATTATACATAAAGTAAAAGTCACCTTTTTTAACTATAGAATACTCTTCTAATCGTTGCTTCCAATCATGTAACCTCTACCACAAATGTGTTATAAAGTTTTCATTACCGTGAAAAGTTCCCTTATCCCTTTGAAATTGATTCCCCCAGTAATAGGCTGAATGTTGAAGTCTTAACCCCCTCCAGTACCTCTGAATGTGACTGTATTGGAGATAAGACTTTTAAATTGGCAATTAGGTTAAAATGAGGTCATATATATGAGCCCTAATCAAATATGACTGTCATGTTTAAAAGAAGAGGTGATTAGGATAGAGAAACACTCAGAGGGAAACCATGTGCAGATAAAGGAAGAAGATGAACGTCTATAAACCAAGGTGAGAGGCCTCAGAGGAAATGAGCTCTGCCAATAATGCCTTAATCTCCAACATCTAGCTTCCAGAACTGTGAGAAAATAATTTCTGTTCTTTAAGCCTCCCAATCTGTGGTACTTTGTTATGGCAACCCTAGTAGACTATTAATAATATATCCATTTTCACTTTCAAGCCCAAGCAATCAATGGGATCTATATGGTGTCATAATTTTGACCTTTCTTGAATTTTATGTAAATGAAATGATAACAATATATAGCATTAAGCATTTAGCTGTTTTTACTTCTGATGGGTTTAGATTCGTTCATGTTGTTGCTGTCTTCATATTTCCTTTTTATTGGTGAAGAGATTTTATAGTGTATCACAGTGTTGCCATCTATTCTCCATTGGTTGGATATAGCTTTTTGTTGACATGTGGATGTATTTCACTTAGACAAATGCCTAGAAGTGGGGTTGCTAGATTCTGTAACATACACTTAATCCTCTAAGATACCTCCAAACCGTAAAAAGTTGTCTGCACATGGTTTACCTTTATCTGCACATGGATTTCCTTCTGAGTGTTTCTCTATCCTAATCACTTCTTCTTTTAAACATGACAGTCATATTTGATTAGGGCTCATATATATGACCTCATTTTAACCTAATTGCCAATTTAAAAGTCTTATCTCCAATACAGTCACATTCAGAGGTACTGGAGGGGGTTAAGACTTCAACATTCAGCCTATTACTGGGGGAATCAATTTCAAAGGGATAAGGGAACTTTTTATGGTAACTTTGTCATTTTATGGTATCTGTGTCATTTTGTGTTTCTACAGCAAAACATAACAATTACTGTTGTCCGCCATTCTTGTAAACACTTGATAGGTCAGTCACTTTATCATTATTCTAGTGGGTGTTTTGTGATTATCATTTTGATTTGAATTTCTCTGAGTAGTGATATTGACCATCATTTCATATACTGATTTGCCTGATTATATCTTTTATTGTGAAGTATCTAAGTTGTTTGTCCTTTTAAAATTGTTTTCTTATTAATGAGTTCTGAGATTTCTTTATATAGTCTATAATAAATCCTTTATCTAGAATGTATATTTCAAAACTTTTCTTTTTTTGCAAATGGATTGGAGAGTATATGAGTGTAAACAGTTATACAGCTTCAGTGATAAATGCAGTGATCAAGGTAAGATGTCTTCTGTTAGTCTAAGTTTTGAATGGAAGAGATACGAATTGGTATGAAAGGTATTAATAAGCAAAATCAACAGGATTTAAAGACTGTTTGGAAATATGGACAAAGGAGAAGTAATTGTTGGGGATACATTTAATGTAAAAATTTGGGTGGTAGCACTTGTCTAAGCTAAATACTGGAGTATGACTCTTTGAGGAGTCATAGATAGAATAATTATAATTTTGGATATATGGATTGGATATCTTAATAAAACTATGAAATGAACAATTGGCTATATATATGTATGGAATTCATGTGAGAAATAAGTGAGTATAGCATGTTGAGAATTATTGGTACAACACAGTAAAGCTTTGGTAAAGAAAAAATATTTTCCTCTTTTGAATCTCTTTTTGCCTTAACTGAGCTCATGTTCAAGACTTCTTTATTATTTTTATTCCTACTTTATAAGACACACTTACAAAATAGGTTAATTTTGTTCTTGTACCCTTTTCCTTGAATTATTTTTTTCCTTTTTCCTTTTCCTTAATCCAACTGTCCAATTTCCTCACTGATTCTCTTAGGACCTTAACTCTTGTATATAAAACATAGATTTGGCAAGCTTCTTTTTTTTTAAAGACCAGAGACTAAATATTTTAGGTATTTTGTGCCATAGAATATCTCTATTCTTTGATTTTTTGATAGTCTTTAAAAATGTAAAAATTAATCAGTTCATGGGACAGTATAAAAACAGTTCACAGACTGGACTTGACCTATGGGCTGTAAAAAATTAATAAACAGAAACCTCAGTTACATAGAGTTGATATACCAGAAGGGAGGAGCTCTCACAATCTGCTCCAACGGGACAACTCAATAGGAAGAAGACTCCTAACCCCACCTGCAAGGGCCTAGCCAATGAAAAGTTATGCACTTTTATGCTATAGCTCTCCCAAACTCCTTTTTGTCTCTATATAAGTGTTCTCCTTCCTTTGCTGTGTGTGGAAATTTGCATGAGGCTTGCCATGGTTGCAGACCCCAGAATGCAATTCTTTGCTGATCTTGAATGAATCCATCTTTGCTGGAGAAATAACTATTTGTTTCAGATCATTAGGGTCATAATTTTCCAATTCCTGCTATAAAGCATCACATTACTGGATGCTGCCCTCTTGGGTGGCATGTTATAGTCTGTAGACTTTTGCCTATATATTTACTCATTTCCAGTAATCAGTTCTGAGTACTATTTCCTTCTGAGCATGTTTTCCCCTCCATTACCTTAAATTTTATTTACTCTCTAATAGTGACCTTTAAAGACTTTATTGACCCCACCCTCAAACCAAGTTAATCACGCCCTTCTCTATGCTTCCAGTGTGCTTTTGGCATATTCCTTTTATTTAAACATGTCTATGGTAAGTTTTGTAAATATCAAATGAATGGAATTGAATCTGTTTGAATCTCTTTCCACTGACCCTTGAACAATACAAGGGTTAGGGGTGCCAACCCTCTGCACTGATGAAAACTCCTAACTTATAGGATCATGTAGTACTATAGAATTTACTATTGAAAAAATAATTGCCTATAAGTAGACCTGTGCAGTTAAAACTTGTGTTGTTCAAGGGGAAATTCTGTTTGTGACTAATGCTGATATATAGAGCTAATGATGTCATTAAATTGTGAGAGGCAGCATAACATAAGTATAGTCAGCCTTCCTCATCTGCAGCTTCCACATCTGCAGATTCAGCCATCCTCAGATCAAAAATATTTTTTTAAAATCCATAAATTTCCCAAAGCCAAAACTTGAAATTGTTTCATACTGGTAACTCTTTGTATAGCTTTAACAGAGCACTCGATATTATAAGTAATCGAGAGATGATTTAAGGGCTTCCCTGATGGCTCAGACAGTAAAGAATCTGCCTGCAATGCATGGGTCACGAAGATCCTCTGGAGAAGAAAATCCCACTCCAATATTCTTTTCCTGGAGAATTTCGTGGACAGAGGAACTGTCGGGCTACGGTCCAAGAGGTCACAAAGAGTTGAACACAACTGAGCGACTAACACTTTGAGATTTCAGAGATGATTTAAAGCTTGTGGGAAGATATGCATAGGTTACATGCAAATACTACATCATTTTATATAAAGGACTTGAGCATCTGTAGGTTTTGGTGTTCACTGTGGATCTGGAACCAATCCCCTATAGATACCAAGGGGCATAGTGTCTACTGCTGTGATTTGAAACAGGAAAGAAGCTTTATTTCTTGAAAGCTTTACAGAAGCTTTATTTCTTGTGTTGTATAAACTTCAGCCTTTGTACTTTGTCTATTAAATGCAGATAGTTATATTTTCATTTTCATGGTGTTAGTATAGGAGTGCCTAAAAAGAGTATAGTTGTTACTATGTGTCTTGTGTTCTTTTATCCAAAAGATATTTGCATTTTTAACTAGGATTTTCAATGGCTTAGCTCAAATGCATTATGCAATTAAGCACTATGGTTAGTCACCCACAACCATATTTTTGGTCTGAAAATCTCCTCCCCTCCACAATCTTAAAATTTAAATGATCTTGATTTTCCTAATTTTGAGACAACCCTTACTGTCACCTTGATAGTAAACAAGTGACAGCTAAGCTTATTGTCAATTTCATGGGGAATTGATTACTCTACAATAAAATTGTAAAAATGAAATATTGCTTAGTCTAAAAAAATACAAGAGTAATTTTATTCAGGGAGCTTTAAATTTTTAAAGAACTCTTCAATCACTGCTGACCTATGATACACTCATACTTACTCCTTGGGGAGGGTTAGTGGTGAAAAACTATATAAAGTCTGATATCCGTAAGGTTAAATTAGATTGGGAAAAGCTACACAATTCTCAAGTGTTCAGATGATACAGTTATTCCAGAAACAAACTTGATTGTATCTAATAACACATAGATTTCTTTATACGATGTTTCTGGCACTGGAGATATTATATCACTATAAAAGTTCTTTTTCAAATCCATCCAAGTAAATTATGTTAGAAAAGATTTAGTAGCTGTTTAATTTAACTCATAAAAAGCCATAAATAAGTATCAGCTTACTGAGAATAAAATGCCCACAACAAATAATAACATTTAATGCATTTTGAAATGTAAAGCCATGAAAAATATAGTGTAATTACATTTACTGACATGCTATAGTTTAACTAGGGTCAATTAAATTGAACTATTGGCAATTTTTGCTTATTTTCTTTGTTTAAAAACATCACTATGATTTAAAGTTTAATTGCAGAATATATAAGATAATAAAATTGCTTCTCCATCAACTATTTTTCATATAAATACAGATGGATAATTTTGTCACTCTGTAAATAAATTTGTGAACTTATTATTTAACATCATGCATTGAATGTAATCACAAGACAATGAATATAGATGTTTATTTTAACTAATGATTGCTATATTGCTCTTTCCTTTGATTCAGAGGGATAATTTTTAAAGGTCAGGAGGGTGGTCTTTTATGGCTATGGAGCCTTCTTTTGCGACTATTCTATTAGCAACCCCACATCCAAGGAGCCGTGGCTGCGCGGGCGCAGGAGGGCCTAGAGAAGTTATCCCACGTTGAAGGTCAGGAAGGCAGCGGTGAGGAGATACCCCTTGTCCAAGGTAAGGAGCAATGGCTGTGCTTTGCTGGAGCAGCCATGAAGAGATACCCCACGCCCAAGGTAAGAGAAACCCAAGTAAGACAGTAGGTGTTGCAAGAGGGCATCAGATGGCAGACACACTGAAATCATAATCACAGAAAACTAGTCAATCTAATCACACTAGGACCACAGCCTTGTCTAACTCAGTGAAACTAAGCCATGCCCGTGGGGCAACCTAAGATGGGCGGGTCATGGTGGAGAGATCTGACAGAATGTGGTCCACTGGAGAAGGGAATGGCAAACCACTTCAGTATTCTTGCCTTGAGAACCCCATGAACAGTATGAAAAGGCAAAATGATAGGATACTGAAAGAGAAACTCCCCAGGTCAGTAGGTACCCAATATGCTACTGGAGATCAGTGGAGAAATAACTCCAAAAAGAATGAAGGGATGGAGCCAAAGCAAAAAGAATACCCAGCTGTGGATGTGACTGGTGATAGAAGCAAGGTCCAATGCTATAAAGAGCAATATTGCATAGGAACCTGGAATGTCAGGTCCATGAATCAAGGCAAATTGGAAGTGGTCAAACAAGAGATAGCAAGAGTAAATGCCAACATTCTAGGAATCAGCGAACTGAAATGGACTGGAATGGGTGAATTTAACTCAGATGACCATTATATCTACTACTGTGGGCAGGAATCCCTCAGAAGAAAAGGAGTAGCCATCATGGTCAACAAAAGAGTCCGAAATGCAGTACTTGGATGCAATCTCAAAAACGACAGAATGATCTCTGTTCATTTCCAAGGCAAACCATTCAATATCACAGTAATCCAAGTCTATGCCCCAACCAGTAATGCTGAAGAAGCTGAAGTTGAACGGTTCTATGAAGACCTACAAGACCTTTTACAACTAACACCCAAAAAAGATGTCCTTTTCATTATAGGGGACTGGAATGCAAAAGTAGGAAGTCAAGAATCACCTGGAGTAACAGGCAAATTTGGCCTTGGAATAGGGAATGAAGCAGGGCAAAGACTAATAGAGCTTTGCCAAGAAAATGCACTGGTCATAACAAACACCCTCTTCCAACAACACAAGAGAAGACTCTATACATGGACATCACCAGATGGTCAACACCGAAATCAGATTGATTACATTCTTTGCAGCCAAAGATGGAGAAGCTCTATACAGTCAGCAAAATCAAGACCAGGAGCTGACTGTGGCTCAGACCATGAACTCCTTATTGCCAAATTCAGACTTAAATTGAAGAAAGTAGGGAAAACCACTAGACCATTCAGGTATGACCTAAATCAAATCCCTTATGATTATACAGTGGAAGTGAGAAATAGATTTAAGGGCCTAGATCTGATAGATAGAGTGCCTGATGAACTATGGAATGAGGTTCGTGACATTGTACAGGAGACAGGGATCAAGACCATCCCCATGGAAAAGAAATGCAAAACAGCAAAATGGCTGTCTGGGAAGGCCTTACAAATAGCTGTGAAAAGAAGAGAAGCAAAAAGCAAAGGAGAAAAGGAAAGATATAAGCATCTGAATGCAGAGTTCCAAAGAATAGCAAGAAAAATAAGAAAGCCATCTTCAGTGACCAATGCAAAGAAATAGAGGAAAACAACAGAATGGGAAAGACTACGGATCTCTTCAAGAAAATCAGAGATACCAAAGGAACATTTCATGCAAAGATGGGCTCAATAAAGGACAGAAATGGTATGAACCTAACAGAAGCAGAAGATATTAAGAAGAGATGGCAAGAATACACAGAAGAACTGTACAAAAAAGATCCTCATGACCCAGATAATCACGATGGTGTGATCACTGACCTAGAGCCAGACATCCTGGAATGTGAAGTCAAGTGGGCCTTAGAAACCCTCACTACGAACAAAGCTAGGGGAGGTGACAGAATCCCAGTTGAGCTATTCCAAATCCTGAAAGATAGTGCTGTGAAAGTGCTGCACTCACTATGCCAGCAAATTTGGAAAACTCAGCAGTGACCACAGGACTGGAAAAGATCAGTTTTCTTTCCAATCCCAAAGAAAGGCAATACCAAAGAATGCTCAAACTACTTGGAAGGAAAGTTATGACCAACCTAGATAGCATATTCAAAAGCAGAGACATTACTTTGCCAACAAAGGTTCGTCTAGTCAAGGCTATGGTTTTTCCTGTGGTCATGTATGGATGTTAGAGTTGGACTGTGAAGAAGGCTGAGCGCCGAAGAATTGATGCTTTTGAACTGTGGTGTTGGAGAAGACTCTTGAGAGACCTTTGGACTGCAAGGAGATCCATCCAGTCCATTCTGAAGGAGATCAGCCCTGGGATTTCTTTGGAAGGAATGATGCTGAAGCTGAAACTCCAGTACTTTGGCCACTTCATGCGAAGAGTTGACTCATTGGAAAAGACTCTGATGCTGGGAGGGTTTGGGGGCAAGAGGAGAAGGGGACAACAGAGGATGAGATGGCTGGATGGCATCACTGACTCGATGGATGTGAGTCTCAGTGAACTCCAGGAGTTGGTGATGGACAGGGAGACCTGGCGTGCTGCAATTCATGGGGTCGCAAAAAGTTGGACATGACTGAGCGACTGATCTGATCTGATCTGAAGATAACATTTCACTTATATCTGTTTTTATTTAGCTTTTGTATGTTCTCCAATTCATTGATTTGTTTGAAAACTCTTCACCTTACTTTATGAGATTTCAAACCACAATCCTAAACTCCATCAAGTTCATTGGCTACTGTCAATTCTTTTATAAAACTGCTGCTTCTCTAATGCACACCATGTTCTTTACAAACTATCAGCTCCACTTTTACATGTTTCACAAGCATTTCATCACCTCTAAACAGCATGACCTCGGAGAAGGCAATGGCACCCACTCCAGTACTCTTGCCTGAAAAATCCCATGGATGGAGGAGCCTGGTAGGCGGCAGTGCATGAGGTCGCTAAGAGTCAGACACGACTGAGCGACTTCACTTTCACTTTTCAGTTTCATGCATTGGAAAAGGAAATGACAACCCACTCCAGTGTTCTTGCCTGGAGAATTCCAGGGACAGGGGAGCCTGGTGGGCTTCCGTCTATGGGGTCACACAGAGTTGGACACGACTGAAGTGACTTAGCAGCAGCAGCAAACAGCATGACGTACTCCTTAAGTCATGTATTTTTCCAAAACTTTAGTGAACAGTGATCCATTCCAACTACTAGTAGAAAATAAGGATGAAAATTGCACACTAGTTCAGGATGTCTGAGTTTGAATGGTAACTCTCCCATTTATCAGCTTTATGACTTTGGGCAATATACTTAGCAGTTCTAATCCTCACTTCCTTCAAATGTAAATAAGAGTAATGATAATATTTAAAAGTTCAATGAGATCATGAAACTAGCTAATGCTCTAACTCATATTACCTAATATTTGTATAACAGGCTTTGGTCTTCTGCAGTTAGCTTCTCAGTCAATTCCAGATATTTATCATCATCATCATTGTCAACCTGTCTGTTCTGTAAGCAGATACACAGAACAATGACTATGTCACATCTCAAAGTCTATTTTAAATAAATGTGTTTAAGGAAGGGGAAGAAAATGTCTTTTTGGCCCAAAAGGCAAGTTAGATAATTACCAATTATGAAGATGTATTTACTTTTTTACTTTTTCTGTTTTTCCTCTGAAGTTGTGACCATTTGATTCCATGCAGCTGTAGCTCAGGCAAATGGTCAGTTATGGTTATAAGAACACAAGTTCAGAGCCTGGATGAAAATTATATAGATTTAGCATTCAGACTCGGAGAAGGCAATGGCACCCCACTCCAGTACTCTTGCCTGGAGAATCCCAGGGATGGAGGAGCCTGGTGGGCTGCAACTTTGTGGTGGGGTCGCACAGAGTTGGACACAACTGAAGCGACTTAGCAGCAGCAGCAGCAGCAGCAGCATTCAGACTATTGAATATTAAAACAATGCTTCTCTTCAGTAATGCCACAATAAATCCAAGTGATTTTATATGAAGAGACTGAGCAAACCATTATAATATTAGCTGTCTCTGGTCAGAGGCTAAGTTTTTTCAAACAAAAAAATGTGATTGAATGAAGTAGCTTATGACTTTTGGGATAGAGAACCTAATTATGATAATTAAAAAAATATGAATTGGATTTTTTTCTACAGTCAGTACATTACATACAGTATATAACCCAAGCTCATATTTTCATTTTTTAGCCGATAATCATGTGTCCTTGAATAGAAAACTTAATACTGACAAATAGACAGCTAAATGTTACAGTGCATTTTTCAATATTGATAAGACAAAAATCTCATATTCCATGTCTTGAGATTTTGTTTTACAGCCCTTATAAATTAGAGTGTTTTAAAAATACATTGGCAAGATTTTCACTGGAAAGATAATCATTTCAGTTCATATCATCTTTTAATGATGTACTTAAAATTTCTAGCATTATAATGTGATTTTAGATACTGCTCATTCATTCTGTGCTTTACAGATATAAAAATACTATTGAAATAATCACAAATATGATAAGATGCTGAAATGATTCTTTTAAAAATATTTTCATTAGAATGTATTAGAGATCATGAATAAATATTTATATAATAACTTTAATATAATAATGAAGTATCTGCTTAATACTGTCACTAATAGTAATTATAATTTTTCCTTTGCTGTTTCATTAGAAGATGTGAGTACATTAATGATGAAAAGCAAACAATTAACAGTGTTTGAAATAGAATTTCTTCTTGAAAATCCATTTCTCCTTGGGAAAGGACATGATTTACAAATTATTCGTGTGGCTTATATGTCTGAATAACTTATCCTAGTAAAATTATTTTTACAATTGAACTAGATACAGCATATTTATTCATAGGTACATATGTGTGTATGTACTTAGACAAATTTACCTAGAATGACACAAAGTGTATAAAAACATGAAAATGGTTTGGAACTTATGTTTAAATAATGCAAATGTAGAAAATTTCAACTTTCCAGTACACCATAGATATTTTAGTGCAGCTCCTAGTTTTAAACTAGCCTGAAGTGATTAATATTCATCAAAAAGAAGTGGGAATATAGGCATTACTTAATTTTCAATTAATAGAAAACACAGCATTGTCTATTTTTAGTCACCTAGCTATTTATCCATTCCCTATGGAAGTGAATAGGCTGCCACACTCTTGTCCGTTTTCTTGCTGAGAGTGCTTGCCTGTGCTGCCAAGCTCACCACACAGTTTCTGTCTGGCATCGAAGCACTATCTTTTACAGCCATGCAAGTCTGTGTTTTGTGATAAAGTACAGTTATGGGCAGCCTTGCGAACTCGACTCTGCTACAGAAAGAACTCTCCTGCCTGCAGTATTCCATTTGAAAACTCTCTTCTGATGCTTGACTTTCTTCTGAAACTGGACTTGCAGTCATAATGGTTATTTCTTTAATATTTTAACTAATTTTACCCATTTAATATGAGCTGGATATTTAATTCTAAATTGAACAGCAAGGGAGTTTTTAAGGCTGAAAGTAAATTTTATGAGGAATAAATCACAATTTATATACTTGGTTTAACACTGCTGCTGCTGCTGCTGCCAAGTTGCTTCAGTCGTGTCCGACTCTGTGCAACCCCATAGACGGAAAATTACCAGGCTCCCCCGTCCCTGGGATTCTCCAGGCAAGAACACTGGAGTGGGTTGCCATATCCTTTTCCAATGCAGGAAAGTGAAAAGTGAAAGTGAAGTCGCTCAGTCGTGCTGGACTTGTAGCGACCCCATGGACCGCAGCCCACCAGGCTCCTCATCCATGGGATTTTGCAGACAAGAATACTGGAGTGGGTTGCCATTGCCTTCTCCAATTTAATACTGCACGTATCACTTAATAATGTGGGAATTTATAGTTTCCAGGCTACTGTGGAGGTAATCTGATTTGTGATATGTTGGTCCATTCATTTCAATTTATACAAGATCTACAATGATTATTTCAGTCTCTAAGATGGCATAGTGCTATGCCATTTATTTAGTGTGTGTATAGGTATCACCTTCAAGCATCCACTTCTGGTATTTTTGTAGGAACTGCTATGATTCGAACACCTAAAAATAAATTTTAATGAACATCTGAGTTAAGATGTACATTAAAATTTAGGAAGTATCAAAGTATAGGTAAGAGAAATAAACAGCATCATCTCAGTATGAGCAGTGTTAAATTAATAAAAATAACATAATCAAAGGAAACAATTCTGCAGAAGTCCTAGAAGTCCCAAGAATGTGCATTTTACAGGATGGATGAAAGTTAAGATTTGTGCTTTACTGATCATATATATAGAGAAAAAAGGCCTTGACAAAGTGTCTGCACATTAGGAGAGAATTAGAAAAGAGATCTTCAACATAGCCAAGTCCTTCTGAAGGCTATAACCTCAAAGAAAGTGTTACTGTGTATGGGTAGGCAGGTCAAAGAGGACCCTTCCTCGTGGGCCTCAGTTCTTGGTAAGAACACAAAGAAGAATCTGAGGTCTTACCTGTGGCATAAATACGTTTTTTAAGGAAAGAACAGAACACCTCAAGTGAGAGATGGAACCAAGTCCAGAGAGGCACACAGGAATGATGAGGTACGGGCTTTTCAAGACAGGGCTTTTACTTATTCACCTAGGTGGACATAGACTGATAGTTTTAATTGACAGTTGCAAATGACACAACAGGCTCTCTTCAGCAAGGCTTCCTATAGTTCAGTCTGTTATAATCAGATATATGCATGTACAGTGTTTGAACCTATAATGGACTCTGGGCTGCCTGAGGTCACTTGAGGGCACAGCTGCACATCAGGGGCACAGAGGCCAGAGTTGGAGAAGCCCTTGTGGTTAGTTTGTATCCATTGTGTGCCTAGGGCATATACTGCAATGTTGGAAACGTTTCTGTGGTTATTTTGCAGCATATCTGTGAGCTCTCTTGGGCTACCTTGGGGAGTGTCTGGGGTGGAGTTTAGAGATCAGCTTGAATCTTTTTTGGCTAGGCCACCCCTCCTTTTCCAGGCCTAACTTCCTACCTAACAGAAAGTGTGGATTAGAAATAAAATTCAATCACCAAAGCAAGTAGATATCAGGAAACCTTTTAATCAGTTGGCCTGGCCTTTGACAAAAAAATGAAAAAATAAATGAGTCCCCTCATATAACATTGATCCATTGTCAAGTGGGTTTAACTATTTGAATTATGTAAAATATGGAGGGTTTGACAGTGTGAGCTGAAATTATTAGTATGAGTATTCCCTAGCCAGTGATCTACTGGGTGCCCAGCAGAAGCAAAATTATAGTTGGATGTATGAATCCTAATCCAACATTACACAGCATTTCCAAACATGAAACATAAACTGAAGTATCAATAGAATTATGCTTATAGTACAGTATTTAAACCCATATGATTGGTGATTCAATCATTAAGGAGATATAGCAGAAAAAAGTATAGAAAGGGGTATCTGAACTTCCTGTACTTCAACTAATGAAATTATCAGATAGAAACTATAATTATAATAAAATTAGATAATAACATGAAGTTATAGGTAAACATAAAATAAAACATTTTTATTTTGGTTATAAAAACATAATAGTTTACAATAATGTTGTAAATAATGCAGAGATTATTATTTATAAGTTTACCTAGATTAAAAAATGTATTTTTTTGAGACTTTGGAGAGCTGCTATGGCAATCAGGACTTAAAGGTCAAAATCTGCACAGAGAGAGACTTACTGAGATCCAACTCTACCTTTCTGGGCTGGGGAGGCCGACTTAATGCTAATGGAAACAGCATCATTTTAGGTGCAGGAGAATCAGTATAGATTCTGTAAATTTCACATAACTCAGGATACAGAATTTAGAAGTCTAATCTTTAAAGGAAATAGGACTTGAAAGCTCAATATATAGGGGAAAAAAGGCAGCTCAGATAAATGATCATGACCCTCAGTAATTATATACTTATTTAGACATTTGCTGATTAAATTGTCCAGTGCAGTAGCCCAGAAAGCACAAAAAGGGCCTCTGAAAGCCAGGCCTTTTTAAGAATGCAGTTTCATGGAACTAAAAAAAATAAAATGAGTTCAGAATTTTCAAAGTGGGTAGAGTACTAGAAAATACCTCTAGTCCTAAATAACAATATATGGTTAATGGTAAAATATTGAAAGCTTTGCCCCTGATATTGAGAAAATATGGGTGTGCTAGCTAAAACTATTTCTATTAGCAATTATAATGAAATCCAAAATGAATAAAATAAGGCAAGAAAAAATAATGATTAAACAAAAGTAAAACTATCATTGATATCAGAATACCTGATTAGTCATATTAGCAGTATAAAGCTCATAAGCAATGTGAACAAGGCTTCTACACAATAGATTCCATATTTAACTGATTAAATTAATAAGAAAAAGGTCACAGGATGCAAGAGCAAATATAAAAATCAAATTTTTTCTGTAATTTAAATTGTGAACTCTTTTGAAATATGTCTCTCTCAATAAAAGTAAAATAATAAAGGCAGTTAAAAGATATTGTCTAGAATTGTCTACTGCTTAAAAAGTTTTGAGGCACAGCAATATCAGTGATAAAGAGAACTGCTACTTAATAGGAAAAAGTCTCTAGGAAGATATTCTAACACCAAAATTATATGCACTAGGATGAACATCTTTTGCATATTCAAATATTTCAATGCAAAAGTAAATGCATAAAATTAATCCTGTATATATTAAATTTACTTAATGGTATTATTTGGAAACTATAATGATTTTGTATATTAAATTTATATTCAAGTTATTAACTTATAAATTTAATGTTGTGAGAATCTTTAAGTTCAACTTAAAAAATTCATTTTATACTTTTCTTACATACCAAATAAAAAATGCTTCCAGCAAGACCTTTAAATATTATAGTTTCAACTGAACAGAATAGAATACTTTAAAAAATTCTACTTATAATTTTTAAATGTTTTTCCTGTTGTAAAAGTCACTTATAAATTTAAGTAACAGGTTTTTTTAAACTATTTTACTTGCATTTATGTATTAGGTATATTTAGTCTTCTTTGTAGGTATCTAACAATCATGACAGAGAAAACTCAGAAGTCAACAGAAATATCTCTCCCAAACCTCTTAAAATTTTTTTTAAAATACAAACTGTAATTTAGCAAATCAAATCCCCTTAGCATTCTAATAATGTTAACAGAAACCCAAATTATCATAGACATTTAAACTAAAAATAAAATTATAATATACTACATTCCCCGTAAATATCACAAGCATTTTCATTAAAAATACACTGATTTTTCTAAACTTAATAATGGAGTATTAAAGATTTTTGCTTCTTTTTACTTCTCTGTCTTTATTTCTTAATTATCTTAATTTATTAGTGGGCATACTGGGGTTGCTAAGAGTCGGACACGACTGAGCGACTTCACTTTCACTTTTCACTTTCATGCATTGGAGAACGAAATAGCAACTCACTCCAGTGTTCTTGCCTGGAGAATCCCAGGGATTGGGAAGCCTGGTGGGCTGCCATCTATGGGGTCGCACAGAGTCAGACACGACTGAAGTGACTTAGCATAGCATAGCATACTGAGGTTACTTGGTGGAAAATTAAAAACCATTATACTGTTTGCTATAGTTGAGTTTGTTGTAATTATTTATATATCCATTTATCATTCATAAATTTGAAATCACTTTACAAGAACTGGGTATATGCCTGGGTTCCTCCCAGGACATTGATTAGACAGGTGGGACCATTTTTAAAGCTTCCTGCTTTGGTAGATGGAATGTCCCACTTTTATTTATTGCCTAATTGAATTCAGCTTTCTTTCTGTGATCTTATCTGATTATGATTTTAAGGACATTCTTTAGCACTGCCACAATTTAAAATATGTTTTAATGTCATTCATTGGATTTCAAAATTCTTCATATAGCTTTATCTGCTGTAGCTATAATTCTGATGTCAGGCTAATGACATTTCAGAAACAAAAAAAGGAAAGAAGGTTATGATTAGTAGAAAATAAGATATTTCTTTTCCCCTCTAATACAGACTTTTTCTTTTCAATTGTTTTATCAAGTTGGTTTTCAACTCCTTATTGGATAGTAGCAAGTTCAATATGTTATTCATATTGGGAAAAGGTAATGTCAGCTAGCCTTTGACACTTAAACAATACCAGTGTTCAGTTTCAACTGAGACCCTGAAGTTACAGTGTAGACTGGGGTAAACAACTTGGCTTTTAATGTTAGATCTGAGTGCTAATTAATAACCACCTGTATGACTTTGAATATGCTAGGTACTTTTTCATATCAGTTTCCATATCTTTACATCTGGGTAACTAAATGTACCACACCATTTGTTGTGAAAATAAAGTCACCTTTCATCTCTAAAGTACATTTTAAAGTGCTTGACCTGTAGATAATTATTATTAAATTATAGTTGCAATTAGTTAATCTATCAAAATAATCTTCTACATGCTAGGGTGAAGTGGTTCATTAACGATATTAATTGTAGTTTCTAAAATAGATTTTACATTTAAGCTCACTAGAGCAAAGAATTTACTTTTAAATCTGCCATCTTTCATACCAACATCAGCATCTGTGAAGGGTCTGAGATTTTACCCTATGTGTAAGCTAATGAGTTAGTCTGCCAAAAGTTCATGTATACCAGCAAAAATGCAAGTTCATGTATACTGATGTACTGCATGAGACAAAGGGAACTTTATGATTCACAACACCAGCAGTAGTCAGTGCTCTATCATTTACCAGTAGTTCCCCAAACCTTAATTCCCACATACTTACATTACAAGGTCCAGGTGATGCCTGTGTACACAGTGGTTCATGTTAGAGGAAAACACTGAGTGTTGGAAAATGCCAATCATTTACAAGGAGGCTTCTAGAAAACTTATCCAAACGTTGCCCTAGGCACTGTCATTATTAATGTGAGCAGCAAACTAATATGCCCTCAGTTCTGGAAGATTCTAACTTCCAAGGCTATTTGTTTTATAAACAATTTTGAAATATGAAATTAAACCAGTAATACTTCTGCACAGAAGAGAGACAGAGATTTTATAGGGATAGTTTATAGTTTATAGGGATTTGTCTCCTTACAGCAGAATGGAAACTGTGTACTTCTAGTATTTAAAAAAAAAAAAAAAAGGACAAAAGATTCAGAAACATAATTTTAACACAGTTGTTTTAAAGCATTCAGAGTTTTAAATTCTACCAAAGCAATGTATTGAAAGATAAGATAAATGAGATTAATTACTTGTAGATGTCATAATAGTGTTTCAGAGTGGGGACAGGCAAAATTGAGATATTTATGAGGTTTGGGGGTGGTATGGCTCAAGACATGTATTTTAATAGGAGGGGTTGTTTAGTGTTAGCTCATGACATAATAGTTACAGATTAGTGGATAGGGCAAATATAAGGTTTTGAAAAAAAGGTTCCAATGTAAGTGTATTTATTAAAAGTTAGCTGTCTGATGTTCATCTTAAAGTTTTTCATTCCTTTCATTCTGAAAGGAATAGTAATGTTATTTGCAATGGCTTCCCTGGTGGCTCAGATGGTAAAGAATCTCCTCGCAATTCGGGAGATCTGGGTTCAGTCCCTGAGTTGGGAAGATCGCCTGGAGAAAGGAATGGCAACCCACTCCGGTATTCTTGCCTGGAGAATCCTGGGAACAGAAGAGCCTGGCCGGTTACAGTCCACAGGGTCTCAAAGAGTTGGACATGACTGAGAGACTACACTTTCACTTTCTTTTCATCTTTCTGGGCAAGTTTTCTGGAATACAAGAGTAAGTATAAGATTAGTGAAGTCATGATAAAGTGGAGTTAAGCTATGAGCATAAATGATTTTGGTTCTTCAAAGCCAAGTGACTTGTAGCCAGAACCTGTCATTATTTGTATATGAGATTGGTCTGGTGACAGAGAGGGGTCTCCTCATTTTTAGTAGATTAGATTTGCATCTAGAAAAAAATGGTGGGAAAAGTGGTTAAACAGAATATACCAAGTAGAATGGTTATAAACAGAATATACCAAGAGAAATAAAATAATTGATCATAGTGTCAAGAACTAGCTGCTTTAAAATTTAAAATATAGGGGGAAATGGCAAGAAATATTAAACACAGGAAAAAAGTTAGCAAAATATTGGAATCTGCTATAAGGATGAATATAAGGATGGAGTCATCTTAATATAAAAAAGAACCTTTCTCAAATTTAGGACAATGAAGAAAATCAATTCTAGTCCTAACACTTTACCTTAGTATTTATACATATTTAATATTATTATAGAAAATACCTGATTAAATAATATTTTAAGAAGTAAATGTAATTTAAGAATCTATTACATTGATTCATAGTTTTAGACAGCTGAGGGTTAACTCATGTCTCTACAGGTATTCTTACATTTATTTCTTTTCCTATTTTTCTTTTAGTATAGATCTGATTTTTCCAAAGTCAAAAGTTGCAAAATCCCCATAGACAAAGGTGATTTATAAGCAAAAAGGGACATCAAGATTAGGATAGAGTTCAAGAGAAGTAATAAGAAAGAAACCATTTGAGAAAACATAAGTCATTTTATGTTCCAATGAGAATTCCCCAACCTATCATTTTCAAAGCAGGCTGTCTAGAAAATAAAATATTTTCTTAAAAAATAAACTTTCAGATTTGAAAAATAATTCTTGTTATTTGTGACAAAATTAGAACTCTATGACCTGATGGGCTTCCATTTTCCTGAGATAATTATTAAAATGAGAAAACAAGGTAGCAAAAATAGGTATAGATTTAATATATTTAGTTTCTCCCAAACAGACAGTTTGGTGGACAGCTCAACTTACATTCTGATTTATATCTCAGTTTCTCTATTGAAATAGTGGTCTAGTGTATTACTAGGAAACTCATTATTAAAACACCCAAAAGCTGCATTCTTCAAATTCACTAATATCTGTAATAAAGGTTTTTATCTCTATCATTCTAACTCTCATCAGACATTTTTTCTGAATTTGGACATGTTAGAAATGCAGATCTAACAAAGGACACAGAAGCTGAAAGAGCAAACTGGGATAATTCCTTCAGAGGGAGCTGAGATCCAGTAGAAAATGGAGATGAAACCTCAGTGTAGCAGATTGAGATCCAGTAACAACAGCAGTTGAGCAGCAACTATTTAAATACTATCACAGCTGTGTCACAGAACGTCTAGACAGACTTTAGGGTGGATGACTAAACATATCAATGCAAAAACTTTAAAAAGGATCATGTGAGTCTCAAGATAAACTTTTATTCTGGGTAGAGAAGCAAGAACGTCCTTGTGATTGTTACTGAACACAAGTTCATGTGTCTGATGCACAGTGAAGCCACACAAACTGAAACTTTGGAGTTTGGAGCAGAGATAGCTTTATTTTAGGACCATGAAAGGAGAATGAGTGGCTCATGCCCAAAAGAATCTTGAACTCCCTGATGGGTTTCTGCAAAGCATTTTTAAAGGCAAGGTGAGGAAGGGTGTCCAGAATATGTGATCAACTTAGGCATGGTTCTCTGATCGGTTGGTGTTGAGGTAACAGGGTGATTAACGTTATCAGTCCTTAGGTTCCAGAAGTTCTGTGGGTTGTTTATTCATGATCATCAAGTAGTCAATTTTTTTCCCCACTTGATAGTAGTTTTTAGCATCTGAAAAACTCAAGAAATGTCCACGAGATACTATTATCTGAATACTTCATAGGGGAACTACAGCAGAGGATACAGAGGAGAGGTCTGTCACAGGAAGACTCCATAGGTTTCTGCTCAGTTATATTTCCTTATGGATTATGTCTGGTAAATTAATGCAAGTCATCCTCTAAGGAGTGATGCAGCCAAAATGACATTAAACGTTCCACAGCTTGAGGTCCACCCTGGAATCAGAACCTGAGTCAAAGCTATTAGTCAAATAAACTAGTGAGGCTAGTATATTTCAGAATGTGATCCAAGGTAGGAGGTAGAGTAGAGGGCATGGAGACTGAAACAGAGGAGGAAGAGCTAATCGGAGGGTGTGGTATTGATTTGGTTGCTTTGTAGGCAACTATTATCCCTTTCCACTGGGACCTTCTGAGGAACCTTATAAAATGGACCACAGAATTGTCCACCTAAAGGCAAAAGACAGAAGTGTTTGTCCAATATTCTTTATTCCCCATTGGGCCAGGATGGCTCTGCTAACATTGATTCCTTTTACTTCCAGGCTACTTAGGCAATCTGACTAGATGGGAGTCCACACAGAGTATCAGAAAAGCTCTAGGGAGGACTCATGTTGTAAGATCCTCAGTTCAAGGCAAGGCTCTCAATGCAAAAGTTGTTCAATGGTTGCATGGATCTAGTTTTTGCAACCAGAGGACTTTAAAATAGTGTACAAGTCATGTCCAATATAAAGAGTAGCTAATTAGAACAATAATGCTATCTTGAGTCTAGACTGGGGTTAGACGTTGTTTAATAAAAGACAATTTGGGGAGAAGATTTAATGATTTTTAATGATCCAAAAGGCAGCAGCATACTGGTGTATCTGATTCTCAGAACCAATCTCATTTTAATACTCTTTCCTTCATGATGAAATTATTTTCTGAAATAATTATGAAATTAAATAAGTAATAATGATCCCAAAAGAGCACACAGTGAATTTTTTCCTTAATTGAATCTTATAATAAATAATAATGCCAGTAAAAAACACAAATATTAATAATATAAAATAAACATCACAACACAAAGGAAAACAAAATGACCTTTTATTTTAAAGTGAATAAAACACTTTAAGAATCAGTTTTTATAAAAGATAATAAAAACTCAGTTTTATGTCTACATAGTGATCTATCACAGTAATTAATGATAATATATTTTAGTTTTGAGTCTTATGGTCTGCAAACTTAGCAGTTAAAATATATATTCTTTACATAATAATGTTTAGTAAATTGTATAGCCAGATCAATTTAATTCATGACAGAAGTATTTTTGTAAATTTTTATTTTCAATGAGTTTCACTTGTATGTGACTATTATCCAAAAGAAAAATTCTTAAATGCAATAATTAGTTTAGCAGAGATTCATAAAAAGATAAATTTCACAATAAAATACAGACATCTCCACAATATCTATCTTCATTTCTTCAGAACTGACTCTAGCATATATTCAGTATTTCTATAGTCCAAAAATATCTTTGCCACATAATTTATCATGCAATTCTATTACATTTGGTAAAAATAGGTTTGAAATTTTCTTCAAAGACAAATCACTAAATGTTAATGTACATCAGCTTCATTTGATCCACTGACTTAAAACAGTTGTGTAGTAGTTAGTAAAAATAATTGAGGCATTCAAACACCATCTATCTGATTTTTCTGATGACATAAGTCTACTAACCTTTACCATTTCTTTTGACAATTTTCTTCTAAATTTTATTTTTTTTCCCCACAAAAAGCACTTATTTCCTTATATTTTCTTGCTGCAAAGTTAACAGCTTTCTCTGTGTTTTTCTGTGAGCCAGTCTTCAAGGATTAATTTCAAAGTTCGATATTTCCCTATAAGTGATTCAAGTCTTATTCTGGCTGTTTGCTATGCATATGTCTTTTTAATATTTATATCTCAAATTTCACCTTCAATTGAAAGATAACTCGGAAAAGACACATGCAGCAGAAAGTAACATCTGAGCTGATGTGTGGGCACAACAGAAGCGTGCCCCATTTTCCTTTTGCTAACTTGGTACATCATAGGTTTAATTAACTTTCAAAATTTATCTTTCTTGTACACACAGCTCCATAATGAGCATTCTGCTTTTTAAGAAAGTCTTTGGTAATTATATCTACATTCTGTAGCATTTTCTATTGATAAGATGGAACTGGAAAATATAGATATACTTTTCACACTTCCAGGAATATCACCAGAGGAAATCCTGGTAAAGGAGTGAATTCTGTTCTTTAGAGAACAATGTGTTCAAAGGACAAATGAGAATTTGAAATAATTTTTTTTGACATTTTACGTCATTATCATCATGCATATTGGCCACGGTTAGAGCATTGTCATATCCTTGATGATTGTGTACTTGTTTCAAGCAATTTCTGGGAAACAGAATGAAAGCTCAAAATTAATCCCTTTATTTCATCTTGACCCTTCATTTTCATCCCTTGACCATCTTCAAGATTGATGTGTCTGATCGGCTTGTGTAAATGGTCAAAGTATAAAGCTTTGGGAATACTATTAAGAATTTCAAACTACTATGCATTTTTAATATCTTTAACTATCTGTTCTTTGAGGTAATTTCCCAGAAGATGAATATAATTATTTGGATCAATCTCTATTCAGAAAAAAATAACATACTAATTCTTATAAAATATTCTTTCAACTTTGGGTTATAATTTAAGAGTTAAGTCCTTCAACATCAACAAAATGTCCTTTATTTGCTGATGATGTATATTTTTTGTGAATAGGGAAAGAAATTTTTTTTGCCTGAAAGCATAGTTAAGTCTAAATAAAGTCATTTTTTTTTTACCCACTTATATATAGTTTTCAGTTCTGTTGCCAGAATCTATTTTGTAAGAAGACAGATATTCAGATATCTCAAGCTCAGAGATTTTAGGGTACACTTTTCAGATGTTGCTGTGATTTTTTAACATCTATGTTCAACCTTTTGTCTCATTACCTACAAATGGATTTAAAAAACCAATTATTTAGTTTCAAGCAGTTCATACATTCAAACTGTTAACATTTTCCACCATACGGAAAGTATATGTAAATAAACACTATGGAAACCATGAATTTGACTTCTTTCTTTTATTCTTTTCATTAGTATTCAACTGTCTTTATTATGAGGTCATTTACTGCTTTTAACCAGGTTAACTCTCAGTCATCTCAAACCATTATTAATCAACTAATGGCATCATCCTACACTAAAATTTCACTTACCATATCTTTTCATCAGTCCTGATCTTTGAAAACGTCTCTTTATTTTAATTATCACTATAGCATTAGTATTGACTCAGTAATACTTCTTTTCTGTTAAACATTATCAAGGATTAGAGAAAGTGATTCATTTTCATCTTTCACCTGTATCATTTAAATAGTGTTTCTTGTATGGATACTTGAGATTTGCAAGCCTGAATTTCCTACAAATTTTCATTAACTATATGCAGTATTTCATGTATTACACTTTGCAAGATAGATTCAGAAATGATTCAGTCACCTCTGTTTTTTTTTTTTTTCCTTTGTTGTACTCCAGTAAAATGGTGTCCTTTCATATTGATGAGTGTAGGTACCTGATTTAAAAATTCTTTACAAAACTTAGAATAATTATAAACTAGTTATTGGTTTCAGAATAATACTACAAATGAATTCAGTCTTCTCCAAATTCCTGTAGGAAATGAAAAAAAATGATGTAGTCAGTTTTATATTAAGTAAACATTGTGAAATTTGACCCTTTGGCTACAACTTATATAAAGATCACTTATTTTTAATAAATTACTCAATATATTTTATTGTCCAAATATAAACTATTTAATTTGGGTAACTCTGAATTATTCCTATGGTCTGAAATTTTCTTTTCATGGTTTGTTTTAGGTTTTAAACAAAATAATAGCAAAATAGAAGAATGCCTTTCAATTTGAAACATTACTGAAATTGATAAAGTATGATATATGTGAACTAATTTAAATTTACTAAATAGAGCTTCCCTGGTGAGTCAGATAGTAAATCATCTGCTTGCAATGTGGGAGACCTGGGTTTGATCCCTGGGTTGGGAAGATCCCTGGAAGAGGACATGGCAGCCCACTCCAGCATTCTTGCCTGGAGAAGCCCCATGGACAGAGGAGCCTGGTGGGCTACAGTCCATGGGGTTGCAAACACCCAGACACAGCCGAGCACACACAAAAACAAGAATTGTATACTTCAGAATTTACAGATTATTTTCCTCTAATTATATTTTAAGATAAAAAACAAAACTTCCAGCAGTCATGTATAATGAGAGCCTTGAAATAATTTATTTCATTATCAATGCAATCACTGTGCTATCACTTTATTTTGAATCTACGTTTGAAAAGCAGTAATATGTAGTACCGTATTTATTGGCAACACAATATACCCAAGGGAATTCAAATGATCACAAACCCTTACAAACTCATTTTAGGAAACGACTATATCTGAATACACTGTATAACTGGAAGTTCTCTGAATTAACTTCATAGACTATACATTATTTAATAGAGGACAAATGATAAAATATATGAATTGGTAGCACATATACTTTTTTAAACTTGATTGGAACCACAAAAATTTTTTGTACTTAACTAAAACCAGGTTTCTACAAGGAAAAGCATTTTGTTACTGACATTGTTTAAAATTGTTGGTGATGATAAAAAATATATTTTAATTTATTATTTTATTATTTAAATTTAATTTAATTATTTTAATTATTTTTTATTATTAAGGATTTTAATTTAATTATTTTTATAAATAATGAACAGTCATGCACCCCTTCACTGTCTGCACCACAGCAGAATGCTGGATCTGTGCCCTCTATCATATGATGAAATAGAAAGTGACATGAATAGGGTTTTCTTTAATAATCATTGCTTTAGCAAACTTACTACTGATTAACTTCACATCTCAATTTTAGGCTGACTTTAGAGCAAGTTAGGAAAAGTAAAAATCTGGGTCAGAAAATGGGAAAGAGAATGGAAAGATAATATTCAGACACGACTGAAGTGACTTAGTAGCAGCAACATCAATTTAATGAACAATTTAAGTAGACTGCTAATTTAAGAAGCATATTTAAGGTAATGAACTAATTGCTTCTCGTAGAAAAAGAGGCAAAGAAAGAAATAAAATAATCGGTGGATGTTTTTTGATCACAGTAAAAAGATAAAGAACAAATACATGCTATTTTATTCCTAGAAATTTCAAAATCTATGGAAACCAGTGCTTTAGGATTATACGTCAGAAATACTGGTTTTAAGCACAGCTTCAGATATGATGAATTCTCTAGTGTAGGAAACAGGAAGCAGAAAACTGTCTTCCTAGGCCTAAAGCAATTCTACAGGAAGAGCTAATGATGGCAGGCCCCATTTTACCCAAATTTGAGCAGGCAATTTTATTTTTTCTCTTGTATCAAAAGTACTTCAAATGACAATTACCAAGTGGAATGCCCGTAACCTGCTGCTGCTGCTGCTAAGTCGCTTCAGTCATGTCCGACTCTGTGTGATCCCACAGACGGCAGCCCACCAGGCTCCCCCGTCCCTGGGATTCTCAAGGCAAGAACAGTGGAGTGGGTTGCCATTTCCTTCTCCAATGCGTGAAAGTTAAAAGGGAAAGTGAAAATGCTCAGTTGTGTCCGACTCTTAGTGACCCCATGTACTGCAGCCTACCAGGCTCCTCCATCCATGGAATTTTCCAGGCAAGAGTACCAGAGTGGGTTGCCATTGCTTTCTGCTGTAACCTGCTAGGTGTTCTTAAATGGTAGACATAAGGCCCATGATTATTATTACTGATACTAACTTTCAACAGATTCTACATTGTATCAAGTCATTCAGAAGATTTAATCAGTTTAAGCTCCAGGATCAAATAGGTCATAATATATGTTTACTAACAACTTCCTGGTACTTCCAGGGTCTTCCTTGTTGGCTGAGATGGTAAGGAATCTGCCTGCAATGTAAAGACCCCAGTTTGATCCTACAGTCAGGAAGATCTCCTGGAGAAGTGAATGACTACCCACTCCAGTATTCTTGCCTGGAGCATTCCATGGACAGTGTAACCTAGTAGGCTACGGTCCATGAGGTTGCAAAGAGTCAGACATGACTGAGCAAATAACATTTTCACTTTCACTTAACCATTTGTTATTTTAGCTGTGGTTCTCATTTTCAAGTGTGTTGATGAGTTGAACACAGGTATCTGATCAAATCTTTTTTATTTCCCCTTCTTCATATCCCAGTCTTCATTGCAGTGCAGTGAGATGCATGCTTGATATATGCCTAATCGTAGCTAGTGCGTTCTGACTCTGTTCACTGAGCTTAAACAGCTCTCCTTGAAACTGGGTTGCCTTTTCTGAGGATTGTTGACTTTGTTCTTAACTAGTGTATTCTTTCAAAGCCTTCTTACAATCTACATGTTGCTGACATAGAAAATGAAAGTTAAGCTACAAATTTGGAAGTTTGCCATCCTTACTTATGAGAAACAGAGGAAGGCTTCAAAAAGCTGTTGCTGGGAAGGAATGCTGTAAAAACGGTTTATTTTAATAACCTGTACAAGATTATAGCCTTTCAATAGACTACATTCAGCAAAAAATATTCAGAGGATATATAAATGTCTATTATTTCACAATTATTGGCAAGATTGTTGTATTACTAAGCCAAGGAATCCCTTCATTTACAATGTTTGAATTACTTTTTATTCTTCCATTCTTTTAGGATTTACTTCTGAATCTTAAGAAAATGAAAACATATGAAATTGTTCACGATAAACTTTATTCCACTATAGTATAAGACAGGCTTCTTCTGAATTGTAAGAACTCAGAAGAGGTTTTAAAACAATATCTCTAATAGCCTGGGTTTATCGGGAGGAAAATTAAAATTTTAGTTAAGCTCATAGTTAAAGTTTTCTACACTGTAGACTTTATACTCTTATTGTCCATGCATGAACCATGAGCTTTCTGACTTTCAATCCTCAGCATTTTGGATCTCTTAAGTTCTGTAGAGTTTTGTTCCACACTCTTGCATTGAAAGTTCATTAAAAATAGTTCTCTTGAAAGTCTTCCAGAGCTCTTAGAGTATAAATTTCTCCCTATTTTGTGCTTCTGTTTTACCCTGCCTTTTTATCTAGTTGTTCCAACATTTTTAAAATTGTCACTTCTGAGAACTTACAAGCAGCATCTCTGGTCTTGCCTCCTTTCTGCTCCATGCTTCCCCACCACCAAGAACAACATCTGATAATAAGGTGTCAGTATTTGTTGAACAAGTATTTAAATGAATGAATAATAAGGGAGCAAACATGTTGAGTGGGATGACAAGGGCAGTATCCTGGAGTCTAGTTTACAGAAAAAAGAAGTGCTCATTCAACTAATACTAGCCAAGAATAAAGCCATAATAAGAAACTGGGTTTTCTCAGTTTTTAGTCCAATTCTGATTCTACCACAGTAGACTGCCTTAATTAATCTTGATATTCTGATTATACATTATGGAAGCTAAAAGCAAAAGGAAATAATTATTTAATAAACCTTCTCTTTAAAGTCAGCTTTGGGGTTAATATCTATGTTCATTTTTACTAAATTTAGTAATTCAGATGCATAAAACTTGATCCAGAACTATAACTCATTGATTCTAATTTATATCTATGCAGAGCAAGAATTCTACTACCAATGAATAATGAATCACAACAGCTGGGAGATATATATATTTCTATAAATAAATTAATATTTTTATTTGTGTGTTATGGCCAAAGTGGGTTTTTTTTTTCTTTTAAATTAAGCCTTAATGGATTTTGTAAGTGATCTTGGATTTCAATGAAAAGTTCATCTGTAAACATAAAGGTATTCCTTAGTGAGATATTAAAATTGAAATATAGCAAAGTTAGATAGCCTGCCTAAGAAAAAAGTATCTAGATTTTAAAGACCCAATTTGATCTTACTCTCTGATTATTCTTCCAGAAAATTTGTGAGCTAAAAATAGAATAGCTCCCTGTTAATGGTAGAAAGAACAATGATGGATGTGAGAAACAGAGAAATAGCACAGCATCCTTGCACATAGAGAAAGAAAGGAAAGATCTCTTTCAACACCTTTTGGTCACACTTATGCCAGCTAATAAGTATCTCTTTAAATTTCCAACTTCTCTCATGAAGAGGAAGTAAAAATAACATAGACCAAGAGAAAGAGGCCAGAAAGATTTTTTCCCTCTCCTGAGTTCTTCCTTTCAAAGGAAATATGTAAAAAACTCATAAATACACTTCTTAAAAGATAATTAACTACTAAGCTAGTTAGAAATGATTCATTTCTGAAAGAACCACTGTATAAGAGAGAAACAAATAATGTTTTTTCTTCATTACCCTGTAATTGGAATATATTCTGTAGGTGGAATATGCTATTTTACATCATTAGAATATCAAAAATAAATCCCAATGTGTTACTTTTTCATACTAATTAAATTTTCTTATAAGTCATTTGATTACATACCTGCATTCATTTATTATTGTACACCTGTCTTATAGACAAAAATATAATGAAAATTGGAGTAATACCTAATCACAGTCCCTTTTTTCCTTGTATTAATAAAAAACACATAAAAATTATTAAAGGTATTTAGGGAGAAAACAGATGTTACTTACAGGACCTAATATTAAGTTCATGTCATCATTTTTCTGAAATTATTTTAACAAAATCAGTAACCTAATTTCCACAGAATTTGTAGGAAAATATTTTTCTTCAGTACATATGTACCCATTTCTAGTCTTGTTTGAAAGAATAGAATGGACTCAGGCTAGTAACAACCACAGAATTGATTGAATTCTAATTAAACACTGTATGTTTTTCAAATCACTATAATATTTTATTATAATTTTAATGGTGATTGGATTTTTATTGAATCATCCAATCATATTTTTTAAGGAGAAACTTTATTTTAATGCTAACATCTTGTTTTTCTAGTGAAAGCAAATTAACTGCATTGAAATATTCTTTTTGATTTCCCAATAGTCAACCAGTCATCTGTTTTTAAAGTTTAACCATTGGAACGAACTAACAGCATGAATTGAGTTTGTTACTAAACCCTGAATTGCTTCTTGCTAGAACTCCAGGGGATTTGAGTTTTCAGTTTTGACAAGGTAATATGTGCCCTGTGTATCTTAACTAATATAGATATAATATAGATATAGATATAATATATCTCCACTAATGTAGGAAGAAAGAGTTACCTAAATTAGTGTGGAAAAAATGCTCAGATCTCCATGGTATTCTCTCTATAATGAAGGCAATGTGAATGTTCTGACTTTGTTTAGTTCTTTTTGCCACTAATGTTTTTCTGAAGTGCCATGAGCTTCTGTCAAGCTCTGATCATCTAGAACACTTTACTACCCTCCTACATAATCTTTTAGAGATGAATGGAAATACTAAACTGAATTTATTACTTCAAACATATTTCTTCAAATATGTGTGAATATATACTTTATACCAGGCATATTGAAGTATTAAGGAGAACTACTTTGCTTTTTTCTATGTGAGGAAACATATCAAATAAATAATTATATGGAGCAATTCAAAATTTTAGTAAGAGCTACCCCAAAAAGGATGTAAGAGGGAAACGGATTTGAAAAGAGCAAGGTGAAAAGGGAAGAAAGAACCTATGACTGTTGTTAATTATGTAGACACATCAAAGTTTGAAGTGAAATAGAAGAGAGAGAGAGAAAAAAAGGAAAATGTTTCTTTACTTGCCTGATAGAGAAATGGGAAAATCTATATTTAATTCTGCATATTTAGAATATTTTAAAAACATTTGCTAGCAAGGGGTGCCCAAATAAACATGGCTTTGGGTTTTAAATTATTTGAACACTGACCTCCTCTTATTTTATGGGATCTTTATTGTGCTATGTCAGAGAAGGCGATGGCACCCCACTCCAGTACTCTTGCCTGGAAAATCCCATGGACAGAGGAGCTATGGGGTTGCACAGAGTTGGACACGACTGAAGCGACTTAGCAGCAGCAGCATTGTGCTATAATATTCTCTTCTCACACTAAAGACAGATATGTCATTTTTGCTAAAAATCTGAGTTTATGTCGGAGTTTGTTATGTTCCAAAAAGATTATTCATTTTGTATTAATAGCATGTATTGGATCTTGACCAAAACAGCCTCAGAAGGCCTTTTTAAATTTGACACACTAAATTGTTTTAAGTTGCTAGATGGATTAAGAACATCCAATAGTTTATAATTTTTGTTTGTCTTTTGAAAAGAAATTTTATATTATGTCTTAGTTTGATAATTGAACATTTTTATTTAATATAATATATACTTGTATTCTGAGAATCCCTTGGACTGCAAGGAGATCCAACCAGTCCATTCTGAACGAGATCAGCCCTGGGTATTCTTTGGAGGGAATGATGCTAAAGCTGAAGCTCCAGTACTTTGGCCACCTCATGCGAAGAGTTGACTCATTGGAAAAACTCTGATGCTGGGAGGGATTGGGGGCAGGAGGAAAAGGGGATGACAGAGGATGAGATGGCTGGATGGCATCGCTGACTCGATGGACGTGAGTCTGGGTGAACTCCGGGAGTTGGTGATGACAGGGAGGCCTGGCGTGCTCCGATTCATGGGGTCGCAAAGAGTCGGACACGACTGAGCGACTGAACTGAACTGAACTGATACTTGCATTATAATCTCCCTCTGTCTCCCTCTCTCTCACACACACATGCATACATCTATGTACCTGCATGCCTCAGATGAGATTATTTTGGCCATTATGTTGGCTTATTCATGAAGGTGCAGTTGGAATTACCAATTTGATTTTTCTTATTAGTCATCATCATAATCTGTGTCACAATCCTTCAAGCCAATGCCTTGAAGTCATTTTACATTGTGCTTTCTACCTCAATCTTTTAGATAAATATTTCTTAAGTTACCTATATTACACTATTAATTTCATATTATTTTTGTGACATTTCTACACCTTTTCTCTTTAATGGGTGACTTAAAAATTTCTTGGCTGAAATGAACCAAGAATGTGACTAATTTTGATGGAGATTATGAAATAAAATATTGTTGCAGATTTTCACAAATGAAAGAAGCAGTGTGGTAGAGTAAAGAGAACATTGGGTTTGTGATAATGTCTCATTTTTTGTTTCTGATTTCTTACTTATTAAGAGCTTTATGACCTTGGACAAATCACAGTATACATTGATTCCCACAATATTGTGGTGAAGAGAATGTGATAAGATTATGGTGAAGCATAAAGAGTTTTACAATACAAGGCTGTAAAAATGAAAAAAGTGATTTTACATTAAATACTCACAATAAAGCTCCTCAATAAGCATTTTCTTTTTTTTTTATTATTTTATTTTATTTTTACTTTACAATATTGTATTGCTTTTGCCATACATCAACATGCATCTGCCACGGGTGTACACGTGTTCCCCATCCTGAACCCCCCTCCCACCTCCTTCCCCATACCATCCCTCTGGGTCATCCCAGTGCACCAGCCCCAAGCTTCCTGTATCCTGCATCAAACATGGACTGGCGATTTGTTTCATATATGATATTATACATGTTTCAATGCCATTCTCCAAAATCATGCCCCCCCTCCCCTTCCTACAGAGTCCAAAAGACCATTCTATACATCTGTGTCTCTTTTGCTGTCTCACATACAGGGTTGTCATTACCATCTTTCTAAATTCCATATATATGTGTTAGTATACTGTATTGGTGTTTTTCTTTCTGGCTTACTTCACTCTGTATAATAGGCTCCAGTTTTATCCACCTTATTAGAACTGATTCAAATGTATTCTTTTTAATGGCTGAGTAATACTCCATTGTGTATATGTACCACAGCTTTCTCATCCATTCATCTGCTGATGGACATCTAGGTTGCTTCCATGTCCTGGCTATTAGAAACAGTGCTGCGATGAACATTGGGGTACACGTGTCTCTTTCCCTTCTGGTTTCCTCAGTGTGTATGCCCAGCAGTGGGATTGCTGGATCATAAGGCAGTTCTATTTCCAGTTTTTTAAGGAATCTCCACACTGTTCTCCATAGTGGCTGTACTAGTTTGCATTCCCACCAACAGTATAAGAGGGTTCCCTTTTCTCCACACCCTCTCCAGCATTTATTGCTTGTAGACTTTTGGATCACAGCCATTCTGACTGGTGTGAAATGGTACCTCATAGTGGTTTTGATTTGCATTTCTCTGATAATGAGTGATGTTGAGCATCTTTTCATGTGTTTGTTAGCCATCTGTATGTCTTCTCTGGAGAAATGTCTGGTCAACCACTTGTAAAAGAATGAAACTAGAACACTTTCTAACATCATACACAAAAATAAACTCAAAATGGATTAAAGATCTAAACATAAGACCAGCAACTATAAAACTCTTAGAGGAGAACATAGGCAAAACACTCGTCGACATACATCACAGCAGGATCCTCTATGACCCACCTCCCAGAGTATTGGAAATAAAAGCAAAAGTAAACATGTGGGATCTAATTAAAATTAAAAGCTTCTGCACAACAAAAGAAACTATAAGCAAGGTGAAAAGACAGCCTTCAGAATGGGAGAAAATAATAGCAAATGAAGCAACTGACAAACAACTAATCTCAAAAATATACAAGCAACTCCTGCAGCTCAATTCCAGAAAAATAAATGACCCAATCAAAAAATGGGCCAACGAACTAAATAAGAATTTTCTTATCTGGGATTAGGGCAGTGGGTGGTTATGATTGGTGAGAATCACTTGCATTGCTATAGTGATGGCCCTTATTTATTCTCTAGTGACTCAGAGGGTAAAGCGTCTGCCTGCAATGTGGGAGACCTGGGTTTGATCCCTGGGTCAGGAAGATCCTCTGGAGAAGGAAATGGCAACTCACTCCAGTATTGTTGCCTGGAAAATCCCACGGACAGAGGAGCCTGGTAGGTTACAGTCCATGGGGTTGCAAAGAATCAGACACAACTGAGTGACTTCACTTTATTTATTACAAGTTGTTCTAACTTCCATAAAAACATTTATTTTTGATCACTAAGAATACAGCATATATGAGTTCGTATTTCAAAAGCTGATCCGGGTTCAGATAACATAGAATAAAATGAGTAACATCCAAGACTCCAAATCAGGCTGCTGAAGTTTGAATGCTGCTTTATCTTAACAAATTGTACCTTTGGGCATATTACTACATATAATTTGATCATAATTAGTAAAAAGCAGGATATGGCACGTTTGATAATATGTGATACATTTTAAAATTGAAATAGTGTCTGTCATAGAGAAGGAGTCAAATTTTAGCTATAGCAATTAATGTTGGTTTTGTTGTTGGTGTTATTATATTTTTAAAAAGACAAAACAATGTAGACTTGAAAATGACCTTCTTTGGAACTTTAGGAAGCCATACATCTTTGTTCTACAGCTTATCAATTAATAAATCACATTAAAATGAATTAAATCCTTTAAATTAACAACTGCTTATCTCATTGAATTCTAAAGATTAGCTTATTACTTGCTACTGCATGACTAAATGTGAAACATTTTCCAAGTTTCAAGTGGATAATGGAGAAAGGATAAAAGAGAAGATATTTAGAGTGCTTTATAGATCCTTTGGGATTTTATTTGAAGGAATAATTAATTCAGTATTCACTTAACTATGTCCAGAACTTAAAATACTTTGATCATTCTTGGATTTAATGAAGGCTCATTTGGCTGTACTACATTCAACTGTGTTATGAAGTAGAGTATCTTTAAACTTCTAATTAGACAATAGTGCAGATAATTACCCTTTAAAAGCTTATATGAATACAGAATATGAGTATTTGATTCTAATTCCCAAGTTTTCAAGTCATATTTTATTATATGTAGAATAGCCATTTATAAATAAATTAGGCACAGAATTTTTTTTAATTTAAATGTTGTTTTTCTTAGTTCATGTTTATTGTGTTTGAGACTGCTATTTTGAAATGAAAATACATAGCTTTCTACCAAAGGAATATGTTTGGATTCCATTCCATCTTTGTAGAAAGTCCTATATTTCTGTTTCCTGTGCTAGCAAAGATGATGATAGATAAGGGGAATTGTAAGTGTTAAGTTTATATATGGCCTTCCCTGATAGCTCAGTTGGTGAAGAATCTGCCTGCAGTGCAGGAGACTCCGGTTAGATTCCTGGGTCAGGAAGATCTGCTGGAGAAGGGATAGGCTACCCACTCCTGTCTTCTGACGGGGAGAATTTCTAGGAGTGTATAGTGTATGGGGTCACAAAGAGCTGGACACAATGGAATGACTTTCACTTTCACTTTCTTTCAAGTTTACATATATAAGTTGAAGTGTAGATTTCTTTTTTTGATATTGGAGTATAATAGATTTACAATGTTGCGTTAGTTTCAGATACACTGCAAAATGAATCAGTTATAATATACATATATCCACTATTTTTTTTTTTAGATTCTTTTCCCATATAGGCCTTTCCAGAGCAGAGCAGAGTTCCCTGTGCTATACAGTAGGTTCTTATTAGTTATCTATGTTATATATAGTACTGTGTATATGTCAATCCCAATCTTCCAGTTTATCCTCCCTCTCATTGTGTCTTGGTGAACATAAATTTGTTTTCTACATCTGTGACTCTACTTCTGTTTTGTAAATAACTTCATTTGTACCCTTTCTTTAAATTCCACAAATTGGTGATATCATATGATATTTGTCTTTCTGTTACTGACTTACTTCCCTCAGTATGACAATCTCTAGGTCTATCCATGTTGCTGCAAATGGCATTATTTTGTACTTTTTATGACTGAGTAATATTCCATTGTGTAATATAACACATCTTTTTCTTTTTTTTTTCCCTTAAAGCATATTTTGACAGATTTGTTCTGTTGAATCAGCAGAACTAGGGGCTTGAGGGCAATAGGGGATCACTATAGAAATTAAATAAAGCTGTCTTTTTTCACCTGCCACAACTCCTTGCCCAGTGACACATTTGTGTTACAGTGAGTAAAATTTTATTCTACTATATGTAACTTATTTGATCTCCTCTCACACTTATCCTGAAATTTTCTTTTTGGGTCAGAAGGCTCTTGCCATATTGACAGACTCACATTTTCCTTTCCAGTTGTTGAATTACATATCAGCTGCTGAGCTAGAACAAAATCAGTTTCCACAAAGCAGATGGACTGTATTCCAGTGATTCACCAATTTCTATGGGTATTTGGGTTGTATTTTGGGCCTCTGGTCCAGTGCTTGGTTGTTGTGGGATTGTCTGTGACCTTCACGATACATTCGATCACTTACTGCTTATATTAAATGCTGGAAGGAAATGATGAATCGAACCCTAGTTTTGTTTTGTTTTGTTTTTTAACAACTTGTTTTTTTTTTTCTGATTGAATTCTAAGTCTAGTAGGGAAACAGGCAATATAATAATTTTGACAGGATTTTTTAATTTATTTTTTTCTTAGTATTTTTGTTGAAATATCAGTTCAGTTCAGTTGCTCAGTTGTGTCCAACTCTGCGGCCGCATGTATTGCAGCACGTCAGGTCTCCCTGTCCATCACCAACACCCAGAGTCCACACAAACCCATGTCCATCGAGTCAGTGATGCCATCCAACCATTTCATCCTGTTCCCTTCTCCTCCTGCCCAGAATCGTTCCCAGCATCACGGTCTTTTCAAATGAGTCAGCTCTTCGCATCAGGTGGCCAAAGTATTGGAGTTTCAGCTTTAACATCAGTCCTTCCAGTGAACACCCAGGACTGATCTCCTTTAGGATGGACTGGTTGGATCTCCTTGCAGTCCAAGGGACTCTCAAGAGTCTTCTCCAACACCACAGTTCAAAAGCATCAATTCTTTGGTGCTCAGCTTTCTTTATAGTCCAACTCTCACATACATACATGACTACTGGAAAAACCATAGCCTTGACTAGAAGGACCTTTATAGACAAAGTAATGTCTCTGCTTTTTAATATGCTGTTTAGGTTGGTCATGGACTTCCCTGGTGGCTCAGACGGTAAAGCGTCTGTCTACAATGCGGGAGACCTGGGTTCGATCCCTGGGTCGGGAAGATCCCCTGGAGAAGGAAATGGCAATCCACTCCAGTACTATTGCCTGGAAAATCCCATGGACAGAGGAGCCTGGTAGACTACAGTCCATGGAGTCACAAAGAGTCAGATACAACTGAGCGACTTCACTTTTCACTTTAGGTTGGTCATAACTTTCCTGCCAAGGAGTAAGCATCCTTGGAGTAAATAAGTGTCAAGGAGTAAGTAAGATAGAGTTACAAATAAAAAATGCTTGCCTCAAAACTTTAAAATTAATATATTTAATTTATAAGAGCATTTGAAGAAAAATTATTTTTAACACTAGTTATCATGTAATCATAATGATAAAATGACCAATTCAGTTCAGTCACTCAGTCATGTATGACTCTTTGTGACCCCATGGACTGCAGCACACCAGGCTTCCCTGTCTATCACTAACTTCGGGAGCTAACTTAAACTCGTCCATTGAGTCGGTGATGCCATCCAACCATCTCCTTGGTCATCCCCTTCTCCTACCTTCAATCTTTCCCATCATCTGGGTCTTTTCAAATGAGTAAGTCCTTTGCATCAGGTGGCCGAAGTATTGGAGTTTCAGCTTCAGCATCAGTCCTTCCAATGAATATTCAGGACTGATTTCCTTTAGGATTAACTGGTTGGATCTCCGTGCATTTCAAGGGACTCTCAAGTATCTCCTCCAACACCACAGTTCAAAAACATCAATTCTTCGGTGCTTAGTTTCTTTATAGTCCAACTCTCACATCCATACATGACTACTAGAAAAACCATAGCTTTGACTAGATGGACCTTTGCTGGCAAAGTAATGTCTCTGCTTTTTATGTTGTCCAGTTTGGTCATAGCTTTTCCTCCAAGGAGCAAGTGCTTTTAATTTCATGGCTGCAGTAAGCACCTGCAGTGATTTGGAATCCCCCAAAATAAAGTCTGTCACTGTTTCCATTGTTTCCCCATTTATTTGCCATGAAGTTATGGGACTGGATGCCATGATCTTAGTTTTCTAAATGTTTAGTTTTAAGCCAACTTTTTCACTCTCCTCTTTCATGTTCATCAAGAGGATCTTTAATTCTTTGCTTTCTGCTATAAGGGTGGTGTCATCTGCATATCTGAGGTTATTGATATTTCTGCTGGCAATCTTTATTCCAGCTTGTGCTTCAAACAGCACATATTTCTCATGATGTACTCTGCATATAAATTAAATAAGCAGGGTGACAATACAGCCTTGATGTACTCCTTTCCCAGTTTTGAACCACTCTGTTCCATGTCCAGTTCTAACTGTTGCTTCTTGATCTGCATATAGACCTCTCAGGAGACAGATCAGGTGGTCTGGTATTCCCATATCTTTCAGAATTTTCTACAGTTTGTTGTGATCCACACAGTCAAAGGCTTTAATGTAGTCAATAAAGCAGAAGTAGATGTTTTTTCTAGAACTCCCTTGCTTTTTTGATGATCCAACAGATGTTGACAATTTGACATCTGATACCTCTGGCTTTTCTAAATTCATCTTGAGCATCTGGAATTTCCAAATTCACGTTCTACTGAAGCCTGGCTTGGAGAATTTTGAGCATTACTTTACTAGCATGTGCTACTGCTGCTAAGTCACTTCAGTCATGTCCGACTCTGTGCGACCCCATAGACGGCAGCCCAACAGGCTCCTCTGTCCCTGGGATTCTCCAGACAAGAACACTGGAGTGGGTTGCCATTTCCTTCTCCAATGCATGAAAGTGAAAAGTGAAAGTTAAGTCTCTCAGTCGTGTCCGACTCTGTGCGACCTCATGGACTGCAGCCTACCAGGCTCTTCTGTCCATGGGATTTTCCAGGCAAGACTGAAATTGTGCAGTAGTTTGAACATTCTTTGGCATTGCCTTTCTTTGTGATTGGAATGAAAACAGACCTTTTCCAGTCCTGTGGCCACTGCTGAGTTTTCCAAATGTGCTGGCATATTGAGTGCAGCACTTTCACAGCATCATCTTTTAGGATTTGAAATAGCTCAATTGGAGTTCTATCACCTCCACTAGCTTTGATGTAGTGATGCTTCCTAAGGCCCACATGGCTTCACATTCCAGGATATCTGGCTCTAGATGAGTGGTCACACCATCATGGTTATCTGGGTCATGAAGATCTTTTTTGTACAGTTCTTCTGTGTATTCTTTCCATCTCTTCTTTTTGCTTCTGTTAGTTCCATACCATTTCTGTCCTTTATTGTACCTATCTTTGCATGAAATGTTCTCTTGTTATCTCTAATTTTCCGGAAGAGATCTCTAGTCTTTCTCATTCTGTTATTTTCCTCTATTTCTTTGCATTGATCACTGAGGAAGGCTTTCTTATCTCTCCTTGCTATTCTTGGGAACTCTGCATTCATATGGATATATTTTTCCTTTTCTCCTTTGCCTTTTTCCTCTCTTCTTTTCTCAGCTATTTGTAAGGCCTCCTCAGACAACCGTTTTTCTTGTTTGCATTTCTTTTTCTTGGGGATTGTCTTGATCATTGCCTCCTGTACAATGTCACAAACCTCTGTCCATAGTTCTTCATGCACTCTATCAGATCTAGTCACTTGAAACTATTTGTCACTTTCACTGTATAATTGTAAGGGATTTGATTTCAGTCATACCTGAATGGTCTAGTGGTTTTTCCCTACTTTCTTCAATTTAAGTCTGAATTTGGCAATAAGGAATTCATGATCTGAGCCATAGTCAGCTCTGGGTCTTGTTTTTGTTGACTGTAATTTCTGTCGGCTCTATGGTGGAGTTAATGGCTACCCTCTCCAAGAGGTCTTATACCACACCCACATCTGATTCATCCAGAGCCCCTGCCCCTGCGGCAGGGCTCTGCTGAACCATACCTTCACAGGAGACAGAAAAACACTGAAAGGCAGGTCTCACTCAGAACTGTGGGGTCTCCTGGTACACATGAGGTTTGGTTTGAGCCCTCCTAGCATCTCTGGTGGGTATGGGGTTTGAATCTAAACCTGATTTCACCCCTCCTATCATCTTGCTGGGGCTTCTCCTTTGCCCTTGGATGTGGGGTATCTTTTTTGGTGGGATCCAGCATTATCCACTGGAGTGGTTAGCCTATCCCTTCTCCAGTGGATCTTCCAGACCTGGGAATTAAATCGGGGTCTCCTCCATTGCAGGTGGATTCTTTACCAACTGAGCTATCAGGGAAGCCCCTCACTTCAATAAAAAGAACCGTGTATCCATTTTTTTCCTTGAGACATGGAAAGATGTCATTATAGTTTAAGAAATAATCAATTTTGATTATAAACAAGTTTTCATTGTAACATTGGAAATGTATGATTATTATTATTCATGTATGGGTATCTAACAAAAAATCCTCTTACCTATTAATGTATTTTTCTTTAGTGAAATAGTCATAGGTTTAGATAAAATTGGTCTGTTTAAATGAGTAAATTTGGGGCTAGAAATCTGACTTGGGTTATAAATAAATTACTAGAAATGAAGCAGGATAAATCAGATGGACTAACACATTGTTTGAGAAAACTGCTATGTGAACTCCCACAAAAAAATATGTCATGCTGACTTTCGTGAAAGAAGTTATCTGGGCTTTGTGGGTGACAGTTGTGGGGGTGGATAGAGGAAACAATTTTCAAAATATTACGTGTTCTAGCAATAAAATTGTTCTACATGTGCTAAAGAATCCTTCTGGATATGGTAATACGATTTGACTGGAACAAATCACCGAGTATGGGAAGGAATGCACACACACAGTTTATTTCTTTAGACTGATAGGTAGACAACATTTGTTAGAAATCATACATGCTATGTGTCTGCAGTGCCAAATGAGAGTACTTTCAAAGGTAAAACTATGTGTTATTTCACTAGTGGAAAAATAAGGCTCTTACTCTATGTTGGCTCCTATCTGTATGGCTGTTCCTTAGCACAATAGTAAGAGGATTGTAGGATTGTGTTTACTACAAGCATGGATACTATAGTAATAGGATTTTTTGTTTTGTTTTGTTTTTTAATTACTAGGTGGTGTCCAACACTTTTGCAACCCCCATGGATTGTAGCTCACCAGGCTGGGCCATCCATGCTATTTCCTAGGCAAGAATACTGGAGTGGGTTGCATTTACTTCTCCAGGAGGTCTTCCTGACCCAGGGATTGATCCCACATCTCCTGCACTGGCAGGGAGATTCTTTACAACTGAGAAACCTGGGAAACCCAGTCATAGGATTGGAGTGATTGAATTTTGAATTTTTATATCATTGCCAATACGTTTTGGTTGTGAAAACTTAGAAAATTGCTATGAATTACATTTAATAAGGGAGTGCTTTTATGGGGTGTAACTTGTTTAAAGGAGCTTTTGAACATTGTCTATCTCTGTTACTCTGTGAATCTCATTTTGTCATAACATACTTCTCGCCTTGTACTCTTCAATGTTTCTCTAACCTGTGAGAAGCCCTGCTAAGCGAAAACAACTATTTACACTCCAGATATACAGAGCTAGATGAGAAAGGGCAATCCAGACTTCTCTCATAAGTAATAAGTATAAAAACTGTCTGTAAAATGCAGAATTAGCACAAAACCAGTTTTTATTAGTGTCCTCCCCCACCATCACATGCTTTTTAAAAGTTTTTAGTTAAATTAACTCTAAGGGAAAAAGCTTTAGAACTTATAAAGAATAACAATATGGGATGTGAGTGTTTGGCTGTTTGTTGTTCAGTGGCTAAGTTATGTCTGACTCTTTGAGACCCCATGGGCTGCATCACACCAGGCCCCTCTGTTCTCCACTATATCCTGGAATTTGCTCAAATTCATGTCCATTGAGTTGGTGAGGCTGTCTAACCATCTCATCCTCTGTCCCGCTTCTCCTCTTACCCTTAATCTTTTCCAGCATCAGGGTCTTTTCCAATGAGTTGGGTCTTTGCATCAGGTGACCAAAGTATTGGAACTTCAGCTTCAGCCTCAGTCTTTCCAACTCAGGCTTGATTTCCTTTAGGATTGACTAGTTTGACCTCCTTGCTGTCCAAGGGACTCTCAAGAGTCTTCTCCAGCACCACAATTTGAAAGCATCAAAATCTTTAGTGCTCAGCCTTCTTTATTGTCCATAAAGGTCTAAAACATCTAAACCTATCTTTAAGGGCTTCCCTGGTGGCTCAGACAGTAAAGAATCTGCCTGTAATGCAGGAGGCCTGGGTTCGAACCCTGGGTTGGGAAGATCCCCTGGAGAAGGGAATGACAACCCTCCCCAGGATTTTTGCCTGGAGAATCCCATGGACAAAAGAGCCTGCCAGGCTACAGTCCACGTGGTTGCAAAGAGTTGGACATAACTGAGCAACTAATGCTAATATATCCTTAAGAATTAATGAACCATATTATAAAAGAATAATATTTATTTTTTAGCAGCAGTGATATACTTAGCAAAATAAACAATAAAAATACACAAAATAATAATATTTGGTTTGAAAAAAAGAGTAATGATTTAAAATATAAGTTAAACTTACCACAAAATGTAACATTATATCTGATGGGAAGTTCCTTTCAGGAACAACTTGGAGTTTAAGTGATAAAAATAATTTGAGTGTTAATTTAATGTATGTTGTTGTTTTGGTCTCAAAGTTGTGTCCAACTCTTTTGTGACCCCAGGGACTGTAGCCCAGTAGGCCCTTCTGTACATAGGATTTCCTAGGTAAGAACACTGGAATGGGTTGCCATTTCCTTCTCCAGGGTATCTTCTTGACCCAGGGATTGAACCCATGTCTCCTACATTGGCAGGTGGGTTCCTTACCACTGAGCCACCAGGGAAAGCCCAATTTAATATATTTGTACCCACTTTAATAAAATGAAATATTTTTAGAATTACATTTTTAGTCAACTAGAGGTGAATCCTGAAGTCATAGGTGAAATTCAATGTATCATATATTAACTGTATATATTGTTGAATTTTTTATATATGTATATATGGATAAATATATATAAATGCACTCTTACATGTGCATATATGTTACTGACAGCTACTCGCATACAGTTAACATATACTTCTATATAATATGTTTTGTCTATGTAAAACCTAGTACTTACTAGAAATATAATTATTTCTGACATATGATCTTAAAATATTTCAGTAAGTTTCATAATCTTGTGGCTTATAAGAGTCCTTTATATATATACAGTTATAATCATGTGATGCCACCTAGATATATTCACATATAATTTATCAAAAACATCACATGCCATATACTGGCTTTAAAATTATTTTTGAACAGCACAGTATTAAATTTTGAATGATGAATCTGATGAAACTGAAAAATAATATACTTTAAAAAATAAATAAAGATTTTTTTCTGTATATGATTAGCACTGTGCTTAATTGATTGTTATAAAAAAAAACTAGGGCATTCAGAGACATGATTTGAGAAGAGGTATGAGACATGAGACGGAATACTTCTAATATTTAGCAATGAGTGTTGTGCTAATTAAACTGCATAATCAAGTAATGTCAAGGATTTAAAGATTATTATGCAGCTGCTTCAGAATGAGTGTGGAAAATGAGTGAGGATTAGTTACTCTTTACTCCTTTTAACTCCTTTAAAACTTACATACTTTCAAGCTGGCAGTGGTAAGCAGGAGTGTAAGAAGAAAGCACTACAGCCTAACCCATCTTTGCACTTGAAAACTCCTCTTTCCATCATAATCCAGTCTTGTTTGGTCTATTTGAATTTGCTTTTCTTAGTACAAATCTATTATTTCATTAAATATTGTGGTGTACATTAAATTACTCCTTTAGTTTCAAACTCCAAAAATATGCCTATTCCAAGTTTCTCAGCTCCTCATCCCATTTAAGACCTAGAAGGTCACCAGAAGCCCACAGCACAAAATTCCTTTACATGTATAGACTGCAAAAACAAATGAATGGGATGCCATTTGACTGCAATCATCTCTCTTCACTCATGTTAGATGTTTAACTGAACTTTCATTTTTATTTGGAGTCCTTATTAGTGAAAGCATTATATTTTAAATACAAAATTTAAGCAAATTGCTTTATTTGCATTTAAAGTAAATTTTTTTTTTTACTATTTGAAGTCATAAAAATAGTGGGTACATCCTGCTGTAGCCACTTCAGCATTGAATATCTTAGTTCCAAAACCTTTATTACACACATTTATGAAAAGGTGGACTGGAGACAAGATTGAATTCCACCTCATGTTTCTTCCTGAGAATGACTGGATGCTAGAAATTAGCTGTAAACAATTTTTGCAATGTAAAGAAGGCTAATATTAGATGAGAAGAGAATTTGTCTACACTGGAGTATAAACTATATGAGAAAAGCTTATTTTTGTATTATTTAATGCTGAGAAATTGTGTATAACCTATTACATGGAACACAGTTATCACTCAGTATGCATGTACGTGGGCTTCCCTGGTGGCTTAGTGGTAAAGAACGCACCTACTATATAGGAGACACAGGAGATTCAAGTTCCATCCCTGAGTTGGGAAGATCCCTTGGAGGAGAACATGGCAATCCACTCCAGTTTTCTTGCCCAGAGAATCCCATGGACAGAGGACCCTGGCGGGCTTTAGTCCATAGGGTTGCATGATTGAAGCGGCTGATCACCCAGTCACAAATACTTATAAATAATAAAAGGTGATATTAGGTAGAAGCCTTATTTAAGAGACAATAACATTTCTGGAGACCTTTTTGACATGATGTTTTCATTGTTAGTGATGACAATAGCAAGTAACACTAGTATCTTAGAGTATTTTAACAAGTATTGTGCACCAACTTGTACAGTACAGGATGCTAGTGCCTGCTGTTGCTTACTGATAACTATACCTCTGCATAGGCTGTGACTTAAAGGGAAGTGTGTAAAATGTGAATGTCTGAGAGTTCCATTAAAATTCAATTTCTTTAAAATGGCCATGCTTTTTGCATCTTATATAATTTGTTTAGCAGATAATTATAGTATATATGTAGAACTACATATTAATACAGTTTTTCATATAGATCAAAACAAAACATGACTGATCTTCTTGAAACCATTTTCTTTAACAGACTAATATCTATTTTACTGTATAGGCTATTACTCATGTTAACATGAGAACACAAAATGAAAATAATGATTGACTAAATAGGGTGAGTTATCTTGCATAGAAAAATTATTACCATATATAATTTCTTTAAATTCAAATCACATTCTTAGAATTTGTAACCATTCCTTTTCTTATTATTTCACCTCTTATTACTCATTTGCTTTTTATTCTGTCATAAAATTTTAAAATCTCAATACAAAGAGATTTTATTCTGATATTGCATTCTAGCAACAATTCTATAATCTGAAATCTAAAGCATGTATTTAATGGTTTAAAGCATTTATTTAGTGATTAAAAAAAAACAAAAACAAAACAGAAGGACTTACAGTTTCAGCTCAAACATGCAAAAAAAGATCTTAAAAGTTGTCACCCCTGTCCTTAAAACAACAACAAAAACTGAACAAAATGGGAAAGAAGAACTTTCATTGAATCTTCTGATAAATGAGATTGTAGGACACACCACCACCCTGAAATGTGAAAAGAGAGTAAATGTTGAGATCACAGCCAAGGTGAACTTCCCTTTGGAGCTATACGTGGTAGGAGCATGTAGATGGCAATTTTGGTGAGCTATTGGAAGCTGAAGGTAAACATGCTTGAGTTGTGAGAAACACATGGGACCACAGGTTTGGAGGCAGTGTTTATAGCTTTTACGCTCAGGTGCACCACCAGGTTCTTATGGTGAAGAGCCAATAAAAATTCTCTTGAGACTTGACAGGACTAGAGAAATACAGAACTTGATATTAACCTAATTGCCCCACTTCCTATTACCCCCTTATATCATAATTGTATTTTACCAAATATTACAAGGCATGCTAAAAGGCAAGAAAAATATAACCTACAAGAGAAAAGATATACAGATCAATCAATGAGATTTTAGCTTATAATACCAAAGCATAATCTGTGGTTATGAATAAATGATGAATAAATGACATTGTTATTTATTAACATTAAATACGTATATGCTCTGAGGAATACACTGTTATAATAATAAAGCAACAAAGCAAACATTGGGAGAAAATATTTTCAAAACACATATCTGATAATTTTTAGCCAAAATATGTAAAGAAGTCCTAAAAATCCACAGTAAGAAAATAAACAGCCCAATTTAAAAAAGGGCAGAAGATCTGAATGGACATCTTCAGCAAAGAAGATATACAGATGGTGAACAAGCACATTAGAAAAATGCTTACTATCGTTTGTCATTAGGGCATTGCCAATTAAAGCAATAATGAGGTACTAAAACACAAATACTAGGATGACTAAAATTCAAAAAATTTAAAAATTCTAATGAGGATGTAAACAGCAAAAATTCATTCTTTCATTGCTAGTGGCTACTTTGGAAGACTGTACTACAGTTTCTTACAAAGCTAAGCATAATTTTATTATATAATCCATCAATCATACTTCTTGGTATTTAGCTAACTGATTTGAAAAATTATGTCCCAAGAAAACTATTACATAAATATTTATAGAAGTTTTATTCATAATCAACACAAACTGGAAGCAAACAATATGTCCTCTAATAGGTATTGAATGGATAGACATATTGTGAGTGCCTCAATATATTGAAATATTATTCTCAATAGAAAGGAATAAACTGTTAAACCATGAAAAGAAATTACTGAATTTTAGAAGCATACTGCAAAATGAAATGTGCTAGTAACAGAAGGATGTATGCTATAGGTTTCTAATTTGATATTTCGGGAAAGGCAAAATTATAGACTGTAGAAACAGCATAGTTTCTTGGTTCTCAAGGGGAATTGTAGAGTTGAAGAGATGAAGCAGTGTTATTTCTGGACTGTTAAATTATTTTTTGTAAGTAGTTAATGGTGGATACATGTTACTATACATTTCCAAAGAACATAGAAATTTACTACACAGAGTGAAGCCTAATATATGCAAACATAAAATTTGTGAGGAAGGTCAAGCATCTCAGAATGGATTGAGAAAGTGATAAACACTCTGCTGCTGCTAAGTCACTTCAGTCGTGTCCGACTCTGTGACCCCATAGACAGCAGCCCACCAGGCTCCCCCGTCCCTGGGATTCTCCAGGCAAGAACACTGGAGTGGGTTGCCATTTCCTTCTCCAATGCATGAAAGTGAAAAGTGAAAGTGAAGTCACTCAGTCATGTCCGACTCTTAGCGACCCCACGGGCTGCAGCCTACCAGGCTCCTCCATCCATAGGATTTTCCAGGCAAGAGTACTGGAGTGGGGTGCCATTGCCTTCTCTGGATAAACACTCTAACTTATTACAAATGCATGTAACAGTCTCACAGAAAGAGAGGGGGAGGAAAAAGATGCTGACCTAAGTAACTTCAGAGGTGATTAGAATTTGTGTATAAGCATTGTACTTTTGGAGAAGGCAATGGCAACCCACTCCAGTACTCTTGCCTAGAAAATCCCATGGACGGAGAAGCCTGGTGGGCTGCAGTCCATGGGGTCGCTAAGAGTTGGACACGACTGAGCGACTTCACTCTCACTTTTCACTTTCCTGCATTGGAGAAGGAAATGGCAACCCACTCCAGTGTTCTTGCCTGGAGAATCCCAGGGATGGGGGAGCCTCGTGGGCTGACTGACGTCTATGGGGTCACACAGAGTCGGACATGACTGAAGTGACTTAACAGCAGCAACTGTACTTTAGATAATAAATTTGTTTCTGTAGGGAGTGCATGTTAATAATTCTGATACCACTACTCATGTGTAATGAATCTAAACAATTTAGTATATAGCTGACTCATGATAGGTACCAAAATTATCATGACTGTATTTGGAATTGACAGATAAGCAAAGATTTCATTACTTGGAGCAGGTGGAAGTGTGATAGACTAAGGTCATAGAGAGAGGAAGGAATCAGTATAAAGTCATCTATAGCAAATATAGATTGTTACATATAGAAATATTTATCAGTATTTGCTTATACGTGGATTAGTAGACATGCATATATTTCCTTGCTTTACCAGCTCAGGGAGCTAAGAAACAAGAAAACCCCAGTAATAGTGAGCACCCTTAGAATCTAGATATTGGTTTTTTAATAACAATCTCAATAAACAGAACCAGCAATCCTTGGGTAAATGGCTGACTGTAGGATGGAATAGGAAATATGTAAATTAGTCTAGGGCATTTTATATTTCCAAAAAATAAGTTCTCAAAAAAACCCTCAACAATGGGAGTATGACAGGACACAGAAGGCCTACTAAAATGTTCCCAATGTTCAAAGCTGGACAGTTTGATCAACAAAATAAAGTAGTATTGGATTATAGCCCAAACCTTAAAACAAGTATTTATGGGTCTGTACTGATAAAAATGATTAGCTAAATAAATGGAGACAGCTAAATAAACAGAAAATTTCCAGATAATTTGTGTACTCTAATTTCAAGCTAGGGAAGAGTAACGCCTCATTCCCTAAAAAGGAGCTGGCCATAGTAGCTTCATTCCAAAGAGGTCAATATGAGAAGAAGCATTATTAAAAAATTAACTCTATAGTGGAGAAACTTGACTAACACTATTTCTTCCAGCTGATCAAATTCAACATCAACAGTGACATGTCATGTCTATCCTATGCACTCTTGGTATGAAAAACCCATAAGCCAAGACATATCATGAGAAAAAACATTGGACAAATCCCAATTGAAGGACATTGTTCAAAATATCTGACCAGTATTCCTCAAAACCCTTAAGATCATCAAAATCAAAGAAAATAGGAGAAACTGTCACAAACTAAAGAAGCCTAAAGAGACACAAAAAACATGTGAAGTGTGGTATTTCAGGAAAAAAAAAATTAGTTTAAAAATGAAAGAAATCTGAATAGATTATACAATTTAGTTAATGTATCAATATTGGTTCCTTAATTTTGAAGATCATACCATATTAATACAAGATTTTAATTATAGTGAAATTAGTTGAGAAGGTATATGGAAACTAAAATCTTTACAATTTTTCTGAAAATTTAAAACTCTTCTAAAATATAAAGTATATAATGTTATATTATGTATATTCAGAATCATCTATCTTTTTAATAAAATTAGAAAGTAACCTTATAGTTTTAATATTTTTACTATTTTGCATATATTAGTAACAAATTAAGCAATATCCATAGGTTCTAGATATCTGTAAGGTGGCTTTGAATGTGGCTTATCTTCCCAAATTTTTTTATTATGGCTACATCATATTTATTTAATTTTTAAAGATAACAAGTATTTATTTCTTGAGAGAACAATGTTAATAAGGATGTTTTGGAAAATTTCAACTAATAATAGGTTTAGTGTATATTGCCAATAAAATTGGAATTATTAGGATTATAATTGAAACTACCTGTAAACATATTAAAACATTTAGAATGATAACTTGGTAGTGTACTTGTAGTTAAAATGAATCTAGAGAGCATAAACTTCTTATATGCCATGTACTCTTTTTCATTAGATAGCTTTTATTTTATTTTTTTTTTTTTTTAGAATTCTCACTTCTCTTTAATCACTGAGTTTTCAGCTTTTACAAATAATCTTAGAACAATTCAGGGAACTAAGGTTCGGGTTGGGGACAGTTCTTACTGGTACATGAACTATTACATGCTCAATTTTCTGTAAATAATTCAGTTGGCTGAATTAACAAACATTGTCACAGACACACAGATTTTTTTTTTAAAGCCATAGATCACTGCATATATATTTACAAAAAGCCAAAACAAACATGCACTTCTCCTTACCAGGAGAACTGAAATAGATGTTTGAAACGTTAAGGCAGTGATGATTCTAAAACATAATGAAATACTAAGTTAAGGCTTTATGTTTGTTTTGAAACCCACATTCATAGGCAACTGTGACCCAAGCAAACTTTTATCTACCAGGTTGAGTTCATCTGCCCAGGACATGTTATTTATCCATTACCACCAATTCTTCTATGGGATAGGAATTAGTAGCAACACCAATGATTTTCTCTAATGAATTATTAGTTCCTGCCTTAGGTTGTATTTTGAGAGTTTAGTCTTCAGCAGCATAAAGCATGTGCCACATAAGGAAAAGAGCATTTTTTTAGGTAAACTTAGAAAAATGTACAGACTGCATTTTTACTTGCCTGAAAGCTGGCCAACAATCAAGAACTCAGGATCTTCTAAATACAAAAAACCCTCCAAGTGTACCTGACTGTTCAGCCATCTCAAAACATATTATGTTCTTGAAGTGCTGGATCTTCACCTCATTTTCTTTGAAGACTGTTCAGTATTACCCTCTCTAAACAAACAAAGCAACATAATGCAGAATGCCGTATTTTAGACAGATCTATTCTAGACTTGGTATCCTCAAGGCACAAACACTATTCTTGCTAGACCAATGTGTTTCCTCATTCCAGGAAAAAAATGAGAGGTGGATGAAAAGACTCACTTTACTCTAGTAGTTGATTGCACTCTTGCCCTAGCAAGCTTATGAAAAGTATTGAAATGTAACAGGGAATATCCTTTTCTCCTTACATTACTATTTTTATTGTTTTTTAACATTTAGAGCGACAAAACTCAGACTCAGCGGGTGGGGTGCACCTTGAGCAGCTCTGGAGCACCACCCTGGCCTTCGGTAGGGTGCAGGAGGGATGGCTTGTAGGACACACTCCAGGATGAGCTAAAGGGCGTGATTCTACAGCCCAGCATTTCCATAGTTGGGGTGACTTACTGTCACTTAGACTGAAAGCATCACTATTTACACTAAGTGCTTGCCGCTACTACTTTAAGCAATAATTGTACAGCAACATGTCTTGTGAGCAAAGTACTTATGTTCCTACCAGTAACAGTTCACGTAGAGGGATGGCATTGGCTATATGCAAATTGTCTCAGAAGCTAAAGACAACAGTAGTTTTCCTTTGTGTCTTCAAATTAGGGAAGAGTAAGATGTCAAAGCAAGCAAAGCTGTTGGTGTTTAAATCTGACGGCGCAGCGTCAGACTTCTTCACACGTTATCAGGGAACAGGACTCTCTTAACAAGCACTGGCAAGAGTATTTTAGGTGCAATTTAAGTCAGTCATGCTTTGACGAACATGTTTTGAAGATCTGAAGTTTGTACCCTAAGTCCTGGTGAGCTTGGCTTCAGCTAAATGGCAAGATGGGTTTTAAAGGTGTGAAACACATTTTTTTTTTTAAAAAAGGGAAGACTACACTGAAAGGGCAAATGTCGGCAACACAAAAACAATCATGTTCAGATCAACATCTTACACTTTATAATACACTCACAAATTTTTACACAAATTTCATGTTTACAAGTACAAAAAGGCAAAGAACCTCAAAGAATCGAAGTAACTGTATCGTCAACTACATTCAATAGAGTTAATACTGTTGTCCCTGTTCTTCATCTTCTAAATCCAGAAGGGAACTGTGAATCCATCCCCCATGTGGACTCCGCTTTCAGAAGTTGGAGACTGGGTGTAGTTCTGCACACGTTTGGGTTTCAACAGAGCTGAACTGAGATTCCATCGTGTTCCAGGCCAGATCGGCCAGAAGAAAGTCATCCATTGCTGTCTGAGTTTCATTGCTGGTGAAGAATAAGCTCCCCAAAGTTTCGAAGCCAGAGTTCATGGTCTGTGTTTCGGCACTGTTCAACTGAACCTTGCTTTCCAGGGCAGGCAGGTTTTTAGCAGTGGAGATTCCGTCAGTCTGGGTCTCTGTGTCAGATGAATCAGTACTCATGGAAAAGCTGGAGTGTTTCAGGATACTTCCCAGTGGCAGACGAGGGCTACTGTCTAAAAAGAAGTTCAGGTCTGTCTGTGTCTGTGTGTCAAACATCTCAAGGCCTAAGAAGCTAGAATTCCCCCTACAACTGTAGGCCTGGGCAGAAGGGTCTGCAAGGAAGAAGTCAGTTTGGGTTTCTATGTCCAGTGACTCCAAGACTGGCTCAGTGGTCATGGTGCTAAGTTCACTCTCCTCGGTTTGTGTCTGTATATTTGAGGCTGAAAAGAACTCTTCGATATCAAAATCAATTGCAGGATTCTGGGTTGGGCCAGATGGGAGCTGAGTGTCAGGTCCAGTATTTGTGTCAGACAAAAGACTATGATTGTCCAGCGTCTGACCAGGTAGGTTACTTGACAAGATGTTTTCTAGATCACTTAGTAAATCCATGGTTTGGGTCTGGGTATTTTTTTTATATGATATTATACGTATTTCAATGCCATTCTCCCAAATCATCCCACCCTCTCCTTCTCCTACAGAGTCCAAAAGACTGTTCTATACATCAGTGTAAATTGGCATGGTGATTCTAGGTTTGCCATATTTTGTTAAACCAACTATGTGATTCAAAGTTGATACTGTTGTGAAGTTGCAAAGTGTTGCATGCGGTCGCTGGCATATCCAGTTGTCTAATTTCTAGAGATAGCTCCCACATTTGAGAACTTTCGTATAGCTTTCTAAAGGCCTTTTTATATTGTTCACCGGCTGTTGGATTTTGAAAATATGCTGGAGAACTAGAAGCATTTTAATAGTTGCCATGCCATTGTGTGTTTTACATTGGCTATTTTCAAGAGACTGAATAAGATTTTTCCTAATATACAGTGTTTCTTCACTCTACTGGTGCTGAAGAATAGATTTGACCTTGCTCTTTTAAGTAGAATATAACTATCTATTGTTATGAAGTAATTCTAATTTCTATCAGATTTGGTTCTTCACAATATACTTGATGACTACCAAATCCTTGCTATCAATTCTTAATTGTTCTTTGTGTATTTTATTTTTCATTTTCAGACAAGCAGCAAATTAGGGATTTTATTTTCAGAAGACTTAGATAAAAAATACACTTTTTTTTGGTTGTTTTTTGATCTGAGGTCCTCATTTTATTATTTTTTCTTCTTTTTTTTCACTATTATAGTCAATTCAAAATGTGTTATTTTTAGATGTACAGCAAAGTGAATCAGTTATGCATATTCATATATATATTCACTCTTTTTTTGTTGTTTAGGTTCTTTCCCATATAGGTCATTACAGATAATTAGCTATGCATTTTATATATAGTAGTGTGTATATGCAGAGAAGGCAATGGCAACCCACTCCAGTACTCTTGCCTGGAAAATCCCATGGACAGAGGAGCCTGGTAGGCTGCAGTCCATGGGTCGCTAAGAGTCAGATATGACTGAGTGACTTCACTTTTACTTTTCACTTTCATGCATTGGAGAAGGAAATGGCAACCCACTCCAATGTTCTTGCCTGGAGAATCCCAGGGACGGGGGAGCCTGGTGGGCTGCCATCTACGGGGTTGCACAGAGTCGGACACGACTGAAGTGACTTAGCATCAGTGTGTATATGTCAACCCCAGTCTCCCAGATTTTTTGTAAATAAAATCATTTGTGGGAATGTAAATTGGTATAGCCACTATAGAAACAATATGGAGCCTCCTTAAAAAACTAAAAACAGAACTACCATATGACCCAGCAATCCCATTTCTAGGCATACATCCAGAGAAAACCATAATTCAAAAAGATATATGCAACTCAGTGTTCACTGCAGTACTATTTACAATAGCCAATATGTGTAAGCAACCTGAATGTCCCACAGAGGAATGGATAAAGAAGATGTGGTACATATATACAATGGACTATAACTAAGCAATAAAAAAGAATAAAATAATGCCATTTGCAGCAATACGGATGGACCTAGAGTTGTCATACTGAGTGAAATAAGTTGGACACAGAAATACAAATATGATATTGCTTATACATGAAATCTAAAAAAGGATACAAATGAGCTGATTTACCAAACAAAAGTAGAGTCACAGGTGTTCTTTGTTTATAACTCTCTTATGTCATATCATGCTTTGCCTTGTGTACAATTTTTTTTTTTTTTTTTGGTCTATTTTGATCAGTTGTAAGCATTCCTACTGATTTGTTCTATGGTCTTATAGGAATGACACTTCTCTGGTGGCTCAAATGGTAAAGAATCTACCTTCAGTGCAAGAGAGCCAGGTTCGGTCCCGGGGTAGAGATGATCCCCTGGAGATGGAAATGGCTTCCTACTCCAGTATTCTTGCCTGGAGAATTCCATGGATATCGGAGCCTGGCAGGCTGCAGTCAATGGGTCCTGAAGAGTTGGACATGGCTGAATGACTAACACTTTCACCTTTTTATAGGCATAGTATTTTTCTTACTTTATCACCTGGATTGCCTTACACAATGATTCAGTATAATTACTAAAATTTTTGCTTAGCTGGAAAATACTAAGTAAATATATTAATATTTCCAGGTTTTTCATAGATGAAGGCATAGTATGATATGGTGGGATGAGTACTGAACAAAAAATAATCTCTGACTTCAGAGAAGAAAACAAACTAGGAAATAAAAAGGGTTTGAAGTACATGACCTCTACAGTTCTTTCGTAAATTTAAATGTATACTGTTTTAAGTTACACCCCACAAAAGAGATCACATGTCCTATATTTCCCTGGAGCCTTACAAACATGCCAAAATGTTAAAAAATACTATGAAATAGTTGTCTAGAAGCCCTTCGTACAGTTATTTCTCAAGAGGGCAGAATATATTGCTTTCTATTATCACACTTAGCTTTCTCACCAATCTGGGAGAAGATCCAATAAAGTTGGCTATTGGTGTATAATTTTTAATATTTTCTCCACTCTCCATAGAAAAATAAACTTTTGCATATTTCCCAAATTTTCTGCTCTATAATAACAAGACATCATTCCAAGTCTTTTGGCCTTGAGTATGGCCTTGACATACTTTTATTTGAAATTGTATTATTTTGTCTGCCTGAAGTTCATAGTTCTCTGTTATACATTGTATTATTTTAACTTTGAAAATTGATTCAAATACTTTTTGAATCATAAAAGAACATAGATCATAAAAATATTAAATTTTTAAAGGTTTACAGTAGAGTGTTCACTGTTTTGACAACAAATCTGATGACATATGTTGTAATTGTCACTTGAGAGTTAAAAATGTAGCTGACTATCTTTCATAATTGATTTTAAAGCTTTCATCTAACACAAGCCTTATTGATATATAAACTATTTCAAGTGCTTTATTTGTACCCAGAAATATATCAAAGTGTTCCTATATGACATATATAGCAGACAGCAATTCTGAAGGCTAGAATCAATTCAGATCATTTGGATTGGAAATTGATTGCCACAATTTCCTATATACATTTATTTTAATTGAAGAATTATGTTGTTTATTTTTTATTTGGTGCTTTATTAAAGCTTGGGTACCTGCAAAGGAGTATTATTTCTCAATGCAGTCTAAATGAACTCTTAAGTTGTGTTTTACTTACCTTATAAAATATTTAACACTGATTTAAAAATGCTTTCAAGTAGTTTAACAATTTTAAAATAATATTTTCTGACAGAACAGTTTATTGTTTATAGTAAAATTGAATTTCATTGAATCAGAGATGTCAGTTCTAATAGGATTAGTATTACATTTTTCTCAAGTCATTTATAAGTACTCTATTTTCATGGAAATCAGTAATAACTTTTGACTAGGAAACTAGGCTGAAGCTCTTTAGTGTTTTATTATAAAGAATAAATGAGAAACTCATTTATTTTTGAAGAAACAAAATATGGTTTGCTAATCCTATTGAAATTTTTTTTTTCAAAGTCAGGGTTCACATGTTTAAAGAAACTTAAGACATCTCCCATGTCTTTTGCCTTAAGCTACTTGTGAGGTTTCTATCATTGGATCTCTTGATGGGGTCTTTGAAATATTCATATTTCAGCTTTCTTGAATACTCCATGTACTTGAATTTATGCTCTTCAGTCCAGGTTATAATGTATAACATAACATACTGCCAAATTTAATATAATTATCAAGAACATTTTACTTTGAATAAAAAAAATTTAATAAAAGTTAACTAATTTTTACTTGGTAAAATTTGAATTTAAAAAGAAAAAGATGCTTACTTGTAGGAAATAGCTGAATTAAATTTCTTTCATATAGATTGTAATTTATAGTATTAATAAGCATTGACTCTTGTTTTTTAAATATATTATCACATATTTTTGTAATAATTTTTAAAATTCATTTTCCACAGAAAATATTCTTTAAAATGTATTTATTATTATTTTTAAGTTGCAACAACATAAAATTACCACCTTAGTCATTTTTAGTGTATACTTCAGTAGTGTTTTATGTACATTCAGATAGTTGAGCGATCAATCTCTAGAACTCATTTCATCTTGAACAGCTGAGATTCTGTGTGTGTATGCATATGCTCCTTGTACATACAAAGAACTTCTATATGTATACAAAGTGAGTGAGTGAAGTCACTCAGTCGTGTCTGACTCTTTGCGACCCCATGGACTGTAGCCACCAGGCTCCTCTGTTCATGGGATTCTCCAGTCAAGAATACTGGAATGGGTTGCCATTTCCTTCTCCAGGGGATCTTCCAGACCCAGGGATCAAACCCAGGTCTCCCGTACTGCAGGCAGATGCTTTAACCTCTGAGCCATCATACAAAGGAATTTATAAATGTATGCATATATAAATCTTTATATGTGTATACATATTTTATACATATGTTTTTCTCAATAGAGAGAGATTGGAAGGAGAGATAGATCTTAAAATGTTAACAATGGTGGATTTATGTATTTTATTCTTCTTAACATTTGTATTCAGATTTTTCTACAATTCTTTTCTAAGAAACAATACAACTTATGTTTGTGTTTAGATATCTGCATTATTAACCCAAGAAAATTAATGTTTTTATTCCATTATTTTAAGATAAAGAGTAATATATTCATCTCCAGAACTTCTTAATCTTCACAATGAAGCTCCATACTCATTATAGTATGTATTCCTTCCTCCTCCAGTTCTGACAACCACCATGCTACTTTGTATCTCTATGAATTTGACTAATTTAAGTACCTTATATAGGAAGAATCTCAGAATTTGTCCTTTTGTGACTGGCTTATGTTTATATATTATTTTTTATTCTCAGACATTTTTTTCTTTGTGTCATCTTTTTTAACTTTTTTTTTTTTTTGCCATGCCACAGAGCATGCAGGATCCTTTCTTGTAGTTGCTCAGTATCTCAGTTGTGTCTGACTCTCTATGACCCCATGGACTGCAGCATGCCAGGTCTCCCTGTCTCCCACCATCTCCCAGAGTCAACCAAACACATGTCCATTGAGTTGATGATGTTCTCCAAACATCTCATCCTCTGTCGTCCCTTCTCCTCCTGCCTTCAATCTTTCCCAGCATCAGGGTCTTTTCAAATGAGTCAGTTCTTTGTATCAGGTGGAGCCTCAGCATCAGTCCTTCCAATGAATATTCCAGGCTGATTTCCTTTAGGATTGACTGGTTGGATCTCCTTGCAGTCCAAGGGACTCCCAAGAGTCCTCTCCAACACCACAGTTCAAAAGCACCAATTCTTCAGCATTCAGCCTTCTTTATGGTCAAACTCTCATTATCTGTACATGACTACTGGAAAAACTATAGCGTTCACAATACCAACCTTTGCTGGCAAAGTAACGTCTCTGCTTTTTAATATGCTGTCTATATTTGTCATAGTTTTTCTTCCAAGAAGCAAGCATCGTTTAATTTCATGGCTACAGTCACTGTGTGCAGTGATTTTGAAGCCATGAAAATAATCTCACTGCTTCCATTTTTTCCACATCTATTTGCCATGAAGTCGTAGGACCAGATGCCATGATCTTAGTTTTTTGAATGTTGTTGTTTAATAAGCTTTTTCACTCTCCTATTTCACCTTCAGGAGGCTTTTTAGTTCCTCATTGTTTTCTGCCATTATGGTGATATCATCTGCATATCTGAGATTATGTATATTTCTCCCAGCAACTTAATTTCAGCTTGAGCTTCATCCACCCCAGTATTTTGCATGATGTACTCTGCATATAGATTAATTGTGCAGGATGACAATATACAGCCTTAATATATTCCTTTCCCAATTTGAACCAGTTTGTTATTGGGATCCTAGTTCCTGGATACAAACAGGATATTAGAAGTAAAGAAAGAGGAGGTGAATCCTTTGACTACTAAGAAAAGGGTTCCCAGGTAGTGCTACTGGTAAAGAAGGCCCTGCGAGTGCAGGCCACGCAATGCACAAGATGTAAAATACCCTGGAGGAGGACATGGCAGGCTACTCCAGTATTCTTGCCTGGAGAATCCCGTAGACAGAGGAGCCTGGCAGACTACAGTCTATCGGGTCACAAAGAGTTGAACCAGCTGAAGCAACTTAGCACGCACACACTAAGGGTCTAGCTTGGCTAACTAGGTGTGTGGTTTCATTCCAATCCCAAAGAAAGGCAATGCCAAAGAATGCTCAAACTAATACACATTTGTACTCATCTCAGACGCTCAAAGTAATGCTCAAAATTCTCCAAGCCAGGCTTCAACAGTATGTGAACCGTGAACTTCCAGATGTTCAAGCTGGATTTAGAAATGGCCGAGGAACCAGAAATCAAACTGCCAATATCCGTTGGATCATCAAAAAAGCAAGAGAGTTCCAGAAAAAATATCTACTTTACTGACTATGCCAAAACCTTTGACTGTGTGGATCACAACCAACTGTGGAAAATTCTGAAAGAGATGGGAAAAGCAGACCACCTGACCTGCCTTTTGAGAAATCTGTATGCAGGTCAAGAAGCAACAGTTAGAACTGAAATTGAAACAACAGACTGGTTCCAAATTGGGAAAAGAGTACATCAAGCCTGCATATTGTCACCCTGCTTATTTAACTTATATGCAGAGTACATCGTGAGAAACATTGGACTGGAAGAAGCACAAGCTGGAATCAAGATTGCCGGGAGAAATATCAATAACCTCGGATATAAAGATGACAGCACCCTTGTGGCAGAAAGAGAAGAACTAAAGAGCCTCTTGATGAAAGTGAAAGAGGAGAGTGAAAAAGTTGGGATAAAACTCAACATTGGAAACTAAGATCATGGCATCTGGTCCCATCACTTCATGGCAAATAGATGGAGAAACAGTGGCAGACTTTATTTTATTTGGACTCCAAAATCACTGCAGATGTTGACTGCAGCCATGAAATTAAAAGATGCTTACTCCTTGGCAGACACTTACTCCTATGACCAACCTGCTGCTGCTAAGTCGCTTCAGTCGTGTCCGACTCTGTGCAACCCCATAGATGGCAGCCCACCAGGTTCCCCCATCCCTGGGATTCTCCAGGCAAGAACACTGGAGTGGTTTGCCATTTCCTTCTCCAATGCATGAAAGTGAAAAATGAAAGTGAAGTCGCTCAGTCATGTCCGACCCTCAGCAACCCCATGGACTGCAGCCTACCAGGCTCCTCCGTCCATGGGATTTTCCAGGTAAGAGTACTGGAGTGGGGTGCCATTGCCTTCTCCATGACCAACCTAGGCAGCCTATTAAAAAGTAGAGACATTACTTTCTCAACAAAGATCTCTCTAGTCAAAGTTATGGTTTTTCCAGTAGTCACGTATGGATGTGAGAGTTGGACTATAAAGAAAGCTGAGTGCCAAACAATTGATGCTTTTGAACTCTCATGTTGGAAAAGACTCTTGAGAGTCCCTTGGACTGCAAGGAGGTCCAACCAGTCCATCCTAAAGGAAATCAGTCCTGAGTATTCATGGGAAGGACTGAGGCTGAAGCTGAAACTCCAATATTTTGGCCACGTGATGCAAAGAACTGACTCATTTGAAAAGACCCTGATCCTGGGAAAGATTGAAGGTGGGAGGAGAAGGATGAGATGGTTGGATTGAGCTGGCATCACCATCTCGATGGACATGAGTTTGGGTAAACTCTGGGAGTTGGTGATGGACAGGGAGGCCTGACATGCTGCAGTCCATGTGATTGCAGAGTCGGACATTACTGAGCAACTGCACTGAACTGAATACTTTTTACCTGACTACTGTGATATGAGAGTAATCTTTTTGTAATGTATTGATCATTTATCCTTCCCATTTAGGAACTATCAAAGAGAAGTCCAAACTCCTTTATATAATATAAAGGACTCATCTCCTGCCATGTCCTTCATACCTCACTCTACACTCCAGCCAAACTGAATTGTTTCACTTATCCAAATGTGATATGCATATTTCCCTTTGGGCTTTGTTCTCAGTGCCTGGAAATATTCCGTAACTTTTTAACCAAGGCTCTCTTGGCCTTTTCTAAATGTTACTTCCTACAAGAGCCAATTTGTAATATTCCAAGAATAATTTAGGCATCGCTCATATTTTACTGTTTATAACCCTGAATTTATCACTGCAGTATAGTGCTAGTAAAATGGGCAGTTTCTAAGTGGAGAGGGACATTTGAATTTCTTAAAAGCGTGTGCCTACTTTATTACTATAATTATCTATTACATTAGTTGGATGTGCAATGCACATTTGTGCAGTGTAGTTGGATTTTCAATCAACCATTGGTTATTGGAGATATTTTTATCTCCAATATTTTGGAGATATTTTTGGAGATATAAAAATATCTTCAATATTGGAGATAGTTTTATCTCCAAAAAAAACTTTTATCTTTTTTTATTTGTTTTATGCATATTGAGCACTAAACACCTGGGATGCTGAGGCTGCTTCTTTCCAACTCCCCTATGCTTTCTCCTCAGAAATATCTACAGAGTTTCCACTTCTGAAGAGAGAGAGAAGGGCTTGGAGGCATTTTCTATGTGATGTTTTATTTTGTCCCCCTGTTTCTTCTCCCTTCCACCTTCCTGAATAAAGTGATCAGCTGTAGCTACAGGATGGGTGGAGAGAAAATAAAAATGTTCATTTACTTCTTCTGTTGGTTCGCAGGTGACTATATTGTCATTGCCTCCCTTTCTATACATATATGTACACCCCATTCTTGCTGTGGAAGCAGCAACTTGCTTATCTATCAAATAATTAGACATAGAGCATTAGACAATGCCATGTAGAAAGTTATAGAAAAATGAAGTTCTATATTTTAGCCAACATTTAAGAGACATCCATATATCAATGGATTATTATGCTTTTTAAATGCTTTTTTAAAATATGAATATTGTTTCATACAGAGATTCCAAATAAAGAAATGGAACTGAAAATTCCAATGATCCTTCCTCTTATGTTTCATGTGTTGCTAATATTCCAAATAAAATGTTCTATCTCTCATTCCAGAATATTATTAAAATTCTAAAATAATTTTCTAATTTACAAGGAATTGTCGTATCACAACATATCATTCAACTGAAACAGAATTCAAAAATCATTTGTTTTTATTTAGAAGGGAATAATTTATGCAACTTGGTTTTATTGGGAACATATTATTTCCTTTAGGAGGATATTCAAAGTCAATATTTATGCCTATGGTCACATATTAAGGATCTACATTCCCTTTGTTTATTTTTATCTAACTTCTGCATTTTAAGTAATGTTTAAAAATGATATACTTCTACATTGCAACAAGTAATAAGTGTTAATAAAAATACATTTATCTATCTTCAGTACTGTAATTTAAAACAAAACCATCTAAATATTATAAAATTCAATACAGTGGTTTTAGGACATAAAGAGGACATTCCCTATACATGAATGATTCTTAAAACTGCAAAAAGGGATATGATTTAATATGTTAGCTAAAAACTTTACATGTTTCTCTCAGATAGAAATGTATATATGAGGATAGTATGGATTCCAGACTGTAGTTTGAAAGAAAGCAATAGTGAAAATGAATTCCATGCCAGTAGACACTTTAAAAACTAGATTTAGCAGCAGTCACATTAGCTTAGATAATGGGAGAATTTTTCTTCATTGAAAATGCTCTGTGTCGCTTAGGAAGAACTTACTGAGGCAGCCTGCCATCTAGCTTTTTCACAGAAAAACAGGCTTACAGACTGCAGATGAGAGAGTCTGGAGCAGAGACAGTTTTAACTTAGCCATTCCTAATTTATCTCAAGCGTATTCAATTCATCTTCACTGCTCTATGCACACAGGAACACCAGATTGTCGTCCCTAGGGAACAGAATGCAACCGGAGATCTAGAGAGCTGTCACATTCCAAGAAATATTTAAATTGTGCTGATTTTCTTCTGGAGAACTGAGCCCAGGGAATGAAACTCTCCATCAAGTCATAGCTTTGCGGGCAATAGATCAGAGGATATTGCCAGTTTTCTAATGGATTATTGTTATCGGGCAGGTTTTCTCTGAAGGTACGTAGTTGTTTTCTCAATTCATTACCCTTTTCCTGTTTATCAGGTAATGATCTAATGAGCTGGGGAGCCAAACCTGTGAAAAAGAGAAAGATCTTAGTCTGTATTGACTAAAGAATGACACTTTATGGCTGCATGTTTATAGGAGAATTATCTGATTCCTGTACTAAGGATTAGTAGGGTATAGTTTGAATTGCATTATCAGCAAAAACAGGCAAAACAAAAACAAACCATGCTGCAGGCTTCATTATCATAAGTTCATATGAATTCTCTTGAGGATTTTCTTTTATAGCTGTACTATATAATAAAGGAGAATACAGACTTTGGAAACTTACTTAACCTTATACATGTTTTATTCTTTTTACATAATCATGATATTTTATCCATGTATTCCAAAATACAAAACTTTGTCTCAAATGCTGCTATTGGTTTTGATGTTGTGGATGCTTATGACATTTGAATATATGAATGACAAGAGTATTTAAAGAAACTAGTGGAAGTATTCCTGAGAATATTATATCAGTGTACTTTGTTGACTTTCAGTTCTATATTTTTGAGTTTGGAATCATCATACTAAGATAAATTGCTTTAATTTTAGTTAAGCACACATACTATAAAGATTTATTATCCAACTTTGTTCTGTGAAGTGAAAACCTCAATACATTTATAGAAAACATGAAACTAGCAGAGTAAAATTTTAAAAGCTGACAAACTTCTGGATATTTATTAAACTAATAAAAATAGAGAAAACCTTATCCTAAACTAGAATCTAACTGTGAAATATTAAAACAGAAAGGGGTGACTTCTGTGCATGGTTCCTGAAAGTTAAGGATGTATTTGTAGGGGGTTGTTTTGTGTCAGAGTGGGTGGGAGTGTAAGACAGAAAGTAAGTGCATAGTAATGACAGTGAGTTTATGAAAACTGAAGAAATATTTTAAAATATTGTATGAGGGCTTTTGACGCATCTAAGTGTTTTATTATTGTGTGAATTCACTCAGTGAGACCTACTGTGGCTTTGATATTTTTCCATGTCAGGAATGACTATTAGGGTAGGTAGAGTAGCGGTGCATGTGACCTGCAGCATAGGATTTGTGGACTGTTACACAGACTTTGTGGACCCATCAATGGGTTAATCACAGACTTGAGAGAGGAAATGGTGGCTGAGCTTCAGGAAAGCACTTGTTAAATGTGTTCTAATTTCTTTGGAGCATTCCAGAGACTATTAGAAGCTTAAAGGAAACAGAGAAGGAATGAGTCACCCAAATAGCAACTTTAAGTTCATTCTCTCTTATCCTCAGAGGGATTGTAAAAAGCCAAAAGTGGAAACGAAGAAGGAGATAGAGTCCTCAAAGAGTACGTTTAAGTGCTTCTTTTTTCATTAATCTTCCAAGAATTGAGAAATTGGGGCTTAAATTAAGGTTTCCCTATGGATTGCTCCATTTTACAAGTTTTCTCTCTCTTTTATGGAACATTTTTGCTCCACTCACTTAAGAAAAAAAAGTGAGCTTGCTTCCAGCCTGATTTCTGCCCAATAGCTTGTATCTCTAATTTAACTCTCCAGAAATGTGCTCTCTGAAACTGCATACACTTCGGAGTCTCATTTTCATCATTCATTGAGTTTTGTATGCCAAAGGATAATGTAATTTAACATTTTTTAACATTCTTTTAAAATTATTATCACAATTAGCATTTCTGAAAATCTCAGACTGTGTGCAAAAGAGGGCATAAGTAGGGGAAAAATTTTAAGGGAACATACTTTATGTTCTTTTAGAGTAAGATAATACCAATAAATAATGAAATATATTCACTTCATGTTTGAGTATGGGGCAGAAATGACAACAGCTTAGAAATATATCCCTTAATTTACATTTTAGATGTTAGATGAATATAACAAATCTGAAAATAAGGAGGAGTAGTTTCATTTTTCAGATTGGAATTTTTTTGTTTTGTTTTAACCTCCTGTTAACTTTTTCTACCGCAACATGTAAATGTCTTTTACCTCCCTAGAGGGTTCATTCACTTACTCTGCTATCTAAATCTGCTCATCTTCCAGGTCTAGTGCTAAAACTTGTTTTTTATTTCATCTTATGATGAGTTAATTGTAAAATATATTGCCATAATTTCATTTTATTAGCTGCTGTTAAATATTTAATATTTATTGAGTGCCCATGAAATGTTTGGTGCTTAAAAGCATATGTAGAAAGAAAATACATACTGATATTTCTCACAAATCAGCCAGTTTATTAATATTCAAGATTTCTAATTGGTGCCCACAGAGGAAAGCAATTACACCTGACTCTTTAGTAGCTACTTATATGCGTGTAAGGCATGGACAGTCCTATATTCAGTCAATAATTTTCATCCACCTTTACTGAAGATTCCAGACTAGTCATCCAGATGTTTTCAAATTCTCCCTTAACTCTGTTTTATATGTTAAAGTGTCACTGAAGACAGAACACTGAATTGTAGGTAAGACAAACTAGGTTTAAATCTGTTAAGCAAATCTGTGTAGGTTAATCATCTCCTCTATACCTCTGTCTCATCGGTGGTATAATGGTATCTACTTTTTAGATTCTTGTGGGTAGTAAAGATCAGGCACATTAACAAACACAGAGTTTGTGCACAACATATGCTTGATAAACAGTACCTGTTTTTATTATAATTTCACATACAGAATGTTCCATTTGAAATCATCGTGACTCTTTCATCAATGATGTATGTATATGCATATGTTCATTTGTTATACAGTTTTAGTAATCAAAATAATGCATTGGTTATGTGGTTATTACTTGGCACTAAAGTTCTCTATAAAGTTACTAAAGCAAAATTACTAAATTCAAGATTAGTTTGAGAAATTAGTTGGCATATTCCCCATGGCTTTCAAATTGCTAAATAAATCATGATTTACTGGAGAAAAAAGATAGAACTATATCTCATTTTCCCACTTTTCCCTTCTCCCAAAAGATATGGAAATAGAAGACAAAACACTAAATCCTCTTGCTCATTTTAATGTGCCCTTTGCCCCTTTCATTTGCATTTACTTTGCTATAATGACTTGTCTAGTGAGATGGCCTCAAATTCCAACTGCATATGGTAGTTCAAGCATACAAATCCACCCCTCATGGAACAAATATATGAAAACTTTTATTAAAATAAAAGACAGCTTTTGCTTTGAAAAAATGCTAAACATTTTTTAATAAGAGTGAAAATGTTAAAATGCAAATATTAAATCCAGCCAGATGTTGACCTTAACTGTGAGTCTGAATCTTTACAAAAATAGGATGCAAATCCAAGCTAGAAGCTGTTTTCTTTAGGTGACAAGACTGCTGAAAAATCCTGAGTCTGAATTTCTCAGATACATTTCATATTGAATTAAGCATGTACAGAAAGCCTACTTTAATATCCTAAATTATACAGAGAGGAAAATTAAGCATAATATAAGTTGGTCTTATATATTTGTATATATCTGGATTTGTATTGGAATTTGGAAATAGATGTATAAAAGTCTTATAAAAAGGAACCACCAAGTAATTATTTTCAAAGTGCATGACAACGTTCTAACTAGATCAAAATGTGGATGCAAAAGCAAGTACCTGCTGAGAACCTATTCTTCTTCTTTTTTTGTTTTTTGGTCAGGGTCTGTTGTACCATCCTGTTTTATATCTGTGAATTTACTTGTCAGTAAGGAGAAGATGAAGGTTTGGGTATCTGACTTCGTTTTCCAGATGACCCTTGAAGTTCTATTGTTTTTTCATTGCCAATTTCAGATATTTTGGCCCAGTACTTAAAGGAAATTAGAATCTATATTCTAATTTCAACTCAGTTTTCTAATTTCTAATGCATGTGTGTAAGAATAATAATAATGGTCACATGGTGGTGTAGAATACATGACAGTGTTGTAAAATAGTATTACAGGGGCTTGTTCATAAGTACAGAGTTGATCCTCAAACAACACGGATTTGAACTACACAGATCCACTTATATGTAGATCTATTTTTATTAGTAAATACTACAGTACTACATGATCCATGGTTTGTTAAATCCAAGAAAGTGGAACTGAAGATATGAAGGAAACTTCCTCCATATATATGGAAGGCTTAACTGTAAGTTATATGCATATTTTTGATTGCTTTGAGCGTTGGTAGGCCCCAAGTTTTTCAAGGGTCAACTATGCTAATAAATGGTAATAAGTATTACTGTTTCTCTTATGACATCACCATCTGCACACCCACTCCTGATATTAGGTTTCCAGTTATTCAGTTAGGTTATCAGGCTACCTTTGGTGGGGGAGGGGTCCCAGGGGGAAGGTCCCAAATTCATGTTCACCTACATATTTCTCCTACATCTAGCTTCCTCCAAGTAAATATTCTTGTTTACTAAGCCCTACTCCTTTGACCTAACCTTAAAAAGCTTAGCCACAGTCCCTTGAGATGTTTTTTTCCTAGTAAATTCTTAAGCTTAGTAATTCTCTCCTGATGTCTATTTTGTATAAAGGAAGCAGAAAGAAAATATGGTTGTCTTGTGGCAGATACAACTTCCACAGGCTTCTCGAGTGGAGGCTTTCTTCTATGAAAGGTGTACTAATAAGAATTATCAGCTGAATTGTCTCTCCCTAAAATTCATAATGGCAACCCATTCCAGTATTCTTGCCTGGAGAATTTCATGGGCAGGGGAGCCTGGCAGGCTGAAGTCCATAGGTTCAAAAAGGTCAAACACGACTGAGAGACTTTCAAAATTCATATGCTTACTGGGAGTTATCCCAGTACCTTGTAATGTGGCTATATATGGAGATAGAAATTTTTAGAGATATAATTAAGTTAACGTCAGGTCACTAGGGTGATTCCTAATCGAATATGACTGGTGTCTCAATAAGAAGAGGAAATTTGGACATAGATTCACACAAGACACTGGGAAAAGATGGCTATATATAAGCCAAGGAGAGAAGCCCTGGAAGAAATCAACCTCCCTGAAACTTGATCTCAACTTCTATCTTATAATTGTGAGAGAAAAAACTACTCTGTTCCTTTAGCCACCCAGTCTATGGTGTATGGTACTTTGTTATGGCAACCCTAGTAAATTAATACAGGTAAACATGTTAGGGGAGAAGGCAATGGCATCCCACTCCGGTACTCTTGCCTGGCAAATCCCATGGACAGAGGAGCCTAATAGGCTGCAGTCCATGGGTCGCTAGGAGTCGGACACAACTGAGCGACTTCACTTTCACTTTTCACTTTCATGCATTGGAGAAGGAAGTGGCAACCCACACCAGTGTTCTTGCCTGGAGAATCCCGGGGGCGGGGAGCCTGGTGGGCTGCCGTCTATGGGGTCGCACAGAATCAGACACGACTGAAGTGACTTAGCAGTAGCAGTAGCAAACATGTTAGACTTTGTGGACCCCATGAAGTTTCTATCACATATCCTTCCTTTTCCTCCTTCCCTTCTTCTCCCTATTCATGCTTTAAAAATGTAATGCAAAACAGAACAGAAAACCAATAAAAACAAATGTTCTTAGGGGCCATATTTGTCCATAAGCACAGTTTCCCAACCCTTTTTCTAGAAAACAAGAGATCTTTCAAAGCCTTCCAAAATTTGGGCAAAAGATAGTCCTAACTTCCATGTTCTTGCATGTGATAGTTTACTTTATTGAGGATATCACTTATTTTTAGCCTAACAATGTACCTTGGCCCTTTCCTTCTGCTAAAATTCTTCCAAATACCTCAAGTTAATGAAAAAGTATTTTGATTAGAGTATTTTACCTTCACTCTGAAATGGCCCTTTCAAGTCCTAGTGGTAGAACAGCATCTGAAAAAAATATATATAATAATAATAGCAGTTTGCACTTGTTGAGTATATCTGTAAGCTATTCTAAACAACATACATTTTTTCATGATTATCCTACCAACAATCTTGCAAAGTAACTGCTGTTATAATCATTTTACAGATAATGAAATTGGAACACATAGAGAAGAAACAACTGCCATGGGTATTTAGCGTAAATAACTTAGATGACTTGTAAATGTTTGGATATAGGATCTGTGGCCCAGAGTCTGTCATGTAACCACTCTACCATGATGGCTCTCTGATCATGGCAGAGTTTCATGTTTACTCTAGAAACAGCTGGGAAAGTACTTATCAAGTAACAATTCAGGTGAAAGAGAGGGGGAATGATACAATGCTTATTTTAATCCTACATTTTATGTGAATGAAGTAGGTATGGTGGTTTTCTAGTTATGTTATTTCTATGTGTCTTTTCTTATAGAGAATATGATTTAGGACTTTTTTTCTCCTTAAAATATATAGTGAGAGAGTATGGATTTAAAAAAAACTAGTTTTATTGTTAGACAAATCTAAAGAACAAAATGGTACAATTTTGAAACACAGGAAATTTATATTTAATTTTGCATGTGAATATGTTAATATGCTTATTTTAGTAATCCCTGTTAGATGCAGAAATCCATGAAAAACTGAACTGACAAACGGTTATACATGCTCCATTATTTCTGGTTATTTTAACAGTATCAACAGATAATAGATTTGAATGTGTTTGTATAAGAACTTGTTTGAGTGAAAACTTTGCCAGGTGACAATTCTGCTTTAATTTTAAGAAACATATGTTGTGTACCTAGGTTGTCCTTTTTAATTTCATCAATACATGTGATATATTTTCAGTGTTTGTATAGAACTGAAATGTATTTTCTAGCCAAATTTGAATCGGTAGAACATCTTTGAAAAGAAAAGTAGGCCAGCACTCCCTTGTGATGTAAGGACAGCTGACCTACTTCATAAATTATTCTTCCATCACCCCATTTGCACAACTGAATCCTTGTTGTTTATGTTCCTATTCCTACTAAAGAAATGTAATCATAATTAAGTGGAAGGCTGTCAGTCCCATGCCAAAGTGAATCAATGTTAAAAAAAAAAAAAAGCTATTTCCAGCTTTTAGCTATAATTTCTAGTAATTAAAGTATAGGTTTCTATACATGAAGAACATTAATAAAACACTTATTGTTTAAGAATTTATTATAATAGGCCCTGTTATTTTAGGCTGTGGGAGATTCCTAGTTGTTGTAGAGCAAACCTAAAATAAAATGCCTTCACATATTTTCAATGGGACTGGTGGATAACTGTGGCCCCTCTCTTTTTTTTAAATTATTTTTTAAGTATGCATTTATATTTAGTCTCTCTAAAAATGGTTTTATTTATCTTTAAGAAGTACGTGAGTAGACACGTAAATATATGTATGAAGGTATTTGTGTGCATGTCTGTGATTGTCCTATTTGTCTGCATTTTTTTAAATGGAGTTCTCCATAGAAGACTTGAAATACAGATCTTTAGTTCAAAGCAATATATTGAAAAGCATCTTCTCACTAGTAAGTGGACCCTGAAATATATAGGAATTAGAGCAATAAATCCCACCCTGGATTACTTTACAACTCTCTACCACCCTGCTTTTACTTAAAGTTACTCCTTACAAAAAATCCATGTGTTATAAAATATCATGCCAGGGATTTGTTTTCTCCCTTGGATTATGCCCTTGAGGTCAAAGTGGGGAATATTCTAGGAAAATGAAATCTTTAGGAGAATTGGTGGAATTTATCTGAAGAAATGAAGATTAACACTGAAAAGAAAATAATTATTTCTAGGTTGTCAGTGGAGATAGGGATGGGCTAGATCTTGAGAATAATGTTGGGAACTGGGATACACATAACAGAAATTCTCTGAAGAGTTTATCTTATTATGTAATCTCATTTGCTAATGAGAACAGTCTTAAAGGAAATCAACCCTGGATACTCACTGGCAGAACTGATGCTAAAGCTGATTCTCCAGTATTTTAGTCACCCAAGGTGATCAGCTGACTCATTGGAAAAGTCTCTGTTCCTGGCAAAGACTGAGAGCAGAAGGAGCAGAGGGATGAGATGGCTGGATAGCATCACCGATGCAATGGACGTGAACTTGGGCAATCTTCAGGAGATGGTGAGAGACAGAGAAGCCTGGTGTGCTGCAGCCCGTGAATTCACAAAGAGTCCAACACTACTGGGCAACTGAACAACAGCAACAAGGATAGATAGACACATACCTACAAAGCAATATGCGCAGTCCAACAGATTGGCAAATAGAAACAGGCTGACAGACAAAGACAGACTGACAGTAAGAGCTGACAATGAGACAGGGATGGTAGACCGATATAAGGGACAGGCAAACTGACAGCCAGCCAGAAACATACCACAGTGGGAACTGGCTGAATAGATGGGAAGGTAAGCACAGACTGGCAGATGCAGACACAGAGATACCGAACAGACAAAAGTCTGAGGCTCAGACCCACGCCTAACATGGACAGGTAGGTCTGGCCACTGAAAGGCATAGATGTAAATGTAGTTGTTGGTGTATACAGACACTGTACACTAGAATGCTGCCTTTACATTCATGAGGCAAAATTCAGGAATAAGCCATTTTTATTGCTTATTAAAGGACATTTTGAAGCATATTCATCTATGCATTTTTCCCACTACAGAGATGAGTCATAGATACATAGGTGAACTGTTTGTCATTCCCTTTATCTGATATTTCTTTCTTTGGGTAAGAGAAACAAATAAAAATAGTCAAGTTATTTTGAGATTCCTGTTGAAAGGTTACCTTAAGCTCTTTTCAAGCTCTGTAATATAATAGACAAGTCAGAATTCAGATTAGTAAATGATCAATTTTCTTTCTCTAGAGGAAGTGACAACAATTGTAACAAACAAAAGAATAAAACACTTGTGCCTGGAAAACATTATTAATGTCAAGCAATTATTTTAGCCTCAGTCTTTTGCTTTGGGTCACTGAAATTACTTCTAAATTATAAATGCACTTGATAATTTTTGCAGCAATAAATTGAGAAAAGCAAGGGAAATATAATGCTTCCATGATTGAATGGAATGATAATAGCTTGAATGAACATGTGTCAACCTTTAAAGTTTTGTAGAAAATTTTGATTATCACATTATAATTAACTGTAGATTTATTTGAAATATTAATAGCTACTCAATTGTTAAAAATATTTTAAAATTGTAAGAATGTTTAAAGAATGGCAGAGTCTACTAGTTATTTAGCAGTTTCTTTTTTTATTTATTTTTTAATTTTATTTTATTTTTAAACTTTACATAATTGTATTAGTTTTGCCAAATATCAAAATGAATCCGCCACAGGTATACATGTGTTCCCCATCCTGAACCCTCCTCCCTCCTCCCTCCCCATTCCATCCCTCTGGGTCGTCCCAGTGCACCAGCCCCAAGCATCCAGAGCTAGAACAAATAATTTCACAATTTGTATGGAAATACAAAAAACCTCGAATAGCCAAAGCAATCTTGAGAAAGAAGAATGGAACTGGAGGAATCAACCTACCTGACTTCAGGCTCTACTACAAAGCCACAGTCATCAAGACAGTATGGTACTGGCACAAAGACAGAAATATAGATCAATGGAACAAAATAGAAAGCCCAGAGATAAATCCACGCACATATGGACACCTTATCTTTGACAAAGGAGGCAAGAATATACAATGGATTAAAGACAATCTCTTTAACAAGTGGTGCTGGGAAATCTGGTCAACCACTTGTAAAAGAATGAAACTAGAACACTTTCTAACACCATACACAAAAATAAACTCAAAATGGATTAAAGATCTCAACATAAGACCAGAAACTATAAAACTCCTAGAGGAGAACATAGGCAAAACACTCTCTGACATACATCACAGCAGGATCCTCTATGACCCACCTCCCAGAATAATGGAAATAAAAGCAAAAATAAACAAATGGGACCTAATTAACCTTAAAAGCTTCTGCACATCAAAGGAAACTATTAGCAAGGTGAAAAGACAGCCTTCAGAATGGGAGAAGATAATAGCAAATGAAGCAACTGACAAACAACTAATCTCAAGAATATATAAGCAACTCCTACAGCTCAACTCCAGAAAAATAAATGACCCAATCAAAAAATGGGCCAAAGAACTAAATAGACATTTCTCCAAAGAAGACATACAGATGGCTCACAAACACATGAAAAGATGCTCAACATCACTCATTATCAGAGAAATGCACATCAAAACCACTATGAGGTACCATTTCACACCAGTCAGAATGGCTGCGATCCAAAAGTCTACAAGTAATAAATGCTGGAGAGGGTGTGGAGAAAAGGGAACCCTCTTACACTGTTGGTGGGAATGCAAACTAGTACAGCCACTATGGAGAACAGTGTGGAGATTCCTTAAAAAACTGGAAATAGACCTGCCTTACGATCCAGCAATCCCACTGCTGGGCATACACACTGAGGAAACCAGAAGGCAAAGAGACACGTGTACCCCAATGTTCATCGCAGCACTGTTTATAATAGCCAGGACATGGAAGCAACCTAGATGTCCATCAGCAGACGAATGGATAAGAAAGCAGTGGTACATATACACAATGGAGTATTACTCAGCCATTAAAAAGAATACATTTGAATCAGTTCTAATGAGGTGGATGAAACTGGAGCCTATTATACAGAGTGAAGTAAGCCACAAAGAAAAACACCAATACAGTATACTAACGCATATATATGGAATTTAGAAAGATGGTAACAATAACCCTGTGTACGAGACAGCAAAAGAGACACTGATGTATAGAACAGTCTTATGGACTCTGTGAGAGAGGGAGAGGATGGGAAGATTTGGGAGAATGGCATTGAAACATGTAAAATATTTAGCAGTTTCTTTTAGAGTCTTGGAAGTATATATATACATATATATATGGACTATATATTTAAATGCATGTGTTAGAATATTATTGTTAAGTAAATACCTTGTATGCAATATCTTGCTCATATTTGTAACTATTCTTTAGTTTCAGTGGTAGGTGGGCATAATAAATTATTGAAAGGTTAAATAATCATTTATATTTTTTTAAAACTACCATTGTGTACCACATCTGGTACTTTACAAGTTAATACCAACAAAGTTGAGATTTGTGTTTTCCTATGAGGTTGCTTTTGGTGAGGAGGTATATTCCTTTTTACTTTAATCTCTGAAAAGCACACATGGTTATTTGATAAACCCATTTTAACATCTTTATTGAGGTATAATTTATATACCTCCAAGCCAGGCTTCAACAATACGTAAACTGTGAACTTCCAGATGTGCAAGCTGATTTTAGAAAAGGCAGAGGAACCAGAGATCAAATTGCCAGTATCCACTGGATCATCAAAAAAGCAAGAGAGTTCCAGAAAAACATCTATTTCTGCTTTATTGACTATGCCAAAGCCTTTGGCTGTGCAGATCACAACAAACTATGGAAAATTCTGAAAGAGATGGGAAAGAGACTACCTGACCTGCCTCTTGAGAAATCTGTTTGCAGGTCAGGAAGCAACAGTTAGAACTGGACATGGAACAACAGACTGGTTCCAAATCAGGAAAGGAGTACGTCAAGACTGTATATTGTCACCCTGCTTATTTAACTTATATGCAGACTACATCATGAGAAATGCTGGGCTGGATGAAGCACGAGCTGGAATCAAGATTTCAGGGATAAATATCAGTAACTTCATATGCAGATGACACCACCCTTCAGAAAGTGAAGATGAGCTAAAGAGCCTCTTGATGAAAGTAAAAGAGGAGAATGGAAAAAGTTGACTTAAAATTCAACATTCAGAAAACTAAGATCACGCATCCAGTCCCATCACTTCATGGCAAATAGATGGGGAAACAATGGAAACTCAGAAGCTTTTCTTGGGCTCCAAAATCACTGAAGATGGTGACTGCAACCATGAAATTAAAAGATGCTTGCTCTTTGGAAGAAAAGCCATGACCAATCTAGACAGCATATTAAAAAGCAGAGACATTATTTTGCCGGCAGAACTCCATCTAGTCAAATCTAAGGTTTTTCCAGTAGTCATGTATGGATGTGAGAGTTGGATTATAAAGAATGCTGAGCACTGAGGAACTGATAGTTTTGAACTGTGGTGGTATTGGAGAAGACTCTTGAGATTCCCCTGGACTGCAAGGAGATCCAACCAATCCATCCTAAAGATAATCAGTCTTTAATATCCAGTGGAAGGACTGATGCTGAAGCTGAAACATCCAATCCTTTGGCCACCTGATGCGAAGAACTGGAGAGCCTCTTGATGAAAGTGAAAGAGGAGAGTGGAAAGAGTTGGTTAAAACTCAACATTCAGAAAACTAAGATCATGCATCCAGTCCCATCACTTCATGGCAAATAGAGATGGAAACAGTGCAGACATTATTTTTTTGGACTCCAAAATCACTGCAGATAGTGATTGCAGTCATGAAATTAAAAGACACTTACTCCTTGACAGGAAAGTAATGACCAACCTAGACAGCATATTAAAAAGCAGAGACATTACTTTGCCAACATAGGTCCATCTAGTCAAGGCTATGGTTTTTCCAGTAGTCATGTATGGATGTGAGAATTGGACTGTAAAGAAAGTTGAGCACTGAAGAATTGATGCTTTTGAACTGTGGTGTTGGAGAAGACTCTTGAGAGTCCCTTGGACTGCAAGGAGATCCAACCTGTCCATCCTCAAGGAGATCAGTCCTGAGTGTTCATTGGAAGGACTGATGTTGAAGCTGAAATTCCAATACTTTGGCTACCTGACGTGAAGAGCTAACTCCTTTGAAAAGACCCTGATGCTGGGAAAGATAGAAGATGGGAGAAGGAGGGGATGACAGAGTGTTAGATGGTTGGATGGCATCACCAACTCAATAGACATGAGTTTGGGTAAACACCAGGAGTTGGTGATGGACAGGAAGGCCTGGACTTCAGTCCATGGGGTCTCAGAGAGTCAGAGAAGATTGAGTGACTGAATTTATATACCATAAAATTGATCCATTTTGTGTTCAGTTGCTTTTTGCACATTTACTGTTATGTGCAGCTATCACCACAATCCAGTTTTAGAACATTTCCATCTCCATAAAGAGAAATCTTGTTGTGTACTTAGAGTCACTCTCCTTTCTTACCCCAATGCAAGACTACTTCAAATCTATTTTCTGTCTCTAATTTGCTTATTCTGGACATTTCAAATAAATGGAATTAGACACAGTCTTATGTATATAGCTTCTTTCACTTAGCCTACTGTTTTTGAGGTTCTTCCATGTTGCAGCTCCTTTTCATTGCCAAATAATAGCTTGCTACTTGGGCATACAATAATTACATTTCTTTTTTAATCAGATAATGTATATATGGATTGTTTCCTAGTTTAGTTTTTGGAGTTGTTCACTGTCAAAGAGTGAAGATTGTGCTTAATTCTAGAGTCTTTATTCATACCATAAATGTGTGCATGGAAACTAATGTTCAGCTTAATTTATTCTGGGTTGAAGTTTACATGGTTCCTTTTCTAAAAACCATTAATGAAGCAAAGCTAACAAATTTCATAAAAAGTTTGTATTTAGAAGTGTATTTCAGTTCAGTTGTAATGCCTCCTCAGACAGCCATTTTGCTTTTTTGTATTTCCTTTTCTTGGGGATGGTCTTGATCCCTGTCTCCTATAGAATGTCATGAACCTCCATCCATAGTTCATCAGGCACTCTATCAGATCTAGTCCCTTAAATCTATTTCTCACTTCCACTGTATAATTGTAAGGGATTTGATTTCAGTCATACCTGAATGGTCTAGTGGTTTTCCCTGCTTTCTTCAATTTAAGTCTGAATTTGGCAATAAGGAGTTCATGATCTGAGTCACAGTCAACTCTTGGTCTTGTTTTTGCTGACTGTATAGAGCTTCTCCATCTTTGGCTGCAAAGAGTATAAGCAAACAGATTTTGGTGTTGACCTTCTGGTGATGTCCATGTGTAGAATCTTCTCTTGTGTTGGAAGAAGGTGTTTGCTATGACCAGTGCATTCTCTTGGCAAAACTCTATTAGCCTTTGCCCTGCTTCATTCTGTACTCCAAGGCCAAATTTGCCTGTTACTCCAGGTGTTTCTTGATTTCCTACTTTGCAGTCCAGTCCCCTATAATGAAAAGGACATCTTTTGGGGTTGTTAGATGTAAAAGGTCTTGTAGGTCTTCATAAAACTGTTCAACTTCAGCTTCTTCAGCATTACTGGTTGGGGCATAGACTTGGATTACTGTGATATTGTATGGTTTGCCTTGAAAACAAACAGAGATCATTCTGTCATTTTGGAGACTGCATAAAAATACTGCATTTCAGACTCTCTTGTTGACTATGATGGCTGCTCCATTTCTTCTAAGGGATTCTTGCCCACAGTAATAGATATAATCTGAGTTAAATGGACCCATTCCAGTTCATTTTAGTTTGCTAATTTCTAAAAATATCTACATTTAGGCAATGCAAAATGATATATTCTCTCCCCCAAAACCTAGGGTACTTGTTTCAATATACATAATCTTATTTACTTGCTTTATGTATATCAGTTCAGTCGCTCAGTCGTGTCCGACTCTTTGTGACCCCATGAATAGCAGCATGCCAGGCCTTCCTGTCCATCACCAACTCCCGGAGTTCACTCAGACTCACGTCCATCAAGTCAGTGATGCCATCCAGCCATCTCATCCTCTGTTGTCCCCTTCTCCTCCTGCCCCCAATCCCTCCCAGCATCAGAGTCTTTTAAATGAGTCAACTCTTCGCATGAGGTGGTCAAAGCACTGAAGTTCCAGCTTTAGCATCATTCCTTCCAAAGAAATCCCAGGGCTGATCTCCTTCAGAATGGACTGGTTGGATCTCCTTGCAGTCCAAGGGACTCTCAAGAGTCTTCTCCAACACCACAGTTCAAAATCATCGATTCTTTGGTGCTCAGCCTTCTTCACAATCCAACTCTCACATCCATACATGACCACAGGAAAAACCATAGCCTTGACTAGACAGACCTTTGTTGACAAAGTAATGTCTCTGCTTTTGAATATGTTATCTAGGTTGGTCATAACATTCCTTCCAAGGAGTAAGCATCTTTTAATTTCATGGCTGCAGTCACTATCTGCAGTGATTTTGGAGCCCCAAAAAATAAAGTCTGACACTGTTTCCACTGTTTCCCCATCTATTTCCCATGAAGTGATGGGACCGGATGCCATGATCTTTGTTTTCTGAATATTGAGTTTTAAGCCAACTTTTTCACTCTCCACTTTCACTTTCATCCAGAGGCTTTTTAGTTCCTCTTCACTTTCTGCCATAAAGGTGGTGTCATCTGCATATCTGAGGTTATTGATATATAGTATATCTCAAAACATCAATATAAATTATAAATACACAGACTAATTTTTAAAAATTATTAGGTAGGTAGTTCAGTCACTCAGTCATGTCTGACTCTTTCTGACCCCATGGACTGCAGCACACCAGGCTTCCCTGATCATCACCAACACTTGGAGCTTGCTCAAACTCATGTCCATCAAGTCAGTGATGCTATCCAACCATCTCATCCTGTGTCATGCCCTTCTCCTCCTACCTTCAATCTTTCCCAGCATCGGGGTCTTTTCCAAGGAGTCAGTTCTTCACATCAGGTGGCCAAAATATTGGAGTTTCAGCTACAGCATCACTCCTTCCAATGAATATTCATGGCTGATTTACTGTAGGATTGACTGCTTGGATTTCCTTGAAGTCTAAGACACTATCAAGAGTCTTCTCCAACACCAGAGTTCAAAAACATCAATTCTTTGGTTCTCAGCTTTCTTTATAGTCCAACTCTTACATCCATACATGACTAATGGAAAAACTATAGCATTGACTATATAGACCCTTGTTGGGAAAGTAATGTCTCTGCTTTTTAATATGCTGTCTAGATTAGCAATAACTTTTCTTCCAAGGAGCAAGTGTCTTTTAATTTCATGGCTGCAGTCACCATCTGCAGTGATTTTGGAACCCCCCAAATGAAATCTATCATTTTTTCCATTGTTTCCCCATTTATTTGCCATGAAGTGATGGACTAGGTGCCATGATCTTACTTTTCTGAATGTTACATTTTAAGCCAACTTGTTTACTCTCCTTTTTCACTTTCATCAAGAGACTCTAGTTATTCCTCACTTTCAGCCATAAGAGTGGTATCATTTACATATCTGAAGTTATTGATATTTCTTCCAGCAATCTTGATTCCAGCTTTTCCTTCATTCAGCCCAGTATTTTGCATGATGTACTCTGCATATAAATTAAATAAGCAAAGTGACCGTATTGAGCCTTGATGTACTTCTTTCCTGATTTGGAACCAGTCTGTTGTTCCATATCCAGTACTAACTGTTGCTTCCTAACCTGCATACAGATTTCTCATGAGGCTGGTGATCTGGTATCCCCATCTCTTTAAGAACTTTCTACAGTTTGTTGTGATCTACACAGTCAAAGGCTTTGGCATAGTCAATAAAGCAGAAAGGGATGTTTTTATGGAACTATCTTGCTTTTTCCATGATCCAGCGGATATTGACAATTTGATCTCTGGTTCCTCTGCCTTTTCTTAATCCAGCTTATTGCTTGTTATATTCCTACTGAAGATAGAAAAAGAGTTCTTGGAAAAGTTTAAATGTTTTCTGAATGAATAAGCTATTAGAGAAATATAAAGTGTGTGTATATATATATATATAAAGTGTATAGTGTGTAGATAATTTTAATGAACCTTTTGTTGGTAACATATTTTCCATTTTAAATGCATTTTTTTTCTATTGCAATAAGTTTTTAATGCTTAATCTTGACTATCATGAATCTGTATGTGAGAGCTGTATGAGTTTTGATATTTAGAGTTTCCTAACTTAATGAAGTTAGTAGGTAGGTGTTGCAAGAGGGCATCAGAGGGCAGACACACTGAAACCATAATCACAGAAAATTAGTCAATCTGAAAACACGGACCACAGCCTTGTCTAACTCAGTGAAACTAAGCCATGCCGTGTGGGGCCACCAAGATGGATGGGTCATGGTGGAGAGGTCTGACAGAATGTCGTCCACTGGAGAAGGGAATGGCAAACCACTTCAGTTTTCTTGCCTTGAGAACCCTGTGAACAGTATGAAAAGGCAAAATGATAGGATACTAAAAGGGGAACTCCCCAGGTTGGTAGGTGCCCAATATGCTACTGGAAATCAGTGGAGAAATAACTCCAGAAAGAATGAAGGGATGGAGCCAAAGCAAAAATAATACCCAGTTGTGGATGTGACTGGTGATAGAAGCAAGGTCCGATGCTATAAAGAGCAATATTGCATAGGAACCTGGAATGGTAGGTCCATGAATCAAGGCAAATTGGAAGTGGTCAAACAGGAGATGGCAAGAGTGAATGTGGACATTCTAGGAATCAGCAAACTGAAATGGACTGAATGGGTGAATTTAACTCAGATGACCCTTATATCTACTACTGTGGGCAGGAATCCCTTAGAAGAAGTGGAGGAGCCATCATGGTCAACAAAAGGTCCAAATTGCAGTACTTGGATACAATCTCAAAAACAACAGAATGATCTCGGTTCATTTCCAAGGCAAACCATTCAATATCACAGTGATCCAAGCCTATGCCCCAACCAGTAACGCTGAAGAAGCTAAAGTTGAACGGTTCTATGAAGACTTACAAGACCTTTTAGAACACCCAAAAAACATATCCTTTTCATTATCGGGGAAAGGAATGCAAAAGGAGGAAGTCAAGAAACACGTAGAGTAACGGGCAAATTTGGCCTTGGAGTACGGAATGAAGCAGGGCAAAGGCTAATAGAGTTTTGCTAAGAGAACTCACTGGTCATAGCAAACACCCTCTTCCAACAAAACAAGAGAAGACTCTACACATGGACATCACCAGATGGTCAACACCAAAATCAGATTGCTTATACTCTTTGCAGCCAAAGATGGAGAAGCTCTATACAGTCAGCAAAAACAAGACCAAGAGCTGACTGTGGCTCAGATCATGAACTCCTTATTGCCAAATTCAGACTTAAATTGAAGAAAGTAGGGAAAACCACTAGACCATTCAGGTATGACCTAAATCAAATCCCTTACGATTATACAGTGGAAGTGAGAAATAGATTTAAGGGCCTAGATCTGATAGATAGAGTGCCTGATGAACTATGGATTGAGGTTCATGACATTGTACAGGAGACAGGGATCAAGACCATTCCCACTGAAAAGAAATGCAGAAAAGCAAAGTGAATGTCGGGAGAGGACTTACTAATAGCTGTGAAAAGAAAAGAAGCAAAAAGCAAGGAAAAAAGGAAAAATATAAGCATCTGAATGCAGAGTTCCAAAGAATAGCAAGGAGAGATAAGAAAGCCTTCCTCAGCAATCAATGCAAAGAAATAGAGGAAAACAACAAAACAGGAAAGACTAGAGATCTCTTCAAGAAAATTAGAGATACCAAGGGAACTATTCATGCAAAGATGGGCTTGATAAAGGACAGAAACAGTATGGACCTAACAGAAGCAGAAGATATTAAGAAGAGGTGGCAATAATAAACAGAAGAACTGTACAAAAAAGATCTTCATGACCCAGATAATCATGATGGTGTGATCACTCACCCAGAGCCAGACATTCTGGAATGTGAAGTCAAGTGGGCCTTAGAAAGCATCACTAGGAACAAAGCTTGTGGAGGTGAAGGAATTCCAGTTGAGCTATTTCAAATCCTGAAAGATGATGCTATGAAAGTGCTGCACTCAATATGCCAGCAAATTTAGAAAACTCAGCAGTGGCCACAGTACTGGAAAAAGTCAGTTTTCATTCCAATCCCAAAGAAAGGCAATGGCAAAGAATGCTCAAACTACCGCACAGTTGCACTCATTTCACACGCTAGTAAATTAATGCTCAAAATTCTCCAAGCCAGGCTTCAGCAGTACGTGAACCGTGAACTTCCAGATGTTTAAGCTGGTTTTAGAAAAGGCAGAGGAACCAGAGATCAAATTGCCAACATCTGCTGGATCATGGAAAAAGCAAGAGAGTTCCAGAAAAACATCTATTTCTGCTTTATTGACTATGCCCAAGCCTTTGACAGTGTGGATCAAAATAAACTGTGGGAAATTCTGAAAGAGATGGGAATACCAGAGCACCTGACCTGCCTCTTGAGAAACCTATTTTCAGGTCAGGAAGCAACAGTTAGAACTGGACATGGAACAACAGACTGGTTCCAAATAGGAAAAGGAGTATGTCGAGGCTGTATTTTGTCACCCTGCTTACAGAGTACATCATGAGAAATGCTGGGCTGGAAGAAGCACAAGCTGGAATCAAGATTGCTGGGAGAAATATCAATAACCTCAGATATGCAGATGACATCACCCTTATGGCAGAAAGTGAAGAGGAACTAAAGAGCCTCTTGATGAAAGTGAAAGAGGAGAGTGAAAAAGTTGCCTTTAAGCTCAACATTCAGAAAACTAAGTTCATGGCATCTGGTCCCATCACTTCATGGGAAGTAGACGGGGAAACAGTGGAAGCAGTGTCAGACTTTATTTTTTGGTGCTCCAAAATCACTGCAGATGGTGATTGCAGCCATGAAATTAAAATAAGCTTACTCCTTGGAAGGAAAGTTATGACCAACCTAGATAGCATATTAAAAAGCAGAGACATTACTTTGCTAACAAAGGTCCATCTAGTCAAGGCTATGGTTTTTCCTGTGGTCATGTATGGATGTGAGAGTTGGACTGTGAAGAAAGCTGAGCACCGAAGAATTGATGCTTTTGAACTGTGGTGTTGGATAAGACTCTTACGAGTCCCTTGGACTGCAAAGAGATCCCACCAGTCCATTCTGAAGGAGATCAGTCCTGGGTGTTCATTGGAAGGACTCATTCTAAAGCTGAAAGTCCAATACTTTGGCCACCTCACATGACAAGTTTATTCATTGGAAAAGACTGTTACTGGGAGGGATTGAGGGCAGGAGGAGAAGGGGATGACAGATGATGAGATGGCTGGATGGCATCACCGACTCAATGGACATGAGTTTGAGTGAACTCCGGGAGTTGGTGATGGACAGGTAGGCCTGGCGTGCTGCAATTCATGTGATCACAAAGAGTTGGACATGACTGAGTGACTGAACTGAACTGAACTTAATGAAAACAGTTTAGATATCTATTTCCAAGTCATATGGCTGACTGAGGCCACCTATATGTTAGCCGGATTATCTCTATGGTTCCTGTCATTATCTAATTTTACCCATGTTCCAAAGAGCTTGCGAATCTTTCTTGGAGGCTTATACTTCATGATGAGATTTCTAAATCATTTATTTGTGACCCATTGACATGGGACCCTGTCTTAGTTATCTTATGTCTGAAGCAAAATTTATTTGCTTTTAAATGGATTTTTTTTTCTGCTACTCACAATGAGTCAGAAAACCAAAGATATGGTTTACTGCAACACTTTTTATTAGTTTTATGTGAAATTCACATTCTCCCAAAATACTTTTCTTTTTTCATGTTTTAAGTTTTATTATTTTCCTTCACCTTTTTTTTTTTCTGTAGTTATTCAGACTGGGTAGTTTTACACTTTGCTATACCTTCAACTCTGACTGTTAGAACCGTAGTCATGGCTTCTTACCTTTGATTCTGACATGGTAGGTAGTTGACACTTTAATATCCTAGAAATTTCTATTTACATAAAACCTTGTAAAATATTTATTCAATAAAATATAAAGAAAAAACTATGCATATGTTATTTAAGAGAATGCAAATGTTTTCTTTTTTGTAAGATTTTGGACCACATCTCTGATTGTACCATGGGCCTCCCAGGTGACGTAGTGGTAAAGATTCTGCCTGCCAGTGCAGGAGACACTGAATTTGCAGATTCAATTGCTGGGTCAGGGAGATCTCCTGGAGTAGGAGATGGCAACCGTCTCCAGTATTCTTGCCTGGAAAATCCCATAGACAGTGGAGTCTGGCAGAGTACAGTCTGAGAATACTGGAGTGGGTAGCCTATTCCTTCTCCAGCAGATCTTCCTGACCCAGGAATCAAACCAGGGTCTCCTGCATTGCAGGTGGATTCTTTACCGACTAATCTATCATGGAAGTCCAGGTGCAGTCCATGTGGTTGCAAAGAGATAGAAACGACTGAGTGACTGAGCATATAATTTCACAGATATGCAAATTTCAGATCTAATGCTCTGATTTTCATTGTTATTCTCCTGGATATTGTAAATGCAACCTAGGCTCTTTCTGCTTTCAAAATGGCCCAGACTTTAGTTGGGTCAATTGAAAGTGCTGTCATACCAACCAGTTTTCCAATAAGTAAATAAATGTCTTGTACATTTTAATTTATTACCATGAAATCTTTTTTAATTCTATGAATTATATTGTTCAATTTTGTCATCTACTATAATTTGAACTGCTTTTCTAAAAAAAAATTAAGTACCATATTCTCTTGGTTATCATAGAAATGCAAATAATTCATAACAGAAATGACTGGAGTTTCTTTGCTTGGCTTTGGAATTTTTCTTTTTGAACTGAAATGGAAATTTTATTGCGCCTTATATTTTAGAAAAAATAAACATTGGCTAAAATTATAAAACTACAAAATAACATTTCACTTGAGATTTGGCAGACTGTACCCCATTCCCTGTATGTTTCAGTTTAACTCAGTTGCTGGTCTCCAGAAACAAACTGTAAATGTTGTAATACATTGGCCTAAGGAGAGCCCTGCAGGAAGTGTCCCATTCTGACCCATGCTCACTACCACAAAATGCTATTTCTGAGGGATTCTTTTCATTATGATCCTTAGGTATCCATGGAGGGGTGGAAAATGGAATGAAGTGTTTGGGTAGAAAGACATTGTTAGGTTTTACTCCTCAGGCATCATTTAAACAAAAACTATTGCAATGACATTATTGAAGGCATGGATAGATCAAGAATACTTTGGGTATACTTTTTAAATTTCACTTGAATAAGTAGCTTAAATTACCAAATGGCCAAGATGTGAGATACTTACAGTAGAATTTTGAGGTTCCTCAATTGCAGCCATACTTTTTATTTATTTATTTATTTTTAAAGCTGATGCTGCCTTGCATCCCACCGGATTAGTATGGGCTAAATATGACCTCAGGACCTGAATTACAGAAATAAGATTCTCTTTCCCTAGAATCTAGGGTAGAGTTATACAAATTCTAATTAATCTTAATTTGGTGTTAAAACTGTATAGTCAAGTACAGCGGAATTTGCCAGCCACAAATTGGCTGTGTGCAAATGGGACAGAATAAAGCACTTTGCAGAGAGCAGTATGAGAGAATGAAGCCCAGGGGGTGGAGATGAAACACCCAGTAGTCACAGTAAGAGAAAGACATAGTGATAATCTGGATAACTTCTCTGGCTCACTTTCTGCCCCTGGATTCTTGGAACCATCAAGAAACTCTGTATCATTCTAAGTGACCTGAAGTAGTCTCTCAGTACTATTGCCAGTCACACTAACCTCCTTATTAATGCAGTCCATTGCTCTCTCAGAATAATGTTTTAATAGTTTTTTTTTTTTCCTGTTAAACCTCCAGCAACTCTCATTTCTTATTTTAATCAGAAGAGAGATTTTCATCTCCTGTTCAAGAGTCATGTTATTAGCACACTATAGGATGCTGATAAAAAGCTTATTCTCTGGAAGCAGTGATGATGCGTTTGAGACTTAGCGCCATCATTTATTAAAACAATATATAATTTATGCTTTAAGTATTCTGTGCCCCCTTGATATATTAAAGGTCCAGAGAGGTGAAATTAAATATTTTCTAATAGTGTATTTTTTCTCCTTGTATTCCCTATAGATTTGTGTATGCATTTCAAACTGCTTGTTTTATATGTACATATTCATAACTATTTGATCCAGTGTTACTTATACCCTTTAATGTTATAAGGACCCCTGATTTATCACTGTAGATGCTTTGTGGCCAGAATTTACACTTGTGTATTATTCATATGATGGACTCTGCTTCTTTATGTTTGAATTGCCTATACTTATGCATGTTTAAGAAATCTTTATGAATCATTTTGCCGCAGGTTTATCTCTTATATACAGCAGAAAGTACACTTTCACATTTAAATTCCAATGTGAAAATTTCCTCTTTTAAAATTTTACTTTAGCCAATATATTTATTTTAATTAACTTTTATTAGAGCATAATTAGTGTTGTGTTATCCAATTTAAATGTAATAATTTGAGAAATGTTTATGAGTTCCATCTTTTTTATATAAACTATTATCAGAAAAGTGAAGAATGAGTATACCTCCTGCTTTCTTTATTCTCTTTTCTCCACTTTGCTGTTTATATCATTTCTTCATTGAACATACTTTTTTAATTCTTCACTCCAAACTCCCCACATTTGTTTTAATCTTACATCAGTAGATAAATATGTAAAATACCTTCACAGTTGCTGACTACCTGGGGTTTTCCTAATAATCTTTTGATTGGCTGATTAGTACCTGTATAAGAAACAATTCATAGAAAGTATTTTATTGCTTTTGTTCTGAAATATTATTTGACTCAAATAAATGCCTTGTTTCATAGTCTCTTTCCTTGAGTATTTTTACATATTATTCTCATAATGAAGACTCGTCAAAAGAATTCTGAGATTAACCTTTTTTTTCAATAAGATTTGTTTTTGTTTTTTTTTTGGCCTAACTGCCTATAGCATCTTTTTATGGAATTTTTATGTTTGATGTCAAGTAATTTTACTAGTGCCTGCCAATGCAGGAGGCATAACCAGATGCTGCTTCAGTCCCGGGTTGGATCTCTGGGTTGGGAAGATCCCCTGGAGGAAGGCATGCCAACCCCACTAGTATTCTTGCCTGGAAAATCCCATGGACAGAAAAGCCTGGTGCGCCGCAATCCATAGGGTCTCAAAAAGCTGAACACAACTGCTGTGACTTAGCATGCACGCATGCAATTTTATTAGGATTTCTCAGTTTTCTCAGTGTTAAAAAATCCATTTGCCAATGTAGGGGTTACAGGAGACATGAGTTTGATCCCTGGATCAGGAATATCCCCTGGAGAAGGCAGCAGTGACCCACTACAGTATTTTTACCAGGATAATCTCATGGACAGAGAAACCTGGTGAAACCATAGGGTCACAGAAGAGTTGGACATCATTGAGCGCTTGAGTGTAGTTAGCGCTTCACACAATTCACACAGTTTTACTAGGGTGCACTCCAGTGTTGACAATTTGGGATGATTTTTTTTCTCTAAGGTATGATACCTTCTTTTTAATATATTAAAGAGAGCAGTTTAAAGCTCTCTTTTGCATAATATATTAGCTTTGTTCCATCATTTCTATTTTTTTAATGGGGTTCAAATTATACAACTATTGGATTTCTTATGTAAGAGCATCCCCTGTGTACACTGTGTGTTCTGGCAGCTTTGGCAGAAAGACCAGAACTAGAGTGGGTACAGGTCAGGAAGTATCAGGGCACTCACTGTGTCAGGGCTACTTTGGTTGGATGGCTGGAGCTGGAGTGGGCGTCGCCTGGGGTGATTTATGGGTGCGCTGCTGGGGCTGCCTTTTGGGGAATGGCTGAAGTTGAAATAGGCCAGGGGCTTGGGGTATGTCTGGCAGGCCAGCTAGAATTTTTGGGCCATATTCTCACCTGTGCCATCAAGAGAGAGGGGTACACCCAAATGGTGGAGTTTCACCACTCCCCTTCTTGTTTGGCAGATGCTGTAAGATTAGTGTAATGATTTCCTTCATGTATTGTTTAGGTACCCTTTAAACTGGAGAAGGCAATGGCACCCCACTCCAGTACTTTTGCCTGGAAAATCCCATGGACGGAGGAGCCTGGTGGGCTGCAGTCCATGGGGTCGCTGAGGATCGGACACAACTGAGTGACTTTACTTTCACTTTTCACTTTCATGCATTGGAGAAGGAAATGGCACCCCGCTCCAGTGTTCTTGCCAGGAGAATCCCAGGGACGGGGAAGCCTGGTGGGCTGCCATCTATGGGGTCACACAGAGTCGGACATGACTGAAGCGACTTAGTAGTAGCAGCAAACCTAAAACCTGTATCTTTTCTTTTCATTTTGTTGGCTGTTTTTTGCTCCATTGTGAGTGAGTTTACACACAGGCCCCTCAGTGATGTTTCCCCGCTGCAGGTCTCCATGTCAGTACTGGGGTCCTATGGATGCCACATCTTCCTCTCTTCTGCCCATTTCTATTGTTTGCTATATAAAAGCTGTTCTGTCAGATCTCAGTGCTTCTTCAGGAGGAATCATTCTACACATAGGTATAAATTCTCTGTGTTCATAAAGGAGGTGAGTTCAAGATCTTCCATCTTGTATTGTGAACCTGAAATGCTTGCTTTTATATTTTGTACTCTCTCCTTTATTTCAGGGTAAGTTCTTTGAGGACAGTGATTGTTTTTTCTTCTTCTTTAATGTTCATATCTAGAATAATGTCTGACCTTTATAGATATATTATATCATGTTGGAAATAAGATATGTTATTGGACTTTTTTCTTTACTGTTTTCTGTTTATTAATATAGCATTCTTTCTGACATACTAATAATCAGTTAATAATTTATGTTATTTACCAGGTTTTCTTCTAAGAATGTTAAAAGTATTTATTTACCTTTAAAACTCACCTGTTAGTATAATTATGTTTATTTTACAGATAAAGGAATTAGGGAAAGATAAATTAAGTATTGTTTATAAGTGATGGAGAATAATTTAATGTAGAACTGCTAAGAGTTGACTCATTGGAAAAGACTCTGATGCTAGGAGGGATTGGGGCAGGAGGAGAAAGGGACAACAGAGGATAAGATGGCTGGATGGCATCACTGACGTGATGGACGTGAGTTTGGGTGAACTCCGGGAGTTGGACAGGGAGGCCTGGCATGCTGCAATTCATGGGGTCACATAGAGTCGGACACAACTGAGTGACTGAACTGAACTGAACTGTGAGTCTTAGCCAGTTTAATATATATCTGTATATCTCTCTATATAATCAGACATACTGATTCAAGCATAGCCTGCACTTTTCAACTTTTATATTTTTGCTTACATAGCTGGATCCATCTAGAATCTCAGATTTTTTAAAAATCACATTTCTGCAAAGATCTTTCTAAGTGCAAGTCAATAATACCTCTTTAATAACCATGTTAGAGTCTTCTCTGTCACAAAATTATCTTCTGTTACTCTGATACTTGTGTTGCTTCTTTTATTCATTTATTTCAAATAATCTTTTAAACTGAATTTCAAAAGCTGTATCATGATTAGCAGGTTTTTTAACTTTGCTCTAGACCTGTCTAAGATTCCATTTTTGTTGTTTTTCAGTCGCTAGGATGTGACTGACTCTTTGCAACCCCATGGACTGCAGCATGCCAGGCTCCCATATATACTTCACTGTCTCCCAGAGTTTGCTCAAACTCATGTCCATTGAGTGCATCATACTATTGAAACATCTCATCCTCTGCTGCCCTCTTCTCCTTTTGCCTTCATCAAGGTATTTTCCAATGAGTCAGCTTTTTGCATCAGGTAGCCAAAGCATTGGAGCTTCAGCATCAGTCCTTCAGTCCTTCCAATGAATATTCAGAGTTGATCTCCTTGTAGTCCAAGGGACTCTTAAGAATCTTCTCCAGCACCACAATTTGAAAGTATCAGTTCTTTGGCACTCAGCGTTTTTTATGATCCAACTCTTATATCTGTACACAACTATGAGAAAAAGCATAGATACCATAGCTTTGACTATATAGACCTTTGTCAGACCTTTTTAATATGCTGTCTAGGTGTGTCCTAGTTTTCCTTCTGAGGACAAGCATCTTAATTTCATGGCTACAGTCACTGTCTGCAGTGATTTTTAAGCCCCTAAAAAGAAAATCTGTCACTGCTCTCACATTTTCCTTCTATTTGTCATGAAGTAATGGAACCGGATGCCATGACCTTCATTTTCTGAATGTTGAGTTTTAAGCTAGCTTTTTCACTTTCCTCTTTCTCATTCATCAAGAAACATTTTAGTTCTTCACTTTCTGACATTATAGTGGTATCATCTGCATATCTGGTTGTTGATATTTCTCTCAGAAGTCTTGATTCCAACTTGTAATTCATCCAGCCTGATATTACACATGATGTAGTCAGCATATCAGTTAAATAAGGTGTCGGTATACAACTTTGTCATATTCCTTTAAGAACTTTGAGCCAGTAAGTTGTTCTATGTAAAATTCTAACTGTGGCTTCTTGACCTGCATACTGGCTTCTCAGGAGATAGGTAAGGTGGTCTGGTATTCTCATCTCTTTAAGATTTCCCACAATTTGGATTGAGAGATCAACCAGGAAGAAGATAGGCGGTGAAGCACTCAAGTCTGTCTCCTGGATCCAGGGTTCAGTGTGATATAGATTGAGGGCTCTTGTAGAGGGCAAGAGGCACTCCAGGAACATTGTGGGATCACTCTGCCTACAACATCCTCCTAGGACGCTGAGCCCCACAACAATCCAGCCTTGGGACCCAAGCCTGTCCAGTCTCCAGAGATGTGATTCCAGCCAAGGAAACCAACAGTTATGGAAAGCAATTGCCAACATAATTGTGATCTGCTGTGTGGGATCTTAAGTACCTCAGGGAAAAATAATTCTGAATTAGAATTCTTCACACAGACTTCATTAATGCCTTGACAACTGAACAGTCTGTGAAGAACTAGGAGATATTTTCAATCTGTGCTTTGTTGCTGATGAAGCTGAGGTTTAGCAACATTAAGCAGTTTGCTCAAGATCACATACATAGCAGAGACAAAGCCCTGGGCATTGGAGTGGGATCAGTGACTCCAAGACCCTAGACTACCAGAGAACTAATCCTAGGGAGCATCAAATAGTGAGAACTCACACAAGGGAAACCACTTGACTATAAGACCCGGCATCACCCAGCCACCAGTAGCAACCTCTGCAGGATGACTCATCTAAACAACAAAGAAAGAAAAAGAAAGTGAAGTCGCTCAGTCATGCCCGACTCTTTGTGACCCCATGAGTAGTAGTCTGCACCAAGCTCCTCTGTCCATGGCATTTTCAAGGCAAGAGTACTGGAGTGGGAAGCCATTTCCTTCTCCAGGGAATCTTCCCAACCCAGGGATCGAACCCAGGCCTCTCACATTGTAGACAGATGCTTTACTGTCTGAGCCAACAAAAATACAAACCCAATAATCAGGAGACAGGATTACCACCTCACTCAGCCTTACCTATCAGAGGAAAAACAAACAAATAAACAAGCAAACAAAAACTCAGCACAAATCTCACCCTATGCAAAGCTCACACAAACCATTGTACCAACCTTAGGAGGGAAGAAACCAAAAGGAAGAAAGAATTCAACCTTCCTCAAGGAAAGAATTCAACCTTCCTCAAAGCCTGGGATAAGAAGACTTCAAACATAATAACTTTAAAAAAAATAATGGAAAGGTAGAGAAATAATGCACAAATGAAGGAACAAACTAGGAACACAGAAGTCCAAATAAATGAAGAGGAAATAGGCAAACTACCTGAAAAATAATTTGGAATAATGATAGTAAAGGATCAAAAACCTTGAAAACATAATGGAAAAAATCCAAGAATCAATTAACAAAGAATTAAGGAATAAACATACAAAGACAAACAACACAATTACTGAAATTAAAAATACTCTAGAAGGAATCAATAGCAGAATATCTGAAGCAGAAGAACAAATCAGTGAGCTGGAATATAAAATGGTGGAAATAACTTCTGAAGAGCAGAATAAAGTAAAAAGAATGAAAAGAACTGAGGACAATATCAGAGACCTCTGGGACCATATCAAATGCACCAACATTTGAATTCTAGGAGTCCCAGAATAAGAAGAGAAAAAGAAAGGTTATGAAAAATTTTTTGAAGCCATTATAGTTGAAAATTTCCCCAACATTGGTAAAGGAAATAGTCAGTCAAGTTCAAGAGGCACAAAGAGTCCCATATAGGATAAACCCAAGGAGAAGCATGCCAAGACACATACTAATCACAGACTAAATAAAGAAATAATATTAAAAGCAGCAAGGGAGAAGCAACAAGTAACATACAAGGCAAACCCCATACACTTAATAGCTTATCTTTCAGCAGAAACTCTGTGGGCCAGAATGGAATGGCAGGATATATTTAAAGTACTAAAAGGAAAAAAATCTGCCACCAAGATTACTGTACCTGGCAAGGATCTCATTCAAAATTGATGGAGAAATAAAAAGCTTTACAGACAAGCAAAAGTTAAGAGAATTCAGTACCACCAAAATAGCTTTAAAACAAATGTTAAAAGGACTTATATAGTCAAGAAATACAAGAGAAGAAAAAGATCTACAAAATCAACCCCAATCAATTAAGAAAATGTCAATAGGAACATATATATCGATAATTACTTTGAATGTAAATGGATTAAATGCTCCAACCAAAGACACAGACTGGCTGAATGGATACAAAAACAAGACCCATATATATTCTGTCTATAAGAAACCCACTCCAGATCTAAAACACATATAGACTGAAAGTGAGAGGATGGAAAAATATATTCCATGCAAATTGGAAGCAAAAAAATGCTGGAGTAGCAATCCTCAAATCAGACAAAATAGACCTTAAAATAAAGAAGATTACAAGACACAAGGAAGGACACTACATAATGATCACGGGATCAATCCAAGAGGAAGACAGCAATTGTAAACATCTATGCCCACACCATAGAAGCACTTCAATACATAAGACAAATGCTAACAGATGTAAAAGGAGAAATTGACATTAACACAATAATAGTAGGAGACTTTAATACCCCACTCACAACAATGGAAAGATCATCGAAGCGGAAAATTAAAAGGGAAACACAAGTCTTAAATGATACATTAGATGAGATGGATCTCATTGATATCTTCAGGACATTCCATCCAAATGCAGAAAAGTACACCTTCTTCTCAAGTGCACATGGAACATTTTTCCAGGATAGAAAACATCTTGGATCACAAGTCAAACCTCAATAAATTTAGGAAAATTGAAATCATATCAAGCATCTTCTGTGAGCACAATGCTATGAGGCTAGATATCAATTACAAGAAAAAAAGAGTAAGAAACATGAACACATGGAGATTAAGCAACATGTTTGTAAATAACCAACAGATTACTGAAGAAATCAAAAGGGAAATTAAATATAATCTAGAAACAAATGGCAGTGCAAACACAACAACTCAAGACCTATGGGATACAGCAAAAACAGTTCTAAAGGGAAGTTTATAGCAATACAATCCTACCTCAAGAAACAAGAAAAACATCAAATAGACAACCTAAATTTACACCTAAAACAACTGGAAAAAGAAGAACAAAAACAACAAAAAATCCCAAAATTAGTAGAAGGAAAGAAATAATAAAGATCTGAGCAGAAATACATGAAAAAGAAATGAAAGAACCAATAGTAAAGATTAATAAAACTAAAAGCTGGTTCTTTGAGAAGATAAACAAAATTGACAAACCTTTAGCCAGACTCATCAAGGAAAAAAGAGAGAATTAGAAGTGGAAAAGGAGAGGTTACAACAGACAATGCAGAGATATAAGGAGTATAAGAGACTATTATGAACAACTATATGGCAATAAAATAAATAACCTGAAAGAAATGGACAGATTCTTAGAAAAGTTCAATCTTCCAAGACTGAACCAGGAAGAAAAAGAAATTATGAACCACCCAATTACAAACATGGAAATTGAAGCTGTGATCAAAAATCTCCCAAAAAACAAAAGCCCAGGACCAGATGGCTTCACAGGAGAATTCTGTCAAACATTTAGAGATGAGCTAATGCCTATCCTTCTAAAACTCTTTCAAAAAATTGCAGAGGAAGGAACACTTCCAAATTCATTCTATCAGGTCACCATCATCCTGATACCAAAATAAGACAAAAACAACACACAAAAAAGAAAACTACAGGCCAATATCACTGATGAACACAGATGCAAAACTGCTTAACAAAATTTTAGCTAACAAAATTCAGGAACATATCAAAAAGCTCATACACCATGATCAAGTTAGATTTATTCCAGGGATGCAAGGATTCTTCAATATATGCAAATCAATCAATGTGATATACCATATTAACAAATTGATAGATAAAACACATATGATAATCTCAATAGATGCAGAAAAAGCCTTTGACAAAATTCAGCACCCATTTATGATTAAAACTCTTCAAAAAATGGGCATAGAAGGAACCTACCTCAACATAGTAAAGGCCATATATGATAAGTCCAGAGCAAACATTATTCTCCTTGGGGAAAAACTGAAAGCATTCCCCCTAAGATCAGAAACAAGACAAGGGTGTCCACTTTCACACTGTTATTCAACATAGTTCTGGAAGTCCTAGCTACAGCAATCAGAGAAGAAAATGAAATAAAAGGAATCCAGAAAAGAAGAAGTAAAGCTCACACTGTTTGCAGATGACATGATACTGTACATAGAAAACCCTAGAGATAGTTACTAGAGCTAACAGTTACTAGAGTTATCAGAAAGTTACTAGAGCTAATCAAAGAATATAGCAAGGATTCAGGGCACAAAATTAATACACAGAAATCACTTGTATTTCTATATTCTAACAATGAAAAATCAGAAAGAGAAATTAAGGAATCAATCCCATTCACCATTGCACCGATAAGAATTAAATATCTAGGAATAAACTTACCTAAGGAGACAAAAGAACTATACACAGAAAATTATAAGACTGTATTGAAAGAAATCAAAGATGACATAAACAGATGGAGAGATAGTCCATGTTCCTGGTAGGAAGAATCAATATATAAAAATGACTATATTACCAAATGCAATCTGCAGATTTAATGCATTCCCTGTCAAATTACCAATGGCATTTTTCACAGAACTAGAACAAAAAATTTCATGATTCATATGGAAATACAAAAGACCCCAAATAGCAAAAGCAGTCTTGAGAAAGAAGAATGGAGATGTAGGAATCAACCTTCCTGGCTTCAGATTATACTACAAAGCTACAGTCATTAAGACATTATGGTACGGGCACAATAACAGAAATATAGACCAGTGCAACAATATAGAAAGCCTTGAAATAAATCCATGCACCTATGGGTACCAATGGGGCAAACACAGCCATTCAATATATGGTGCTGGGAAAACTGGACAGCTACATGTGAAAGAATGAAATTAGAACACCTCCTAACACCATACACAAAGGTAACTCAAAATGGATTAAAGACCTAAGTGTAAGACCAGAAACTGTAAAACTATTAGAGGAAGACATAGGCAGAACACTCGATGACATAAATCAAAGCAAGATCCTCTATGACCAACCTGCTAGAATAATGGAAATAAAAACAAAAGTAAACAAATGGGACATAATTAAACTTAAAAGCTTTTGCACAGCAAAGGAAACTATAAGCAAGGTGAAAAGGCATCCCTCAGAGTGGGAGAAAATAACAGCAAATGAAACAACTGACAGATGATTAACTGCCAAAATATACAAGCGGCTCATACAACTCAATACCAGAAAAACAAAAAACCCAATCAAAAAGTGGGGAAAAGACCTAAACAGACATTTCTCCAAAGAAGACATACAGATGGCTAACAAACACACGAAAATATGTGCTCAACATCACTCATATTAGAGAAATGCAAATCAAATTTACAATGAGATATCACCTCACCCTGGTCAGAATCAGTTCAGTTCAGTTCAGTCACTCAGTCGTGTCTGACTCTCTGGGACCCCATGAACCACAGCAGGCCAGGCATCCCTGTCCATCACCAACTCCCAGAGTTCACCAGAACTCATGTCCATCGAGTCAGTGATGCCATCCAGTCATCTCATCCTCTGTCGTCCCCTTCTCCTCCTGCCCCCAATCCCTCCCAGCATCAGAGTCTTTTCCAATGAGTCAACTCTTCGCATGAGGTGGCCAAAGTACTGGAGTTTCAGCTTTAGCATCAGTCCTTCCAATGAACACCCAGGACTGATCTCCTTTAGAATGGACTGGTTTGGATCTCCTTGCAGTCCAGGGCCTCTCGAGTCTTCTCCAACACCACAGTTCAAAAGCATCAATTCTTCAGCGCTCAGCTTTCTTCACGGTCCAACTCTCCCTGGAAAAACCATAGCCTTGACTAGATGGACCTTTGTTGGAAAAGTAATGTCTCTGTCTTTTAATATGCTATCTAGGTTGGTCATAACTTTCCTTCCAAGGAGTAAGCGTCTTTTAATTTCATGGCTGCAATCACCATCTGCAGTGATTTTGGAGCACCAAAAAATAAAGTCTGACACTGCTTCCACTGTTTCCCCATCTACTTCCCATGAAGTGATGGGACCAGATATCATAATCTTAGTTTTCTGAATGTTGAGCTTTAAGCCAACCTTTTCACTCTCCTCTTTCACTTTCATCAAGAGGCTCTTTAGCTCCTCTTCACTTTCTGCCATAAGGATGGTGTCATCTGCATATCTGAGGTTATTGATATTTCTCCTGGCAATCTTGATTCCAGCTTGTGCTTCTTCTAGCCCAGCATTTCTCATCATGTACTCTGCATATAAGTTAAATAAGCAGAGTGACAATGTACAGCCTTGATGTAATCCTTTTTCTATTTGGAACCAGTCTGTGGTTGCATGTCCAGTTCTAACTGTTGCTTCCTGACCTGCATATATGGCCATGATCAAAAATTCTACAAATAATAAATGCTGGAGAGGGTGTGGAGAAACAGAAATGCTCTTGCACTGTTGGTGGGAATGTAAAGTGATACAGGCACTATGGAAGACAGTATGGAGGTTCCTTAAAAAACTAAGAATAAAGCCAGCATATGGCCCAGCAATCCCACTCCTAGGAATATACCCTGAACAAACCAAAATTGAAAAAGACACATGTATCCCATTGTTCATTGCAGCACTATTTACAAATGCAAAAACATGGAAGCAACCTAGATGTTCATTGACAGATGAATGAGTAAAGAAGTCGTGGTACAGATAAACAATAGAATACTACTCAGCCATAAAAAGGAACACATTTGAGTCACTTCTAATGAGATAGATGAACCTAGAACCTATTATACGGTGAAGTGAGTCAGAAAGAGAAAGATAAAGACCGTATTCTAACACATATACATGGAATCTAGAAAAATGGTACTGAAGAATTTACTTACAGGGCAGCAGTGGAGAAACAGATGTAGAGAATATACTTATGGACATGGGGAGGAGGGAGGAGAGGGTGAGATGTATGGAAAGAGTAACATGGAAACTTACATTACCATATGTAAAATAGATTGCCGATGGGAATTTACTCTGTGACTCAGAAAACTCAAAACAGTGGCTCTGTATCAATCTAGAGGATGGGATGGGGAGGGAGCTGGGAGGGAGCTTCAAAAGGGAGGGGATATATGTATATCTATGGCTGATTCATGTTGAGGTTTGACAGAAAACAGAAAAATTCTGTAAAGCAATTATCCTTCAATAAAAAAATGAATAAATTATTTAAAAAATTAAAAAAGAATTTCCCACAGTTTGTGGTGATCCACACAGCATCCATTATTCTTCTACATTAATGACCCATCAACTGAATGTTGTCTTTTAAGTTTATCCCACACTTTTCAATTGAATTGTTTGTGTGTGCAGATTCCATTCTTGTAGATGTCCTTCTATCCATCTTACTGCAGTTGCATTCCGCTTTATTGAAATACACAAGCTCAATATCGCTATATGTGTTCACACACACACACACACACACACACACACAATGTAGTGGAGTATTATTCATCCGTGACAAAGAAAATACTGATTTTACAGAGAAAGACAACTAGTGCCTGATATTTATGTGTGGAATCTTAAAAAGGTTGAGTTCATTGAAATAGTAGAATTATGGTTACTAGAGGGTGGGGAATTTGTGAAGAGGCTTGGCAAAGGGTACATACTTGTAGTTGAAGATGAATAAGTTTGGGGATCTAATCCTTTCTCCATTCATCTATTAGCTAATGCATTAGGCTATATCCATATCTCAGCTCTTGTGAATAATACAGCAATTAACATGGGAGTGCATATATCTTTTTGATATCCTATTTTCATTTGCTATGGATATATACCCAGAAATAAGATAGCTGAATCATGTGGTAGGTCTACTTTTAATTTTTTAAAGAATCTCCATAGTATTTCTCATAATGACTGACTGAACCGTTTTACCTTCCCACCAACAGTGCACCAGGGTTCCCTTTCTATCCAGTTTAAAAATGGACAGAAGAACCAAACAGACATTTTTTTCCCAAAGAAAACTTACAAATGGCCAACTGGCACTTACAAATTGGTCAACATCAGTAATCATCATGGAAATGCAAATCAGAATCACAGTAAGAGATATCCTCACACATATTAGAATGTTTGTCATTAAAAAGACAAGAGATAAAAAATATTGGCAAAGTTGTAGAGAAAAAAGAACCCTGGGTACCTGCTTCTTTTTGTAAAAGATACCTAAGAATGTATGTTGCATCTGCGTAGGGACCAGAATCAGTGAAAAGATTTAGGTTAGTAATTTATATTCCCTAGTGTCCTAGTCAGCTTGGGCTGCTGTAAGAAAATACAATAAACTGGGTGGCTTAGACAACAGAAATGTTTTTGTCTCAGTTCTAGAGCCTGAAAATCCAAAATCAGGATGCCAGTTGGAGGCCAGATGAAAGCTTTCTCCCTAACTTGCAGATGGTTGCTTCTCGCTGTGTCCTCATATGGCAAAGAGAGAGAAAGAATGGAGAGGCAAAAAGAGGGGCAGGCTCGTCTCTGATGTCTCTTCTTATAAAGGACCTAATCCAATGATGAATGCCTCACACCTATGGCCTCACCTAAACCTAATTACTTCCCAACCTCCACCTTCAAATGTCATCAATAGGGGTTAGGGCTTCAACATATAAATTCTGCCAAGATATAGTTCAGTACATAGCACCTAGTTTTGGTACACTTAGACATAATAATTTTAAGAAAGGCAAAAGATCAAAAAATTTTGTGAATATGTGTTATAAGAGATTCATCTGTATCTGTTTTTGTGAGTTTGATAAAATTCTATACTAGAAATTATATAGAGAGTAATTCTGACTATAGTGAGCCATGAATATTTATATTGTTCATACTAATTATTACTGATATTATTTATTTCTTTAATTATGTGTTTATGTCTGTTAGATAAAGCAGTTCAAATTCTTCCCAGTGGGGTAGCTTCATACCAGATATAGCTCAGAAAATCTTTAGAGCCTTTACAACATCCCACAACCATTCTATAGCCAAAGTGTATTTGTAATGATGCTAATACTTGTAAATCTATATCTTTATATTCTGTCAGCAGCAATCATGCAAAGCAACAAATACTTATTAAAAGCTAATTATTGAGAATATAAAATAGTGTCTAGCCCCTGCCCTTCTGGTGCCTATAAGGAGTGACACATAACATATTAGACAGTAGTGCAGAAATATAAATCAGCAGAGCCACAATAGGAGTGTGTAGTAGGGACACGTGGTTCAACCTATGAGAAAGTCAGTTAGGGGGAAAAAACTTCCTTTTGTAAATGATGGCTGAGCTTAGTGCAGTTTCTTTTGAAATAGCAACTCACTTCTAAGATTTTATACTAAGGAAGTATCACACAAATATGGAAAATGTGTGTCCAAGTAGCTTCATTGTTATATTAACAGAAACTTTGGAATCAACCTAAATGTTCATTAGCATAATGGAGGGTAAGTAAATTATGTGCTCAACATAGTTCAGATAATACACAATCATTGAAGGTAATACTATAAACCTATACTAATTGAAAAACTATAATTTTCAGAATACAATTGGAGGAAAAATATTGAATAAATGTGAGCTGCCTTTTGTGTGAAATGGAATAATAATAAAGTGTAGCCCCTCTGTGTGGTATAGTTTCTGATTAATTTTTATTTTTCTTTTGTTATATTGGCATTGTTCAGGGTTTAGTTATTTTGCAAATCTAAAACAGTTACTTAAAATGTATAGAAATAATAGATATTTTTTAAGAAAGTACATAATATTATCTAACATTTATTCTAGTAACTAAAAGCAGTATTTGAAAGACTTTTAAAATCCTTTCTGATTATTGCAGATAAATTCATGAAGGAAAGCTTTATTTTAATTAATAGTATTAATAATTTCTATATACAAATAATTATTATGATTGTATAAAAATAGAATTTTATTGCCAACACTATGAGAATAAAAATTAATTTTGCCAAAATGATCTAAAGCATTCAATATTTAAAGAATTAAAAACTCCAATTCTATTTTTATTATACTTTTATTTTCATGTATTCAAAAATAAGAATAGCATATCTATTTTCTGGTGGCTTCCCTGATAGCTCAGTTGGTAAAAAATCCGCCTGCAATGCAGGAGACCCCAGTTTGATTCCTGGATCGGGAAGAGCTGCTGAAGAAGGAATAGGCTGCTCAATCTAGTATTCCTGGGCTTCCCTTGTGGGTCAGCTGGTAAAGAGTCCTCCTTCAATGCGGGAGACCTGGATTTGATCCCTGGGTTGGAAAGAGCCCCTGGAGAAGGGAAAGGCCACCCACTCCAGTATTTTGGCCTGGAGAATTCTGTGGACTATAGTCCATGGGGTCACAAGGAGTCGGACATGACTGAGCGACTTTCCCTTTTCCACTTCACATCTGTTTTACAACTGATTAAAATGCCTTGAAATTCACTTTTGGCTATTACAAAACAACTTGAATGGATTTTTTTTATCAAAGAGCATTTAAAGCACATATAAATTTGAAAGGTTGCTGTGTTCAAAACATTGGCATTTCTCTGAGTTAAGTTACATAGTTAAAACTTCACATGCAGGAAGTTAAATTTGAAATAGGCTATTCCTTGTACTCCAAGAAATATAATTTTGTGATTCTTAAAAGTGTTTTTGTTTGGCTCACATGACCAGTATTATCCTCAATTTGCAAATAGAAAACAATATGTAATACATGGTCATCTAGTTCTTTGATTCATTAATAAAAAATATTAAATTTATTTTTCTGCTCTATTTGGAGCTGTGGCAGAGAAATCAAGACTTATCACCTCTTCTTAAGAAACTCAGTCAGTTTAAAAATTTTGTTTTGTTCTCTTGTCCCTTTGTACCTTCTGCACCTCAGGATAGCCTGGCTAATTTCTAATTCTCTTTTAGTCTCAACTCTAGCACCACCTTTTGTTTAAAATATTTTTTGATGTTCCTGCCATGCTCCATATACAAAACTGAGTTAGGGAATTCCTCCATGTTCATCAAACGTCACGGGCCCCCATCTTCTATAACAGTAATCTTTCTAGATTTTATGTGTAACTTGTTGACTTATTTTACTCTAACTTTACACTTGACATCTCATTATTTCCTCAAGAGGGTTGCCTATTCTTACAGATTCTTAAGGCATCCATTTCTCTTTCTTCTGCCTTTTACTTCTCTAACTTACCCTTCCTTTTCAAACCCCTTTTATCTAACTTAAGATGAAAGTCAGTCTTTCACAAGTTATATCCTCATTGAATCGCTGAATGGCAGATGAGGGAGATTATCAAAGTAATTAATAACTATCCCTTTTTTCCTCTTTTAGGATTTTGAAAAATATGAAAACAGTAAAAATAAAAACAAGTGCCATGATGCCCTTTTTATTATTTTCATGTTCTGTTTTTCATTGTGAATAGAAAAGGCTGAGTGTTCATTTTGAATTAATTGAAATACATGTGCTACTTTTAGCAAAAAACAAAACAAAACAAAAAACAAGTGCCGATATTCCAATTTCCTGGGCTTATCCACAGTTAATATTTTGACATATTTATTCCTTGTCTTTTCCTGTGTATGCATTAATATTGCATCGATAGAACATGGCTATATTTCTCTTTAAAATGTATAATATTCTTAAATTATCCCAGCTAAAGCAGTCAGATTCTCTCTCCATTTTCCAGATATGAAGTTTCTGTCCATTTTTAAACATTCATATTCATATAGGAGTGGCAATAGATTTTACTTAACATTACTTTGTGTGTTTAAAAAAATATTAGCTTTACTTAAATAATATTATGAGATAGGAACTATATATTTTTTTTTAATTTTATTTTATTTTTAAACTTTACAATATTGTATTGGTTTTGCCAAATATCGAAATGAATCCGCCACAGGTATACATGTGTTCCCCATCCTGAAGCCTCCTCCCTCCTCCCTCCCCATACCATCCCTCTGGGTTATCCCAGTACACCAGCCCCAAGCATCCAGTATCGTGCATCGAACCTGGACTGGTGACTCGTTCCATATATGATATTATACGTATTTCAATGCCATTCTCCCAAATCATCCCACTCCTTCCCTCTCCCACAGAGTCCAAAAGACTGTTCTATACATCAGTGTCTCTTTGATTTAGTATTTTCTCAACAATTCTTCTGAATTATTACACATTGATTTATTTCCTCTGATTTTGATAGCATATTTCAGTCAATGGATATTCCATAATTCATTATTCCTTGCTCCTATTTATATACATGTAGAGTGTGTCCTGTTTTTCACTATTATAAACAATATTTTAGTAAAGTTCCTTTTAATATTTTGACATGTCTTAGTTTCCAGAAATGTTTTGCTGAGAGGGATACTTAGAATTATAATTTTGAACATAGTGAATATGCTTTCTCAAAGCACTATTTCCCCCAAGTTGTATCAGTTTATATTCCTGTTCAATGCCTGATTTTTCAGCTCTTTTTCAAACCTTTCCTTTTCTCTTCATCTCCTAAAGTAATTCATAAATTAAATAGAAGTTTATTTTTCCTATTAAGTCACTAATATCACACTGTAGTGTTCTTATTTTAGGAAACTTCAAAGAAGATCATATGAGAAAGACTTTACAGAGAAGATACCACAGGATTTACCATTCTTAAGGAATATGTATGGGAAATTCCAGGAAATACAAACTCTATCTGCTTGGTAAATTGTGATTTTACATACATACTACTCCACATATCATTTTAATAAATACTTATTCAACAAATATATATATATATAATATATATATATATATATATATATATATATTTGTGCCTACTATAAGAAGGGCTGTGAGCTGTGTGAGTAGGAGGGGAAAGACAAGGTATGCAAACTGTGGATGGAGATAGATTTTGGTCATCTAGAGCTTTTTTAATCTTGTAGATAATTCTGTTAGAAGAACAATTTATGCCTAGGCAGAGGTCTGTCTCTTATAGCACCAAATATCCAGGGTAACACCTTGCCCTCTCTTTGCAGCTTAATTTGATTCTACCTCAAATGTCTTATCTTCCCAGGACCTTGAGCATCATTACTAAAATTTGGTGAGACTTAAAAATAGAATTGACTGAGCCAGGGGTTCCCTGATGAAAATGAACATAGATAATTCAATCAAGTTTGTAAACTTCAAAGCCATTTTCATATTTTGATTGCTTTCCTCCACTCCCACTATCAAACAAAATGAAAATTTTATTGCTAGCATTTAATTCTATTTGCTTTCTTATCTATGTATAATATATACCATTTTGCTCTTTATGTTTATACATGATAGTTGAGATGAGTAGATCATGTAATTGTAAGAATGTACCACTTGCCTTCTTCATTATATCTTAAAATCAAAGCCAGCAATTTAAAACTTTTTTTCAGTACTTCTTTTTAACTCTCTTCAAATATTTATTAGGCACTAGGCTAAATCAGCCACTGGGCTAAATGCCCAGTAGCTCTAAACACTCACTCACATTGCAGTTTTCTACTACTATAAACAGGAAAATAGCCTAAACCTATAATAAAATTTTCCCTACTGGCTTTAAAATTGTTACTTTATTTTGTCCTCAGTGATTGACCCATTCCTGATTCATTCATCAGCATGGCCTACGCGCATTTGCAAGGTGCCTGGTCAAGCACTTTTAAACTGGCTGGAAATTCATCATGGTAGAAGAACAAATTCCAAATTCTTTGACGACTTTTGGGATCTTTCCAACTATTAAAATTTTCTTTTAATGTATTGCATATTTATTAATTTTTAATGCATAAGTTAGATAATTAAATTTTTCTTGAATGCCTTATTTCTTCATGTTTAACCCCATTTAAGAGTTACCACAGAGAATACATGGCTTAAAGAAAGATTTCCCACATGAACTGAATTGCTGCTTGTTTCTTGTCTCCTTTATAGCTCTAATGTAACTGAGGATACGTCACCATTTTGGATATTTCCATATTTTTGTTCACTGAACCAAACATGGTTGGAACTCTATTTAATGTTCTATGCAAATATTCTGAATTAGTGCTAAGTTAGTCCTTGTAAGGTGGTTCATCCAGAAAAGAAAATATATTCTTTATAGTAAAATACAAATAGGATTTGCTGCCTACTATATGTTTTGTTAATTTGTTCATTAATTAGCATGAGGAAAATTTTAGAAGTCTAGCAAAAAAGAAGTATCTTTTATTCTGTTTATCTTGGTTTTTCCTAAGTAGATTGGTCACAGTACCCTTTTATTCACATACCACCTGTTGACAGCCTAAGAAACTAGTATTTTGCACTGGATAATTTGAGAAATTTTAGTATTATAAATTTATACAGAAAGAATAAATTCACATAATTTTTAGTGTAGTGAGTTTTATGTATTTTGGGTTCTTTGAAACCTGAGAAAAATTTGCAGCTGTTGAAAATTTGATTAAATATAAAACTGTATATCATGTCACAGTTAAAAATAAAGTTCATATCATGTCTGTACCACTTTCCTACCACGAGGACTTGGGAATTATTTTGACTCTAATTTGGACTTACTTTTTTAAATGGAAGTTGCTGTGGGTAATAAAATATATTGAGTTAATACATATTTGAGGCCTTTCGATGACTTGTAGTAAGTCTGAAATATGAAATATGCATTTCCTCATCTATTTAGAAAAAGACAGTAACCATATAAATCTAAGTTTTCTGTTTTCCAAAGGAATTGTATCATTTTACATTCGCACCTGCAGTGTGTGAATTTTCAGTTCCAATATATGCTTGTCAACACTATTTTCAGACGCTTCAGTTTCAGCAGTTCTAGTGGGTGTGTAGTTGGATCCATTTGTGGTGTTAATTTGCATTTCTTCAGTGAGCATTTACTCATATGCTTATTTGCCATTCATATAATTATTTTGGTGTGATGTCTATTCAAATATTTTGTTCATTTTTAAGAGTGTTGTTTGGATTGATGTTTCATTATTGCATTGCAATAATTCATTATGTTTTCTAGATTCAGGTCGTTTATCAGATCTGTGTTTTGCTACTCTTTTCTGTTAGTCATATTTTACTCATTTTCTTCAATAGATTTTAAATTCTAGAATGGGCCTTTCAACTCCTGAGGATAATTGTTCCATTTATTTTGAATTTCTGAAAATCCAGTTGTTTCTGCTTTTTTGAATATGGTATTTGTTTTTCTCTTCAGCTTTAAGACTTTTTATTTGTTTGAGGTTTACCATTTCCTATTACGTGACTAGCTGTAGATACATTCTACTCAGGAGCTGTTGTGTTTCTTAACTTGACTAGGCAAGAATTTGATCAGTTCTTGCATATCTGTGATTATTACCTTTATCAAAATTACCTTACCTATTTTTTCTAATTCCTATTTTATCAGGCCTTCTCATTCTAGTTTCCATGCATTTTCATTATTCATTTTTATTTTTTATCCATGATTTTTCATAGCTGTTTAGTTTACTAAATTATCTTTGTAAGCTGTGCTAAACTTACTTTTATCTATAAATTATTTAAATATGCTCTCTTAAATTTCCTTGTAATGCTTAAAAATTGTAATCTTTGACTTGTTATTATACAGTTTTGCTTACAAAATATTTTCTATGATCTTGATTATGGTTCTGTTATTAATTTTGGGTTGCTTCCTAAATGGCTCACTGGTAAAGAATCACCCTGCCATACAGGAGATGGAGGTTTGATCCCTGGGTTTTAAAGATCCCCCAATATTCTTGCCTAAGAAAATCCTATAGACAAAGAAGACTGATAGGCTACAACCTATGGGGTCATGGAGAGTCTGACACGACTTAACAGCTAACAATAGCAACAACATATTATATATATTACCTGTTAATTCTTAAAATTGTCTCTCTGTTCTTTACTCTCCCTACTAGGGAGCTTACATTTTCAGCTTTTGTTAGATTTTTTTTGTTTCTTTCCTTCTTTGTTTTGCTCCTAGTGTACTCAGGAAGTACCCAAAACTAGTTGTTCAGTAAATATTCACTGAGGAAGTAAATGACTCACTTTCCTTTTCTCTTCTTGTTTCTTATAGTTATGGTCTGAATTTTGCATTCTTGTATGCCACAAAAAAAATAGTAATGATCTGCATCCAAGTGTGTATTGTAAGTTATCTGAATTAAAATTTTAATATGACATCAACAATTTGAGAAATGTCTGGTATGTTTGATACAGTCTTTTAAAAAGATCACTTTGTTGAGTCTCCATAGTATGAGATAAAAGCCAAAGAGATCATGCTGGTAATTTAAATATAGTAATCTAAAAAAATAAAATGAAACTTTGTGAAATTGAACCCTTATGGGACATATTTACTTTCAATATAATATTAAAATATGCACCAAATATAAATTATGCATAATGAAATTCAGTAAGTGAGTAAATATGTCTCCTGGTTCTCATACTGAACACTGCTTTGAATAATAACAACAAAAATATTCTTCTGATTTCAATAGTGCTTCAAGGCCTCAGACCTAGAAAGAATATTCTCTGAAAAGCATGTAGTACATGGATATTGCAGAGGTTTCAGTTAAAAATGATTGCCACCTCACAAATGTTCTATAAGTTATCATTTTATCAGCTTTCTTTTAAAACATTATTTACGTTACAGACATAGCTTTTATAATTTAAAGAGTGTCTCAGATGACAGAACAATACTAGAATCTACTTTAGGAGTGAAGAATATATTATATGTGATCTTTCCTATAACTTAGGTTTGCCCATAGTGTGGATACATGTGTTAAGAATGTTACAAATATTGCTGCATGTAACTTAAATGACCAGCATGATTGCATTTTGTTTTAAATTATCTTATATTGTGGGAACTCAACTAAATGATCTTTTTAAAATTTTATATCAGATAGTACCAAAAAATTATATGTAATATCTTTGATTAATGTAAATACAGATATTCTCAAAAATATTAGCAAACTGAATCCAGCAACACATGAAAAAAATCACACAGCATGATCAAGTTGGAATTATCCAGGGTAACAAGAATGTTTCAACATACGCAAATCAAACAATGTCATAAACCACATTAACAAAAGACAAAAACTACATGATCATCTCAATGGAAGTAGAAAAAGCATTTGATAAAATTCAACATCCTTTCATGATAAAAACTTACCAAAGTGGGTATAGAGGAAACATGTCAACATAATAAAAACTACTCATGACAAACCTACAGCCAGTATATAACTCAACAGTGAAAAGTTGAAAGCTTTTCTGCAAAATCTGAAATAAGACAATATGCCCAGTCTCAGGACTTTTTTCAATATAGTATTATAAGTCCTAGACACAGCAAGCAGACAAAAAAAGAAGTAAAAGTAATGTATCCATATTGGAAGATTCAGTTCAAGTTGCTCAGTCATGTCTGATTTTTTGCGACCCAATGGACTGCAGCATGTCAGGCTTCCCGGTCCATCACTACCTCCCAGAGCTTGCTCAAACTCATCTTCATTGAGTTGGTGATACTATACAACCATTTCATCCTCTGCCATCCCCTCTTCCTCCTGCCTTCAATCTTTCCCAGCATCAAGGTCTTCCTAAGGAGTCAGTTCTTCACATCAGGTAGACACAGTATTTGAGCTTCAGCTTTAGCATCAGTCCTTCCAATGACTATTCAGGACTGATTTCTTTTTCAATTCACTGGTTTGATCTCCTTGCAGTCCAAGGGACTCTCAAGAGTCTTCTCCAACACCACAGTTCAAAAGCATCAGTTCTTTAGTGCTCAGCTTTCTTTATGGTCCAACTCTCACATCTATACATGACTACTGGAGAAACCATAGTTTTAATTAGATGGACCTTTGTTGGCAAAGTAAGATCTCTTTTTTTTAATATGCTGTCTCGGTTTGTCATAGCTTTTCTTCTAAAGAGCAAGTGTCTTTTAATTTCATGGCTGTAGTCACCATCTGCAGTGATCCTGGAGACCCAAAAAATAAAGTCTGTCACTGTTTCTATTGTTTCCCTATCTGTTTGCCATGAAGTGAAGTCCTGGACCCAGCAAGCAGACAAGAAAAGAAATAAAAGTTTCTACATTGAAAGAGAACAGGTAAAAGTGTTATTATATGAAGATGACATAAATTATATACAGAAAACCCTGAAGATTCCAACACAAACTCCTAAAACTGATAAACAAATTCAGTAAGGTAGCATGACAAAAGATTAACATACAGAAATCTGTTGCATTTCTTTACACCAACAATGGAATATCAGAAAAGGAATGTAAAAAAAAAAAAACTCCTCTTAAAATCATGTCAAAAAAAAAAAAAAAAAAGAAGAGAGAGAAATAAAACACTTATGAATAAACCTGGCCAAGGAGGTGGAAGATTAATATGTCACGAGCTATAAGATGTTGATAAAGGAAACTGGTGGTGGTGGTCTAGTCGCTAAGTCATGTCCAACTCTTGTGACTCCATGGACTGTAGCCTGCCCAACTCCTCTGTCCATGGGATTTTCAAAGCAAGAATGTTGGAATGGGTTGCCATTTCCTTCTCCAGGGGATCTTCCCAACCCAGGGATTTAACCCACATCTCCTGCATTATAGGTGGTCTCCTGCATTGACGGCAGATTCTTGACTGGTGAACCACCAGGGAAGCCTTGAAGATGATTCAAGAGAATGGAAAGCTCTCTCATGCCCTTGGATTGGGAGAATAAATACCATTAAAATGACCATGCTAACTGAAGCAATCTAATGTTTAATGTAATCCCTGTAAAATTCCCAGGACATTTTTCACAGAACTAGAACAAATAATCATAAAATGTATATGGGACCATTAAAAACCCCAAATTACCAAAGCAGTCCTGAAGAGGAAGAACAAAGCTCAAGGCATGCTACACCAAGACTTCGGACAATACTACAAATCTACAATAATCAAAACAGCATGGTATCACCCCAAAACAAACATATGGATCAGCGGAATAGAATAGAGAGCGCAGAAATAAGTCCACACACCTATGGTGAATTAATATACAAGGTCTCTTGTTTCTTCAACAAGTGGTGTTGGAAAAGCTGGACAGCTTCATTTGAATCAAAGAAGTTAAACCACACCTTCACACCATACACAAAAGTAAACTATAGATGACTTGAATACTTAAATATAAGACACAGCACCATAAAACTCCTAGAATAAGACAAAACAGTCTTTGATGTAAATAACAGCAATGTTTCCTTAGATCAGTGACCCAAAGCAATAGAAATAAAGGCAAAAATAAACAAATGGGAACTAATCAAGCTTATAAGCTTTTCCACAACAAAGAAAACCAGAAACAAACTGAAAAGACAGTTTATAGACTGGGAGAAAATATTCACAAATGATGCAATTGTCTAGGGATCAATCTCTGAAATATCTAAGAAGCTTCTAAAACTCAATGTAAAAAAGTCCAACAACCCAGTAAAAAAAGAGACAGAAAACCTGAATAGACATTTCTCCAAAGAAAATACAGAAATGGCCAGTGGGAACATGAAAAGATGCACAACAATGCTAATTTTTAGAGACATACAAATCAAAACTACAATGAGGTACCACCTCCCACCAACCAGAATGGCCATCATTAAAACATCTACAAATAACAAATGATGGAGATGGTGTGAAGAAAAACGAACTCTCCTGCAGTGTTGGTGAGAAAGTAAATTGGTGCAGCCATTATGGAAAACATTATGGAGGTTCCTTGAGAAACTAAAAATAGAGCTGACATATGATCTAGCAATCCTATTCCTGGGCATATATTCAGAGAAAACTATAATTAGAAAGATACATGCATACCAATATTCATAGCAGCACTACTTACAATAGCCAAGACATATAAGCAATCTAAATGTTCATCAACAGATGAATGGATGAAGAAGATACACACACACACACACAACAGGATAATACTCAGCTATAAAAAAAAATAAATGCCATTTGCAGCAACATGGATGGACCTAGAGATTATCATGCTAAATGAAGTAAATCAAAGGAGGACAAACACCATATAATATCACTTATATGTGGAATCTGAACTATGACACAAATGAACTTATTTATGAAACAAATAGACTCACAGACATAGTAAATAATTTACGGGTATGATAGGGGAAAGGAAAGTTGTGGAGGAGTAAATTAGGAGTTTGGGATTAGCAAGTACAAGCTACTACATATAAATATATATAAATCAAGGTCCTAGTATAGTACAGGGAACTATATCCAATATACTATAATAAGCCATAATGGAAAAGAGTATGTATGTTTGTGAATAACTGAATCACTTTACTGTACACCAGAAACTAACCACAGTGTAAATCAACTATATTTCAATTAAAAAAAAATGTTTATATCAAACACTGTAACAGACATTTCTTCAAATTTTGCTGTGGTTATACTCAAATTTGAATTCAGGTGATTTACATGATGCAGTGATTATATGCAGATTATAGCAAGCAGAAATCATTTAAAAAAAAAGTAAAAGAACTATTCATATTGATCATGCTAATGAGGGCAAAAGAAGATAAGGAGTTGTCAGGGATGATAAAAGATAAGTATTCCAAATATCGAGTCTACATTTATGAAATCAAATCTAATCATTTTATCCCTATTGATTTTCATATTCTAAACTTCTTCTTAATATACTTCAAACTTTGTTAATTAATTAGTCACTGGTTCTTTGAATTGTTGCACAAATTCTTCTAGGCAAATTGAATTATTTAAACACAGATCTTTCCTATAAAGTGATTCTGGTTTAACAGCTTACGCTACTCCTGCTGAAGTTTTTTAAGCTTTAGCAACACCTAGATCACTTGGTTCTTATACATTAAAAAAGAAAACATTGCTAAATTTAATAAAATAGCTTGACTTTTACAAAACATTCACTTTTTAATTCTTCAAGACTTGGTATCTATAACCAGTTGGTAACATGATGACCAGTTAATGTAAAATAGGATATATATTTATAAAATGCCAAGGAATAACCAGTATTTTACGTTACTACCACTCAACCTTTAATACAATGATATACTTTATGCATTTTTTCACTTTCTCTGAAAGAAAGCAAAACAAATTGTGCTGGCTTTTCTATACATGTTGCTTATATTTAGGAGCCATATATATATATATATATATATATATTTATAACAACTGCTATGCAGGAAGAAAAATAAAGATAAATAATGTTAAATCACTGCACCCAGAGGAATTCAGAGTATACTAGGAAATACTCTCATATAAAATTATAAATTTTAGAAGTGAATGAAAAAAAGAAATGCTCTTGACTAAGCCTGGGCAATATCTAGGTTTATTCAGTCTGTGTAGGGGGAGAGGGAGAGCATGAAATGGGTTCTCAGGCAATGATACCTGCTGCTAAGTCGCTTCAGTCGTGTCCGACTCTGTGCGACCCCATAGACAGCAGCCCACCAGGCTCCCCTGTCCCTGGGATTCTCCAGGCAGGAACACTGGAGTGGGTTGCCATTTCCTTCTCCAATGCATGAAAGTGAAAAGTAAAAGTGAAGTTGCTCAGTCGTGTCCGACTCTTAGCGACCCCATGGACTGCAGCCTACCAGGCTCCTCCGCCCATGGGATTTTCCAGGCAAGAGTACTGGAGTGGAGAATGATACCTAGCCATATTTTAATGTAGAACATTAATTAGGAAGTATACTCATCAAGGGAGGTGGAAAGAACATTCCTGGCAGATGAAACAGTGGAAATTAAAAAAAGAATGGAGTACAGTCGTAATTGTGAGTAAAAATTAACAAGATTAAATAATGTGTGCATTATGGTTAATAAGGCAGTTTTGTGTTTCAGCATGACATGTTAGCAACACTGGCTTCATGGACATGTAGTGTGTGATGGCTTCATGTGTCATGGAAAGGATCTGGTCAGTTATCCTGACAGAGGAAGCCACTAAGTTGTTATGATACAGAGAAAAGATATTATGGTCTGCATGTTTATATCCCCTCACAATTTACATTCTGAAACTCTAGTGCCCAATGGGTTGATTTTAAGATGTGGGGCCTCTGGGAGATGCTTAGGTCATGAGAGTGGATCCCTCATGCATGGAATTATTGCTTTTATAAAAGAGACCCCCACAGAGATCCCTTAATCCTTCCATCATATACAGATACATAAGAAAAAGTCTGAGATTCTAAAGTTCTCACCTGACCATGCTGGCACCTTGTTCTAGTCTCAAGAAAATTGAAAAAATAAATTTCTGTTGTTTGTAAGTCACCCAGTTCCTAATATATTTTTTATAGTGCCCAAAGAGACTAAGATAGATATGATGCAATTTACACCTTGGCAGCTATTAGAGTTATAGTTATGAGTAAGTTATGTACACATTCAAATGATAAAGAGAATATAAATAAATGGCATGGTGATAAAGATGAATAAATCTATTCAAAACTGTGTAAGAGATAAACATATGTGAATTTAGCAATCAATAGGTTGTAAGACTGAATAAAGACTTCAACAGATTGAAGCATCTTGATTCCCCAAGATCTACCTTGAGTGACTTGGTTATCAGTAACTACAATAAAGAACATCAGAGAATGAGAGGTTATACAAGGGTCAAGTTTTTCAAACTTGAACATTTTGTTAATAAAGTGCTTTATTTCAATGGACAATATATTATAAGCTTATTTTCATTAATCAAATTCAAGAGAACAGTTTACATTTTCTAAAAAATTAAAAGGTTAGAGGGCATATTTATATGCTGTGTATTTAAAGATAAGAAATTTCCAAAGGAAAGCAGAAAAACTAGGAAGTGATGAGACCCTGCAGTCTCCATAGCAGCAATGGATGTATGAAAAATACATTTAAAAAGCATAGCCAATGATTCTGGGATATTTAGTAAATTCAACTGAAAGAAGTATCTGTTGCATTTGGCTATTGTTGACTTTCATATGTGTGGAAGTGACAGTCGCTCAGTCGGGTCTGACTCTTTACAACCCCATGGACTACACAGGCCAGAATACTGGAGTGGGTAGCCGTTCCCTTCTCCAGCGTATCTTCCCAACCCAGGGATGGTCTCCTGAATTGCACACAGATTCTCAACCAGCTGAGCCACCAGTGAAAAAATAGTTATATGATGAATTTAGAAGCCAGAGGTAGTGAAATGAGAATTGAATGGGATGTAAGGAAGTATAAATTGTAAGAAAATTTGTGAGATAGCTATAAGAATATATAATTGTTGTTGTCTTAGGCTATAGTATTATAGGCCAGCTTTTTATTTTTTTCATTATGGAGGCACTTGAGAATGCTCAGAGCCTGTGGGGGAGAAGTCAATAGATAAGAAGGGACAAAACCTATAGAAGAAAGGAGGTAAAACAGATGAGATGTAAGATGGAGAAACAGAAGAACCAGTTTCAATAGCTGTAATTTTTCTCAACCTGCACTTTCTTCCCTTTGCACAAGAAGAGTGAATTCAGGTAATGATACCAAATCAGGATTGGGATTGTCACTCACTTTATTAGACAAAAAGAGGTCTTTTTTTTTTTTTTGCTGCCCAGAAGCCAAACACCTCTTTGTTTCCTTTCCACATTCCTCATGGTTACGCCATGAATCCTGCTTCTGCAAAAAATGTGAGGGTGTGTTTTGTATTTATTTCTCACTATACCATGAGTACTAGAAATGGCATTTAGTATGTGCTATAAGCATTAATGCAGAGAAAAAAGAAAGGAAGAAAGAAGATAATGAAATCACAGGGTAATAGAGTTACTAGCATGTATGACTGTAATTTAGTGCGGTTGATAGTACAAAAGTATGAGACTGCAGAGATGAGAAAAATGCAAAATACAGAGCAGCTTAAAGGCCAGGCTAGTTAACAGACACATTTTCCTATATAAAAGTGATTGTACTCATAACCAAGTAATTCAACTGGCAAACTTGCACATTTACTTTTTCCCTCATGCTCAGGGTCAGAAAAAACTATTTGAACCAGCATATCGTACTTGTTTAAAAGTTCACATGAAGATCTGTTTTGTGATGTCCTTAAAAATAGCAAGGTCTCATATGATTCTGTTTATAATTTTCCATATGACAATATATGATTCTGCTTTCAAACTTGGTTTTGAGGAGTTTTGGAGGCTTCATATGAAGATCTCCAATAGACTGTGGTTTTAATCTAAACCAGAAATACCTGTGAAATTCTATATAGCCCACACATTTAGAAAAGCAGGCACCAAATTTTTTAAGATGAATGTAGGAATTCCTAGAGAAGTCTTGTAGGGCAGTGGAGGGTTAAAAGCTGGCTTATAACGAGCAATGATTTATAATAATCAGGGATGATTCAGCTACATCCAGTCTCTTTCTCCCTCCTCTCCAAATCCCTCCATCCCTATCTCAAACATACTTAATTCCTAAATCTTTTGACTCACTACTATATTTAAGCTTGGGTCCACAAATTGAAAAGAAAATTAAGTTGAATTTTAAAAATTGAATATCAATTTAGGGGGCTACTATTAATATAATGCTAAAGATTAGATGAAAGAAGTTTTATTATAGTATACCTGATATTGTAGATATAACTTGTGCTATTTTTGTGGAGAAGGCACTAGAATGTTGTTGAGAAATATTGTATCAGAATTTCACAAATTTAAGTCTAGTGGAAGTGTAACTGTTCAATGGCACACAGTTTATTTCTTCATCTTTTCTTGTTATGAAAGTGAAAGTGAAGTCACTCAGTTGTGTCGGACTTTTTGCAACCCCATGGACTGTAGCCTACCAGGCTCCTGCATCCAAGGGACTTTCCGGTCAAGAGTACTTGGAGTGGGTTGCCATTTCCTTCTCCAGGGAATCTTCCCAACCCAGGGACTGAACCTGGGTCTTCTGCACTGCAGGCAGACGCTTTACCATCTGAGCCACCACGGAAGCCCAAATTCATTATTGTTCTTACATTAAATGAAAACCATGATAAACAAATCACAATTAGAAAATAATCATGTGGAGTTTCTATTAGAAAATAATTCTCTTAATTATAAAAGAAACACAGTTTTAAAAAATTTAAATGATTTATATAAAAATAGTAGTATGTTAAATAATGTTATATTTTTGCACAAAATTCTATTATAACTCTAAACATGCAAATAGTCACTTTCTATTGTTGCAAATTTTTTACTTTATCATTTTTATTATGCCAAAGTAATGGCATAATTTCTATAGTTATTTATCTGTATAAATGTATATACATTCTTTAATATTTGTTTTAGTTTATGGTGTTATATGTAAATGGAAATATAAACCCAAACATTCATGCATCTCTCACTTGCCTATTCATTTAATTTTTTCACATTTTTTATTGTTAATGATATGTAGAAGTTTTCCAATTCTGTAACATTTGTAGATGTTTATTTATGTTTTTGTGCATTTATGCAGATGTTGTTTATGTTTTAGTTTTTAATTCAGCTTAATTTATAAAAAATAATAGACACTGGCAATGGCACCCCACTCCAGTACTTTTGCCTGGAAAACCCCATGGACGGAGAAGCCTGGTAGGCTGCAGTCCATGGGGTCACTAGGAGTCGGACACGACTGAGCAACTTCACTTTCACTTTTCACTGTCATGCACTGGAGAAGGAAATGGGAACCCACTCCAGTGTTCTAGCCTGGAGAATCCCAGGAACGGGGGAGCCTGGTGGGCTGCCATCTATGTGGTCGCACAGAGTCGGACATGACTGAAGCGACTTAGCAGCAGCAGCAGCAGCAGCAAGCTGAAAATTATAACAGGGAGAAGGAAGTTCAATATTTGTATTGTTAACCACTTAATGAGTAGAAAATGAAATTAATAAAATTATGACCATTTGTATGTTGTATCAATACACATTTACTATATTTATAGAAAACATTGACAGATAAATGTGTACTCAGAAGTGTGTGTTAACTGAAAGTAAATGAATGTGTGTATAATTTTGAATCACTATTTTATTCAGAGTTTTAAAATCATCCAATATATTTTCTGTCACTATGCCTAATTTCAGTGAAAATACTCATATTTTTAGTGTCTTACTTTTTCTTAGAAAGCAAACATAAATTTAAAACTACAGAAACTGTTTAGTAAAACCCAACAGGATTAGAAGTACTAGTAGTAGCAAAATAAATTGTCTTTTACATTTAAAAAAGACTGCAGAGCTCAGACCAAGTTACTATTCACTTATAATTTGCATCGAGTTGGTATAGATTTAGTTAGCTTTAATTACTCAATAAATCACTTCCTTTCTGAGTAATGATACACTCCTCTGAATAGCAGTAGCATCTTTAGATAGCACTGAGCAAAATTAAACTAAAAAAAAATGAACTTCTGAATGATTACCTTTAAAACAATTGTTAATCAAATCCAGATTTGACCAGGCAATTAAATATGTCAGATTTTAAAGTTTGAAGACAAATATGAGTTATTTTCTAACAGATAAATGATAGAATGTGTTGTGAAACCTGAAGTAACTGCAAAGTTGGAGAGATGGAATATCCTTATACTTTCATTATTAATTAGTTTTCCCAGGCAATTAAATTTTAGCCAGGAAAAAAGTATTTCAGCCATTTTTCTAAAATGCACAAATTTGTACATTGTGTGAGTTTGTATATTTGTTCAAAAATGTTTTTAATTGTGACCTAGTTTGTTAATGATCTGACTTCTATATGTGGGTATATTAGGAGTATAATATGTTTATGTGGAAATACCAGGGGTGTTTGTTAACTCTTTTCTGATGAAATCCACGATAGCAGCCCATTTCCTAGTAAATCTGAATGTGCGTTGGCTCATCTTTCTGTGCAAGAGTCTCATTCATCTCTCAAAATTTTGCTCAAGAATATATTTTATTATATTGTTATTATTTAGTCACTAAGTCATGTCTGTCTCTTTGTGACCCCATGGACTGTAGCCCCTCTGGCTCCTCCTTGCCATTGGATTTCCCAGGCAAGAAAACTGGAGTAGATTATTTCCTTCTCCATGGGATCTTCCTGACCCAGGGATTGAACCTGTGTCTCCTGCTTGGCATATGAATTCTTTACCACTGAGTCACCTGGGAAGCCCATTTTTATTATATACTTAATGTCTTAAACAATCAATGGTTATTGAAGATCTTAGTGAATATTTATGAACTTAGTCCATCGATATAAACTTATGTTTTGTGTAGTAGGTATGAATAGTACCTAGATATATAATGAACTGAATTTTATTTCCTTTAAATTGATCTCATTTTAATTGGGCTTTTGATCCTACCAGACCAGACAGAATTACTGCCTTGGTCGCCTATGAGACCTTCACTAGGTCTGGAAATTTTGAGCTATTTCCCTGTCAACTGTGTATATAAGAATCTTTGTCAACACTTGCAAGCACAAGTTGCTATGTCTCGCTTTCTCTAAGCACCGTTCAACTGACTCCATTTAGGTGTTTTGACCCCTCTTCGCTATGCTGATAAGTATTTCCAAAACCTACCTCTCCCTTCCTTCTGTACTTGCAGTTCATACGTGCTGTTTTCCCAGCCTGCAGATCATCCACCTCTCCATTAGGCAAATTCTGCTGCTTCTCTCTCTTTATAGTTTCCTCAGAGGCACTTTGTAAAATCCCCTCAGTGGGTTTAAGCTTCTGGAAATAATAGCTGAAAAAAGGATGTCTTATCTGAAAATTTGCTTTCATTCTAGTTGTAAACCTATCTATAGCATAACTTCTAAAATGGAGAAGAAAAAGTAAAAAAATCCAAAGAGGTAAAAAAGAACCTTTAAAATTATATAAACTGAACAAAATATGAACATACTTCCATTTAAATCTGAACAGGAAATAAAGTGTTTCATTATCTGTAAAAAGTGATGTTTCAAGTTTTTAACCCTGATAGGTAAAAAAAGAAAAATACATTCACCTGATATGTAAAAAAAATAAATAAATAACAAAAAAACATTAAAGTAGCATTGTTTAAGCTTAACAATTCTCATATTTGTAAATGCTCAAGTGCTCAACTTTCGTGATGTTCTGCTCCTTTTAAGATCATGTTGGATCTCAAGCTACATATGATGTTCTGAATGTATGCTGAGTGACTCCTCTGTTCTTGAACCTGGATTGACCTTGGCAAAATACTTATCCTCTCTGGCTTTTCAGAGTGATTTTTCCACACCTCTTATTGGTGTCTGTCTATGGTCCTGATCATTGTCTTATTTATTAAACTCCTAAATTCAGGGATCATTTGGTCCTATTCCTACTCTTGACTTATTCTTTAGCCCTCCGAGCACCTAACTGGAGCACACAGGGACTTCTGGATCCTTCTAGGCTGTGTTTAAGCTATGAAGTTAGAAGAGTTTCCTCAGACTCATCTCCCTAGTAATGTTGTTGCCTACTTGCTATGGTAATTTGTTACGCAATATCTTTTTTTTTTCCTAGAGCAATCTTTATCAACACTGACTTAACATTAAAAAAAAAAGCAATTATTCAAAAAATATGGATGAACTCATTACTAAAGATTGAATCTAATTAGCATGTAGCAGAGTCTTGTATTGATATTCTTGGACTTGCCATTAGGTCTTTCCCTGTGGCATGATCTCTCTACATCATAAGTAACTTCTTCTCAGTCAGTATTAATAGTGTTGTGAATTGTGTCAGTATTCATAATGTCCCTTCAAAGTTATGGAACAAAATTGATGATTTAGTCTGTAAAGATTGGTTCTTGATATGTGAATAGAAGCTCATGGAACATAACTTCATCACTTTTTTTTTTTTTTTTTAGTACAGTCCACATTTCAAGATCATTGTCTTAGTATCCATTTAAAAAGAAACAAGACCAACATAAAAGTACCCATTGAAACTTAAATCTAGTCAATTACTGTGTTTTTTATTTCAGTCAGCACTGACCTGCTGTCTTATCCCTGGGTTGGGAAACTTATGCAAAGTCATAGACTGTTAGGGAACATGATTAATGGAAGAAATAAAAATTCATCAAGGTAATGCACTCCAAATTTCCGGTCAACTTAGCTGTGTACAAGTATATTTAATAGCGGTCATACCATGATTTACATAGTCCAGTAATTAGGATTCCAACTTACCATCAGATAGATCTAGTTTGAATTTTAGCTCACCCATTAACTGGTTAATCACTTCAGAACAGTTGTTTAGCTTTTTTGTGCCTCAGTTTTCTTACCTCCTGGAAAACCTCACCTCAGGTTTTCTATTATGACTACTTTCATCGTATGTGGTTACCAAAAGAGTGTCCTTATTATCCTCTCCTTGGAGGATATGAGTGTACAGTACAATTGACCCTTGAGCAGCAGAGTTTGAACCTCACAGGTCCACTTAAAAGTAGATTTTTTTTCAGTACTAAATACTACAGTGCTATATGATACACATTATTTGAAACCTGGATAAGGAACTGAGGCTATAGAGAAGCAACATATAAGGAAGATTATCAGTTATATGTGGATTTTCAACTATGCAATAGTGTCAGCACCCTTAACCCACATTGTTCAAGGGTCAAATTGGATAATGGCTACTTCGTATGCTATGGAGCCTGACAACTGCTTTTTTTACTGAAGTACAGTCTACAATATTGTGTTAGTTTCAAATGTACAGCAAAGTGATTCAGTTGCATATATATTATTGTTTAGATTGTTTTTCATTGTAGGTTATTGTGTGTATGCTTATGTTCAGTCGTGACTGACTCTTTGTGATCCCATAGACAGTAGCCCACCAGGCTCCTCTGCCCATGGGATTTTCCAGACAAGAATACTGGAATGGGTTGCCATTTCCTCCTCCAGATGATCTTCCTGACCCAGGAATTGAACCTGTGTCTCCTGTGTCTCTGCATTGGCAGGTGGACTGTTTATCACTCGTGCTACCTATGAAGTCCTATAGATTATTACAATACATTAAATATTATTCCCTGTGCCATAGAGTAAATCCTTTGTTGTTTCTATATTTTATATATGGTGGTATGTATCTGTTAATCCGGTACTCCTAATTTATCCCTTCACCACCTCCCTCTCTTCTTTGATAACCACACGTTTTTACTTTGTGTTTTCTTTGTGTGTGAGTCTGTATCTATTTTGTCTTTCTGATTTCAACATGTCTTCCTGATTGTGTCAGGAATGAATGCCATTCAGTTTAGACAATGAGAATCAAGTCAAGACATTAATATGTTGAAGGGCAAGAAATTACTCTTTCTGTTAGACTTTGAGTTCGTAGAGTGTCCAGCTGGATTTATATAGCCATCCTTGATCATGAAGAGTTCCAGTGACAACTAGTAAAAGTGAGGAGGTTCAACGTGAGAAGCTGAAATTAAATTTTTTAAATAGCTTTTAAGCCCATGAATTTGCCTTTTAGGCCAAATTTCCAGAAAATTCTAAATATGTGAGCAGAATGTCCTATTTTTTGTTAAACGATTGTGGGTCAGGTTATCTGTTCATATGTGATCAGAATCCATAGCAAACTTCCCAAACATAAATAGGAGAGTTCACATAGTGTTTAGAATACATTTTGACACACAGTTTCTAAATATTTATCAACTGTTAGTAGTAAAAGTTGTTGTAGTTTAATGTGAGAGGTTTGATGGATACCTGACATATAAAACATTTTAATTTATGAAAATTTTTTATCTTGAAATTTTTATTGCTTTTGTCTTGAGTCTGTCCTGCTTTTAGTTTTTACTCTTAACCTTTTATTCTTTCATACAAAACTACTTGAATGTGAATGCTATTTTTTGTGTGTGTGCCAGCTACACATTTTCAAGTAATTGAAAATGTCTTCTTCAAGCTCTTCGAGGATAATCTAATTCTGGCTTGCTGAATATAAATTGTTGATCGTATGGACTGTCTACAAAGTCATGGGGAATTTATTCTTTTCAGGAACACTTTCTAAGTAACAATTACTTTGTACATGGATTTATGATGTCTTTCAAATGTAGCACAGTTTTCCACATAATGATGCCTTGAAATAATATCAGTACTACAGTTACTCTTTCACTGGACAGATCTTTTGATTTTTCATTCTTTCTTTGAAAACTACATATGTGAAATAAAATGTTTTCGTCAGACTCTTATGTGAGAGGCTTGTATAATATAATTCTGTTGGTTTCTGAATAAAGGCACTTTGCTTTTAAGTAACAGAAGTCAACTCTAGCCTACTTCAGGGAAACTAGCAATTTATCGAAAGGATTCTTAGTAATTCATAGGCCAAAAGGAAAAGCAAAACCACCCGCTAGTAGAAAGAATAGAACACAGTGAAGTGTGAAGAAACAAGAGGATACTCTGTCCATGACACTGTGATTGGTGAGCTTCAGCTCCTCCCATTTACTGGCCTGTGTCACTGAGTAACATTTAGATTCCTGGGACAGAGGGTCACAATGGCCCTTCATGAAAAGGGATATTTTCAGAAGATAATCTAGCATGATCTTACACAAAAATAAAAAAAGAATCAAATAATATAAAAACGGGCAAGAGATCCCCAAACAAGAGATAAAATACCTAACAAATCGTCAGTCTGACATATTAAGGTCTCATTCCTTCATAAGCCTAATCTTTTCTTTAATCCTCATCTCATTTAATTTATCTACCCATCACACATACTCAGTCCAAACTGCAGATATCATTCTTCATTCTAAACACAATCAATCCCACCTTGGTAACTTTGGTAGCTTTTATAGGATTTTCCTATCCCTTGAATGATAGGATCTATGATAGATATGATATATGATAGATCATCAGAGAAGGCAATGGCACCCCACTCCAGTACTCTTGCCTGGAAAATCCCATGGATCTCTGGTAGGCTGCACTCCATGGGGTCGCTAGGAGTCGGATATGACTGCGCGGCTTCACTTTATTTTTTCACTTTCATGCATTGGAGAAGGAAATGGCAACCCACTCCAGTGTTCTTGCCTGGAGAATCCCAGGGACAGGGGAGCCTGGTGGGCTGCCATCCATGGGGTCGCACAGAGTTGGACACGACTGAAACAACTTAGCAGCAGTAGCAGCATGATAGATCATAATTTCATATGATCTATTTAAATTCTTCCTTTCAAGTTTGAGCTTGAATTCCTTTTTCTTCACAGTTCTTTTCCTATTCTTACTTAAACTTATTGAGAGCATGATCTATATTTACCTAAAATTTTTCATAGCAAGTAGTATTGTGCCTAGAGCAAACACATTATTGAATGAACAGTCGATCATGGGCACGTGCGTATTAAGTCACTACAGTCGTGTCTGACTCTTTGCGACCCTATGGGCTGTAGCCCACCAGGCTCCTTTGTCCATGGGATTCTCCAAGAAGAATATTGGAGTGAGTTGCTCCAATATTGCCCTCCTTCAGGGGATCTTCCTGACCCAGGGATCAAATCCACATCTCTTATATCTCCTGCTTGGCAGGAGGGTTCTTTACCACTAGCACTCCCTGAGAAGCCCGAATAGTAGATCTGCGGTTGCCAAATCTTTACAGTTCAGCCTTCACAAGCCCTCCTGTCTCTGTCTTCCCTGGTATCCCAGTCTTACTTTGTCAGTCCACATTTTGTTATTATTTCTGCTACTAGTCTCTCTGCACATAGATTCTTCCCATTGTAGCCTTTATTAAATACATCAATGCCTCACTTATAATTTTATCTTCCTCTGCTTATTGATTGATAAATTGATTTTAATGACACAAATTTCTAGAGTCTCCTGCTTTAATCATAGCCTGGATTTCTAGTTCTGTTTACACATGAACCATTTCCATAACATTCCATAATGAATGCAGTATTCATTTATAAATGGTTTCACTCATCTCTTAACTATTTTCTTTTATTAAGCCTACATTCCAGCATAGCAGAACTCCTTTCTACCCCCTATTATAAACCATGCTTTCCTACATTTTCAACTGCATTTTGTTGTTTCCTGTATCTAGAATAGCTTTTGCATCAGCACATTCAAATTATAGCCATGTGTTTCAAGGGCTTTCTTGAAAGTATATATATTCTTTTTTTTTTTTTAAGTCAAAACTTAAGCATCACTGCAAACAAATATTTAGGGATACAAAATAAACAATCTCCAGTCTCTTTCCCCAAACTGAGACAAGAAAGTAAGAAGAGAATTGTAATGTGGAATCTTAAGTGCCCTGATAGAGGTGTATTATTAATAGTTATATATAAGCATTGAAGTGTGATATCTGATAGATGTTAGGGGATAAGGAGATTTATGGGAAGAAAGAAAATGTCTATATTAATGTTTGATAAACCCCTAGGAATATGTCAGACGGTTGGAAGTAAGGGTATCTCAGGCTAGGACAGGAACGTGTGCCAGGATGCTGTGGGTAGATGGGAAGAGAGAAACATATATAGACAGTTTTTGACAAGCATGCATTTTAGTAGGTCTAAGGTTCAGAGCTGAGAAGTATAATTCTAAGGTGAATTTACTGTTTATGAAAAAGAGAAAAAAGACTTAAATGCAAAAAATATTTGTTTAGAACTTCTCTGTGCATAGCATTTTACATAGTATTTTAAAATTATCAGTGTTTTTACTGACTAATTAGATATATATGACAGTACAAGCTTAGGAATACATGGACAGGGTTAATATAATTCAGAAGACTGTTGCTTAGAAATTCAGAGATTGAGGGAGCAGTGGAGCTCAAACATAAGATGTCTTTAAAAGGGCACCAGGCTAACAGGTATTTCCAGCTGTTTTGATTTGGATTTGATACAGACTTTGGGGGAGAAATTATAAACAGTATTTCAGGAAAAAAAAAAAAGTTTGTGCAGAGGATTGGAGGTAAAAGAAAACTTAGTGTATTTTGTGAGAAATGAAACCTTTGACCAATCGGAATATGTGTTCTGATCACACCAACATACGTAGGTACTTGGCATCTTCACCTTGTTCTTTTTCCTGAAACAAAAGAAAAAAAATGAATATTGAAACCTAATTCTTAGGTACTTCTTTTATTAAAAGCTATTCTTGAGCATACACTGCATTCCCTAAAAAATCAGTCACTTCCTTATCTGTTCTTCATGTCACTTGATACATTATTTTAAATAGTACCATGTTGAATTTAGTCTACTATTTTCCTACCAGTCTCCACCTACTGCTTTTCTAAATTTTCAGAATGCAAGGATAATGTTCTATTCATTCTTTTTCATCATAACATGCAACATTTGACTGCCTATAGCAGGTGTGAATGTTGATTATAAATCTTAAAGGGCTGTAAGGGGAGAATTATAGTGCTACAGATAGAGAAAGCAGAGAAGCAGTTCGTCAGATGTTGGAGGTCTTTGCTAAGTGATCTGAAAAGCCTGAAAAATAAGAATTTAAGTTGCATACTGATTCTTAAGTGTTAATACTCCTTGGTCATTTTGTAATGTATTTTCAATCACCAGAGGAAAAGAGAGAAAACTGGAGTACTTCAAATAGTCCAAGCTTTTTTTCAATGCTATCTTGTATCATGGTAATATAAAATTAGATCATAATTTTTGTGAATTAGCACACAATTTTAGTATCAGTTATTGAAATAATAACACCCTTACTTAATATTGTGATAATAAAATAACATTTTATTTTATATCACCTCAGTTACTTTTTATTGAATAACAGATATTATTTTCACTAAAACACAAAAATAAATTGTCTTGATAGATTTTACATTTGATATTTCATTTTACATTTGATATTTCAAAAACTGTTTGTGTGACTTACCTATCCTATGTATAATTTTCATAACATCTGTACTTTCCTGCATAGAATTTGATTTTCTCTGGATTTAAAATTAATTCTTAAATGTATTTATCTAATTTTTAATGCATGAACTTAACTGAACATATGTTATGTATACTCTGTGTTGTCTTACACTGTAAACGTAAGCAACCTGGAAGGCTATAGGAAACATACAATAGACTGGGTGGTATAAACAACAAACATTTATTTATCATAGTTCTAGAGTCTGAGAAGTTCAAGATCAAGGCACTAGCAAATGTACAGTCTGGTAGGGGCCCTCTTCCTAGTGTGAAGAAAACGATTTTCTCGTCATATCTTGATTTGGCTGAGGGAAAGAAAGGAAGCAAGCTCTTTTCTGCCTCTTCTTACAAGGACACTAATCCCATCCTGAAGGCTCTAAACTTACAATCTAATTACTTCCCATATCCCCCATCTCCAAATACACTACTACAATGGGGATAAGGGTATTAGCATGGATTTCACAGGGATTCAGTTCATAGTAATTGTATTAGCATTTTCTATAGATTTTCCTGTTTGAAATATTTCAATGTTTCTTATTAAACTATCAATTTGGTAATTATTAAGTAACAGAGAAAATGCACAAAATAAAGAATAGCTATTTTGGTTTTGGAGGGAGGGGATATTGCTGTTCATTATCTTGGAATCAATATACTGCATTCATTTCTCCAGCAAATAGAGACAGACGATTATGATAGCTTAGTTTTCTCATATTTAAATGATAAACAATACATGAAATAGCTGTTAATTTAGCCACTGTATTTATAAAGTTATTAGTAGCAGCTAAAACTACTTTACCTGTAAAGAAGGGCATACAAATTATTTTAGCATTTAACAAACAATTATTATTCCAAATCCATATGATGCATTGAGTAGACAACCCAGATCTGAGTAACTTCAAGTGCTTAATAACTGTTTTCCCATATCCACCTAAGTCTCCCTACATTCCCTTCACCTAAGCTTCCCTTTCTCTACAGTGCTGCATGAATTATTTTTTCAAAACACAAATTTTGTATTCCCCCTTCTCTCTTGGGCTTCCCCTGTGATTCAGCTGGTAAAGAATCCACTTGCAATGCAGGAGACCTGGGCTCAATTCCCGAGTTGGGAAGACCCTCTGGAGAAGGGAAAGGCTACCCACTCCAGTATTCCGTCCTGGAGAACTCCATGGACTATACAGTCCATGGGGTCACAAAGAGTTGGACATGACTGAGTGACTTTCACTTTCACTTTCCCTTCTCTCTTACACTTTGTTTCGTTTCTCTCTTACACTTCGTGATATACCTCTTACACTTTAAAGTGTGTGAACAGACACTGACCTCCAATGTCTTTCCTTTTTTCCAAGGTTCAATTAAAAAGAACCTGTGATAAACTCAGTCTCCACTTCCTCTTATAGCCTCCTACAGGGCCAGTCTACTCCAGCTCAACTAGGCTACTTTGAGTCTCTTTTACCCACTGTTACATTCATTGATTCATTTATTCACTCATTTAATGAAAGTTTTTGCCCATGCTATTGTCTCTATCATCATAAATGTTGATATGGTTGCAATTCCACTTCCCTTTAGAAGTATGTGGTTATTTTCCCCCTTCTTGGTTAGAATATGAATTTCCTGAAATTGTGCATGGCATCTCTTTTGCTTACTAATTTATGTTCTCTGTATTGAGCCCAACTGTCAATACACAGACAACACTTTTTGTTTTCAAGAACAGTGAATTGATTAATAAATCCTTTGGGTTCCATGTGCTCTGCATACTGATTTTGAGAGAATGATCTAGTCACAGAAATTCTCTCTTGTCATCTCTTACCAAACTTCTCTAGAGACAGTTCTTGTGGTTGTCAGCTGGTAGGAAAAGTTGCTACAGAAAAAGTCTGTTCCTAATGTCATAGTACATGGACTATAGCATCATTTAATTGTGATGAATGTCCTGATTAGGCAATTAATCACTATCAGGAATCTTGCAGTTAAATATTGGAAAGGAGGTAAAAGTGGGGACGAAGATCAAGACCTTCATTATAGTTGTCTGTTGCCCTATCACCAGGTTGTCATTGAATTTGATAAGGTACAGAATCACCTCAAGGAATAGTTCATAGCATTGGAGTCATCTCTCCTGCATTAAAAGGAATTTTAATAAAGCCTTTTACCCTTACAATATTAAAGAACAACTTTATACTCCAAAGTATTCGACAATCAGTACTACTAATTTATTCCTAGCCAGTTTGAAGACTAGACTGATTGTCTTTAACATAGTATTTGAATTTCATAAGTGTATCTATTTTTACTCATAAATGATTAAGGTGAATACAATTTGAAAGAAAATGAATGAAGCTTCTCAGTTCATTCTCCATAACACAAAACTGACAGGACCAATGGAAGATAGAGAAGTTAGGTATTTAGAATATTTTGCATTTAATTTACATTAAAATTTTTTTTAAAAATTGGATACAATGGAAAGAAAACAGAGAAATTAAGTCTGGATATTATTGTCCAGTGGTGAGACAGGCAATCATGAAAGAATCATGTGAATAATAATAAAATGGCAATTGTGATTTTCTTGAAGGGAAGATATAAGAAACTTGGAGTACAAAGTAGGATATTTATGTTAATATTTTTATGACTTTCTCTAGGTTTGGGAATATAATTGAGCTATGTATGTGACCTTACTCTTTTTCATTTATGTTAAACTATATGAATATATGACATTCATAATAATTATTTGCTTTTTATCAGTTAGACTTTCTTTATGTGCCTGCTTCTGGATTTATATTGTCTTCTAATCTTGTGGCCTCTCTTTACATGTTAAAAAACTGTATATGTAACTATAGCATCACAAAAGACTGGTATCTTCACTTATGGTAAAAGCCAAGATGATCATGAAGTCAAAGGTTTCTCTGGTTAATACAGTGTACTCTAAATTATTGATATATTACCATTATTCTTAAGATTACAATTGATATGTTAGCAGGATTCATGAAACTTATTTCCATTTCACGTCTAAAATAGACCGTATTAAGATAACAGATCATTCAGAAGAATATAAAAGCACAGTCCTTAGCTAGTCTGTTGTAAATTAGACTTCTTGGCCTACAGACCTTGTGAGTTAAACAAGAAATTAAGTTTTTTCACTATTCTGGAAACTGGAAGTCTACTGTCAAGATGCTGGTTTCTGGTGAGACCCCTCTTCCTGGCTTTTAGATAACCATCTTGTCTCTGTGTCCTCAATTGACTTTTCCTTTGTGTGCATGCAGAAGGACAGGGGAATATCTGGTGTCTCTTCATTTTCTAAATAGGATACCAGTCTTATCAAATTAGGGACCCACCCTTATGATTTCATTTAACCTTAATAACCACTTTAAAGGGCACAACTCTAGATTTATCTCATAGGAAGACAAGAATGTGGGATGTAAATTACTGAATATTGAGAAGTATACTGTCAAAGATTATATCATGAGAATGGAATTTCTTTGAGGACAGAGTTGTATTTTTTTTTTTTTTTTAACCACTATATCCTCACAGCCTGAAACAATGCCTTGTTCAAAATAAGGTCCTCTAAAGTGTTTGTCAAATGAAAAAAATAGCACATCATTTAGTCACACCAACTTAATTTCCTATAAGGACTTTACAATTCAACTGAATCATTACCATAATATCATGAGGTAAAGAGAAATATGATTTTGAAAACTTGTACATTTTCATACTGTCATGGGTTTTCTTTGTTATTGTCATTTTTCTAAGTTAAGGATGCTGTGTTAACATCTTAATACTCTGTCCACTTTTTAAAATTTCTGATGATGACCTAAGATTCAACATTCATAACTTCGTACTTAGAGAACTGTTAATGTATCCTAACTTTAGGGCTTCCCTGGTGGCGCAGGGGTAAAGAATTTGCCTGCAATGTAGGAGACCTGGATTTGATCCCTGGATCAGGAAGATCCTTTGGAGAAGGGATTTAATGTTCACATTGAAGTCTTAGGCAACACAAAAATGAATATATTATTGTTTAATAAACATTTATTTTAAAGTTTTGAGGCCATATATAATCAGGTAATAAATAAATTAATGGAGAATTGAAATTCTTTTTTTAATGTTTTGTAAGAAACCTCTATTGCATTAATTTGAGCACACAATAAAAAATAGACATTACCTTTTATTAAAACCGTTATACTATTTTGATGATCTGTATTGAAAGGTGGTATTATTTCCACAAAATTCACAAGGAAATTGCTTCAACTGTGATTGTTTTCCTTCACTTTTTTAATCATTTTATAATTTGTCTTCTGTATGAGGTAATCAGAATGCAGAATGATGTAGAGAAAAGAGCCTTGATTTTAGAAATAAGCATGACTACATTGTAATCCCTGACAGCTAAACTGCTTCCTAGCTGTGTGTTCTCTGGAAATGTATATATACTTTGTTTTTCCCGCCAGGCTATATTATGTACTTAATACCAGGAGAAATAAAAAAGGCTCCCATTCTGTTCTTTTAACAGAGGTTCTTTTTGTTTCATTTAGTTTTTGTTTTGCAGTAGTAACTGTTTTATATTGAACTAGCTATTTAGACATTTAGTTGATCTTTGTATTTTATTAAAATCAATTTAGATTTTTATTGACTAGAAAACTAATAGTATCAGTGTATGTCTCTGTAAATAATACATTCTGTTGCATAGTATTTTAAAGTTTTGAAAATATAAAAGTAAAAGACTTGTGTTTGGTAGGAAAGAAGCCTCCTAGAGATCCTGTACTCAGCATTGGTAGGTGTGTAATTTCAAAACTGGGCTGACTCAAATCACATAAGGCTGTGACCTTTCCCTTGTTATTTGTCACTAACAAGCTTAACAGCAGTGAGGATGTTAGTGACAAATGTAAGAAAATAGGTCATCTTTGCTCATTTTGAATATAGTAGGTGTCCCTTTTCTTATATGGTTGTCAAATTAACCGTGGGAGTATTTTTCAGGTGTCAAGTTTACATTGTTAAATTTTGATGTATGCTGGTTGGCTTTATTTAGATGCCAGCGAGCTTAGTGTTTCTTAAATTTATTCATCTCTCTTCCACCAGCTTTTATTCAATTAAATTTTAGTACAGAGACATTTAACGAAGAAGAATATACTATAGTCTTTGCTGTCTTTTGTGAAATGCATACTATGTGTTTTCTAAAATAGGCATCTTTTCTATCTTTATGCAGATTATCTCTTTTACTGCCTCACTCTCATTTTTTTATTTCTCACACATGTGCAGGTACTCACAAACCCACACTTGTATTATGATAGAAAATTGCAAATACTCTTCAACATTACGACTTTTGAAATTGATCTTCAGGATGTACATACATTTTCTTTATCCTTCATCTCTTCTGTGAGGATGGTATTATCTTCATTGTACTATGGTAAAAAGATATTTTGTGAGAGAAGGGGGTTTGATTCCTCTTTCTTGATGAATAAGTTTTGGAGCCGGGATTTGAATCTTAGTTCATCTGGATCCGCAGGCCATACTCATCCTATTTTCCTCCCTGTAGAGGTAAAGGGATAAGAAAAAATATAATGGGATTAATTTTAAAGAAATCATTACTAGAGAGGCTGGTTGCTGAGTATTATTCAAAATTCAAAATTTTGAGTTACACATGGAGAATTTAATTTAAAATATATTGGAGACATCCCAGTAAAACCATTTTTTTTCCCCTGATTTTATCAGTGCTTCCTTTATGACTTAAGGTTGTTCTCCTATTTCAAATACACAGAAAGCAGTTGAAAGTATATTTCAAAGAACCTCTGGAGTGGACCAGTAATAGGAGAAACTAAAATTTTTGCATTTACTCTTAAAATGAAAGGCACAAGCTTTCTTCACTACATAGTCCTCTTCTGATGGCCCCCGATCCCAGCTCCCTGGCTTTCCAAAGCTAACACCCTTGATTAAGAGGACATCTGTGCCAAAGACTGCTTGGAACTTTTCCAATCACAAAATTCACAGACTCGGGCTGCTTTTTACTCATTATCTCTTACATATCCATCAATGACTCAAGCCAGACACCAAGCAAGCCAGCACACTTTTTGATCTGCCAAAACAACCCATGAAAGAGGTAAATCAGTCCAAGTCTGATAAATTATCTGTGAGCAAATTAGATATTCTTCTAGCAAGTGCCAACACTGTAACCAAGCAGAGATGACAATTCACAGGCTCCTCATTGGAATACATCAGCAAGAACGTTTTTGTAACCATGGTAAATGTACCAAACTATTTTTGAAGCATTAAACTAAGCTTATATTTAAATTTAATTAGAGGGATTGGGTCACATCACTAAACACAAAGCAACATTGTGATTTGGCAATTTACCATTGAATTTCATATGTTAATCTTACAGAACTAGTTAAGTTAATCCTCTAAAGTTATATATTTATATGAAAACCAAGATAGCTTCTAGGTATAATTTTAGTTGGCTATGTGTTTTAGTTAGTCGAGTAGGCAAGTTTTAAAATATAATTTGTTTTATGTGGATAATGACCAGTCAGAAAGAAACTGTATCTTTTCATAATTGATATTTTGGGCTGTGTCTTAATAATCATCTTTCTAAAAAGATATTCTTGTGTCTCACTTGATTCAGACACAAAAGAAGAATGGGAGGGAAGTAATCTAACATGTGTAAAACACTGTATTAGGAATTTGCATTTATATATTCAGCTACTTAGTTCCGGAAAATAATTGTTATTTGTATTTTATACATGTTAAAACTGAGCCTTATAAAATTATGTGATCATGAATTAGCAAATGGATCTTATTCTGTTCAGTTGTTTGAATTCTCTCCTATATCATATAAGGCTCTGCTAAAGCTACTGATTTAAATGACTATTTAGAAACTTACTTCAATATTTTGCAAAAGTTTTACTTCCCATGTTAAGCTATAAAACACTTGGCGGGGATAAGAGATCTAAAATAAATGTATCCTCCATGTCAGCTGATAAAAGACATCGTACCTGGAAATAGTTATCTGAATATAGATTACAAACCAATATAGATTAATATGTGTTCTTACACATCCATAACTTTTAGTACCATTAAATTAGTATAATATATTGTAAGTAGCTACTTAAATGCAATATATCTAAAATTAAATGTTTTGTGAGTTTTCTATTTCTGTCCTCTGAAATTATTTCCCAATATTTTCTACTGTGGTACCTGTTTCTATTGTCTACTTGGTCCCTGAGCTAAGAAACTTTTAATTATGCTACACTACTCCTTTTGCTCAACTCCTATATGTAATCAGTCATCAAGTACTATAGATTCTACCCTATTATTATTCCCCAAATCTGTCTTATATTCTCATGTTTATAACAGACACTCAACAAATACATGTTTATTAAATTATTAAATAAAATGCTAATTTGTGAATATGTATAGATTATTTTATATCATGTATTGCTATATATCATATATGAATTACTTATATAGTATGGATAATTGTTGTATATGCTAATTATATGTATGAATGAAAAAACGAATGGATGTTCTTACATTATCCACATCAGTTCAGTTCAGTTGCTCAGTCGTGTCCGACTCTTCATGACCCCATGGAATGCAGCATCCCAGGCTTCTCTGTCCATCACCAACTCCTAGAGCTTACTCAAACTCATATCCATCGGGTTGGTGATGCCGTCCAACTATCTCATCCTCTGTTGTCCCCGTCTCCTCTCACCTTCAATCTTTCCCAGCATCAGGGTCTTTTCCAGTAAGTCAGTTCTTCCCATCAGGTGGCCAAAGTATTGGAGTTTCAGCTTCAGCACCAGTCCTTCCAATAAGTATTCAGGACTGATTTCTTTTAGGATAGACTGGTTTGATCCTCTTGCAGTCCAAGGGACTCACAAGAATCTTTTCCAGCACCACAGTTCAAAAGCATCAATTCTTCAGTACTCAGCTTTCTTTATAGTCCAACTTTCACATCTATATATGACTACTGGAAAAACCATAGCTTTGACTAGACGGACATTTGTTGGTAAAGTAACGTCTCTGCTTTTTAATATGCTGTCTAGTTTGGTCATAACTTTTCTTCCAAGGAGCAAGTGCCTTTTAATTTCATGGCTGCAGTCACCATCTGTAGTGATTTTGGAGCCCCCAAAAATGAAGTCGGTCACTGTTTCGATTGTTACTCATCTATTTGCTGTGAAGTGATGGGACTGGATGCCATGATCTTAGTTTTCTGAATGTTGAGTTTTAAGCCTACTTTTTCACTCTCCTCTTTCACTTTCATCAAAAGGCTCTTTAGTTCTTCTTTGCTTTCTGCCATAAGGGTGGTGTCATGGTTTATCCACATGTTTTTGTGTTAAATTACATGGTTTATGGCTCAGCCGGTAAAGTATCTGCCTACAATGCAGGAGACCTGGGTTCAATCCCTGGGTTGGGAAGATCTTGTGGAGAAGGAAATGGCAGCCCACTCCAGTATTCTTGCCTGGAAAATCCCATGGACAGAGGAGCCTGGTAGGCTACAGTACATGGGGTCACAAAGAGTCAGACATGATTGAGTGACTTCACTTTCACTTTTCACTTTCACATGGTTTATCCACATGGTTTTGTGTTAAATTGCATAGTTCTTGCTATGTTTGGTAGAAGAGTTAAGTTCATTCTAAACATTCCCCAGTTAGGGAGACAGAGAGGGGACTAACCAGTTTGCTAATCCACATGAGGAATGTTTGTCTGAGCAAACTATTGTAGAGAGTTTTTTTTTTTTTTTTTAAACTTCAAAAAATGGATATTTTATTGGCCACATCCTTTAATCATAATGAAATAAAGCATAAAAAGTACAAATCCACTAAAAATTAATATCAAAAAATCAGACAAACATTTTTAACCCTTTGAGAATTAAAATAATTTCTCTTCAATAACCGTTGGCTAAAAAAAACAAATACAAAATGAAATAGCATATAAAAAGGTATGGCACTCAATCAAAAACTATACCGAAAAATAGGTAGAATCGAAAGTTTGTATTGATTTTTTTAAATAGGAAAATAAATAGAGAAAATGCACTAATCATTTACTTCAAGTAAGTTGGTGTTAGTCACTCAGTTGTGTCTGACTCATGGACTGTTGACTGCCAGGCTCTTCTCTCCAGGAGACATCTGTTTATGTTAAGGGCTTCCCAGATGGCTCAGTGGTAAAGAATCTGCCTGCAATGCAGGAGACCCAGGTTCCATCCCTGGGTCAGAAAGATCTCCTAGAGAAGGAAATGGCTACCCAATCCAGTAGTCATAACCTGGAGAAGTTCATGGACAAAGGAGCCTGATGGGCTACAGTCCATGGAGTTCCAAAGAGTTTATGTTAAAGGTCTACTGTCTTTCATAATTAAATGTATGGTTTTTATAAGTTAAGGTTTTGGTATATTTATATCAAATTTTAAAGTATATTAAAAAATTAAACACCAAAATTTTTTTCTATTTAAGTTTACTTGACATACAGATAATCTATCATGTTGATTCTTTTCTCATCAGTATTTCTCTTATTTCCCAGAATTGTTTGTCTTCTGGGTGTTACTTTATTACAAAGTTATGTACTCATGAGACCTCATTATATATCCAACTTTATTTTCAGTCATCAAATTAATGTTCTTATTAAGATAAAGCATGATAGTGCCAGAATAGTTACTTTCTCCAAAATGTCTTGAAATATTTAAAACTCTTTAAAATAAAAATGAAACTTTTATAGTAATAAAGAATGATATTTTAGGTTAAGGAAAGCTAATTGGAAATAAATTGATAAATGTGGTGAATTATTTCAGATACAAACAGAATGGATGCAAACATGATTTCTCTTTTCAAAAGGAGAAAAACATGAGAATAGCATAAATATAAACATTTGAAAGTAGAGTCAAGCCCAACTGTGGGGTGTATAACTTTTCAAGGAAGTATATCAGATGCCTCTGTATTTAAGTATTTGCTTGTTTCCCTTCTCTTATCTTTAGTTGCTTGGATAAGAGTTAAGAGTTTAATAAAAACAACAACAAAAAAAGCACTTTAGAAGTTGTTTTTATTTAACTTGGATGTGTTAAACTATTATGTTTTGGCCAAATAGAGTTAATAGTCTAATATAAATTAATATATATTTAATTATTTATTTTTTTAAAACATGAAATACCATAGATGCATATTATTATAATATGCTATATTATGTATAAATATAAAAAAGAGTTTAAAAAGTTCTTCCCCTGAAGAAGCTCAAAATGTATTCATAAGGATATGTGCCTATACAATTTCTATTATGAACAAGTAGTTAAAATATATGAATAAGTATTATTAGATTTATTATATGGGGAAACAGTGGAAACAGGGTCAGATTTTATCTTTTTGGGCTCCAAAATCACTGCAGATGGTGACTGCAGCTATGAAATTAAAAGATGCTTACTCCTTGGAAGAAAAGTTATGACCAACCTAGATAGCATATTCAAAAGCAGAGACATTACTTTGCCAACAAAGGTCTGTTTAGTCAAGGCTATGGTTTTTCCAGTGGTCATGTGTGGATGTGAGAGTTGGACTGTGAAGAAGACTGAGCGCCGAAGAATTGATGCTTTTGAACTGTGGTGTTGGAGAAGACTCTTGAGAGTCCCTGGGACTGCAAGGAGATCCAACCAGTCCATTCTGAAGGAGATCAGCTCTGGGATTTCTTTGGAAGGAATGATGCTAAAGGTGAAACTCCAGTACTTTGGCCACCTCATGCAAAGAGTTGACTCACTGGAAAAGACTCTGATGCTGGGAGGAATTGGAGGCAGGAGGAGAAGGGGACGACAGAGGATGAGATGGCTGGATGGCATCACTGACTCGATGGACGTGTGTTTGAGTGAACTCCGGGAGATGGTGATGGACAGGGAGGCCTGGTGTGCTGCAGTTCATGGGGTCGCAAAGATCGGACATGACTGAGCGACTGAAATGAACTGAACTGATACAATAGAATCACAAGGCCCACTGTGCTTGTAAATTACCAAATTTACTGTTTCTTTTTCCTACTCAATAATAGGGGACATTTTAGGAAGTGTTTGAGTCAGTTGATTTGTCTGTTTTCTGGTGCCACCATAACAGAGTATAACAGACTGAATGGATTAAACAAGAGACATTTATTTTGTTATATTCCCAGAGATTCTAAACCCAAAATCAAAGTGTCAGCTGGGTTGCTTCTTGTTGATAGGCAAAAGGGAAGGCTCGTATTCCAGGCCTCCATCCTTGGCTTATAGATGGCTGTCTTCTCCCTGTATCTTCACATCATCTTCCCTCTGTACACGTCTGTTCAAATTTCCTTTTCCTAACCTTACTAGATTAGGGTTTACAAAAATGACCTCATTTTAATTTCAATATCTCTGTTATCTCCAAATATGGTCACATTCTGAGGCATTAGGAGTTAGGAGTTAGAACTTCAGCAAATGAATTTTAGAGGGATACAATTAACTCCACTGTACTCCACCCTTTAACACCTTAAATATTACACCTTTTCAAATGCTAAGCACGTTTACCTCATCCCAAAAGACCCCAAAGTATTAACCTATTCCAGAAATAAATCTAAGTCCAAAATCTCCTCTAAATATCATGCATATCAGCTATGACTGAGACTTGAGGTCTGATTCATCCTGAAGGAAAATGTCTCCTCACCAATCACCCCGTGAACCAGATAGGGCCTTTATTATTAAAATACAATGCTGAGATAGGCATACGATACACATTTTCACTTCAAATTGAAGAAATCAGAAAGAAAAAAGGGTTAATGATCACAAGGAAGAGCAGAAAACTGAAAGTGGCTCAGTCACGTCTGACTCTGCAACCCTATGAACTGTAGCCCATCAGGTTCCTCTATCCATTGAATTTTCCAGGCAAGAAGACTGGAGTGGGTTGCTGCCGAGGTCCAGCCCCAGCTGATCCAGGGTATTCGAAGGAGAGACGGCTAGGCGACCTATTCGAATGTTAATTAGAGATAATAAAGAGTAATAGAATGAGGATAGCTCAGTAGGAAAATTCAGTGGAGAAAAGAAGCTGAGTGGCTTGGTTTACACGGAAAATCAATATAACCCGTGACACCAGGTTAGCTCTGACCACGGATGCCGCAGGCGCCCTCTCGAATAGCGGAAGGTGCCCCACCTTAGACACCTTCTCGAGTGGGTCTTAGAAGCCCAGGCAAATAAATGGTCGCAGAGGATATCCGCGCTCCAGATGGACACTCAGCTGGAAGTTAAAGGGAAGAATGACATGGGGAGACCAAGCGTTGGTGAGCAAGGCCCATAGCTTTATTTTCAACAGGGGCTTTTATACTCTAAGTTACACATAGAGGATAATAGGGGATGCAAAATCAGCAGTCTTTGATGCTTATCAAAAACCAGGGTTTCTTTCCTGCAAATTTATCGTATACAAATGGTTTAGGTGATTTACATCATCTTCTGGCCAGAGGCCTATTAACGTTTTATGACTCTTGACAAGGACTTATCAACAAAGACTTATTTTCTCTAAGAGTAATTATTTTAAGGTTTGGCGCCATCTTCCGAAGATAAGATTACCTTCCTATAGGGTGGATGTGTAATGGGTTTACAAAGGAAAGAATTTACTACCTTAAGGGTCTAAAGTTACTAACACCAAGGCCACTACTTATTTTTTCTACATACCAACTATATTAATTAATGCACATTCAAGGATACAATTCAGGGGATGTGAAAACTTGGCAACAAACATTGGCTCATCAATGAAATCTTTTACTAGTTTTATTCTGACAGTTTCTAATTCTCTGAGAGGCTCTAAGCTATTTGAATATCTTAAGCTTCCCGTGCCTCTGGAGGCTGGGAGACTGTAAACAATCGTATGCATAGCTGTAGGTGTCCGGGTAAACTTGTCAGGCGAGTTAGAGAGCCATCTGAGGGGTTTGGATTTAAACACTCCTAATTGCCCAGGAACTTTATTAATTGGATCTGTAAGTTAACTCTTTGACAGAGAGAGCGAGATGGTGGTGGGGGACAGCCCCCAGTAAAGTCAGAGGTGAGAACACAAAGCAATAAAGTAGGCAGACTCTGGTTTTTTGGGGGTAGATGCTCGAGAATATCCGGGGGCACTCCCGAGGCTCGATCCCGCCTTTGCGTATGCCGAGCCTCCTTCCTCATGACCTTTGTCACGAGTGGAATGTCTCTCGCCGGCTCCCAGCAGGTTACCATTTCCTTTTCCAGGGGATCTTCCCAACCCAGGGTTGGAACTAAAGTCCCCTGCCTTGCAGGAAGATTCTTTACCTTCTGACCTATCAGGGAAGACCCAGAACTGTCAAGGGAATTTCCATTCAATTTTGAGGTTCTGGAATAACTCTGGATCAGTGCTCTGTCCTCTCAGCCCAGTATGGTGGCAGTCATGTCTTTTATCCCACCAGGGGGGTGTACCCCCTCACCCCCATGGCCTTGAGTGGGAAACAAAATATGTAATTACTGTAAACCAAAAATATTTTCTCAGAGAGTTAAAAGTTTGTATCAATATAAATTTCTCATTGCTGCTGCTGCTGCTGCTGTCGCTTCAGTCGTGTCCAACTCTGTGCGACCCCATAGACGGCAGCCCACCAGGCTCCCCCGTCCCTGGGATTCTCCAGGCAAGAACACTGGAGTGGGTTGCCATTTCCTCCTCCAATGCATGAAAGTGAAAAGTGAAAGTGAAGTCGCCCAGTCGTGTCCGACTCAGCGCCCCCATGGACTGCAGCCTACTAGGCTCCTCCACCGATAGGATTTTCCAGGCAAGAGTACTGGAGTGGGTTGCCATTGCCTTCTCCCAAATTTCTCATTAAGGTACATTAATGCAGATACTTTTTGATGCACATACTATTGTTATCACCATAAGTTGAAATTTATAATGAAACTGTGCTTTGTTTCCCCTTCTGTTTGCTTATAGAAGACCGATGGGCTACAAAAATTTTTGCTTTGTTTGGGAATATAGGCTAATTTATACTCTTTAGATCATAAAAAAAAAAAACACCAACTGCTGAACACAGAATCCAACAGGATGTAGCAAATAACCCCATTATTCTTACTGTGTTTTAGATATAAAAACCTTAATTAAATCCTAGGTGAGTTGATCTATAAGTGTAGTTATAGTTGCCAATTATAGATCAGTTACTTTGTGCAGGCGTTTTGCAGATATACCATTTGTTGTTGTTGTTTAGTCGCTAAGTCATGTCCTACTCTTTTGTGACCTTGTGGACTGTGGCCTGCTAGTCTCCTCTGTCCATGGGATATCCCAGCAAGAAGGCAAGGACACTGGAGTGGGTTGCCATTTCCTTCTCCAGAAGATACACCATATATAACACACATATACATATTTATGTATATTATTGAGTGCAAGCTGGAATGTCTGATCCTCTATCAATGAAAATGCATGCCTATATTACAAAATGCTTAAAACTGTGTGAAATAATCAAATGTATTAAAATTGTCTACAGAATCATTATAAATTATCTTTGGTAGTATTCAAAGCATGTATATGGACACTAGTGAAAAAACAAATATAATTTCTCCCTTTAGTCCATAATTTATTTTGACATGTAATATATATGCAAAATAGTAATTAAAATCCAGTAGAGCATATAAATGAGATATCAAATAAGGCCTATATTCAATCAGTATAGATTTAGATATGGTTATAATTTTAAAAAATGCTATATAGGAATACCATTCTGAAAGGAATAAATTGTAGAGTTATTATCCTACCTACCTTCCAATAAACCCTTTAAAGGCAAAAGTTAATTAAAAATGAGAGAATAGATTCATCATTTTGTTTGGGAGCCAGAGAGATAGAGCTCACTTTTGCTGTTTCCCCTTATTATTTATATACAAATTTGTGTTTTGAATCATGCTTGATGTTTTTCTCTTGATAATTTCTCTTTGTGGTTTCCATAAAATTAAACATGAACATAAGGATGTATTTCATTATGCTTTTTCTGAACCAATGACAATGACTTAAGATAAGCTTATTTTGTCATATTTTATCCATTTTTCTCAAAGTATCAGGAAATTCAATAATGTACATTTTGTAACAAAATGCCCTGAAGAAGCATAAATTCTATAGAGAGCAGAAACATATCAGTATTTTATTTATACTGAACACCTGCGGACTAGGATTTTTTCCACTTGCTTTTCATTTGGAAATGGGAGAAAAGAGCAGTGAGCATCATCAAGGTAACTCTTATTTGTCTACTTTGAACCTGCTACTGCTTTACGCTGATGTGTTTTTCTACTTCGGAAACATTTTCATTGTTTATTTGTCAGTATGTGTGGAGACTTTAAACAAGAGATAAACATATTTAAATGTTGAAAGTACCTTACAAAAGGCTTCTGATTTTTCCTAAAATATATAATGAAATATTCAAAGGGTTTTTCATAACTTACTTAACTGAGGGAACATGCTGAGTACCACAGAACTAAGGTGATGTAAGTTACCAATCGTCATAATAACAGAAAATGTTTTCTCTTGCTGGTTTCAAAAACTGAGCTGCCTCATGTGGCAGAGTCATGCTGCCAGGTCACAAGGATGGCTTCTAGCTGCTGATACTGACTCCCGCAGCTGGAAGCAAGTGAGAAATCTGAGTCTTAATTTTGTCAACAACCCGAATGAGGTTGCAACAAGACCTGTGGCCTCTTGGAAGAGTTGACACCCTAACCATCACCACGAATTCTGCCTGTTCAGACCTGAACACTGCTGCTGCTGCTGCTAAGTCGCTTCAGTTGTGTCCAACTCTGTGCGACCCCATAGTTGGAGCCCACCAGGCTCCACCATCCCTGGGACTCTCCAGGCAAGAACACTGGAGTGGGTTGCCATTTCCTTCTCCAATGCATTAAAATGAAAAGTGAAAGTGAAGTCGCTCAGTCGTGTCCGATTCTTAGCGACCCCATGGGCCAGCCTACCAGGCTCCCCATCCATGGGATTTTCCAGGCAAGAGTACTGGAGTGGGGTGCCACCTAGCAAATCCACTGTGGTAGGCTGAATGACAGCTCCTCAAAGATAACATGCATTAATCCGTGGAACCTATGTGTTTTGTCCACTCAGTCGTGTTCATCTGTTTGTGACCCCATGGACTGCAGCCCGCCAGGATTCTCTGTCCATGGATTTTCCAGGCAAGAATACTGGAGGGGTTTGCCATTTCTTCTCTTATGATATTACCCTAAATGCAAAATGACTTTGCAGGAGTAATTCAGTTAACTTTCTTAAAATGGGAGATTGGCCCACATTATCCAATGGGAGCTATCTATTGTCAAATGCATGGCCAAATAAATCAATGATGAAATGGTATCAGATCACACACACACAAAAACATTTTCAGAAGAGTGAGTCAAAAGTCCCAAATGCCTCATTTGTTGAAGAAAGTGGAAAAAAAAGGAAAAAAGAACACCATAAGCTAAGTTCACTATTAAGGGACAGAACAGAAGCATGTGAGCAGGAGCATGTGAGCAGAAGCTCTTAGCAAGAAGAAATAGGCAACAGTCTCAGCATTAGTAAGGGATGACTTCATCTTCCAGCAAGAAATAGTCAGCAGCCCCGGGGCAGACCATGTGTCCTGCATGCATTCTTTTCACAATGCTGTGCTGACTTCAAATTTATTTTGCATTTTGGAGAGTGATATTCTATAAATAAATTGATAAACAAGAGGAAATGTTTTTAAAAGATTACCCCAGTGGCCACTAAATGCAAAGGTTCTTAGGGGAGAGAGGCAAGAAAATCAAGAGAACAGAAGATAGTACAAAAGTGGAAACAGAGAGTGGAGTGATACAGTTTGAGAACAGAGGAAAGGGCCACAAACCAAGGAATACAGGAAGCAACAGAAACTCAAAAAAGAGGTAATGGCATCTCCCCTGAAAGCATGCAGCAGGAAACAGCCTTGCCAAGCTCAGCTGACACCTCAGATTTAGTTTAGTGAAATTGACTTCAGGTTTCTATCTCCATAAACATAATGAATATAAATTTTTGTTGTATTAAGCAACCAAGTTTCTGGTGATTTATTGTAGCCATAATAGGAAACTAATACACTCATGCTGATTCCTGACCCACAGAAACCGTGAAATAATAAATTTGAATTGTTCTAAGCACCAGATTTGTGGTCATTGTTATGCAGCAACAGAAAACACAGTGTCTGTACATAATTGCAGTTATTCCACAATGATATTTAATCTCAAACGCCTTCTGTTCTGTCTCTCATATGACCCAAATTAACTAAATTCAAGCCAAATTAATCAAGTTACAGACCTTTAAAAACAATATACTGTTGCTTGTATGTAACATTCACCAAGCAGAGCATACAATTTTCTTTTTATTTTCTTTTATTAAATGCCATCATTCAATGAAAACTATCTTAATCAGCTTAGACTGCTATAACAAATTACCATAGACTGGATGAATTAAACCACAGACATTTATTTCTCACTGTTCTGGAGGCTGGGATTTCAAGATCAGCATGCCTGCATGGCTGGATTCTGGTGAATGCTCTCTTCCTGATTTATAGGTGACGGTCTTCTGACTGTGTCCTCACATGGAGATGCGAGAGAAAGACAAAAATTTTTTTTCTTTTATTTTAAGGACACTATAACCCCATCATAGAGCTTCATCCCCATAACTCATTACTTCCCAGAGGTCCCATTGTCCTCAGGGGTTGGGGTTTCAGTACATGAATTTTGAGGAGATACAAACATGCACTTAACAAGGACCATTTCTCAGATCCAACTTTCCTAAAACATCATGCCCACACCAGAAACGTTTTAATATTTTTCTTGAGGTATAATTGAATACATTACACATATTTTGAGTGCACAATTTGGTAATTAGTGACATATTTATACACCTGTGAAAATATGACTAAAATTAATGTAGTGAATATATCCATCACCCCCAAAAGTTGCCTCATGCCCTTGTGTAATCCTTCCCTATACATCTTCTTTGCACTGACCCTCCTCAGGTAATCAGTGATCTGCTGTCAAAATAAGTATGCTTAATCCAAAATTTTATGTAAGTGGAGTTATATACTATACTCCTTTGTCTACCTTCCTTCACTCCTTATAATTATTTCAAGATTCATTACATGTTGCTGTATTAGTTTTCTCCCCTAAACAGTACTTTCAGCAAAATGTCCCTAGTTCAGGGAATATTTACGAGTTCAACTGGATCCTCCTCCTTTTGCTATGGCCTGGGCGATACTCTCAGTAAGCTGAAGCAATGTGGGAGGCAGCACTTTTTTTCTTATTTCCAGTGTGAAACTCACTATTTTGGTTCTCATTTCTCAGGGATCACTCCCCTTCCTCACCTGATCTATTGAAAACTGTAGAATATATTAATATTTGTGTTGGATTTTTTCCCCTTTGATTGTTTCAAGCAAGAGAGTCCTTAATATCCCATCTTGGATGAAAGTGGCAGCTCCATTATGAATTCTCATAGAATTTATTACTGTAATCACTCATTTTACATTTACCATTTGCTATTTTGAAAAGATGCTCACCTTTTCATCTATAAGCTAGGAAATATGAGTAAGTCCTTATATTTATTCTAAACCTGTCACCAGTACAGTGCAGGAAAACTCAAAGCGTGTTATATTAGAGACATAAAGGCGATGCAAGGAAAGTGAGCTCTTGTGGAGACGTATGATGTGATTCTTAGAATTACCGATTTTCCCTGGGAAATATCTACCGTTTATGATTTGTTTGAATTTGAGAGTTATAGCAGTGTGTAAATATGGGTACACAGAGAAATCTCCAGAACCAAAGAGCCTGTCTTTGAATTTTGATTTTGTCACTTACCATCTGGATGAATTTTTAAAATTTCTCAAGTCTATCTGTGCCTCAGTTTCCTTATCTATCATGGGGAGAGATGATTAATAAATGAATTTAGCACAAGAAGTTGTGTAAGAATTTGGTAAGTTAACAAAAAAGTAAAGTAATAACAATTGTACCTAAGAATTTTCCTAAGTAAATGTTAAAGTTATTTCTTTAAAAAGCACTTAGAAATGAAAATAGTGCACTAGCTTTGTTTTCTAACGGTTTGTGGCATATCAAAACTTCTGTATCCAAATATGTATTTCTGTGATAAGCTGCCAACTTGGTCTGGCAAATCCGTTAGCGATGCATGCATATGTGCATGCTAAGTCACTTCAGTTGTGTCCCACTCTATGCAACTCTGTAGATTGTATCCTGCCAGGCTCCCCTGTCCATGAGATTCTCCAGGCAAAAATACTGGAGTGAGTTGACATGCCCTCCTCCAGGGGATCGTCCCTAATCCAGGGATTGAACCTGGTGTCTCATAGGTCTCCTGCATTGGCAGGTAGGTTCTTTACCACTAGTGCCTCCTGGGAAGCCCTCCTTTAGTTGTATATGATCATAAAGTTTTAAAGAAGCCTATTTTTGTGATCCTGATGTAAAAACCAAAGGAAACTCGTGTAACTGAAATGCAGTTTGTTGAGTGTCAGTAGAAACTCTCCCACTTATTGCAAGATAAATGTAAAGAGTCTCAATATAAAATGTTCTTTGGAAATTTTGAAAAGAAGTCTTTGAGAAAGGTGTTTTTCCTTCATATTTTTCAGTTCACCCTAGGGATACAATATATGATATCCATTGGTTCCATAGTAACTGAATTTAAGCGGTTTTTAAAGTGACCAGATATGACCCATACAAGACATAAGAATTTCAGCTGTTAATATTGAGGTGAAGCTATGGTTTTAGCTGAATTGGAAACTGAATTACTCCTTACTGTCAGGCAGAACAGTTATTTTTAATGCGTTGGGGTTAAAATCATTGGGAAGACAAGAATCCCAGGGTTATGTCATATCACAGAGAGCTGTCTCGATTGTAGCAAGTGAACAGTTCCATTTTTTACTATCTTTTATATTTTTAAAGCAAAATACATACACTAAAAAGAATAATCCCTATATTAAAAATATTAAGCTGTATGCAGGTATCAAATCTGTAGGCAGCACTGTAAATTATTCTAATAGCACAAGAGAACAAAGTGTTCCAATGATGAACCTTGAGAAAAAGTGGATGGAGTACATGCAAATCCAGGTCCCTGTACTTACAGACATGCATACTATTTAAAAGCGCCTCTTCAGTATGTTTAGCTTGCTGGATTTCATTGCAGGCATTTAATTAAAACATAATTTTTTTTGTTTAAATTTCAAATTATCTCCATTACAGCAGTTTTCCCCCTTGCTTGGGGCAAATATACATTAGTACAGTGCACAAAATACATTTTAGGATATTTTTGCATGTATTTCAAACAGATTTACTGAGAACTATTCTGATCATAACTTTTAGATAAATCAATCAATGTCAATATTAATATAACTTAATTTAGTTTGGCCAAGGCTTATTACCATTACTTTATTATCAAATTGAAGTGAAGCTACCATTTTGGTTCACCAGAACCTAATTACTACTTAGTTTTTAGAACAATTATCTTTCAGTGCTTTGAGGGTAAACCAATAGAAATGCCAAAACTAAAAAGTGTTTATTTCAGCTGTCCCTATACTATGTATTCCATACCAGTAAATAGCCCTTTCTTTCATGGATATGAAGATATGTTGTAGTGATGTGGTATAGCAAGATTATGATTATGTGATAAATTACAGAAAATAGTTTCTACTGACAGTATTTGGTGAGCAGCATTTAGCTTTTTAGTTTTAGGTGTTTTTTTTTTTTAATTTTCTTCCTATTAAAAATAGTAATATGATACTTGGTCTATATGCTTGATATAATGGCTGTTAAAATCAAATAAAACAAAATATATGATAATATTTAAAGAGGTATAGAATTCCAAGGAATACGGGTAATTAGTGTGGTTTGGAGGAGGGGGTTTTATTTATTACTGTGAAATGAATTGTGTCTTCTCTCAAATTCATATGTTGAAGCTCCAATCTCTAATGTTATGTCTTTTAGAGGTGGGGCATTTAGGAGGTAATTAGGTTTAGATGCGGTTGTGAGGTTGAGGTCCTCAAGATGGAATTACCACTAACATCCTCACAAGAAGAAATCAGAGATCTTGCTTGTGTTCTCTCTCTAGATATGCCAAAGAAGTCCATGCACACTGCAGCAAGAAGGCGGCCTTCTGTATAATAGGAAGAGGGCTCTCAATAGAAACCTAATCTTGATCTTGAACTTCCTATTTTCCAGAAGTATGAGAAATAATTTTAATAAAATATAATTTTCATAACCTAGATTTTTGATGGTGAGCATGCTGTAGCACATTCAGAAGTCAAGTTACAGTGTTGTATGTGTGAAACATATACAATGTTATAAACCAGTGTTACCTCAATTAAAAAAATAAGGGAATAATTTTAATAATAAGAGGCCCAGTCTTATTGACTGAATCAATATCCTTGAGACTAGGACCTCTGAGATAAAAGTGATTAGCAGTTACAGCTTTTTCAACTGAGCTATTTTACTTCTTTGGAGACATGTTACTTTTCTATGAGGCTCTACTTAAGCATTTATATAAGGATTGACTGCATTTGGTTAGAGTTACTAGAACCCTACTTATGCCAAATTATTTATCCTATCTTTCAATAGACCCTTTTCAAAGAGGCTGAGGCCATTCGTCTGCTCAGTCATGTCTGACTCTTTGTAACCCCATGGACCGTAGCCTGCGAGGCTCCTCAGTCCATGGTATACTTCCCATTTACGAAGTTTTGACAATATGTGCTTCATCTCAATTTACTCACATGGGAACCAAGAGGAGAAAATCAGCAGTCCAACAAATATGGTGACTCCTACTACTGCTATGCTCAAACTGTATGCTATGTACGCTGTGGGCTTCAAGATGACCAAAATTGTTCCTATAATTGAACTGAATAAACATTGATTATCAATATTAAATCCAAATGTATTTATATTCTCAGTAGCTCTTAACATACATGTGATACAATGGTACTGACTTCATTTTGAATCTCTGCTCAGGAGCTTCTATTACTGAAGGGAAATCTTTCTTCAAATGGATACATATCTTTAGATTTTATGCCCCGAGAGTCATGGGTTTTGAGTTTCACTCAATGTCTTTGCCATGTAGCATAGTGTTGCCCCAGCCTACTTAACCAAGATTTTTGATATGGAAGTCATGCTTATATAACATTATTTATTTGATTTAAAAAGACTTAAGGATGCTACTTTTTAAAAATCAGAGAATATTTTTGAAATCTGATACACTAAACTTTAGTAATTCTTTACTTCATTCTTTTTCTTACCAATTTTATGATCCTTGGAGGAGTAAACCATTAGGATTGTCTTTAAAATGGAAAAATCACATCAGAGGAAAGCTAGTACTTTGCATTCAATGAGAGTTGTTGTTTCTTTATAAAATAACTGAATGAAGTTATAGGTTTTACATTACTATGTATTTCATGCCAATTAATATGATAAAAAATAAAAGACATTGTTAAAGTGCTTAAGAGTTTGTGTGTTGACATAGGTTGTTTCTATATAACATTAAGCATTGAATTAAATATAAAAAGAGCAAGCCTGTTACTTAGAATGGAAGATAAGGAGAGAAGTATCTAAGTATTGAGAAAAGCTGCCATTCAAGATACCTAGTTGCTCTTAAGATTGCTCTAAACATATTTGTTTGCAGCTACATTTGATGGCAAGCTCATCTAAACTGAAAGAGAGTTGACGAGGTTTATTATGTGTAAACCAGATTGAGTGAGTTCCATAATGAGAGACTAGAAGGAAGAGAAAGCAGTTAAGTGTCAATTACCTTTTCAGAGGGCTTCCTTGGGGGCTCACATGGTAGAGTCTACCTACAAAACGGGAGACCTGAGTTCAATCCCTGGATCTGGAAGATGCCCTGGAGAAGGGAATGGCTACCCACTTCAGTATTCTTGCCTGGAGAATTCCATGGCCAGAGGAGCCTGGTGGGCTACAGTCCATGGAGTCACAGAGTCAGAAATAACTAAGTAGCACTTTTACTTTTTCAAGAAATTTGGGTATAATTAAAGAAGAAAAGGCTGAAAGAAAATGCATATTCCGTCAACTTAAAATTTATAAGTAAATGCTCAAAGCTTTAATTTTTTATTTTTTTTTTTGAAATTTTTAGCTGTGTTGGGTCTTTGTTGTATGTGGGCTTTCTTTAATTGCGGAGAGCAGGGGTTACTCGCTAGTTGCAGTGTGCTGGCTTTTCATTAATATGGCTTCTCCTGTTGTGGAATGCTGGCTCTAGGTGCTTGGGCTTTAGTAGTTCCAGCAAGTGGACTCAGTAGTTGCAGCTCATGGGCTCTAGAGCACAGGCTCAGTAGATGAGGTGCACAGGCTTACTTGCCCAGGGGCCTGTGGAATCTTCCCAGTTGTTCAGTCGCTCAGTCATGTCCAACTCTTTGACACCCCATGGACTATAGCTGGTCAGAATTCCCTGTCCTTTGACATCTCCCAGAGCCTGCTCAAATTCATGTCCATTGAGGCAGTGATGCCATCCAACCATCTCATTCTCCGTTGACCCCTTCTCCTCTTGCCTTCAATCCTTCCCAGCTTAGGATATTTCCCAATAAGTCGGCTCTTCACATCAGGTGGCCAAAGTATTGGAACCTCAGTTTCAGCATCACTCCTTCCAATGCATATTAGGACTGAATTCCTTTAAGATTGACTGGTTTGATCTCCTTGTAGTCCAAGGGACGCTCAAAAGTCATCTCCAACACCACAGTTCAAAAGCATCAATTCTTTGATATTCAGCCTTCTTTATGGTCCAACTCTCACATCCATACAGGACTACTGGAAAAACCATAGCTTTGACTAGATGGACCTTTGTTGGCAAAGTAATGTCTCTGCTTTTTAATTTTATTTTTTTTTTATTTTTAAACTTTACAAAATTGTATTAGTTTTGCCAAATATCACAATGAATCTGCCACAGGTATACATGTGTTCCCCATCCTGAGCCCTCCTCCCTCCTCCCTCCCCATACCATCCCTCTGGGTCGTCCCAGTGCACTAGCCCCAAGCATCCAATATTGTGCATCGAACCTGGACTAGCAACTCATTTCATACATGATATTTTACATGTTTTAATGCCATTCTCCCAAATCTTCCCACTCTCTCCCTCTCCCACAGAGTCCATAAGACTGTTCTATAATATGCTGTCTAGGTTGGTCATAGCTTTTCTTCCAAGAAGCAAGCGTCTTTTAATTTCATGGCTGCGGTGACTTTGGAACCCAAGAAAAGAAAGTCTGTCACTGTTTCCATTGTTTCCCCATTTATTTGCCATGAAGTGATGGGACCAGATGCCATGACCTTAGTTTTTTGATTATTGAGTTTTAAGCCAGCTTTTTCACTCTCCTCTTTCACTTTCATCAAGAGGTTCTTTGTTCCTCTTACTTTCTGCCATAAGGGTGGTATCATCTGTATATCTGAGGTTATTGATATTTCTCCTGGCAATCTTGATTCCAACCTGTGCTTCATACATCATGCCATTTTGCATGATGTACTCTGCATATAAGTTAAATAAGCAGGGTGACAATATATAACCTTAACGTACTCCTCTCCCAATTTGGAACCAGTCCTTTGTTCCATGTCTAATTCTAACTGTTGCTTCTTGACCTGCATACATATTTCTCAGGAGACAGGTAAGGTGGTCTGACATTCCCATATCTTTAAGAATTTTCCACAGTTTGTTGTGATCCACACAGTCAAAGGCTTTAGCATAGTCAGTAAAGCAGATGTTTTTCTGGAATTCCTTTGCTTTTTCTATGATCCAGCAGATATTGGCAATTTGATCTTTGGTTCCCAGAGAATCTTCCCAGACCAGGGATCAAACTGGTGTCCCCTGCATTGCAAGGCAAATTCTTAACTACTGGACCACCAAGGAAGCCCTGACACTTTAAATTATTAATAAATAAATGTGAACAACTATCAGCTTGCTTTGCGTGAATTTTCTAGTGATATAATTAAATTTTTAATTGTCTCCATTTCTTGATGGAGATTTTGTAAGGTATAGCCTTGTAAACATTAAGAAAAATTTTTTTTTACCCTAGCTCCAGTTTGTGGTACACATTTTCCACTTCTTGAGATCTCTGTAGGTTCTCAGTGATTACCATTTCCATTTCTATTCTTCTTTGGTTTACATGAAATTATACAATATATTTCTGACCCTGACTATTCCTCCCCCTACTCTGACTTCCATTCTGTCCTCAGAGCTCCTCTCTTCTTTCTATACATTATTCCTCAGTACTCTCTTTCAGTCACAGCTTCATCTAGTATTTTCACTCATGTGATTCCCAAATCTTAAAATCCTATACCCTTGGAGAGATTGGCATGTTAGAAACATGAACTAAAATCTCTAATGATTCTGCTTTCACTAAAGAATATAGATCTGAAAATAAAATGTTGAATACTTGACTCTCTGTCCTTCTTCCAGTTTCCATGAGAGATTCTTGATATTATGCAGAGATCATCATGCCTGTCTAAGGCAATTCTATGATCAGAACTATTTGTAACATTTCTAACTGCCCATATTCTCTGAAAATGAGCTGATGACAGCATCTAATGAGTGTGCTTGACAGTCATCCATTTGGTATTACTGTTTCAGATCAGATCAGATCAGATTAGTCGCTCAGTCATGTCCGACTCTTTGCAACCCCATGAATCGCAGCACGCCAGGCCTCCCTGTCCATCACCAACTCCCGGAGTTCACTCAGACTCACGTCCATCGAGTCAGTGATGCCATCCAGCCATCTCATCCTCTGTCGTCCCCTTCTCCTCCTGCCCCCAATCCCTCCCAGCATCAGAGTCTTTTCCAATGAGTCAACTCTTCGCATGAGGTGGCCAAAGGACTGGAGTTTCAGCTTTAGCATCATTCCTTCCAAAGAAATCCCAGGGCTGATCTCCTTCAGAAGGGACTCGTTGGATCTCCTTGCAGTCCAAGGGACTCACAAGAGTCTTCTCCAACACCACAGTTCAAAAGCATCAATTCTTCGGCGCTCAGCCTTCTTCACAGTCCAACTCTCACATCCATACGTGACCACAGGAAAAACCATAGCCTTGACTAGACGAACCTTTGTTGGCAAAGTAATGTCTCTGCTTTTGAATATGCTATCTAGGTTGGTCATAACTTTCCTTCCAAGGAGTAAGCATCTTTTAATTTCATGGCTGTAGTCACCATCTGCAGTGATTTTGGAGCCCCAAAAAAGTAAGTCTGACACTGTTTTCACTGTTTCCCCATCTATTTCCCATGAAGTGGTGGGACCGGATGCCATGATCTTAGTTTTCTGAATGTTGAGCTTTAAGCCAACTTTTTCACTCTCCACTTTCACCTTCATCAAGAGGCTTTTTAGTTCCTCTTCACTTTCTGCCATAAGGGTGGTGTCATCTGCATATCTGAGGTTATTGATATTTCTCCCAGCAATCTTGATTCCAGCTTATGTTTCTTCCAGTCCAGCGTTTCTCATGATGTACTCTGCATATAGGTTAAATAAACAGGGTGACAATATACAGTCTTGATGAACTCCTTTTCCTATTTGGAACCAGTCTGTTGTTCCATGTCCAGTTCTAACTGTTGCTTCCTGATCTGCATACAAATTTCTCAAGAGGCAGATCAGGTGGTCTGGTATTCCCATCTCTTTCAGAATTCTCCACAGTTTATTGTGATCCACACAGTCAAAGGCTTTGGCATAGTCAATAAAGCAGAAATAGATGTTTTTCTGGAACTCTCTTGCTTTTTCCATGATCCAGTGGATGCTGGCAATTTGATCTCTGGTTCCTCTGCCTTTTCTAAAACCAGCTTGAACTTCAGGAAGTTCACGGTTCACATATTGCGGAAGCCTGGCTTGGAGAATTTTGGGCATTACTTTACTAGAGTGTGAGATGAGTGCAATTGTGCAGTAGTTTGAGCATTCTTTGGCATTGCCTTTCTTAGGGATTGGAATGAAAACTGACCTATTAATAAATCAAAATAACACTCATATAATCTACAAAATGCATGGACAAAGCAATTTTGTGTGTATTTATATCTCCTTAGCCAAATATCAATTGCTAAATTGATAAATGAAATGGCAGTGAGTAATATAGGGTGTGGGTTCTGTTTGTTTTTAAATCTACATAAGAATTGATGCTAATCAAATTAAAAATCTTGGGTAACATGTGTTATAGAGCGTATTAGTAAAGATTTCAGGATTCCCAGTTCATTGTGTGGATAGGAGTTTTTCTTCCTGATTTGTCAGTTTTGTGCCATACCTTCCCCATGTATGTGACCTAGGTCTGTGATCTTTCATATTGAACATATCAGCCATTTATTACCAGCTCTAATTTCCTTTCCAGCTTCCACTGAAAGTAAAAGACTGCTGGCAGATTTTAATTTCATGTTAGACAGCAAAAGACATATCTGCATGATTAAAATGCCAGATTTCTGTATAACTGTTATCAATTATACTAATTAAGAGAAAATTGTAGAGAAATTTGCTCTGAGGAGAACAAAATATATTGTGCTAAAACCTTTCTTAATGCACAACTGTCCACAGGCTATTTTATTTCTCATAGTATAGCTATATTTTGCCAATTTTAAAGCAAAAAATGTCAGAAGACTTGGAAAAAAAGGTAGTCGTAAGGAGAAATAATTGTGAAATTGGTACCTGTGAACATTATGAGTAACTACTTTGGTGTGAATTGAAACAACCTTCACACAAGTACAGGCTGATTAAATAGTTGAATTGACTAATTGTTTTTAAAATATATGCCTAGTTGGACAGCCATTTAAATTCTCTAACAAGCTCCAGAGTTCAGAAAGTTTTTAAGCCTTTTAGGAAAATGAACCTTATGGCTTAACAGTGTTTTTACTAACATTTAGAAAATTACAGTTTAAATTTAAAATAATCAGAGCTGGAAATCAGTATTTAAAGAGACTTTACATACATTTCCTCATTTAATCCTCATTGAAATCCTGCAGGGTACGGGATATCAGAGGATGCTATGAAATTTAAGCAGCTTGTACTGGAGTACAGATTCAAAATCAGGTCATCTAGTTTCAAGTTTATTGTCACCCTCAGCTATTCATTTATGTTTAAGTACCTGGTATACACCAGTACCTGGTAAATATATCATAGGTTGGGAATGGAGGGCACAATTCTAAATAGGTCATTTTTCTTTTTTCACTTTCAAATAGCTCTGAATGTAGCAGATGAGATAAGTAATTAGGTCATGTGATATTTTTAAAGTATCGTATGCAGGGCAAGTATAAGGTGTTTTGATAGAACCTAGAGAGGATATGAAATCTGCATTTAGAGGGGGCACTGAGAAGATGATATCTAAAATGATATATTTTGGTCTTGCTCTAATTAGATCTGTGGAAATTAAAGATCCAGAAGAGTAAGGAGCATGTAAATGCATGTAAAGTAAAAGAAAATGTTGCCTATTAAATGAACTCTGGATAATTCACTATTGGTGGAAATTCAGTACTTTAGTGAGAAGTCATATAAACTGAAGAGATTCTCCAGTCACCAACATTTAGAAATCTCTGGAAATATTTCCGCGTGTCTGAATGACTGAGGAGCAGCATTACCAAGATCGAGTGGGTGTGGGGGAAGATTTTGTTACAGGGACAGTCCAGTACAGTAGGTAATTTTTCTCACTTCAACATGATAATTATGGGCTCCTGAGAAACACAGAGAACAGATCAACAGTCCTGGAGGGTCTAGTAAGGTATTTGGGTTCTCTTTAGAGACACTATTCTGGCCCACTGAAGGGTTTTTAGGAAGAGTGAACACAGTAAGATTTCTGCTTCAAAATTCCCTCTGTTTGCGTTGTGGAAAGTGACTTAGAGGGTGCACAGTTAAACACTAATGCTGTGAAGTACAAGCTGTACCTTGGAATGGGCAAGTCTAAGAGAGCAAGAAAAATGTGGTGAGCACAGACAGAATTTTACTGCCTTGACTCTTTCCACCGGAAAGTGGAGACATTAGCTTCCCTTGAGCAGAGTACATGAAAAGGGAGAAGTGAACTAGAAGTAACCCTAATAACAGTCCCTATAGAGTCTTAGGACTTCCCAGGTGGCGCGAGTGGTAAAGAACCTGCCTGCCAATGCAGGTAGGTATAAGAGACCTGGGTTTGATCCCTGGCTCCAGAAGATCCCCTGGAGGAGGGCACGGCAACCCACTCCAGTATTCTTGCTTGGAGAATTCCCATGGACAGAGAAGCCTGGTGGGCTACAGTCCATAGGATCACAAAGAGTTGGATATGACTGAAGTGACTCAGAGAGAGAGAGAGAGAGAGAGAGAGAGAGAGAAAGTCATAGAGCAAAAGCCACTCCAGAGAACAGTTGCTTTCTCTTTTCCAGGAGCAGACAGCTCTGCAATTCTGCCTCATTAAAGCAAATAAATAAATAAAGATATCTAAAATCTTTGTCTAGTTTAACTTTCTGACATTAGATTTCTGTTTCTGCCACTGAAAAATCTTAATTGATTCACATGGGGATAATCTATCAGAGTATTTCTTGATTCTGAAACATTACTAGAGACAGTGGCTCTCCATTTATATTTTAGCATTTTTATGAAAAAGAAGACACTTTATGGAGCCAAATGTATTAATCCATTTAGTAATTCATCCATGAATCCAAGCATCCATCCATCCATTCAGTATCATTCCAAAAGTATGTGTTGTAGGCACTGGTTAAGCACTAGAGAAACATTTGCTTTTCACAATTTGGTCTTAAGGGCAGATATCTCAGGAATTCATCTGTTTTCAAGGCTAATGTATAAATTTGTTGTTCTTATTTCCTTTACATACTTACTTATTTATACTTTAAGAACTTGTATCTATTATATTTTGAAGCTTGGACTCCAATACCAGAATCCCAAATGTAAAACATAAATTGCATGCATAGAAGTATGTGAATATCTTCTGACTTTGGAACTCCATTTCTATCAAATATCTCTTTAGCTCTTGGAAATACTTTGATTCCACAGAAATAGGAAATTTCTTCATTCTCCCGATGTAAACTGCTTCATTTGCATGACCATTTGAATATGAATATATATATATATATATATATATATATGGTTTTCTTTGTACAATTTAGTAAGTCTGGACCATTTTAAAAGATGGAATGGCTTCAGTAGGTGGTGAAGAGCCTGTTAAAAATATTTTTATTTTACACAGGTGTAACACAGGTGGTACACCCTTTCCTCTCTGCCCCATAGGGTGTAGCTCTAACTACCCTCTAGGGAAGAGAAGGTTGGGTGAACAGCCTTACTATTTCTCCAGCTCAGTAATTTCCTACAGGTACATTCTCTTCAGGAAGGAATTCTTAAGGGAAATGAAGGCTAGTGCATACAAAACGCACTTGCTTCATGGTTCTTCTGTGAGTCATTTCAGCCCAAATCTTATATGTATTTATAGCTGATTGTTTCCTGTCTTTTTTATTTTAATTGAAGGATTCATCTCACTCTCATGAAATTGTTCATTTTTTGATGGAGGAGCCTCAGATGTGCTGCCTTGACTTAATTACTTTGTTTTTATTTATTTATTTATTTATTTATTTATTTTATTTTTACTTTGTTCTTAAAGACACAAGTTTTCACATATAGAATCTCAGAGAGTTCCTACAAAGATACACAGTCATCCACATTTACAGATTAACAACTGGCTTTGTTATGCTCAGAAAATCCTGTTTCCTAATAAAGCTGCATCAAAATAGTTAAAAATACAAGATGAGATGTCTAAATCGCTTCTGATTTTTTACCTAATTTTAAGAAATTAGGCAGCTGGCGGGTAATTCACAACCAGAGGTTACTTCAATCCGTTGTACCACCCCATGGAGAGGCAGAGTTTCTTTTGAGTTTTAAATATAACAAAATGTCTTTTGAGTCTAGACTGGGTGAAGGAGAGCGAGAGATCTAGAAGGATTCTATTGCTTCTGTCTTGAAACCCTGGATGAATATGTTAGGGATACTTTACCTCTCCATATCTAATTTTCAAACTCACCACCCAACTCTGGCACCAGAAGACCAACTTTTACTAACTTCATCAATGACCTTTTCTTTAACCCTAGCCTCCTGTGGAATCTGGTTAATAGAAGCCATAATAGGAAAGGGTGTGTCAGGAGAGTGAAGCAGAGATACTTGGTACCTGGTTGTCTCTCTACCTGGTCACGGATTGCCCTTTTCTGAGTTCCTCTGGAGAAGTCCATAGTTTCTGTTGATCAATACTCCCTTGTAGCTGCTACAGACCCACTTCAGGCCATTGTGTTTCATAAGTTGTCCTGCCTCTCTGGGTCAAATAATGTTGAGGACTCCCTGCTTCTGCTTAGCTCTGGGTGCTTCAATATGGCGCTTACTCTTTGAATCTGTCATGTTTATTAACTGACCTTGTATTGAAGTCTCCTAAATTACTACATCTGAATATGGCATTGTTTCCTGTTGTGATCCTTGCTGATACCAATGTTCATCCTACTTCATATTTAACGGCTACTTAATAGAGTAAAAAATAAAAGAACCACACTTACCTGGAGAAGGTAGAGCTGTTTAGACTTGTTAACTTTACATGTCTGACAAGAATCCCAGAAGTCAGATGTCTGACAAGTATTTCTATAGAAATGGAAGTGAAAAGAAGTATTTGGGATGTGTAGGGTAAGGAAGTTAGAGACGGCGAGGTTCGGAAAAAGAGCGAGACTGGCACTTTACAGGAACAGATCACCTTTAATGAGGCGAGAAGAGGCAGCAGTCAGATTAGTGAGCTGCTGCACTAACCCAAGAAAAGAGTAAGTATATATAGGCATATATGTGGAAATCTGTCTTAAGGAGGCCTGTTCTCCAAGGTTGTTCAGAGTAGTTATCTCTTAAATGGCTGGGGCAAGGAATTCTGGAGATTGGCCAGAGGCTGGGACCGGATGGGAGCTGGGCGTAATCAACCTTAATGTCCATTTTTTTCTTCCCATGAGAGAGTTCTTTGTTTTGCATAGAATGGTGGGGAGGACCCGGAGGGGAGTTTTAACTCCAGGCTATTTTGAGCTGTGTAAACTTTCCATCAGGATGAATATTTGATTTGGAGATCTAATGAACTTTATGAACTTGGAAGAATCTTAGCTTCATTTAACAATGCATAAAATTAAGGTGAAGTCTTGGTTATTTTCTTTGTACTTCATCTTTGTGACACTTTATTTTCATTCTATAGAGCTAATTAGAAAAGCAGGAACTTGAGACCCAGAAATTTCAAAGCCAGAAACCTTATGTGAAACATCTTATTTTGTGCTAAACCTGTTATTTATATCAAATATACAATATAATCTCTTCAAGGGAAACCTCATCTTCCCCTGAGACATATTAACCCTTTAAAACATAGAATGTATACACAACATATATTATTAAATCACTGAAATATGTGATACATTTTAGGCAGAATATAACTAAGTAATACATTTTCTTTGTTTGTAGCATTCTCCTAATACTAAAATTTAAAAAACATATGACTATTTCTCTATTACTCTGTGCATTGAATCTATAGTACCAATGGTATGTGAATGGGAACCAAAGTGATCTGAAAAAGACACCTGAATGAAACACACACATATGTATGTATGCTGCCACGTCGCGTCAGTCGTGTCCAACTCTGTGCGACCCCATAGACGGCAGCCCACCAGGCTCCTCTGTCCCTGGGATTCTCCAGGCAAGAACACTGGAATGGGTTGCCATTTCCTTCTCCAATGCATGAAAGTGAAAGTGAAAGTGAAGTCACTCAGTCGTGTCCGACTCTTAGCAGCCCCATGGAGTGTAGCCTAGCAGGCTCCTCCGTTCATGGGATTTTCCAAGCAAGAGTACTGGAGTGGGGTGCCATCGCCTTGTACGTATATATGTATGTATTTATGTGTGTATATATATATATTTTTTCTGTACAATTGAGCTTTTCCCTTAGGTGATTAAATATTTATAGGTAAAATGTTATACCTTGATTTTGAAAATAACTCATCATCTATGCACACTATTTATGAAGTTGAAAGATTTAATGCTATTTTTATTAATAAAGTTCTAGAGTGGTTACTATCTTTCTGTATTTTTTTAGCAGTTGTATAAAAGTCTCTGAATAAGTGTTCACTTTCTCTGCTAAGGAATATTAGTCCTTTTTCTCCTGTGATAATCCTGCATAACAAACATCTGCACCCAAACCTCAATGACTTAAAATGATTATTTCTTTAAACCTCAGTTGCCTACAGGTCAGCTATCTCAACTGGGATATGCTGTGCTAAACTGGACCACAAGCTTTTGGTCCATGTGTTTACATTCTGATAGTCTGGCTGAAGCAACAAAGGGCTTTTCAGGGGAAGCATTTTCAGGGGAAGAAGTGGAAGCAGAAATACATAGTGTTACTCTGTTAAGGTGCCAACTCAATAATGACAGTCTGTCACTTTTCCATTGGTTAAATCAAATCACATGGCTATGTCTGATACTATTTATGGAAGTTTTTAACCTAAAATAAATAGATGGCAGATATTTCTCCAGAAAAGGTGAGTTTCCTTGGCATTAGACGAGAGTTGCATTTCACAGTCTGTAATTATGGAAAGTCATATGTTAGTCTGTATCATGACCAGGGAAGGAGAACACCTTTAGAAACTGAAAAAGGAAGTTGGGAGGGCTAAGGCAAACAAAATCCAGGGCTTCTCTTTGGCTGAGCCCTTGCTAGGAAAGAAGAGTCTTCTCTCTGTTGGGCTCTACTATCGTGGCAGATTGTGAGAACTCACCCTTCTGGTCTCCTGACTTTATTTAAATGAAGTTTCTGTTTTTGTTTGTTTGTTTCATTTTGTTTTGTTTTGTTGTTTGTTTCTTATAAAGCACACTATAAATAAATCTTGCCAGTCACTTGGAGGAAAGGAAAAATTTATTGACAAATAATATAATCTTCCAATAAGGTTTGTGTTCTCAGTTTTAGCTAATCAGTATGTATTATGCTTTTTTAGGCTTCTGAAAATTTTAGAAGGGAGTGTACAGTTTGAGGTAAATCATGTGTGAATGCTTAATAAATAAACTTAAGCCTACAAGAAGACCCAAGAACACAGTACAATTAAGAATAAATTCAGGATAAGTACATCAAATGAATAAAGAGAAGAATATAGTAACTGCACTCATTAATTGCCATAATAAATAAAAGGATAAACCTTAGTAAAGATAAATATTCAAAGATGAGGAGAACATTTTGTTGAATTAAACACAGGAAAAAATTTTGGAAGGTATTATGTTGAGTTACTTTTAAATATATAATTGAAAAACTATAAAAGAATAAATCAATGCTGTTGTTCATATTTGGTTCCCTAATTAGTAATCTTATGGGGCTTTTTAAAGAAGAATCGCAGAATTGCAAGAGTCCTTAGATGATGTGAGAACCTCATGCAGTTGTGTAGGAATAAAAGCGAATGAATCATTGTGTATGCTGCTGCTGCTTAGTCGTTCAGTCGTGTCCGACTCTTTGCAACCTCCTGGACTACAGCCTGACAGTCTCCTTTGTCCATGGGGATTCTCCAGGCAGGAATACTGGAGTAGGTTGCCATTTCCTTCTCCAATCATTGTGTATAGCAAAGCCATTTTTGTGAGTGTAAAATATCTGACATCTTCAAGGATAATTTCTCTGCCTTGATTCAGGCACTGTTCCTGGGTCGTCCTTTTGTATTCTAAGTTAAAAGTAAGTTTTATTTTGCCTTTTGCCAATTATATAACACAGTCTTCAAACATTATTTACTCTTTAGATATTTTAAATTGCATCAAATAAAACACATTGGTTTCCCAATTTTTAACTTGGTATTTCTAAGACATCATTTAGAACAAGAAGAGAAATTTGACAGTTAAATGCTTGAGAAACTCATTGAGGGAAAGTTTATCGTTGTTGTTCTTTTTATTTATTTTTTTTTTATTTTTTTATTTTTTTTAATTTTATTTTATTTTTAAACTTTACATAACTGTATTAGATTTGCCAAATATCAAAATGAATCCGCCACAGGTATACATGTGTTCCCCCTCCTGAACCCTCTTCCCTCCTCCCTCCCCATTCCATCCCTCTGGGTCGTCCCATTCTTTTTAACTTATTCAATATTTGTTTCATTTAGTGACTGTTATGTTAAAAGGGGAGAAAATTGTTTCATTCAATGTGTTTTATTGTAAAAAGGAATATGTTTCATACCTTTAAAAGACAAAAGAAGATCATGCAACCCATAATATTTTTATGTATGATAACTTAGAACAATCTAAAATAAAATCAAATGTTATATTATGGAACAGTTTTTAAAATCATTTATATTAATATTTTCAGAGGCAATAATATTGGATTAAAAACTATGTGGATCCAAATAACAGATATGAAGTGTATGTGTTAAGGTTACTTGTTTTGACTTCATGTAATTAAGAATAAAATAGGATTGACATTTCTTTTCAAGAGAAAATTTCCTTATGGAAGACCATCAAGACATTGTGGTTTTTCTGATATCTTCTAAAAACTAAGAAACTAAATATATAAATGTTAGTAAAACATTCATTGGCATTTCATTATAATGACAGAATTCTCTAGGAGATGCACTGTGCAGATATACTTATGTACACAAACTAAGAAATTAGGAGAGAAGGTGTACACTATGCCTTATACTAAAATGAGATAAGTGGTAAAAAAAAGAAAAGGGCAGGGTAGAGTGATATTAAGTATAAAATATGGGGTGAAATTTCTAAATTAGTAAGCCAGAATGTCTCACTGAAAATGGGAATTTTTAAAATAAGGATCTGAAGGAAATGCAAATATGTGTGGAAAGAGCATCCCAGGCAAAGACCGTAGTAAGGGCAGATACCTGATGGTGGGTGAGTAGGTGGCACATTTGAAAATTATGGAGGAGGAATAAGGAAGAATAATGAGAAGAATTGTGGTAGATGAGGTCTGTGAGGGAGCCAGGATTATATTATATGTGGTTTTACGGGTAAAATCAAAGATTTCAACATTAAATTGAGAGGTAAAACAATTATCAATGAAAGCGTTTTAGGCAGAGTGGAGTACAAATCTAACCTAAGTTTTTCTGGGATCATGCTGGCTTCTCATTTAAAATAGACTGAAAGATCAAGGGAGGAGAAAAGGGAAAATTGCTAGAGCAATGCCCTTAAGAAAGAAAGAAGGATGGAATTGAGCACATAGTGAGAAAAGTGTGTTTACTTGGAGTGCAGTCCATCCTAATAACAGAAGAGATGTTGGAATATTCAAGCAGCGATGCAAGAAAATAGATGTGAAGGGGCAGGTGGTGAATGACATTTCTCTCTTTTTTTTCTGGTTATTTTTAAGTAACATATAAACAATGATCACAAGCTAAAAATGGAAAAAAAGGAGAAGTTTGAGGCAAAGGGTGTGGTATAAAATAGTCCTATAGCACAGAAAAGAGTGAATGGACTAGGGAAATATAGTTTTGAGTCAGTGCTCATGAGCTTATTGATGTCCATCTAGATGGTTTGGAATTTCCTCCAGGCTGCTCCAGTGGGGTAGGTACAGGTGTAAGGAAGATGGAGAATTGGATTTAACTATGGTTCTGGTTTAGCCTAAAGAGTGAAGAGTAAACAAATATAGTTAAAAAAAGGAGTTCATGCTGCAGTTAAGTGAGTGATTTTATAATGATTAACAGTGAAATATAAGTTTGATAAGAGAAGTGCAGATTGAGGGGTTAGAGATAAATAAAAATGGTAAAGTCTCTCTGGCTTCATACTATTGTTGTATATTGACTTTTTAAGGGAGTGAACTGGAAAGATAGAAAATTGTAGTAAGATATGTTTAATGGTGACTACAGCCACAAAATTAAAAGATGCTTGGAAGGACTGATGCTGAAGCTACAATACTTTGGGCACATTGATTCAAAGAGCTAACTCACTGGAAAAGACCCTGATGCTGAGAAAGATTGAGGGCAGAAGGGAGAAAGGGTGACCGAAGATGAGATGGTTGGATAGCATAACCAACTCAGTGGATATGAGTTGGAGCAAACTCTGGGAGATAGTGAAGGACAAGGAAGACTTGTGTGCTGCAGTTTATGGGGTGGCAAAGAGTCGGGTATGACTTAGTGACTGAATAACAACAGTGAACAACAACAAATGTTTGAAACCGAGGTTTGAGGAGAGTGATTGTGGTTAGTAAAGACGAAATCATATATGCTATTGTAGAGTGATTTTGGGAATTACCGTGGGGACCAAGATGACTGAGAAGAATGAAGAGGCTAGGTCTTGGAGTTTGAATTCACCACTACAGAGGTGGTATTGGAGATAGTTCAAGAAAGCCAGGAGCTAACCAGTAAAGAAAATAAAAGAGGTGACCTATGTGATTTTTAGATGATAGCAACAAAGGGAGGTGTTTTATAGAGGAAGAATATACAATTGTCTGGAATAGGATGATGAATACAAAAAGGGCACTTACCCTACTTTAAGTCTCAGACTTCTTTTGTAGAAGGAGAAATGTCATCGGGAAATAACTAGGTTTAAGTTAACACCTAAACATTCTAGGGAGAAGAATTTTAGGAAGATTTTTAGGATATAGTCAAGTTTGCTCATGATTGAACTTTAGAGAAAAAGAAAATAATGAATGGTGGATGGATAAACATTCAGATTCAGAAATGATCTGAAGTAGGAAGATACTTCAGAGATCATTCAATCTAAATTTTTTATGTGTTGAAGTCTCTTCACAATATAACTAATAATAAACCAGTCTCTATTTGAACATTTCCAGTGACTGATTCCTTACAGGCAACCCGTTCCAAAAATGAGAATTTTTTTTTAATGTTCAAAGATATTTCCATTTGTTTGAAAATTAAATAAAATTTATACAGAATAGATTCCTTAAAATTAGGACTCACCCATGCTACTCTCAGACTATTACGTTTGGTCCCTCTTTTGATCATCAGATTTTAACTCTGGATGGTGTGCTCTTCCACGTGTCCTCCCTTTCTGAGACAGGATACTTACGGACCTTCTGGTTACTTGTTTCAACACGTTGATAGTTTAAACAGCTAAGCACCCTAACAGTTACCACCATTTCAAAGCAGCTTTAATGAGAAGGTGCCCAAGTTATTGATATCCAGTTGTTTCACTACTCATCAGTTGCCTTCGACTTTTATATTCTTCCTCCATGCCTGACTTCTCTTTCTGGTTGTACCATATTTGCTATCACTCTTTTAAAAATATTCTTGTCTCCCTTGCTCTAATTTCATACACACTTGTCAAGATGCAGCTTTGGGCAGATCCATCTTTGTGCCTGTATCCCAACAGCTAAACATCATGCTGTATACCGGAAGCACTAAAGTTACATTTTCACCAAACTCAATGGACTTTGCACAATTCATTCAAGAAACAGTGTATCTCCAGAAAGTTTTAGTCTATCTATTTCCACTATGAAATCTCGTCTATCCACTCTACTTAAATCTTGACTTCTTTTTTTCCTCCACTAATCACAAGCCTATGGCTTCACATCTCCCCAGAGTGAAAACTCCAGATAGCAACTACTTAGTATTTTTGCTACTATTTCTAAACACTGTCCTAATGCCTCCTGTTCCCATTACAATGAAGAAAGCACTGCTCCAATTTAAATCCAGTCCCTCACATGTATTTCTTTGCTCCTGCTGCACTTCTGGCTGTCTCCTGATATATTTAACTTCTTGATTTGTCCTATATATTTTCTCTGATCAGTCAAACATGATCTAATATCTATAATCTTAAATAAAACAAAACAAGACTTTCCTTGGCCTCATATGCCCCTTTAGATATTATTTTAATCTGTTTTTTGTTTCCTATTTCCCTTCATAACCAGTTTTTCAAGAGTTGTGTGTATGTGTGTGTTTTACAGATATTACTTCAATTTTTTTTACCTTCTAGCTGATCTTTCTACCCTCGTCATTCTAGGATTCTGCTTGCAGGGTCACTAATTAATAGCTTATTGCTGAATTCACCATGTTTCCATCCTAAGTTAGTCGGCAGCTGTATTTTACACAGTTGATCACTACTTTCTTCCTGATAGATCTTTGTGGAGATCAAGAGGATGTGTAGTGGATACATATTCTCAGGCTCTAAAATTCAAGTGATAATATAATATGCCATTAGTTTAATTTTATCATAACCAGATTTAGCTTGTGAGTTACCATTCTGCTTGATAGTGAAAAATGTTAACTGAATCAAGTCTAAGTGAATTTAATTGCTTCAGGGTATTCCCAAGGCCAGGTTTTAATTCAATCAAATCAGAGTTGCTGTTCCCCCTCCTTCCTTTCTTCCTGCTGCTGCAAAGTTGCTTCAGTCGTGTCCAACTCTGTGTGACCCCATAGATGGCAGCCCACCAGGCTCCCCCGTCTCTGGGATTCTCCAGGTAAGAACACTGGAGTGGGTTGCCATTTCCTTCTCCAATGCATGAAAGTGAAAAGTGAAAGTGAAGTCACTCAGTCGTGTCCAAAAGTCCTATCCTTTCTTCCTGGATAGATTTAATTTCCGAAAAGTTTTCATAATACAATATCAGATGGTGAGACATCTGGGCTTCAGCCTTCCTTTGTCCTACACTGACATCTGTTGCAATGTACAATCAAGTCCCCTCTCCCCACCACATTGGCATCTGTTGAGGTTTCTCTATTCCCACTTGGTTCCTTGACATACATCCTGCACAGCTCTTTGTTATAATTTACTCTCATCATGACCACAGATCCCTTCAACATCTGTCTGTTTTCTCTTTCTCAGCCAAGTGTCTTGTTATCAGTGACAAAGGAAATCCTGTTGTTTTCTCTTGTTACTCAGGGGCCACAGGAGACTTGCTATGGCTGCCTTGTGCCTTCTCCTTCTCTAGGAGCAAAGAAACCTCTCAACCCTCTGACTCCTATTTTCAATTGGTTACTGGGGAATCCTAAAATTGTATTTTTCTCACATTATTTCAGAAAAGCTTAAGAGTGAATGCATTCTTTATTCCTGGAACTTCAAACCATTTAGTACCTTCTGTAAATACCCCTTTTACTTTGTATTGATTTAAGAGCAGAAAAGAGTCATAAAACTTCCCTTTAGGCATAAACCAGGGTGTAAATGCTTATGTCCAATACATTGTTCAACATTTCTCTGTACCAAAGCAAATAAGTATTCTTTTTATTCTAATAAAGAGAAAGAGGGATTTACTCTTTTTATTCCTCCAACTCTTTGTCTGTTTTATCAGTAAGATAGCTTTCATTAAAACAGAACCCAGGAATTTACCATCTCTACATGTAGGTTGCTGTTTTCACTTTATCTCAGCTTGCTTTTTTGGGGAAAAAAGGACCACATGTTAAAAGTCAAGATATTTTATAAAGATTAGAGTAAGAGACTTACAATTCTATAGCATAGCAGAATGGGTAATATACCTATCTCTTTGGCTTGGGGAAAATATTAATATTATAAATGCTGAGTAGATTAACACATTTTGATGCATTGATGAGCTAAGTGAAAAGTAAGGAATACTCTAAGGCAAAACTAAATGAAAAGAGAAAAGTGGTAAGTAGAATGCTAACTTCCATTTTGAGAGCAATAGGAAACTTTTGTGAATTTGAGCTTAATTTTCATAGATTTCCAGAACACAGAGAACAGAGAGATAAATCCAGTAGTTGCTTAAATTAGGAAGGCTAAAAGAATATAAAGCTAGCATCCACCAAATTGGCCAGTCCCTTGATTTAAGTGTAAAATATATATAAATGTACATTTCTGGATAGTGTTACAAGATGTTATTTCTATCTTGAATTCTAGTAATAGTGCTGAATGACAGGGGAAAATGATTATTCTAGTTGAAAACAATCCTAATATTGGACTGTAGCCTGAATTATGTGATGTGAAAAACTTCATTGCAATACTGCAGTGATCGTAGGTTGGTATAGCCCCCAGTCACCTGACAGAAACAATTGTAAATTTTCTTTGGAATAACCTGTTTTCAGTCTAAGCCACAAATAATTACCACAAATAAAATTTTAAGAAATATAAATTCATAATAAAAACAAAATACCCAAAGAAATAAGGCATCACAAGCTAGAGTCTGCAGAAATCGTGTGTGTATTAGCTGCTTATTCATGTCCGACTTTTTGCAACCCCATGGACTATAGCCTGCCAGGCTTCTCTGTCCATGGGGATTCCCCAGGCAAGAATGCTGGAGTGGGATGCCATGCCCTCCTCCGTGGAAACTTCTCAACCCAGGGATCCAACCCAGGTCTCCTGAATGGCAGGCAGATTCTTTACCATCTGAGCCACCAGGGAAGACTTAACAAAGGACTGAAGACTTAACTTCAGTTCTTAACTGAGAAGACTTAACAAAGGACTCAAGAGAATGGTTTGATATTGAAACTATTCTTTTAGGTCAAGGTCCCTAGAAACAGACTCACATAAACACTTGTATGCAAGAGATTTATTTGGGTGTCTTCTTTGAGGAGGGTGAACATTTGCAGGGCAGTACAAAAAAAGCCCGACTGAGTGATAGGGTTTGCAATAGAAGCCTTAACTGATCTTATAAACTCTGGACCCAATCCTAAAATTACTATTAAAAAAAAACATACTTTAGTGTTTCTGTTATATAAAACAATGGCCACTCTCTAGATTGAATATAATGGTTATAAGTGGGAAATGAGATCATAAACATGAAAATTCTATAGTAATTCCAAAACTTCTACTGAACAGGTTATCATGGCCATCTATCTAGAAATCAAAAGAACAGTCACTGGAGACAGAAAATCTCAATTTATTTCTTTTTTTTTTAAATTTTATTTTATTTTTAAACTTTACATAATTGTATTAGTTTTGCCAAATATCAAAATGAATCCACCACAGATATACATGTGTTCCCCATCCTGAACCCTTCTCCCTCCTCCATCCCCATACCAGCCCTCTCGGTCATCCCAGTGCACCAGCCCCAAGCATCCAGTATCGTGCATCGAACCTGGACTGGCAACTCGTTTCATACGTGATATTTTACATGTTTCAATGCCATTCTCCCAAATCTTCCCACCCTCTCCCTCTCCCACAGAGTCCATAAGACTGTTCTATACATCAGTGTCTCTTTTGCTGTCTCGTACACAGGGTTATTGTTACCATCTTTCTAAATTCCATATATATGCGTTAGTATACTGTATTGGTGTTTTTCTTTCTGGCTTACTTCACTCTGTATAATAGGCTCCAGTTTCATCCACCTCATTAGAACTGATTCAAATGTATTCTTTTTAATGGCTGAGTAATACTCCATTGTGTATATGTACCACAGCTTTCTTATCCATTCATCTGCTGATGGACATCTAGGTTGCTTCCATGTCCTGGCTATTATAAACAGTGCTGCGATGAACATTGGGGTACATGTGTCTCTTTCCCTTCTGGTTTCCTCAGTGTGTATGCCCAGCAGTGGGATTGCTGGATCATAAGGCAGGTCTATTTCCAGTTTTTTAAGGAATCTCCACACTGTTCTCCATAGTGGCTGTACTAGTCTGCATTCCCACCAACAGTGTAAGAGGGTTCCTTTTTCTCCACACCCTCTCCAGCATTTATTATTTGTAGACTTTTGGATCGCAGCCATTCTGACTGGTGTGAAATGGTACCTCATAGTGGTTTTGATTTGCATTTCTCTGATAATGAGTGATGTTGAGCATCTTTTCATGTGTTTGTTAGCCATCTGTATGTCTTCTTTGGAGAAATGTCTATTTAGTTCTTTGGCCCATTTTTTGATTGGGTCATTTATTTTTCTGGAGTTGAGCTGTAGGAGTTGCTTGTATATTCTCGAGATTAGTTGTTTGTCAGTTGCTTCATTTGCTATTATCTTCTCCCATTCTGAAGGCTGTCTTTTCACCTTGCTAATAGTTTCCTTTGATGTGCAGAAGCTTTTAAGGTTAATTAGGTCCTATTTGTTTATTTTTGCTTTTATTTCCAATATTCTGGGAGGTGGGTCATAGAGGATCCTGCTGTGATGTATGTCAGAGAGTTTTTTGCCTATGTTCTCCTCTAGGAGTTTTATAGTTTCTGGTCTTACGTCAATTTATTTCTGATTGACACTCACTAGATGGTGGACCAAAGGTAAACCACTTTCTCTCTAGGCCTCAGTTTTCTCTCATCTAGAGTGGAAAGGAATAAAAATTACTTTGTAGCTTTGCTGTGGAGGACTAAATAAGGTGAACTTATCTAGAGATTAAGTATAGCATTTACTCTCCAGATAAACTTATTATATAGCAATAGTTTATTAAATATTATCTGGTATAACAAAAGTACTTTAAAAAAAAAAAGAGGAGGATCATAGTCATAATCCCTAACTTAGCATCTGTCTCACTTTTATGATATTTATGATATGCTATTTAATCCCCTGTCCCCAAGATATTTTCTGATCATGGCACATGCAGAGCCTAACTCCCACTCTAAAAGCAAAATAATATTTTAATGAAGCTTGCCTTTACTGGAATATACACATTCTGCAACAGCATGAAATCCTTGTCTTTTTCTCTGACTCTGTATACATTTTACAGGCGAATATGGACTTCCCAGATAGGGGTAAAGAATCCACTTGCCAATGCAGGAGATGTAGAAAACATGGATTTTATTCCTGGGTAAGGAAGATTCCCTGGAGGAGGGCATGGCAACCCAATCCAGTATTCTTGCCTGGAGAATCCCATGGACAGAGGAGCCTGGCAGACTACCGACCATAGTGTCACAAAGAGGTGAACATGACTCATATGACTTGGAGAAAAGGAGAAAAGGAAAGATATAAGCATCTGAATGGAGAGTTCCAAAGAATAGCAAGAAGAGATAAGAAAGCCTTCCTCAGCGATTAATGCAAAGAAATAGAAGAAAACAACAGAATGGGAAAGACTAGAGATCTCTTCAAGAAAATTAGAGATACCAAGGGAACATTTCATGCAAAGATGGGCTCAATAAAGGACAGAAATTGTATGGACCTAACAGAAGCAGAAGATATTAAGAAGAGGTGGCAAGAATACACAGAAGAACTGTACAAAAAAGATCTTCATGACCCAGATAATCACAATGGTGTGATCAACTCACCTAGAGCCAGACATCCTGGAATGTGAAGTCAAGTAGGCCTTAGAAAGCATCACTAGGAACAAAGCTAGTGGAGGTGATGGAATTCCAGTTGAGCTATTTCAAATCCTGAAAGATGATGCTGTGAAAGTGCTGCACTCAATATGCAAGCAAATTTTGAAAACTCATCTGTGGCCACAGGACTGGAAAAAGTCAGCTTTCATTCCAATCCCAAAGAAAGGCAATGCCAAAGAATTGTCAAACTACCACACAATTGCACTCATCTCACATGCTAGTAAAGTAATGCTTAAAATTCTCCAAGCCAGGCTTCAGCAATACGTGAACCGTGAACTTCCAGATGTTCAAGCTGGTTTTAGAAAATGCAGAGAAACCAGAGATCAAATTGCCAGCATCTGCTGGATCATGGAAAAAGCAAGAGAGTTCCAGAAAAACATTAATTTCTGCTTTATTGACTATGCCAAAGCCTTTGACTGTGTGGATCACAATAAACTGTGGAAAATTCTGAAAGAGATGGGAATACCAGACCACTTGACCTGCCTCTTGAGAAATTTGTATGCAGGTTAGGAAGCAACAGTTAGAACTGGACATGGAACAACAGACTGGTTCCAAATAGGAAAAGGAGGACGTCAAGGCTGTATATTGTCACCCTGTTTATTTAACTTATATGCAGAGTACATCATGAGAAACACTGGACTGGAAGAAACACAAACTGGAATCAAGATTGCCGGGAGAAATATCAATAACCTCAGATATGCAGATGACACCACCCTTATGGCAGAAAGTGAAGAAGAACTCAGAAGCCTCTTGATGAAAGTGAAAGTGGAGAGTGAAAAAGTTGGCTTAAAGCTCAACATTCAGAAGACTAAGATCATGGCATCTGGTCCCATCACTTCATGGCAGGTAGATGGGGAAACAGTGGAAACAGTGTCAGACTTTATTTTTTGGGGCTCCAAAATCATGGCAGATGGTGACTGCAGCCATGAAATTAAAAGACTCTAACTCCTTGGAAGGAAAGTTATGACCAACCTAGATAGCATATTGAAAGCAGAGATATTACCTGCCAACAAAGGTCCATCTAGTCAAGGCTATGGTTTTTCCAGTGGTCATGTATGGACGTGAGAGTTGGACTGTGAGAAAGCTGAGCACCGAAGAATTGATGCTTTTGAACTGTGGTGTTGGAGAAGACTCTTGGAAGTCCCTTGGACTGCAAGGAGATCCAACGAGTCCATTCTGAAGGAGATCAGCCCTGGGTGTTCATTGGAAGGACTGATGCTAAAGCTGAAACTCCAATACTTTGGCTACTTCATGTGAAGAGTTGACACATTGGAAAAGACTCTGATGCTGGGAGGGATTGGGGGCAAGAGGAGAAGGGGACGACAGAGGATGAGATGGTTGGATGGCATCACAGACTCGATGGACGTGATTTTGAGTGAACTCTGGTAGTTGGTGATGGACAGGGAGGCCTGCCGTGCTGCAGTTCATGGGGTCACAGAGTCGGACACGACTGAACGACTGAACTGAACTGAAATGACTTGGCATGCATGCACAGGAGAATATAAATGCTCATCGTACTTTTGTTATGGCAACATATCCCCATAAAGTTATGGTGGTTTTGTATTAGAGAAAAGGAATGGATGCTTACAACAAAAATGAAAAAAAGAAAAAGAAAAGTTCTACTTGTATAATGATGAATAAAACAATCATAGGAAAAGATAGAAATGGGTTATTCAAAAACAAAAGAAGATTCAATGTTTATGTGCTGAGGATTTCAAAAGAAAATTTTAAACCTGGTCATGATGAAAGGGCTAGTTTTCTAAGCTAGAGAATTTATATAGGAGAACTGCAGGAGGTAAAGTTGATAAATTAACATTACCATGCTGATTAAGATTAGTGGGTCATTATTAGATTAGACAGTAAAGAATCCACCTGCAATGTGGGAGACCTGGGTTTGTTTCCTGGGTTGGGAAGAAGCTTGGAGGAGGGCATGGCAATCCATTCCAGTATTCTTGCCTGGAAAATTCCATGGACAGAGGAGCCTTGCATACTATAGCCATAGGGTCACAAAGAGTTGGACATGACTGAAGCAACTTAGCACACATGCATACACAGGAAAATATAAATGCTCATCCTACTTTTGTTATGGCAACACAGCATATATTTGCAAGGTGATAAAAGTCCTTAGACTAAGCATTTTAGCATATATTTGGGTTGATTCATTTTATTTTACTACTGTATTTACAAAACAAGTATAACACTGAGATTTTTATTTGCAAAAACATTCATGGTTAATCAAATAACACTGGAAAATATGTTTTGTGTCTGTGCTCTGAAAAGACTATATATGAGGTTCTTCTTGTGTGTGTTGTAGTTGTTTTTCCACACTTAGAACATGCCAAAGTGCAATTGTTTCTTTGAATAAAATTCCTTTATCTTGGGTCCTTGAAAAGAGCAAAATCACCACTAATTTTAATGGCTCAAATTTTCAAGCTATCCAGTTGCAATGGAAATAAATCTCATATAGAATCTGATCCATGGGTTGATTGCTTTACAGCAATAAACAAGTCTTAAAAATCCACACTGTAATGTCAATTTGCAATGCTTGTGCTTCAAAGAATATTTGAGGCACATGTGATTTATTTTTCAATCATCTGAGATTTAACAAAGACTATTCCATGATTAATCTAAAAAAATCAAGAGGTAATTTATTTTTATGAATTTTAGTTGAACAGCAAAAGCATATCATTTCTAAAGGTGCTATTAGGAACAACAGTAAAACAACCAGCTATTGAAGTATGTATACAGTGAATATTTTAAATTACAAAGGAAAAAAAAGCAACACAGGGGGAAAAACTAATGCAGATCTCTGTTGACGTTTTAGGTAATGATTTCATGAATGTTAAATAGATGGAAGTGATGTATCACATGTTTTCAAGGCTTTATTATGAGATTGAAAGTGAAAGTGTTAGTTGATCAGTCATGTCTGACTCTTTGCGACCCCTTCGACTGTAGCCCACCAAGCTCCTCGGTCCATGGAATTTTCTAGGCAAGAATACTAGAGTGGAATGTCATTTCCTTCTCCAGGGGATCTTCCCGACCCAAGAATTGAACCTAGGTTCCCCCCATATCAGGCAGATTCTTTACCATCTGAGCCACCAGGGAAGCCCCTATTATGAGATTAAAAATCTCTTTTTCAAATGAATGTCATTCAGCATTAGTTTAAGAAAATCCACTACTTTAGACTTAATCTCCTAATATTCATTTTTCAGCTGTATTCTATTCAGAATCAAACCTGTTAGACCTTCCTTCTGCTGAGTAAGTCCTATACTTCCTTACTTACACAATATTATTTTCTTAATGATAACATCTGTGATTACAAATCACACCTGACAAATTCTTCTTAAGGCCTTTTCCCTTGTTTTCCTGAAAAAACAGTTTAGTCTTGTTTTAGCTATACAAGCTAACTTAATAATCAGTTCTTGTTAATTGCAGAAATATTCTATTTTCAAAAGTCCATATATGAAAAAAAAAAGTCCATATATGAATTAATCATTTTTACTCTTTCATTACAAGTAACAGATCAGATCAGTCGCTCAGTCATGTCCGACTCTTTGCGACCCCATGAACCGCAGCACACAAGGCCTCCCTGTCCATCACCAACTCCTGGAGTTCACCCAGACTCATGTCCATCGAGTCAGTGATGCCATCCAGCCATCTCATCCTCTGTCGTCCCCTTCTCCTCCTGCCCCCAATCCCTCCCAGCATCAGAGTATATAATCATTAAATTACAATCATTACAAGTATATTACAAGTATAATTAAATCATTACAAGTACATAATCATTAAATAATTGTATGTGTTTTAACTGATATTGAAAGATATTTAAGATATAGTGTTATGGCAAAAGGTGAGTTATAAAATATTGTGTTTTATACTTATAGCCATATGTATGAATATATTTGAACATGAGAGAATAATGTTAAAATATGTTGGTACATACATGAAAAAATCTGACAAAATACAGAAAACAATATTCATTTCTTAAGTGGGTTCATAGTGAACATTCATTTATATATATATAGATGTTATTTTTGGTAAGTGCAGTTTTGTTTTGATTTCTTCTAATAAAACATGGGAAAAAGAGCAGATGCATGTAAATCCACATATTAACATATTGTTAATATGTGGCTATCTCCACATATCTCCAGGAAATAGGATTATCGCCAGTCTTAATTTTCTTCTTGACTATGTTTAAAATATGTGTTTAATAAATAAGAGCTATCAATTTAGGCAATACAAGGTAGAATTATATTAATGGGCTAAAATTTTTTAAAATCCCTCATTATGGAACTTATAAAAACATTTCATTCTTTATACACATTTTATTTGTGTTTTATTTTACATATATGGCTAATTTTATTTCAGTTGAGTTTATTGATTAATAAACTGCCCTAAGTCTGTGATCATTGTTAAATCACCAAACCAAATGAAATTCATCACAGCTAAGTTAATGTCTGACTTTCTCAAAAGCTTGTGTTTCATTGCCTGCAGATTGACAATTAATTAATTTTTTAAATTATATTTTTGGTTCTTTATTTAGTTTTGTTGTGCCATTTTTTATATAGGGTCACAGATAATTGACAGTAAAATAACAGTATAGCAGCTTTCATATACAACAGGGAAAAGACATTAGAAAAATTAGTTTCTATTTCTAAGAAACATTAAAACCATAAAAGTAAAAAATCATATTCAATAATCCCTTGTTTTAGATATTTCTTTCCCCTGCATAGCAATGTGTTCACTTTTTTCTTATGAACCACATGAACATTTAGATTTTATTAAATTATTTTAAAATTCTTATGTTATAAGTGACATAAAATTTATGTCATATGTCATAAAATGTTGAAAAGACATTTTATTCCTAATTATACTCTTAATTTTTCTTCCCGTTATTGTCTTTTTTTGCCTGTTCAATCATTTCCAGTGATATTTAAGATCTGTGATAGCTAATGGTAATGTTAGAGCACATTTTCTGGATCCAAGCCAATCATAACATCTTTCAGTAATGTTTATATATACCAAGCTTGCCAGCTTCTTACCAGTGCATAACAGAAGATAAATGTACTACTACCAAGGCTAAAAGAAGCCAAGCCATCTGACTGCTAGCTACCTATTTTTACATAGCTGTTTTCAATTCGCATCATCATGTTATAGCAATATGATTTATTAATCCTTCTGACATTTTTCTCTTTGACAGCTTCTCAGCTTCTGTTATATCCTTCTTGGATGGGTAAGTACTATGTACTATTCTGAAACTGTGAATCATGTTTTGTATGTTGAGACTTTATTTTAGGCACTTAGTCTACTGAAGTGTTAACAACTTGGATTTAACCCTATCAAAGATAAAAATAGGGCTCAAAGGTTCAAGAAAAGTGAAATGAAGAAAAGTGAATTTGGAGATGTGATTGCAGTGGAGCCTTTCAATATTTTTGACTCTAAGTGTGTTAAGCTATAACTCACTTTATAATTTCCACATGCAGGATTTAGGATTTTATTCCAAAGGGAAACATATTTTTAAGACAGCTATATTCTATCATGAATATTCAAATAGTTTGATTTAGGAATATTTTTGCTATAATATTTTGAATTTTACACCTTCTTAATTCTACTTTTACATTTTCAAATTAATTTCAAATCATCAATAATTAGATAAAGCCACCAATGCAAAGTGGTATTTGTTTCTTTATTATATATCTATTAAATTTTATTCAATTGCTATTAAATAAGATTTGACAATATATATTACACGCATTAAACAGTGAAAACAGAATAATGTGTATGTGTAGATCCACATACTAACAATGACCAATTCCAGGAGATTGAATGATAGGCAATCTTAATTTTCTTACTGTATATATATATATATGTGTATATAGATACATACACTTGTATTTATATATACAAACACCAGGATTAATGATTTATTATAGTCAAGCTCTTGACAAGGTTGTGTTGCTAGAATCTACAGGAAAAATGAGAGAAAATATTTAAATTCTGTCGTTCCCTTTGTCTAGTAAAAGAAACCAAGTGTTTTGTTTAATGTGGGCAGACACATTTCTTATTGCCAGTGAATCCAGAAGCAACTCAGGCACATAAAATATACTAGTCAGACTCATGTGGTCAAACATAAATTTACACAGAAATTTTATTCAGATGAGTACTTTATATTTTTGGGTCTTTGATTTGCTGCTTGAAAATTGACATACTATCTTAGTTTTCTCTTAAGTTAGTATCTTAATTAATGAAAATGTTGCTATAGAAAATAAAGTTGATGTGGTTTCATATTACTTCCTCAGGATCTAATTTAATATATTGAGTTTATAATTTTTAAAGTATAGTTATATCATGACATGATACCACTCAGATTTTAGATATTTCAAACTGTCTTTTGTCAAGTGATAAATGATGTTTCTGTTATGATTATTTAAAAACTTGAGATGAACTAAAACTGTACATTCTCTTGTATTGTTAGAAGGAATCTGTAATCTTTAGATACTGATGTTCTTCTATGAAAGTTTTGGAGTATGATTATAGTTTCCTTAACTATTCAGATGATTTCTATCATATTTCTTCATAGAAGTAAAATAAAGGCTTAATTCCTAAACATGCAGGGAAAAAAACAGATATTTTATGTATCTGATGCAACTAGAATCTGTTTTAATTTTATAAAGGAAGTTGTTGAGATGGCATTGTTCACCATCTTCTTAGAAAGTCATATTTGTTCAAAATATTTTGGACACAAGTGTGGCTGTTGCACAGGGGTATACTGGATAAGAAGGGAGTTGGTGATTTAAATCTCTGTGTCTATCTGATTTCTTGTGGAATCTTTTGTCTGATATAATTTAACTCAAAATCATTGCAATTTATAGCCATATTGTGTAATTTCCAGAGATTCAGAAAACTAGTAAGTACCAATGGAGAAACAATTAAGTAATGATTAATTTTCACATACTCTCTTATTCATTAAAAAATGGGGAAAAAAAAGAAAAATTATTATATACTCTAGACTCCTCAGTTTCAATCTCTTTGCACAGTGTACAAAGTGTAAAGTTCTAGATAACGTCACAAGATTCATGAAATTTGACTTTTATGTCATTAGTCTTTATTAATGACTATCAGAGATTCTTTTAAAGTCAATGTTTATTTTAAAATTTTCAGTAATTTAAAAGTAATTTGTTTATATTCATGTTATTAAAATGACATTTCACCAAGAGCATTTCTGTTTTTACAAATGAGCACATGTTGATATTTTCTTTCTGAAGCCACATAAATATTTTGTGACTATTGTTACTGCATGTAAGGTAGAAAAGTTTGGGTCATTATTATAATAATTATTAAAATGTTTATATACATATATAAATTTATATATAAAATTTATGTGTAAAATGCCTACTTAAATACTCCCCATAAGATATTAGGCCAGAGAAAGTAGAGGCCCCAAAAGGTAGCTCTGGAAGTGATAGAAACAAATTTAAAGCTTTAGATTCACCTAGTTTTGTAACACATTAATAAATAAAGATTAATTTCAGAATATTATTAGGATGTCTGTAATTCTTTCAAAATTCAACTTCATAGGGCTTCAGAATTTGAGAAGGGTCAGTGGTGTCGAAGAGGTCATAAAAATTGTTGCATTTCACACTTCACATATAATCAATTCATGACTTTAAGACAATAATGAATAGTTGGGGTGCTAATTTTCCACTATTTTAAATTGTAATTAATACCAAAGTGTGTATTTTGAATCATAATAGATTTATTATTTTTATTGAGATTTGGATTTTTTTCAGCATCTTATAAAAGTCAAATTTACAAATCTACAATGCACCTTGTAGAACAAGTACATCTCCAGGTAAAGGAAAAGCTTACATATACTTACATAGAGGCCTCAATTCCCTAAAACGCCATAGGATCTTGACTTCCTTTTGTATTCTCTTTTAATCTTTACCTAAACTGGTTAAGACATACACATACACAATTAGCAGACATGCAATTTCAGAAATACTTTCAGAGATGAGAAATTGAATTATACACCTTTTGCATATTTACCAGGGAACTTAATTGAAGTTGTTATATTTCACTTTTTTATTCTCTAGAGAATTTTAAGAGATTATAATAATATTTTGTGTTTAATTATAGATTTCTAAAAAATAATAAACATTGCAACATACTTTTTATGATATTCTCAAAGTTGAAAGAATGACAGAAGCCAACTTTCTCAGTCAAGCGTTATATAAATTAATGGATAAACACTATATGATAAGGCTATCAATGTATAAATTTTTGTAAAGGCCTGGAACATGAAGTAAACCTCAGTGCAGTATATAATTCTCCATATTCTTCTCAAGAATCAGAATGTGCTTATTGTCAGCATATACAGAAATATGGTGAACCCATATATTTCATATGAACACCATATCTCTTCCACTAAAATAACTGTTCATTCCATGTTTGTTAATAGGTGAGGGCCCAGAGTGCATCCCTTCATAATTCCAAGACTGGAATCAGAGACATATTATTCAGGTCTCATATATGATTAAAGTTCACTGTGCTGTTAGTCAGACAGATGAGTTTAGGGTGTGTGAATAATCCAAGTTAGGTCACTGCCTTTGTCCCTGATTGCTACTCTAAAGAAACAGAGTAATGCAAAGCTGAGATATGAATAGAAACAGAGTCATTATGTCATTGTTTGTGACCTAAAATCTTCTCAGTAATGTCTGCCAATATATTCTAAGTTAGAAATGACCTTTCCCAAGATAAACCTGTGATAGTATATTTTCTCTGATTGGAAGAATCATAAATCAATTCACACAAAAGACCCCACATAATTTTAAAGAAAATTTAACCAGATGAGACTGAAAAGACAGAGACACTATAAAATTATAAGATTTAGACTCCAGAATTTCTATGGACTGGAATCAGGCTGAGAAAATGTTCAGATGCAAATACAATTTCTTTACAAAAAAAAAAAGAGGCCAAATCAGAAACCAAAATAAGGACCCAGAAAGTAAGTCCAAGTATTGTGGAAAAACATTTCTAGGCAATAAGACTAAGCTGTTATCAATAAACTGGCAATAAGAACCGAGCTATATTTCAGAAATGCTATGAAGCAGTGACTCTGGCTTCCATTGGTTTTATTGGTTGGCCAAAAAGTTTGTTTGGGTTCTTCTGTATTGTGAAAAACCTGAATGAATTTTATGGTATACCCAATATTTTGAATGAGAGAGTATAGAGCAGTCATCCCATAGCTGAACCACTGGTATATATTGGCTGTATGGTGGGGAGATAGCTTGTCTCTTCAGTTCACAGGTCTTCAGACTGAGCCAAACAGTAGTGAAAGAACAACACCCGTAGAGCCTCGTCTCTGCCCAAATCTGATATATACAAGATGCTGCACTTGGGCCTGAGTCTGAGGCTATAATATATGAGATATTTGGGGGTCCTGAGAAACAGTAGATGTACTTTGCGAGTAAAAAAGGTAAATACTCTATGGAAAGAAGGTGGACTGTGCCTGCAAGTTCTTTGACACTCACCAGTTCAAGAACTGAGGGGGCTTATGTCACCTCTCCTAGAACCTGGACAGGACATTGCAACTGCCTTGTAAAACAGAATGTAGTAGTAGGAATGCAATGTGACTTTGGATAAAAATGCATGCAGCTTCTGCCAGTCTTTCTTGAGACATTTGCTCTGTAAGATCATCAGCCATCATATTAAAAGAAACAAACAAACAACAACAAAAAAAAACCCAGCTATCCTGAGGTCACTACAAGGAGATATCAGGTGGACAAACCATATACAGGAAGAAGTGATGACTAGCCAGCAACCCCAACTGTTCTGGGACCCATTGTTTGCATCTTTCCAGCTCTGTACCAGCTACTCAAGTGTTGAAGTCGTCAAGATAACCCCATGCCTGAAATGAGACACTGTGCCACTCCTGCATGGGAGACCCACGTCAGGGGAGAACTGACTAGCTGAACCCAGTGGAGCGCTGGATTCATGAACAAAATAAATGATGCTGTTGGTTCCAGCCACTATTTTGGGCTATTAACATAGTAATAGATAATCAGAACAACAACAACAATCTAGAGATTTTTTTTTTCCTTTAGAAAAATACATGAAAAATAAACTAATTATAGACTTTATTTTATGACTGTGGTTTAGATCAAGATCCCTGATAGCAGCACTATGGACATTTGGGGTCCAATAATTTTTGTTATGAGGAGTTTCTCTGTGTTGTATCAAATGTTTAGCAGCATCCCTGCTCTGTTTTCACTGGATGCCAATGGCATAGAACCTCCCAAGTTGTGACTACTATAAGTGTCTCCAGACATTTCCAGGAGAGACAAAATCTTTCTTAGTCAAGAATCACTGATTACATAAATTTCAGGAGAAAAATAAATCCTAGACAAGAAAAGAATATGAAACATTTTAGCTTAAATGGCAAAGAATTTATACCACATCCTCTAATAATAACCATAGAGACAATTTTGAAACAAGCATATTCTAGAAATAAGTGTTCTGTTTGCAAAATTATCAAATATGCATGCTACACATACTTTTGTAAATACATAGAATTGGAGTTCAATTAAGGTATGTGATTATTGATGGTTACCTTGACTAATTGTTTTACTTGCTTCTGGCAATTTTTTAATCTCTTCTTTCATGCTTCAGCTGATTTTTCATGTTATTTTCTATCATTTCAGTAAAAACAAATAATTTTATAAACTGATGGCTAGTCAAGAGATGAGTTTTGTCCCCCAGATAACCCCACAATTTAACATTTGAGCTTTTAAAAATACTTACCAAGAAACAATTGCTAATTGATACTAATGAGCTATGTTGTGCATTTCTGACAGGACAATGTACCTCTTCAAATTCTGGTGCTACTAATTGTATGGCAACTTACAATTCAAAGTAAACACTATCAGAATAATTATTCATGGAAAAAAAAAAACCCAGAGGATTTGGAGTGAGGAGACATTAGGTTTTAGTTAAGAATTCTTGTTTTCTCCTATAGTATGCGTATTTTAAACTACTAACATAGTTCTGATTTTTTACTTTAATTGAATCCATATACTTACATAAGCCACTTCAGGGGCTATGTATGCTGCTGCTGCTGCTAAGTCGCTTCAGTCGTGTCCGACTCTGTGGGACCCCATAGACGGCAGCCCACCAGGCTCCGCCGTCCCTTTGTTGTAAATTATTAGATTTATTTCAAACATTTCTTTCTGAATTACAGTTGTTAGGATAATTATAATTACTAGTTTACCTTTTTTCTAATTGTTTAGTTGTCCAGGGAAGGCTGGTTGGCCAAAAAGAGAGTGAATGAATTGATTTTGTTTCCATCTTGCACCTAATAATGACGCCATTGTGCTATGCTCAGTCACGTCCGACTCTTTGTTGCCCAAAGGACTGTAGCCCAGCAGGCTCCTCTGTCATGGAATTTTCCAGACAAGGATACTGGAGCGGGTTGCCATATCCTTTTCCAGGAGATCTTCCCAACCCAGGGATCAAACCCGTGTCTCTTGTGTCTCCTGCATTGGCAGGGGGATTCTTTTCTACTGTGCCACCTGGGAAGCCCTTAATGGTGCCATTGTCTCCTAACAGTTCTGTTTCAAATGCTGATTGTCCTAAACGTAAGGAAATTAGCGAAATTCTTTTTACAATGGGACAGTGAAAACCTATCAGCAGAACAATGAAAACATCAGGGTGTGTAGTATACAATGCTAGGTGGTGAGAAGTATTAACTACCTGTTTAATGGGCAAGGAATTCCCCTATGCTCCCAATACACCATAGTATCATGTCTATTAGAAGTCTAAGTAAGCTAGTGCCGGATCATATAATGGACTGAACTTTCAAATATACAAGGTGTTATCTTTTTCTTGGTAACTGGCATGTCACTAATATAAGGCATGTGTCTATTATCAGGTGACAGTTACCACTTATCAGAGGAATAGAACATTCTTTGCATAGAGCATTCAAATAGATTAAATCAATTTTCTCCTTTTTACAAACTTTACATGGTGTAATGACATATAAATTGATTTGTAAACTATTTATAACTTGTAGATGGGTTTACCTCTTTCATTTTTCAGGAAGTAAGGAATGGTAAAGCTGGAGAGATCTGGCATGCCAGTACATTAGCCCTTCTGTAACTGATTTTCATTTTATTGTTGCTCTCTTTCTTGCAAGGGCAAGATGCTAAATGAGATGAGATAATTTACGTTTTGTCACATTTGCTTTCAAAGATTAATGTACACCAATAAGAGGAATCAAAAAGATAATTTTAGAGTGAATTCATGAAGCACAGTTACTATTTAAAAGCAGAATTAGATGGCATGCTGCTTATCAAAATGGTTTCTTATCATTTATTCAAAATAAATGAACAGAGGAGTAATATGTAAAAGCCTATGTTTTGAAATGTGGCAGATTTGAGAATGAAACCTGGATCTGCAATTTTATGATTCTGTGATATTCATTTATTTTTCCAGTGCTTTTGTGTTCTCACATACCCCAAAGAGAAACAAGGTGAACTCTTTAAAAGGTTTTGTGTGTGAATGAACATCTCCAAATCAATTTAAATGTTATTATTATTAACATTATTATAGTTTTTCAAGTAAAGGAGCAATTTATAAATTATTATATGTAATTATTTAAGGTTTGACTCTAATATAGTGAGGCAAATTTTCATGTGACTTATGAAAACTTAAAACTTCATGGATTATTTGTCAAATATGTCAGATGATAGGAAAAAATACTGGTACTTTTTTATTCACTTTTGACTGTAGCTATCTTACTCAATTCATAACATATCTAGAGTATTTTAATAGATTCTGAAATAGTGCCTTTTGATTTTTCCTTTCTTTCTTCTCTCTCTCCATTCTTTCCTTTCTGCCTCCCTCTCTAACTCTTTCCATTCATCCTCTTTTCTATATATTTAGAGAGGATTTGGGTTTCCCAGGTGGCATTAGTGGTAAGGAATCCACCTGCCAGTACAGGAAATGCAGGAGATAAAGAGTTTGATTCCTGGGTCTGGACGATCCCCTGGAGGAGGGCATGGTGACCCACTTCACTATTCTTGTCTGGAGAATTCCATGGTCAGAGGAGCCTGGTGGGCTGTAGTTGATAGGGTCACAAAGAGTTGGACACAACTGAAGTGACTTAGCATGCACGCACAGTGCAGATTTAATGTATCATATACAGAGGTAGATGCTGCAAACAACACTGAGAACATTGGGGCATTCGTTCCCAAGGTACAACCCCTCTAATAGAAACAGAAAAGCCATGACAAATAAGAATAATGAAATACTAACCTGTGCTATGGAAAACAAACAAAAAATCATGAAGGAGCACGACACTTCATTCCCCAACTTGTCTCTCTCTGGACTATGTATATTTCTCTGTCTGGTGGATATCTATCAGGCTTACTTTTTAATATAAATTTAGTTCTGTTGTTCTGAATATGTAATTTCTATAATGTTATAATGTCTCACAGATAACAGTGCAGCCTACTCACTGATGGTTCTCACTACATGTATCTTCCATAGCCTACTGCTACAGTAACTAAGACTATTTTGTATGCAAAATACTTTTTTAAATCCTTATTTTTATTTATTTCTGTTTGGCTTATATTTTGTTCTCAACTCTTGTCATAGATCTTAGTAGATCACAGCGCTTTTGGCAAAGTAGGCTCAATATCTTGATAAATCAGTCAATATTGATGAAATAAATGAACAAACACATGATTGATAAACTGGATGATTGACTGAATGAGAACTATATGGCATATTTTCCTAGGTGTTCTCTCTGACTAAATTATCTTTTCTCTTCTTCCTCTATTTGTGAATATTTTCCAGGCTTCAATTTCCTGCTATTTCATTCTCCTTTGATCAAATCAGTTAATATCAACATTCTAATGTTATTGCTTATATTAAGCATTTTTTTCTATTAAATCTTTTTTGATATTGTTATTTCATCACTAAGTCATGTCTGACTCTTTGCAACCCCATGGACTGCAGCATGCCAGGCTTCTTTGTTCTTCACTGTCTCCTGGAGTTTGCTCAGTCTCATGGCCATTGAGGTGGTGATGCCTTTTTGACATATCTTATGATAACTTTTCTTGTATTATATATATGCTTTCTCAATAGCTAACATGTAGAGAACTATTCATTGCATGCTTTCATCATTTTGATAAAACTATCTTTTTCTAAAGCTAGAATCTTCCAAATTGACATATATATATACAAATATATGTATATACACATTTAAATTATATAGATATATATATTTCTCTCTCTCTTTATATATATATATAGTGGAGGTACACCATAAATACTAATATATTTAAGAGATGTTACCCCCTTATAAGCCTTTGGCTATAACAAATGCATTTTTATCATATGATAACCCAAGAATATTAATTGAAATTTTCAGAATAAGATATTGTATCCTCAGAGGATAGGGTCGACATAATTCTTGTTGGTTAAAATGTTTGACAGATGCTGGGAACATATTGTCATTTGAAAGGGGAAAAATGAACCAATTCATCGAAATCAATGTTCACAAAGGGATTTGTAGAGTGTCAGAGTTACCTTTATATTAAGTGTAGCCTTAAAAAAAAGAAAAGAAAAAAACAGCATTTAAACCATCTATTGTACAAAAGAAGCCATTGGTTAATGGCAGTATTCTTTTTTTCACCAGAAGCAGAACTGCCAAATATTGCCAAAAACATACCGTACATGTCATGTGTGTGTGTTTTGTAGCCTTATGTATTTGAGTGGAACATTTCACAGTAATTAAATCTAATAAAAACTTATTCTACAGAGATTTTCAGAGTAAATAGTTGGCAGTTACTTACAGACTAAAGTGTTGTACTGCTAACCTTTTAACAAAATCTCTTTCCGCCAAACAATTTTATCAGCACTCTTTATTACTCTCATGGTGGGAGGATGCCTTTTCATTTTTTTGATGTAATGGCTATAGATCAATATATATTGGGTTGTGGAAACATATAGACTCTATTAGGGAAGGGGATCAAGGTAGGCAAATACTGTCTACAACTGATAGCCACCTTTCATGTGAAAACTCAAGGGAGCTTTTCCTTCTGGATACCTGAATAGAAGAACCAGTATACTCCATTCTCATCTCTTTCAAAGTTAATTTTGCTTATGTTGTGGCTAAAAGAAGAAAATCTGAAAAAAAAAAAAACAACACTATGTTCTATACCCAATTTTAGTGATTAATGCTCAAAGAAATTCCAGTTGTCAAAAATAATGATTTTGCTGTGAGTCACAGTGACATCAGATAACTCAAATAGCTTCATCAACTGAAATATTAACTCATGAAATGTTGGATATAACTGCATCCTTCAAATGATTCATTTATTCTGTGATGATAATATGCAGCCTAAAACATTGAATATGCTAAACTCTAGTGAGTTTTTGCTTTGGGCATATACACTATGAAGATGTTTTTAAATTTATTGTGGTCAAATATTGATTGTTTTTTTCATGGATCAGGAACTAGTAAGCATCTTAATTTTGGAAAATGTTTTTCCTATATCATCATTTTATTTTTTCTTGAATTGAGATATTATATTTTATTGTTATAAGATGAAAAAGAATAAATTTTCTATTTATGCATTTTAAAATGCTTAAACTTTAAAAAACATTGGATATCTTTTCAATATATAATGCATTTTTAAGTTCTTTAATTCTCCAAACATTTTTTTTCAACTAAAATCTTAAATCTGTTTTTTTTAATTATCTTATTTTAATTTTATAAATGGGTAAAGTACTGAATTTTATCCATTTAATTTTATAAATGGATAAAAACTACTAATTTGGAGTAAAGAACTTTATAAGTAGGTACTTATACAATATGAGAAGCTATATCCAGTTTATGATAATATATCAGGATAGAAAACTTCTCCATTTAAAAATGTAGTATCCATTCTCAGGGCTGGGCAGGCTTCATGGATGGGCATGTGACTTATGAAGTTTAAACAGGGTCACACACTTCGAAGGACACCATCCTTAATCTGTGGTTCTGCTGTTGCTGTCTTGAAATTCTTAATAATATTTTACCTAGGAGCCCCACGTTTTCATTTTGCACTGGGCCACTCAGATTGTTCACTGGGCCCTGACACAGGGTTATAAATATACCAAATTTTCAAAACTGTTCATGTTTGCATAATTTGAGATATTAGCAATTTTAAATATGAAAATGCTAATTTCAATAACTAAGTTTGTGAGGTGAAATCTATCCAGTTTCTATTTTTTCCTCCTCCTGTGTTTTGTTCCAAATTAATAGGTATCGTCTAGAATTGGACAAACATTTGAATCCCTGAAATGACAATAAGCAATAACCATGTTTTCACGAGTATAATATAACAGTCCTGTGACCATCTATACACAAAATTTTGAATTCACCTTTGTTCTTATAGTTGATCCTTGAACAACTTGAGATTAAACTGCTTGGGTCCACTTATACACCAGTTTTGTTTTGTTTTGTTTTCCTCCCCTGTGGTAAATACAATAGTACTTACTAAAATTGTCTGAAACTAAGGATCTGTGAAACTGCAGGTGCAGAGGATCCTTGGATAAATGTAACTATAAGTTACACTTGAACATGGAGGGTTGGTGTCCCAACCCCTTGTTGTTCAAGCATCAACTGTATTTCCAAATTCTGTGAAAGACCTGCTTTGGGACCCTTCCCATATTCTATTCTTTAGGCTAATATCCTCATCTCCCAGTTATTAAAAGTGTTGAGGTTAATGTTCAAGGTTAATCCAGCCCAACACTTGTGCCATCTGGTAGGGGGCAATACTGTGGCAAGATCTAGGAACAGATGTTACCTTGGACACATTTTAACCCTTTTTTGGCTCTTTCATCTTTTCCCTTTCTGCTTGATTTTTTGCTTTAGAAGTCAGAAAATTCCTAAATTATTCTCAGGTTTAACTTCTGATTTAAGGCAGAAGAAAATTAAAACAGTTTAAGGAAGTTGATTTAAGACAGAATGTTGTAGATAGAAGTGGAGCCAAGGGGACAGTGATTACAAATATGTTTTCAGAAATTGCTTTCTAGAAAGATTATGTAATGTCTTATTATCCACATTAGATGTTCACGAGTATTTACCACAACTTTATCAGCAGAGGAAAAGGGAATCCAATCACAGGTATCCAATTTGATTGTAAAAAGCAGCACCTTATTTTAAATTTAATTTGCTATATAGACAATTAATGAAGTTGAATGTTTTTAATACATATTTTGGCTACTCTTATACCTTTTTTGCTTTTTCAATTGTAATGTAAGTTGGAGTATTTGCCTGCAATGCGGAAGACCTGGGTTCAATCCCTGGGTCAGAAAGATCCCCTGGAGAAGGGAATGGCAACCCACCCCAGTGTTCTTGCCTGGAGAATTCCATGGACAGAGGAGCCTGGCAGGCTACAGTCCATGAGATTCCTAAGATTTGGATACAACTCAGCAACTAACATTCTTTAAAAAGCAGTAATGTCATAACCATAACTTTTATTTGAAGGAAAGTTTTATATAGGTCAGTGATTAATAATTCTCAGTTATCACTAATATCAGAAAAAAGAACGTAGACTCAACTTACAGAATTAGGATTTTGTGTGCATATGTGTGAGAACTTTATACCAAATGAGAATATTAATACAGAAATAGGTAAAGTGTGGTTCTAAAATTTACTTCTCTGATGATGTATGCATATACATACATACCTATCTCTTTGAAAGTGTTTATGAGTGGACCTATAAAACACTCAAAGTCCCTTTAAGATCCAGGATCTGTAATTATGAATAACTCTTAAAAATGTTCATAATGTAAATAATCATAAATCTACTATAGCTGTGATAAAATAACCTTCTCTTATGGTTCATAAAGATCAATTTTTTTCTTAGTGTATCTGCCTGTAGATATAAAAGTGCAACACATCTTATATTTATTACTACCAATACGCACATATTCTGGAAATATAAAATATAATAAGCAAAGGACATTTCTGTCAAATAGAGACTTCAAAAGAACAATATAGTCTGGTGCTTTTGCTCTTCTCACTTATCATATGGAGATCCCAGTGTGTTTCAACTTTGGGAAGTAAATGTGCCAGTCCCTGAAACAGGAGACATATTGAGGTGCTTGCTTTATTTCCCAGGCTGCTATAGAATATATTATAAATGGAAAATACATATTTTATTAGAAATAGCATAAAATAATGTTATTTTCTTATGTGCTGAATAGTTCCATATAGAAAACTCTCCAAAACTCAATCTGTAAAACCCTATCCATCTCCCAGTAGTCCAATAGATTTGCATGTGAAAATGTGAAACTATTTCCAATAGTTTTGCTTGTGAAAACTCCCTCACTTCTCATTTTCCCTTGAGGTATGACATTACTTAATCAGTTCAGTTCAGTTGCTCAGTGGTGTCCAACTCTTTGCAACCCCATGGACTGCAGCACACCATTCTTCCCTGTCCATCACCAAACCCTAGAGACTACTCAAACTCATGTCCATCGCATCAGTGATGCCATCCAACCATCTCATCCTCTGTTGTCACCTTCTCCTCCCAATGTCAATCTTTCCCAGCATCGGGGACTATTCCAATGACTCGGTTCTTTGCATCAGGTAGCCAAAGTATTGGATTTTCCCTTCAGCATCAGACCTTCCAATGAATACTCAGGACTGATTTCCTTTAGGATGGACAGATTGGATCTCCTTGAGGTCCAAAGGAATCTCCAGAGTCTTCTCCAACACCACAGTTCAAAAGCATCAATTCTTCAGCACTCAGCTTTCTTTAGAGTCCAACTCTCACATCCATATGTAACTACTGGAAAAACAATAGCTTTGACTAGCTAGACCTTTGTTGGTAGAGTAATGTCTCTGCTTTTTAATATGCTGTCTAATTTGGTAATATTTTTTCTTCCAAGGAGCAAGTGTCTTTTACTTTCATGGCTGCAGTCACCATCTGCAGTGATTTGAGAGACCAAAAAAATAAAGTCAGCCACAGTTTCCATTGTTTCCCCATCTATTTTCCAAGAAGTGATGGGTCCAGATGCCATGATCTTAGTTTTCTGAATGTTGAGCTTTAGGCCAACTGTTTCACTGTCCTCTTTCACTTTCCTCATGAGGCTCTTTAGTTCTTCTTCACTTTCTGACATAAGGGTGATGTCATCTGCATGTCTGAGGTTATTGATATTTCTCCTGGCAATCTTGATTCCAGCTTGTGCTTTATCCAGCCCAGCATTTCTCAGGATATACTCTGCATATAAGTTAAATATGTAGAGTGACAATATACAGCCTTGACATACTCCTTTTCCTATTTGGAACCAGTCTGTTGTTCCATGTCCAGTTCTAACAGTTGCTTCTTGACCTGCATACAGATTTTTCAAGAGGCGTATCAGGTGGTCTGGTATTCCCATCTCTTTAAGTGTTTTCCACAGTATGTTGTGATCCACACAGGTGAAGGGTTTGGCATAGTCAATAAAGCAAAACCAGATGTTATTCTGGAACTCTTGCTTTTTTGATGCTCCAACGGATGTTGGCAATTTGATCTCGGGTTCCTCTGCCTTTTCTAAATCCAGCTTGAACATCTGGAAGTTCACGGTTCACATAGTATTGAAGCCTGGCTTGGAGAATTTTGAGCACTGCTTTGCTACAGTGTGAGATGAGTGCAAGTGTGCAGTAGTTTGATCATTTTTTGGCAATGCCTTTCTTTGGGATTGGAATGAAAATTGACCTTTTTCAGACCTGTGGCCACTGCTGAGTTTTCCAGATTTGCTGGCATGTTGAGCCCAGCACTTTCACAGCATCCTCTTTGACGATTTGAAATAGCTCAACTGGAATTCCATCACCTCCACTAGCTTTGTCCATAGTGATGCTTCCTAAGGCCCGCTTGACTTCTCATTCCAGGATGTCTGGCTCTAGGTTGGTGATCGCACCATCATGATTATCTGGGCTGTGAAAATCTTTTTTGTATCGTTCTTCTGTGTATTCTTGACATGACTTCTTAATATTTTCTGCTTCTATTAGGTCCATACCATTTCTGTCTTTTATTGTGCCCATCTTTGCATGAAATGTTCCCTTGGTATCTCTAAGTTTCCTAAAGAGCTCTCTAGTCTTTCCTATTCTGTTGTTTTCCTCTATTTTTTTCATTGATTGCTGAGGATGGCTTTCTTATCTCTCCTTGCTCTTCTTTGGAACTCTGCATTCAAATGGGTATATCTTTCCTTTTCTCCTTTGCCTTTAGCTCCTCTTCTTTTCTCAGTTGTTTGTAAGGCCTCCTCAGAAAACCATTTTGCCTTTTTGCATTTCTTTTTCTTGTGGATGGTCTTGATCACTGCCTCCTGTACAATGTCATGAACCTCTGTCCATAGTTCTTCAGGCACTCTGTCTGTCAGATCTAATCCCTTGAATCTGTTTCTCACTTCCACTGTATACCAGGTATAATCTAAATCAGATCATAAGGAATCTGATTTAGATCATACCTGGATGGTCTACTGGTTTTCCCTACTTTATTCAATTAAGTCTGAATTTGACAATAAGGGGTTCATGATCTGAGCCACAGTCAGCTCCCAGTCTTGTTTTTGCTGACTGTATAGAACTTCTCCATCTTTGGCTGCAAAGAATATAATCAATCTGATTTTGGTATTGACCATCTTATGATGTCCATGTGTAATCTGTAGTCTCTTGTGTTGTTTTAAGAGGATATTTGCTATGACCAGTGCATTCTCTTGGCAAAACTCTGTTAGCCTTTGACCTGTTTCATTTTATACTCCAAGGCCAAATTTGCCTGTACTCCAGGTATTTCTTGACTTTCTACTTTTGCATTCCAGTCCCCTATAATGAAGAGGGCATCTTTTTTGGGTGTTAGGTCTAGAAGTCTTGTAGGTCTTCATAAAGCCATTCAACTTCAGATTCTTTAGCATTACTGATCAAGGCATAGACTTGGATTACAGTGATACTGAATGGTTTGCCTTGGAAATGAACAGAGATCATTCTGTCATTTTTGAGACTGCATCCAGGTACTGCATTGAGGATTCTTTTGTTGACTATGATGGCTACTCCATTTCTTCTAAGGGACTCTTGGCCACAGTAGTAGATGTAATGGACATCTGAGTTACATTCACCCATTCCAGTCCATTTTAGTTTGCTGATTCCTAAAATGTCAATGTTCACTCTTGCCATCTCCTGTTTGACCACTCCCAATTTGCCTTGTTTCATGGACCTAACATTCCAGGTTCCTATGCAATATTGCTCTTTACAGCATCAGATTTTACTTCCATCACACGTCACATCCACAACTGGGTGTTGTTTTTGTTTTGGCCCTGTTTCTTCTTTCTTCCTGAAGTTATTTCTGCACTGATTTCCAGTAGCATATGGGGCACCTACCGACCTGGGGAGTTCATCTTCCAGTGTCATACCTTTTTGCCTTTTCCTTCTGTTCATGGGGTTCCCAAGGAAAGAAGTTTGGTTAGTTTTCTATGATTGTGGTTTTCATTCTGTCTGCCCTTTGATGGATAAAGATAAGAGGCTCATGGAAGCTTTCTGATGGGAGAGACTGACTGGGGAAAACTGGGTCTTGTTCTGATGGGCAGATCCCTGTTCAGTAAATCTTTAATCCAATTTTCTGTGATAGGTGGGGCAATTTTCCCTCTCTGTTGCTTGACCTGAGGCCAAACTATGGTGGAGGGAAACTTGTGCGCACCAGGACCCAGGAGAAAGGAGCAATGACCCCACAAGAAACATTCCTTAATAGTGTATATCATAAATTGTAGCATTTAATAATGTGCCGTCACTTGGCTAATACAGCTTCTTAGAGGCAAATAAAGCTATCCACTCTATTTAGTTTAAGCAGAAACTAAGCAAGAAAAAGAGAGTATGTAGTTCACAGAATCTTAGAAGACTGAAGCATCAGTGTTTGAAGTTTATGCTGGCAGGATCAGTGCTTCAAAAACAGAGACACTTCCGGAAAAGCCAATGATTTTCTTCATAAGCCTCCAACATGTCCCAGAACCAAAGTAAAGCTCTCTCTGATTGAATATGATTAGATGGGTCTGAAGGATAGGCCTGCACTGTTCTACAAAAAAGGTTTTAAATTCTAATTCTGCTTACAATGTGAGAACCTCAGGCAATAACACAGGAAGTCACCTAAAACAAGAGGCTGCTCAGTGAGAATGAGGCAACACAAAGGATGAAACATATTATCTTCTCTAATAGGATTGTTACAGCAGGTATGTTTATTTTGTTATTCCTGAAAGCATTTAAGTCTCAGAAGTATTAAATCATGTATCATGGTTCTTCATACAGAACCAGCATCCTATTTACCTGGATTCAAAGCTCTGTTCTATTAGTGTGAAATTGAAAGAAAAATTGATTTCACTGTCAACAATCAAGTTTGTGTCAACAAATGTTGGATAACAGAATCTGTCTCATAGGATGATTGTTAGAACTGAAGGAAATAGCTTAAATGCCCAGCACAAAAACCTAGATACTTTGCAACCTTTGTTTTAACCATTCTTACATAGTGTTATAACCTGTGTTTTAAAGTGGTAAAGAATCCACCTTCCAATGCAGGAGACACGGGTTCAATCTCTGGGTCTGGAAGATCCCCTGGAGAAAGAAATGGCTATCCACTCTGGTATTCTTGCCTAGAAAATTCCATGGACAGAGGAGCCTGCTGTACTACAGCCCATGGGTTCACAAAAAAGTCAAACATGACTTAGTGACTAACCAAACAATAAGCGTTTACTAGTACAGTAATGAACACATAAAATTACTGAAACATTTGCTCTAGTTTTTGCTATATATACTTGTTAACAAAAACTATAGAATAATTTGGAAGTTAGGTGTGATAAACATATTTTATTATCCATCATACAGAAACTCATTTCTAATGATATTCAGGCATCCCGTTTTGTGTTGTGGTGAGTACTTCCTCACATAATAGGAACTGGAGGGTCATTCCAATCTTTTTAGTGCAATACAACTAGAGGGCTGACTCATAGCATAAGTCGGGAAAGGTGTTTTTCCCCAACAAGGTAATACTTGTTCTCCAAAAACACAGAGAAGATATTCAATGGGAGGATAACAATAATAACTTTTTAATAGTTTTCTAAATAATGAAATGAAGTAACTTAAGTGGAGCACTATTAACAGAGCCTTGAATCCACTTAAAAATCAATGTAACTTAACTATTGTGATTGTTGCTTATGGAAGGTTGTTTTTTCTGTATTGACCTTAGGTGGTTTGACCAAATCAATGTCTCAAACATTTCCTTCTAGAGCTTCCTTGCTACTTGTTTTTTCTAAGTGTGTCATAAATTTTGAGAGCACTTGATATCTTTGCAATATTTATATCCTTCATCTTAAATTAGAGTTAGAGTCTGTTGCTTACAAACCAATAACTATGACTAATAAATAGAACAAAAAGAAAGCCTTTGAGAATTTAGTAATGAAGAGGCTTGATTTTCTTAATTAACTATTTGAAGTATTTGGATTTTTTCTTTTAAAATCATCTTGTCCATGGCCAAAATGCATAGAAGACCCTGAAGAATACAATAGCAAAGACTGGTCTTTATTTAAAATACTGAGACAACAGGAATGATCTATAGTATTGATAGTTTCTTACATTATTTAATTTTTATTAAATTTCTTAATAGATTTTCTATTAAATTTACTTTTGTTACTTTCTATCTGGTGTGCTACAGTCCATGGGGTTACAAAGAGTCAGATATGATAACTGAACAACAACTGGTATACTGTTGAAGAAGTTTCCTAATATCAATAAAGCTCAGTTTTGTCACTTCTCAAATCATTTTATAAGATGATTTTTGTAAGGATTACATTAGATATTATATACAATGTACTATACAATGTTAGTTTTTTTAACCAAAATTTTTTGAATGAATAATATTTGCAGTAACAAGGAAAGTCTTATCTTTTTTAATTTATTGAGTCAGGCCAAATTAAAGTTATAGTCATATAGTTTCTGGGCTTCCCAGGTGGTTCAGTGGTATAGAATTTAATTACCAATGCAGGAGACTCAGGAAGCTCAGGTCTGATCCCTGGGCCCAGAAGATCCTCTAGAGGAGGAAATGGCACCCAATCCAGTATTGTTTCCTGGAAAAGTCCATGGACAGAGGAGCCTGGCAGACTACAGTCCATGGGGTTGCAAAGACTCGGACATGACTGAGCACAACATATACTTTCTAGTTTAATTGCAACACCCCTTTTACTTCTATCACTGTGAATATAGGTGTAACTCTCTTCATATTAATGTTACCAAACCAAACTTGGGTCCACTTGTCCACATTCAGTAAAGCCAATCCACTGACACTGGCTTGTGGTGAAGGAAAGTGCAGCGTTTATGTAAGGAAGCAGACAAAGAGTCTGGGGCAGCTAATGCTCATAAAGCCCTAACTACTTGCTGGATCTCAGGGAAGCAGTTTGAAAAGCAGTGTGAGGGAGGTGTATCGTGGGGTGTGTGATCAGCTTGTGCACAGTTCCCTGATTGGTTGATGAAGGTAACAGAGTGGTATCACAGGGGTTAACATCAATCCTCAGGCTTCAGTAGGTCTGAGGGCAACATGTTCATCATCATCAAATAGTTAACTTCTTCCATTTGGCGGAGGTTTTAGGATCAGTGAAACAATTCAGGAAATGTGTATCAGATACTGTTATCTAGGTACTTCAAAGAGAAGCTAAAGATTCTGTGACTGACATATGGCTCATTCACCATTTAAATTTTTACAAGTTCTTCAAGCCCAGCTACTGTTTTTCTCAAGACATGTTTACATCCTTAGAATGATGAATTCATGAGCCAGACTTCTGTGACTCAGGGGAGACCTGGAAGATTATAGCTCTTCTGCAAACAGGGGCAAGTGGAGGACATGGAGGGAGGGGTCTGTCCTGGGAAGACCCCCTAGTGTCCCTTGTTCTTCAGTCACTAGTCACTAAGTCATGTCCAACTCTTTGCAACTCCATGGACTGCAGGACCAGGCTTCCCTGTCCTTTACCATCTCCCAGAGTTTTTTCAAACTCATGTCTATTTAGTCAGTGATGCCATCCAATCATCTCATCCTCTGTTGCCACCCTCTCTTGCTCTTAATCTTTCTCAGCATCAAGGTCTATTCTAATGGGTCAGCTCTTCTCATTAGGTAGCCAAAGTATTGGAGCTTCAGCTTCAGCATCAGCCTTCCAATGAATATTCAGGGTTGATTTTCTTTACATAGGCTCCTGCTCTGTTACATTAACATATCTGTATGCGTTTGTCATTTTTTTTTCTTTATCTTACCTAGAAAGAATAAGATTAGGATGCCATCTCGAGATATATTAAGTTAAGGCACAAAAACATGTCTGTGATAAGCTTTATTTTTCTTTACCTGAAGTTTCTGTGTATATCTTACATTTTAGTGGCCCCATAGACAAAAAATAGTATTTTTCAGTAATTTAACTTTTATATGTTTAAGTCTTTTGGCTATTGCTTTCGCAATTGTTGCTTTGATTATTGTTATTTTTTTTGTTTGTTTTTAATTTGGAAAAATTGTAAGAGTGGTTTAGCTATTTATCATAAAAGATTTTGACTCTTCTAGGAATGGTTCACTTTTTCCTTGAGAGAATTGTTTGATATGCTTGAACACTTTATACAAGCCTATGCTCCAACCAGTAACACTGAAGAAGCTGAAGCTGAACAGTTCTATGAAGACCTACAAGACCTTTTAGAACTAACACCCAAAAAAGATGTCCTTTTCATTATAGGGGACTGGAATGCAAAAGTAGGAAGTCAAGAAACACCTTGAGTAACAGGCAAATTTGGCCTTGAAGTACGGAATGAAGCAGGGAAAATGCTAATCGAGTTTTGCAAAGAGAATGCACTGGTCATAGCAAACACCCTTTTCAACAACACAAGAGAAGACTCTACACATGGACATGACAGGATGGTTAACACTGAAATCAGATTGATTATATTCTTTGCAGTCACAGAAGGAGAAGCTCTATACAGTCAACAAAAACAAGACCGGGAGCTGACTGTGGCTCAGATCATGAGCTCCTGTTGCCAAATTCAGACTTAAATTGAAGAAAGTAGGGAAAACCATTGGAAAAGGCAATGGTACCCCACTCCAGTACTCTTGCCTGGAAACTCCCATGGACAGAGGAGCCTGGTAGGCTGCAGTCCATGGGGTCGAGAAGAGTCGGACACAGGACACAGGACACTGAGCGACTTCACTTTCACTTTTCACTTTCATGCATTGGAGAAGGAAAAGGCAACCCACTCCAGTGTTCTTGCCTGGAAAATCCCAGGGATGGGGGAGCCTGGTGGGCTGCCGTCTGTGGGGTCACACAGAGTCGGACACGACTGAAGCGAATTAACTGCAGCAACAGCAGGGAAAACCATTAGACCATTCAGGTATGACCTAAATCAAATCCCTTATGATTATACAGTGGAAGTGAGAAATGGATTTAAGGGACTAGATCTGATAGACAGAGTGCCTGATGAACTATGGATGGAGGTTCGTGACATTGTACAGGTGACAGGGATCAAGACCATCCCCATGGAAAAGAAATGCAAAAAAGCAAAATGGCTGTCTGAAGGGGCCTTACAAATAGCTGTGAAAAGAAGAGAAGGGAAAAGCAAAGGAGAAAAGGAGAGATATAAGCATCTGAATGCAGAGTTCCAAAGAATAGCAAGGAGAGATAAGAAAACCTTCCTCAGGGATCAATGCAAAGAAATAGAGGAAAACAACAAAATGGGAAATACTAGAGATCTCTTCAAGAAAACTAGAGATACCAAGGGAATATTTCATGCAAAGATGGGCTTGATAAAGGACAGAAATGGCATGGACCTAACAGAAGCAGACGATATTAAGAAGAGATGGCAAGAATACACAGAAGAACTGTACAAAAAAGATCTTCATGACCCAGATAATCATGATGGTGTGCTCACTCACCTAGAGCCAGACATCCTGGAATGTGAAGTCAAGTGGGCCGTAGAAAGCATCACTATGAACAAAGCTAGTGGAGGTGATGGAATTCCAGTTGAGCTATTTCAAATTTTGAAAGATGATGCTGTGAAAGTGCTGCACTCAATATGCCAGCAAATTTGGAAAACTCAGCAGTGGCCACAGGACTGGAAAAGGTCAGTTTTCATTCCAATCCCAAAGAAAGGCAATGCCAAAGAAGGCTCAAACTACCGCACAATTGCACTCATCTCACATGCTAGTAAAGTAATGCTCAAAATTCTCCAAGCCAGGCTTCAGCAATATGTGAACCGTGAACTTCCAGATGTTCAAGCTGGTTTTAGAAAAGGCAGAGGAACCAGAGATCAAATTGCCAACATCTGCTGGGTCATGGAAAAAGCAAGAGAGTTCCAGAAAACATCTATTTCTGCTTTATTGACTATGCCAAAGCCTTTGACTGTGTGGATCACAATAAACTGTGGGAAATTCTGAAAGAGGATGGGAATAGCAGACCACCTGACCTGCCTCTTGAGAAATCTGTATGCAGGTCAGGAAGCAACAGTTAGAACTGGACATGGAACCACAGACTGCTTCGAAATAGGAAAAGGAGTACGTCAAGGCTATATATTGTTATCCTGCTTATTTAACTTATATGCAGAGTACATCATGAGAAACGCTGGACTGGGAGAAGCACAACTGGAATCAAGATTGCTGGGAGAAATATCAATAACCTCAGATATGCAGATGACACCACCCTTATGGCAGAAAGTGAAGAGGAACTAAAAAGCCTCTTGATGAAAGTGAAAGAGGAGAGTGAAAAGGTTGGCTTAAAGCTCAGCATTCAGAAAACTAAGTTCATGGCATCTGGTCCCATCACTTCGTGGGAATTAGGTGGGGAAATAGTGAAACAGTGTCAGACTTTATTTTGGGGGGCTCCAAAATCACTGCAGATATGATTGCACCCAATAAGTTAAAAGACACTTACTTCTTGGAAGGAAAGTTATGACCTTTCTAGATAGCATATCAAAAGCAGAGACATTACTTTGACTACAAAAGTCCATCTAGTCAAAGCTATGGTTTTTCCAGTGGTCATGTATGGATGTGAGAGTTGGACTGTGAAGAAAGTTGAGCACTGAAGAATTGATGCCTTTTAACTGTGGTGTTGGAGAAGACTCTTGAGAGTCCCTTGGACTGCAAGGAGGTCCAACCAGTCCATCCTAAAGGAGATCAGTCCTGGGTGTTCATTGGAAGGACTGATGCTGAAGCTGAAACTCCAGTACTTTGGCCACCTCATGCGAAGAGCTGACTCATTGGAAAAGACCCTGATGCTGGGAGGGATTGGGGGCAGGAAGAGAAGGAGACGAAAGAGGATGAGGTGGCTTGATGTCATCACTGACTCGATGGACGTGAGTTTGAGTAGACTGCGGAAGTTGGTGATGGACAGAGAGGCCTCGTGTGCTGCAATTCATGGGGCCGCAAAGAGTCAGACACAACTGAGCGACTGTTCTGAACTGAACTGAGCACTTTATATGCCTGGACTAGATATTTAATAAAAACTTTTATGATGCACAGTTTTCTAAATATTAACTTGACTTTCTTTAACTATATACCTGTCAGATATTACTCACCTGGTCCAATATGGGCATATTTATATAGATGTACTTTAACTTTGCATTTTGTCTTTGTTATCTGCTTTTTTGGCTCTCTTCAGTGTTTCTTCACAGTTATTAGTAAACAGAGAAAAATATTTGTTTTGATCATGAATAAATAGCAAAGCTTAAAGCATATATACATATTAGAAAACATACAAAATTAACTCTGCCATAGTAATGTAATATCCAATGTTTTATATATATATATATATATATACACATATATACACACACACACACACACACACACACACATACTCTGATGACCCAAGTTAGTATATAAATTATATACCTATTTATGGTAAATATAATCAGAAATACAGGGAATAGATGGAAAAATACATTTTCTTTTCCCTCTTGAAATACATGGGAATAATACTCTCTGGTACACAAGAAACAATCTAAGTGCTTATATTGCTGCAGCATATTGATTTTCTGACTGTAGAATCCATCATAATTGAACAGTAAACTATCTTATTTCATTTCTGGCAGTGTTGTCAGAAGTATATAATTTAGAATTATATATCAAATGAATTTAAATAAGTCCCTTGGTTTTATTTATTTATCTACCTTATTTGAATTAAATTTGCCTTCTGTATGCTAATGAGAAGATATAGGATCCCTACTTAATGATGAAGAATGATTAGAATTTTAACATTTCTTTTGGAATATAAATTAATCCTCTAATTATCAAAAATGGAGAAGAATAAGCTTTGTTGCTCTAAAGCACTTAACAGAGAATGCTATCTTGCTCATTAACTATGCGCTTACTGCTTCTTTTTTCCTTGCGTGTTTTTCTAATCAAGGACATACTTTCTCCCCTGAGGCACGTGGGAGTTTAGCAATTACTTGCAGCTCTAATACTAGGCAATTTCTTCTGGGACTGCAATCTGTTAAGAGTTCAATTTTCTCAACCACAGACAAAATGATCGGAATGAATTCATTCCTTCAGAATGAAACCAAGTGAATAAACTAAATGTGATTGAAATGAACTTAGGTGGGACTCATACATAAATCAACAGAAAACCCTGTCACATAACCCAACTGTACAGACTTAGGGCATGCGTTTCATATTTCAGCAACTTTAAAATGGTCTTTTTTGCTCTTCCAAAGAACATTTTTTTAAAGTCCCAGTAAAGCTCAATTAAATGTAATAATTGTAATTATGTATAGATATTTCCATATCACTCTGCAAAAAGGCTGTATTACATTATGTGTACTTTACAGTCTAAGAGAACCACTATGACCACCTGACTTTACCATTGCTCAGTGATGACAAATGTTTTTGTCTGTGTCAATCTGTTAGGTGTAAAAGCAAAACAGAACACGTTTGTAAAAAATGTATACTTATTTCAGGATGAATGAGTTTAAATAATTTTCATAGTTTTATTAGCCATTTGTTTGTGGTGCTTTTATGAATCTATTCACACTGGTTTTACATTATTCACATGGATTCTTCTCTTTTTTTGTTTGTGAAAACTCAACTCCATTAAAAAAAAATTGAATCTTTTGTCACATGTGCTGCAGATTTTTTCCTCCAGCTTTAAATGTTGCACAGACATCACTCATAGGAATTTATCCAATTAACATGTTGGGCAGACTTGTAAAGCTATATTCATTATGGCACTATTGGTAAAGAACTAAGGCTAAAATTCACATAAATATGGTGAATAAAGAACAGGTTTGGGTAAATTTTGATACATCTCTTCAATAGAATATTAAGTTCGTTTAAAGAATGAAGACAGACTTATTTGTGGTATCCAAGATATATCATGGGAAAAAGGCAATTCTGAAAAATGATGTTAATTGACAAATGGAATTTAAGGGCAGGGTAGAGAGTTTGATATCATATATAACCTTTAGTATTTAATTCATTATAATGAATTTGCATTATCTTTATCATCACCTTCATCATTGTAGTTTGTCATTATCATAGTCATTCAAGTATAGAATCATTCTTGTTTAGATTTTAATAACACATTTATATTTACATAAAATTTATAATGGACTTTTTTTAGTATTTTGATGAGGGTGGACAGGTTGGTTGTTTTTGTAGAGGAAAATATCTGCACTGGCAACAAGTTTTGAAGGGGAAGGATCTGTGGGAGACTCTGTGGATGACACCTTATTTGTGTAGCTCCTTAAGGATATATTCTTACTCTGAGTTTTCTAGGTGCAACTTTGTCTCATGCCACAGGAATCTGGAAATATGATTTCTATTCCCTAGGGTCCTATAAAATGAGAAGTTTGGACTTAGTAAACTTGAGGTTGCCATTTTTCCAACTATTTATGACTCCTTGCTCTTCTACTTTAATATCATCATATAATCAAGGCTGTGGAAACACTCAGCATATACAAATCGTGAAGTGACAAGATCACAAAGGTAAATTGCATTAATAGATCATGAGACTATAAACAGGAGAAAGTTGTCGACAGTCTCTGGCTAATACTTGTGGGAAATAGTAACCCATACTGCTCACCAGGTCTTGATTTTTATGTTACCAGTCACTTATGTTAGTGCATGGAACTTCCCAGAGGACTGGCTGAATTGTCAACAAAAGATATTATTTCTTGTACATAGGAATTACTACATTAACACTTGTCCTATTTTAATTCAGAACAATAAGAGTTTATCAACTACCTTATGTAAAATATAAGGAAATTAAATAATGGGTCAGAGAAAAAAGAGAAAGTTGTTTAGTCACAAATTGTCTCCTAACATTTATTTGGTGAATATACTACAGTCCAGAATTTAGTCTTCTTCCTTAGTCTCAAAATATGATTTGTTCTGCACAATGAAGGAAGATTTCTCTCTGTATAGTGCACACATATAAACCAGGCTCACATAAATGATATTATTTAATCAGAATACCACATCACCAGTGTTATTGTTAATCTCAGCGGACCCATAGAAGAAGCTAAATAAAAATTGGAAGGTTGTGTGGAGACTATACTTTAGAACATAGAAAGTGAATTTAAGTTTAATGCATTAACTGAAATAGCTGGTTGCATTTCTTTCTTACAAATGGGATGGTTGTACAAATGGCACTGGAACTAGAAAAGTCCTTTCACTGAATCTTTCGCATCCACCTTCAGAAAGGGATGGGTTTGCTACCAGAATACTGTTTCTTAAAACCTTTTCTCAAAAACATTTTCTCAAATAAACTGATATATGGTAGAGTAGTACTTGAGAAGGCCATTCTGCGTTTTACTTAATCGTTCTATTTTACAGAGTTTTGTTCAACCAAATCTCCTATTTGACCAACAATTTCCTTTTGATATGGAACTCTTAAGAATTCAAATCTTACTGGAATGGGAACACCACAGTCACTTTTGAAAGTGACCCTGATTTTGAATGCTTTGATTGTTTATGCACTGATATAAAAGTAAATATTGAAAGAGGTATCTCATTTGATTTATCATCAATCTACAGAAAAAAAAAATCATCAAGCCATTCACAATGTTGTGTCTTTGCAGGTGTTATAAAAGTAAATGTGATTCCCATTTTCTGATACCTAATTCTAAATATTTTTGCAGCTTTGGTTAAAGTGTACTCATTTGAAAATTCTAAAGAAAAGTCATGTTAAGGAATCTAGTTTTAATGATATTTTTCTATTTTGTCATATTCAGAATCTATTTTAACTGCTTAAGAAAACCCATTTATAAAAAGTATGATGAAAGTAGAGAAAATGACAAGCTTGCATAGAGTAATTGAGGTAGAGGGAGTACCTAAAATCAGGGAAAAGGAAATTGAAATATCTGATTTAATATTCACTAAGAAAGAGATGGAAAGGTAGAAAACAATTCTTCAATCAATTTAATACGGAAATTAGGAAACACTGCCTGTGGCAGAAGCATCTAGAAGCTATATGTTATTAAGTATTCTCCACTCTCTTACAAAACAAGACCCAGAAAAGAAGCATATTTTTTTTTAAATTATAAGTTTCAGAAAAGGAGCTGAAGGTAATGGATGCCATTAGTGACAGCTAAGGCTGTCAGACATTAGCATTTGTGGTAAAAGAGAGAAACTAACCAAAGAGTTTTCAAAACAAAATGAACAGAACTTCACAGGACTTCATGTCAGACACGATTCCTGGATGGGACAAATAAAAGTGTCTTACATTTGAAATAAGCCAAAATCAAACATTTCTCCCCATATTTACAATGTTGAGATTAAATATGATCAATTGGGGTTGATGGCAGAGTAAAATTATTTGCCTTTCTTTAATATTAATTATAACATTTTCTTTGCTGCTAATGATTATAAGTATTACATAAATGTTTTACAAGGATATTTTATTTTTTTATCTCTACATCAGCAAAAACAAGACTGGAGCTGATGTGGCTCAGATCATGAACTCCTTGTTGCCAAATTCAGACTTAAATTGAAGAAAGTGGGGAAAACCACTAGACCATTCAGGTATGACCTAAATCAAATCCCTTATGATTATACAGTGGAAGTGAGAAATAGATTTAAGGGACTAGATCTGATAGACAGTGTGCCTGATGAACTATGGACGGAGGTTCATGACATTGTACAGGAGACAGGGATCAAGGCCATCCCCAAGATAAAGAAATGCAAAAAAGCAAAATGGCTGTCTGAGGAGGCCTTACAAATAGCTGTCAAAAGAAGAAAAGGGAAAAGCAAAGGAGAAAAGGAAAGATATAAGCATCTGAATGCAGAGTTCCAAAGAATAGCAAGGAGAGATAAGAAAACCTTCCTCAGCAATCAATGCAAAGAAATAGAGGAAAACAACAGAATGGCAAAGACTAGAGATCTCTTCAAGAAAATTAGAGATACCAAGGGAACATTTCATGCAAAGATGGGCTCGATAAAGGACAGAAATGGTATGGACCTAACAGAAGCAGAAGATATTAAGAAGAGATGGCAAGAATACACAGAAGAACTGTACAAAAAAGATCTTCATGACCCAGATAATCACGATGGTGTGATCACTCACCTAGAGCCAGATATCCTAGAATGTGAAGTCAAGTGGGCCTTAGGAAGCATCACTACGAACAAAGCTAGTGGAGGTGATGGAATTCCAGTTGAGCTATTTCAAATCCTGAAAGATGATGCTGTGAAAGTGCTGCACTCAATATGCCAGCAAATTTGGAAAACTCAGCAGTGGCCACAGGACTGGAAATGGTCAGTTTTCATTCCAATCCCAAAGAAAGGCAATGCCAAAGAATGATGTAACTACTGCATAATTTCACTCATCTCATATGCTAGTAAAGTAATGCTCAAAATTCTCCAAGCCAGACTTTAGCAATACATGAACTGTGAACTTCCAGATGTTCAAGCTGGTTTTAGAAAATGCAGAGGAACCAGAGATCAAATTGCCAACATCTGCTGGGTCATGGAAAAAGCAAGCGAGTTCCAGAAAAACATCTATTTCTGCTTTATTGACTATGCCAAAGCCTTTGGCTGTGTAGATCACAACAAACTGTGGGAAATTCTGAAAGAGATGGGAATAGCAGACCACCTGACCTGCCTCTTGAGAAATCTGTATGCAGGTCAGGAAGCAACAGTTAGAACTGGACATGGAACCACAGACTGCTTCCAAATAGGAAAAGGAGTACACCAAGGCTGTATATTGTCACCCTGCTTATTTAACTTATATGCAGAGTAAACCATGAGAAATGCTGGGCTGAAGAAGCACAAGCTGGAATCAAGATTGCTGGGAGAAATATCAATAACTTCCAATATGCAGATGACACCACCCTAATGGCAGAAAGTGAAGAGGAACTAAAAAGCCTCTTGATGAAAGTGAAAGAGGAGAGTGCAAAAGTTGGCTTAAAGCTCAACATTCAGAAAACGAAGATCATGGCATCTGGTCCCATCACTTCATGGCAAATAGATGGGGAAACAGTGGAAAAAGTGTCAGACTTTATTTTGGGGGGCTCCAAAATCATGGTGGATGGTGGCTGCAGCCTTGAGTTTAAAAGACACTTACTCCTTGGAAGGAAAGTTATGACCAACCTAGATAGCATATTGGAAAGCAGAGATATTACTTAGCCAACAAAAGTCCATCTTGTCAAGGCTCTGGTTTTTCCAGTGGTCATGTATGGATGTGAGAGTTGGACTGTGAAGAAAGCTGAGCACCTAGGAATTAATGCCTTTGAATTGTGGTGTTGGAGAAGACTCTTGAGAGTCCCTGGACTGCAAGGAGGTCCAACCAGTCTATCCTAAAGGAGATCAGTCCTGGGTGTTCATTGGAAGGACTGATGCTGAAGATGAAACTCCAGTACTTTGGCCACCTCATGTGAAGAGTTGACTCATTAGAAAAGACCCTGATGCTGGGAGGGATTGGGAGCAGAAGGAGAAAGGGACAACAGAAGATGAGATGGCTTGATGGCATCACCGACTTGATGGACATGAGTTTGGGTGAACTCTGGAGGTTGTGATGGACTGGGAGGCCTGGTGTGCTGTGAATCATGGGGTTGGAAAGAGTCCAACAGACTGAGTGACTGAACTGAACTGAACACCAAATCAAGTTTTTTCACCAAAGAAATTAGTCTATATGCTCAAGGTCAGTTAGCTAATACAGCTGACCTTTGAATTACACAGATTTGAACTGAGCAGGTCCACTTACACATGAATTTTTTCTAGTAGTCAATACTATAACACTACATAATCTGACTTTGCTGTTAAGTCACAATCTTGACTCTGCAGGAGGTTGGTGCCTCAACCCCTGGGTTGTTTAATGATCATGTCAGACCTGGAGATTAAATTATTTAGATTAGATTACATTTAATTGTACATTTCATAACTGGAGATTAAATCTAACTCCATCTGGAATCAAATGTGGTTGGATTTAGATAAAACATATTTATAAAAATACAGAAATATCATAACTTTCTCTAATTTTTCAGTTTCATCATCTAACAACAACAACAACAACAAAAAATATATATATATATATTTCTTGAGCACTGGTTTTAACACACCTGTTCTTATTACAGAAAGAGTGACCAAGAGATGAACTCCTTTTCCTCCTTATGTTTATAAATCAATCAGTGACACAGTCAATGTATAAGTGAGAAATCTAACAAACTAACAGATGACAAGCTAAAAAATAACAAACTAATAAATCATATATAAAAAAAAAAGCAGATTAGGTAGATCCCATGATGAGCCAACCAGGTCTCTCTTGAAATGTTTCATCTGCTGGGAATGTTATCACAGAAGCCTTCAGATGTCAGTTCCTTCAGGGATTAGTTCAATTGCACAGTTCTACTGCACCCTATATTATACATCTGCCTGGATACAGGTTGAAACAAGAGTGTAAAGACGTGGCCACCTTGGTGTAGTGGAGGTCCACTCTGAAAGTTCTATGGAATGCCATGGAAGGGGCTCATTTGAGGTTATTATTGGACTTGCACCGTGGTTCTGTTTCTTCCCCTTGCCCAGTCATGTTTCATGTCCTTCCCTGACTCACATGTTGGTCTCAAGCAAACTCCTTAACAAATTCCTTGCATTATAAACCCCTTCTCAGGTAGGAAGCTAATGCAGAGCTCTTTTTGAGAAGATCATCCTTTCTCCCACAGCTCAGCAGTTTCACTTCTTTCTAAAGCAAAGGACTGTACTTGGGTGGATCTGATTCTGGAGTCTCTATTCTAATTTTAAAAATGCTTGTGCCATTTCCATTCTCTCTTAGTTACTGCAAATTAATAATAAATCTTTTTTTTTTTAATGTACTAACATCACTTAACATGAGATTTACCCTCTTAAGTTTTTAAGTATACAGGACAGTATTGTTAACTATAGCCATGATAGTGTACAGCAGACCTATTACTTATTGATTCTGCAATAACCAAAACTTATATACACTGAAGAGCTACTCCCCATTTACCCCTCCCCCAAGCTCCTGACTGCCATCATTCTACTCATTGCTTCTATGTATTTGATATATTAGATAACTGAATATAAGTGGAATCATGCAGTATTTGTACTCTGGGACTGGGAATTGTCTTACTTAGTATTCTGCCCTCAAGGTTCATCTGTGTTGTTGCATATGGTAGGATTTCCTTCTTTTTTAAGGCCAAATTGCTAGTGTGTACAATTTAATGAATCCCATTATGTGTATACACCACATTTTATTTATCAACTTACTGATTGATGAACATTTAGATTGCCTTCACATCTTGACTATTGTGAATAATGTGGTGATGAACACAGTACTGCAACTATCTCTTTCATTATCCCGATTTCAGTTCTTTCAGATGAATACACAGAAATGGGGTTTCTAGATCAATGATAGTTTTATTTTTAATTTTATGAGGAAACTTCATATTGTTTTCTTTAGAGGCTTTACCCCCTTTCCCAGTCTTCAACAATCTACCCAGCCAGAGATTTGGGGTCTCTCAAACCTTCTCTGTATATGTGTCTTCTCTGGACTTGTATGAATAAAATCTCAACTGTAGAGATTTTTCAGTTTCTTTTGTTTTTGGAGGGAACTTGTCATCTTCCTGTCTCTGATATCTGATATCCCACAGGTTTTCTTGGGCAACAGCATACCTTGACCTAATTTTTCTGTTCTCAGGAGACTTCAGTTTCAAAAGTATGCCTGGTCCCCTCCATACTCTGAGACTGGCCCCAGAAAAATCTGAATGCTGTGCGTATATTAGACTCTCTCTCCTTTCTAGGAATTACCCAAGGGTAGGGGGTTTTGCTGACATGGGGGAAGAAGTTCTGGTAGGAGATTTCATCTCCAAGCCACCATTTGTTTTATTGACCCTCAGGTGTCTAGAATATCTTGGATCCTTTCAGTACTCAGAGGCTGGCAAGACTGAACTCTGCTCCTTGGGATCTCCCCGCAAGCAAAAAACAAACAAACAAACAAACAAAAAAACACCCTAACAAAGTAAGTTCTAAACTCCAAACCCTTGGAGGCAGTCCAGTCTTTCCATCTCTCCTCAGGAGATGCTGGGAGTTTCCTTCAATTCTCATGACAGCTTACTAGAAGAAAGGAATTATGGAAAGATTGTATCTTGCATTTTATTACCAGCATCAGTGTGATTGTTTTGTGTTTATCCAGAGTGTAGAGTCTGTCAACTGTTTTCTGGATTTCTCACAAAACAAATGGGTCTGTGCATTGTTGAATCTGTGTGTCCATGGAGAGAAGGAACTTCTCATTGTGCCATCTTGCTGACATTACCCCAATAAATCCTGGTATCTATGGTGGTTATCTTCTGATTTTATTTTTCTTCTTCACAGTGGTCTTAGGTATTTGTGGCACTTTTCATTTCCATAAGTATTCAGTTTTCCTCCCACTTATGCAGGGGTTTTATTATGATTGCATTGAATTTAAAAGAAACAGGTAAGAAAAAAACTCTTTACACATTGGGTCTTTCCATCTGTATCATGATATGTCTTTCCATGTATTTATGTTTTTGATAATTCTCAATAATTTAATTTTTGTGTATAGGTCTTGCATGGTTTTCATCAATTTGTTTCTAAGCAGTTGATATATTTTTGATGATTCTTTTTTTTTGGGGGGGGAGCATACTGCACAACTTGTGGAATTTAGCTCCCTGAACAGGGATTGAACTCATGCCCTCAGCAGTGAAAGCAGAGTCCTAATCCGTGAACAACCAGGGAATTCCCATTAATTCTTTTGTATACATATAAAGACATAGTTTTATAATATAACTGGTATAGTTTTCTTTGTAGTTATGCCATTTGCCTCATGGACTTAATGTCTTTTATCTTCAAAAATTCTCAAATATTCTTTCTTTAAATATTGTTTTTGCTCCATTATCTTTCTCCTCCTTTAACTAGGACCAGAGTTGCAAATATATTTGATCATTCCCCTGTGACACACATCTTTTGCAATTTTCTTTCCTTTTATATTTCTCTTCATACCTCTATCAGAATCTTTCTATTTTCCAATATAATGCATTTGACTCTGAACAACAAGGTTTCAAACTGTGCAGGTCCTCATACATGCCAATTTTTTTCAATAAATACTATAGTACAACATGATATGTGAGGTTGGTTGATCCACAGATGTAGAACCATGATATGGAGGAACCACATATATTTGAATGCCAACTGTAAGTTACACATGTGTGCATGTGTGTGTGCTAAGTTGCTTCAGTCATATCCGACTCTTTGCAACCCTATGGACCTTAGCCTTCCAGGCCCCTCTGTCCATGAAATTCTCCAGGCAAGAATACTGGAGTGGGTTGCAATCCCCTCCTTCAGAGGGTCTTCCCCACCCAGAGATCCAACCCATGTCTCTTCTGTCTCCTGCATTGGCAAACATTTTTTTTTTTTTTTTTAAACCACTGAAGCCACCTGGGGAGCGCATAAGTTATACAAAGATTTTCAACTGTACAGGGCTTGGTACCTCATTGACAACTTAGTACATTTACACCGCGGAAGCTCTGCTCATCTGTCTCAGCATCTCATCTGCTCCTTTCAGAATCCACAGTGTGGAGGGGAGGGCTTCCTTCCTTTGGCTTGTCTCCTCTCCCTAATCCTTACCCTGCTACTTCTCATGCAACAGTAGCTCCACTATGCCTTACTTTCAAGAAAGTGAAAGTCCCTTAGTGGTGTCGGACTCTTTGCAACCTCATGGACTATACAGTCCATGCAATTCTCCAGGCCAGAATTCTGAAGTGGGTAGCCTTTCCCTTCTCCAGGGGATTTTCCCAACCCAGGGATTGAACCCAGGTTTTTCACATTGCAGGCAGATTCTTTACCATATGACACCAGGGAAGGCCTTGCTTTCAAGAGTGTTGTTACGAAACATGCTAATTTTTCATTGCCAGTGTATGGGTGGGGAAAAAAAAAAAAGCTTTCATTCGTCTCTTATAGGTCATTTGGCTGGTCTAATAAATTGACATAAAACAAATTAACAGGAGAAAAACAAATTGTGTATGTATGGGAGCCCCATAAAAAGTGAAACTCAGAGAAAGCAGGTAGCTTTTATACTTTTTAGACAAGGAAACAATGCATTTATAAGAAATGACAAGACAAAGGAGCTTGGGATAGTAAGTTAGTGAAGAAGTATTAATGTTTGTATATACAACTTTCTCCGCTTTAAATTCCCTATTTCTGGTAATAAAGATGCGCTCTATCCCCCTGGTACAGGGAGGATACTTTCCAACCTAGTACATTTATTTCCTGTTTTCTGGGAGATGAAGGAAAGCCAAACTTTCCCACTTGCACCAGCTCTTTCTTGAGTGACTTTAACTCAGAATAATCAATGTGACAAAATAGTGTATATTTGTTTGGATTTTCTATTCCCTTCCATCAGTAATTGGAAGTACTAATAGCTATAGATGGACTGAGTAAGGAGCAGAATAGAAGATAAAGTGATCAAGTTGCCTCTAAGGTTTGGGGCTTGAATGACTGAGGAAGAATCTTGTCATTTATTACGGTAAAAATGAAGAATGGGTTTAGGAGTTGTTGAAGGTCAAAGTATATGGTCAAATATATTCAATTTGAAATACCATATAGATAATTGAATATAGAAGTCTAGAATTAATGAGAATTACATGGGTTGAAATACATACATTACAGAATTTTTAGTTTCAGTTCAGTCTCTCACTCATGTCCGACTCTTTGCGACCCCATGAGCCGCAGCACGCCAGGCCTCCCTGTCCATCACCAACTCCTGGAGTCCACCAAAACCCATGTCCGTTGTGTCAGTGATGCCATCCAACCATCTCATCCTCAGTCGTCCCCTTCTCCTCCTGCCCTCAATCTTTCCCAGCATCAGGGTCTTTTCAAATGAGTCAGCTCTCCACATCAGATGGCCAAAGTATTTGAGTTTCAGCTTCAACATCAGTCCTTCCAATGAACACCCAGGACTGATCTCCTTTAGGATAGACTGGTTGGATCTCCTTGCAGTCCAAGGGACTCTCAGAAATCTTCTACAAACCACAGTTCAAAGCATCAATTATTCAGCTCTCAGCTTTCTTTATAGTCCAACTCTCACATTCATACATGACCACTGGAAAAACAATAGCCTGACTAGATGGAGCTTTGTTGGCAAAGTAGTGTCTCTGCTTTTTAATATGCTGTCTAGGTTGGTCATAACTTTCCTTCCAAGGAGTAAGCATCTTTTAATTTCATAGCTGCAGTCACCATCTGCAGTGATTTTGGAGCCCCCAAAAATAAAGAGAGCCACTGTTTCCACTGTTTCCCCATCTATTTGCCATGAAGTGGTGGGACCAGATGCCATGATCTTCGTTTTCTGAATGTTGACCTGTAAGCCAACTTTTTCACTCTCCTCTTTCATTTTCATCAAGAGGCTCTTCAGTTCTTCTTTACTTTCTGCCATAAGGGTGGTGTCATCTGCATATCTGAGGATATTGATATTTCTCCCAGCAATCTTGACTCCAGCTTGTGCTTCCTCCAGCCCAGCGTTTCTCATAATGTACTCTGCATATAAGTTAAATAAGCAGGGTGACAATATACAGCCTTGATGTACTCCTTTTTCTATTTGGAACCAGTATGTTGTTCCATGTCCAGTTCTAACTGTTGCTTCCTGACCTGCATATAGGTTTCTCAAGAGGCAGGTCAGGTGGTCTGGTATTCTCGTCTCTTTCAGAATTCTCCACAGTTTATTGTGATCCACAGTCAAAGGATTTGGCATAGTCAATAAAACAGAAATAAATATTTTCTAGAACTCTCTTGCTTTTTTGATGATCCAGTGGAGGTTGGCAATTTGATCTCTGGTTCCTCTGCCTTTTCTAAAACGAGCTTGAACATTTGGATGTTCATGGTTCAAATATTGCTGAAGCCTGGCTTGGAGAATTTTGAGCATTACCTTACTAGAGTGCGAAATGAGTGCAATTGTGAGATAGTTTGAGCATTCTTTGGCATTACCATTCTTTGGGATTGGAATGAAAACTGACTTTTTAGTATCAGATCAGATCAGTCATTCAGTCGTGTCCGACTCTTTGCGACACCATGAATCACAGCACGCCAGGCCTCCCTGTCCATCACCAACTCCCGGAGTTCACTCAGACTCTCATCCATCGAGTCAGTGATGCCATCCAGCCATCTCATCCTCTGTTGTTCCCTTCTCCTCCTGCCCCCAATCCCTCCCAGCATCAGAGTCTTTTCCAATGAGTCATCTCTTCGCATGAGGTGGCCAAAGTACTGGAGTTTCAGCTTTAGCATCATTCCTTCCAAAGAAATCCCAGGGCTGATCTCCTTCAGAATGGTCTGGGTGGATCTCCTTGCAGTCCAAGGGACTCTCAAGAGTCTTCTCCAACACCACAGTTCAAAAGCATCAATTCTTCGGTGCTCAGCCTTCTTCAGAGTCCAACTCTCACATCCATACATGACCGCAGGAAAAACCATAGCCTTGACTAGACGGACCTTTGTTGGCAAAGTAATGTCTCTGCTTTTGAATATGCTGTCTAGGTTGGTCATAACTTTCCTTTCAAGGAGTAAGCGTCTTTTAGTTTCATGGCTGCAGTCACCATCTGCAGTGATCTGGGAGCCCAGAAAAATAAAGTCTGACACTGTTTCCACTCTTTCCCCATCTATTTGCCATGAAGTGATGGGACCGGATGCCATGATCTTCGTTTTCTGAACGTTGAGCTTTAAGCCAACTTTTTCACTCTCCACTTTCACTTTCATCAAGAGGCTTTTGAGTTCCTCTTCACTTTCTGCCGTTAGGGTGGTGTCATCTGCATATCTGAGGTTATTGACATTTCTCCTGGCAATCTTGATTCCAGTTTGTGTTTCTTCCAGTCTAGCGATTTTTAGTATAAATGATATATAAAAAAACCGCTCACCTTAATGAGACCAAAGACTATGATAGGTAGAAAAGGAAAGTGATTACAAGATTGAGGTCTGGGAACTCCAGTGTTTAGAGGTTGAGATCAAAATCATAAACAAGAAAAGAGAATGAAAAGCTGTTTCCGGAGACGTAAGTGGATGAATTGAAGTGTGGAATGTCTCAGAAACCACTTAGAGTGTCAGTAAGAAATTAATAAGGGAATATCAAGTAATGATCTGTTTTAAATCATAAAGTATATAAATTTAGAAATATCTATTGGATTTGGTGATGTGTTAATCATAGGGGATCTTAAAAAATTAGTTACAGACAGGGGACAGGAAGGAAATTATAAATTATAAACATAAAAATTTTCAAGAAAGGGAAAAGAAACACAGGCAACAAATACAGACAATATAGTTGAGCAGTTTCCTATAATGCAGCAGGCAGTTGGGGAATTGCTGGAATGATATAGGATGTTTTCATTTTTAATTAAGTTGGGAAATTAGAAAAAAAAATTCTGCTGATAGGGAAAATCTGATAATGTCAGAAAGAAAGGGGAAATTTTACAAAAGGACATTTCATGACTAAGAATATGAAATGCAGGCCATAAGTGGTGGTTAGCATTAGATAAGACAGAAGTCGGTTCACCAGCTGCAATAACTAGAAGAGAAGCATATGGGTACAGATGTGGGAGTTGCTGGGGCTGTGGTTTTGTGAGGTTTTAAAGACGCTTACTCCTTGGAAGAAAAGTTATGACCAAACTAGATAGCATATTCAAAAGCAGAGACACTACTTTGCCAACAAATGTCCGTCCAGTCAAGGCTATGGTTTTTCCTGCGGTCATGTATGGATGTGAGAGTTGGACTGTGAAGAAGGCTGAGTGCCTAAGAATTGATGCTTTTGAACTGTGTGTTGGAGAAGACTCTTGAGAGTCCCTTGGACTGCAAGGAGATCCACCCAGACCATTCTGAAGGAGATCAGCCCTGGGGTTTCTTTGGAAGGAATGATGCTAAAGCTGAAACTCCAGTACTTTGGCCACCTCATGCGAAGAGTTGACTCATTGGAAAAGACTCTGATGCTGGGAGGGATTAGGGGCAGGAGGAGAAGGGGACGACAGAGGATGAGATGGCTGGATGGCATCACTGACTCGATGGATGTGAGTCTGGGTGAACTCTGGGAGTTGGTGATGGACAGGGAGGCCTGGTGTGCTGTGATTCATGGGGTTGCAAAGAGTCAGACACGACTGAGCGACTGAAGTGAACTGAACTGAAGGACAGAAAAATTTATTACTTTTGGTTTTCCCCCTAATCACTAAAAAAGCAAGTTTATCAGAGCATAAGAAAGGGAAGGATTCTAAGTTTGAAGAAAAGAAAATGTATGAACAAGTGCTCAAATGAATAGGAGAGAAAAGCAGCTAGGAAAATGTGATAGGATGATCATAGCAGGTCTAAGGCCACACTTCACTTCTGTGACTATAGATTTAGCATGAGACAAATTAGCATGGTGTTGAATATTTCTCCAGCCTCGTTTATCTTCACAGGAGCACATAATTCAGCTTAGATTTAACAGATGTTGAGTTTCTGGCAGAAGAGTAGGTACAACAAGTATAGTTAGTAGCGGGGTGCGGGTTGGTGGAGTACCTAAAAGGATAGATAGTAAGATTTAAACTAAGCAAGTATAAAGTTGAAGATGTTAGGATGCTGATAGACAATATAGAAGTCAGAATCTCTGGAAAATTTCCTGAGATTTGCTTTATGATTTGGAAAATTTAAGTTCACATAGAGAGATGAGCAAATAATTAACTATTTTTATTAGATCTTTCCTCTGTGCTAAACAGAGCTCTAAGTCTTCTTTTTATCATAGTTTGATTAATCCTTATAACTCTATGAAGGATCCTTATGTCCATTTCATACGTAAACTAAGACACAGAGATATTATCAAATTTACCCTAAGTTGCATAGCCAGCAGTTACAGAGCCAAGTCTCATATCTAGCCTGTCACGATCCTGGAGCCTACTTTCTTAAAATCCACTCTGTTCTTCTGACCCAGCAAAATGGGGAACATTGGAACAATCATCTTAGTTGCTAGACCTCCATAATAAAGAAAATTGATTAAATGTCTATGTTTTAAATATGGGAGATGCTCCTAGGGGAGTTCAGACAAGATCATTCTTCCTCATATCTCCTAAAATTATAACCAGAGACAAAACTTGATCAAGTCCAACTTTTTAAACTGGAAACAGCTCTGTTGTAAAATATGTTTGATAATCTTTCTCCTTACTGGCTGTGGACTCATTCTCTGTGATGTGTGCAAATGCATTTTATACTATTAATAATTTCTTTCATATTGAACTCAGAGATTTTGAATGTATTAAAATGGAAGCATAACACATCACTTTGTAATATGACCAGCAACTTATCTTTTGTTTAGTACAGCCTCCCACTTCTAGTTGTTATGAAGAGATCTTGAATTACCACTGTTTAATATGAAAAGGGCTTCCCTAGTGGCTCAGATGGTAAAGAATCTGAACACAGGAGACCCAGTTTTGATCCCTTGGTCAGGAAGATCCATTGGAGAAGGGAACAACTACCACCAGTATTCTTGCTTGGATAATTCCATGGATGGAGGAGTATGGCTATAGTTCATGGGGTTTCACACATAGCTAGAGCTAAATATACCACTTGTCTGTGAAAAAGTTCAAGGTTGCTTTTAAATACAGATCTTATTTAATGGTTCAGAAAAAAGAAAAATTGTTTTGTATCTTACACTCATTGTTACAGATTAACTTTGACTGTGTGGATCACAATAAACTGTGGAAAATTCTTACAGAGATGGGAATACCATACCACCTGACCTGCCTCTTGAGAAACCTGTATGCAGGTCAGGAAGCAACAGTTAGAACTGGTCATGGAACAACAGACTGGTTCCAAATTGGGAAAGGAGTACGTCAAGGCTGTATATTGTCACCCTGCTTATTTAACTTATATGCAGAGTACATCATGAGAAACACTGGGCTGGAAGAAGCACAAGCTGGAAACAAGATTGCTGGGAGAAATATCAATAACCTCAGATATGCAGATGACACCACCCTTATGGCAGAAAGTGAAAAAGAACTAAAGAGCCTCTTGATGAAAGTGAAAGGGGAGAGTGAAAAAGTTGGCTTAAAGCTCAGCATTCAGAAGATTAAGATCATGGCATCTGGTCCCATCACTTCATGGCAAATAGATGGGGAAACAGTGGAAACAGTGGCTGACTTTATTTTTCTGGGCTCCAAAATCACTGTAGATGGTGACTGCAGCCATGAAATTAAAAGATGCTTACTCTTTGGAAGGAAAGTTATGACTAACCTAGACAGCATATTCAAAAGCAGAGACATTACTTTGCAAACAAAGGTCCGTCTAGTCAAGGCTATGGTTTTTCCAGTGGTCATGTATGAATGTGAGAGTTAGACTCTAAAGAAAGCTGAGTGCTGAAGAATAGATGCTTTTGAACTGTGGTGTTGGATAAGACTCATGAGAGTCCTTTGGACTGCAAGGAGATCCAACCTGTCCATCATAAAGAAGATCAGTCTGGGTGTGATTGGAAGGACTGATGTTGAAGCTGAAACTCCAATACTTTGGACACCTGATGTGAAGAACTGACTCATTTGAAAAGACCGTGATCCTGGGAAAGATTGAGGGCAGGAGGAGAAGGGGATGACAGAGGATGAGATGGTTGGATGGCATTACCAACTCGATGGACATGGGTTTGGGTGAACTCTGGGAGTTGGTGATGGACAGGGAGGCCTGGCATGCTGCCGTTCATAGGGTGGCAAAGAGTCAGACACGACTGAGCAACTGAACTTAACTGAACTGCAGATTAAATGTTTGTTTAGGTAAAGAATCTGCCGGCAATGAGGGAGACCCGGATTGGATTCCTAGGTTGGGAAGATCCCCTGGAGGAGGGAATGGCAACCCACTCCAGCATTCTTGCCTGGAGAATCCGTGGACAGAGGAGCCTGGAGGGATATAGTTCATAGGGTTGCAAAGAGTAGGACACAACCAGCAACTAGCACTTTCACTTTATAGATTTTACCCGAAATCCACATTTTGAAATACTAACCCCCAAGGTGATAGTATTAGGCAGTGGAACCTTTGGGTTGGTGAGTAGATCAGAAGGATCAAACTTTCATGAATGAGGTTAATGACCCTGTAAAAGAGACCCCAAGAGCTCTCTTGCCCCTTTCACCATGTGAGAATGTAGGGAGAAGATGACTAGCTGTGAACCAGGAAGTGGGTTTTCACTAGGTACTGAATCTTCCTGAGTCTTCCTCTTGGACTTCCCAGATTCAAGAACTGTGAGATATAAGTTTATGTTGTTTATAAGCCACCCAGTCCATGACAATTTCTTACAGAAGCTTGAACTGACCAAGATGCACATTAATTGTCTGAGGTTTATTTCAAAGCTAAAACAAGGTTTCTTGAACTACCCTGAAACATTCCAAAAGCTCCCTAAAATGCAAGGTCTAGAGTCGTAGAAAGTATTGGACAAAACATTTAGTCCTTTTATGATGATTTTCCTAACTAAGTGTTAAGGCTGCTGCCTGCTTCCACATAAGATATAAGTAGATCATAAGGATGGAACCTTCATGAATGGGATTAATGACCCTGTAAAAGAGTCTGTGTGCTCATTTGTGTCCCACTCTTTGCGACCCTATGGACAGACTGAAGCCTGAGAGGTTCCTCTGTCCATGGATTTCTCCAAGAAAGAATACCGGAGTAGGTTGCCATTTCCTCCTCCAGGGAATCTTCCTCAACCAGGAATTGAACCCTTGTCTCATGCATCTCCTGCATTGGCAGGCAAATTCTTGACCACTGAGCCACCGGGGAAGCATAAGATAGATAGATATCTATTATCTATCTAAGAACTTTGACATTAGAAAGCCTTCATTGTTGTAAATTATCTCTATAACCTCAGAAATTTATTTTATCATTCAAATATTTATATTTAAATTGGACTACAAGGCACTGGAAACACAAAGAAAAGTAAGAATAAGGTTTTTCTCTCATTGAATGTACCATGTCAATAAACAGGAGGTGAGTCTCTTAACTTTTTTTCTTAAACAATTTTCCCCTTTACTCTGACTCAACTAATAATTTTTATAAGATTAAATGAAATAGTGTATTTAAAATAAAAATAAAATTCTATGCCATTTAAAATTGTTCCTATCTATTGCCAGGGTTTACCCCTAATAAAATTTAACCACTAGAACCGTATTTTCAACAATTTATATTTTTCATTCTGTTTTATGTATATTCAGACTTAAATTTAAAAATCTGAAATTGGTGTTTACAATCTAGGTAGGGTTATTTTGGATCATTCTACCATTTTTCACTTTCCCATTTTGAACTATATACATGTTGATTATGCTCTGAAGATGGTGAGGTGGAATAACAGTACTAGCAGGGAAAATTGCTTGGATTTTAAGTCTTCTTTCTCCAGTAAATTTCCACTCTCCAGGTTCTAGAACTCAGCTGTGAAAGGTCAGAAAGTTGATTTTCTTTCTTGAAACTGAGAATGAATCAGTCTTTCATGCTTGAATCATGCAAACTTCATAAAGTTTTATAGATCAGATTTCTAAGGTGTTAATTAATGACAAAAACTATAATTATTAAATGAGCCAGAATATACCTGCTTTCTCAGCAGGTATGGAAAACCATACCACATGAAAATTGTTGCTTGTCTTACTCAGGTATAGTTTTCACTACAGAATTGATCATTTATTATTCATCTTTTTATTCCTAGCAACTAATATAGTACTCAATGAGCTTGCAGGTGTTGATGAGTGAGTTTACATGATATTATCATTTACAATTAAAATAAAATCTAACTACTTGAACTCTCAGGGCACAATATATGTAAGCTTTCAATGTAAATATACTGTGCAGAAAGGAAAAGCTCATGTAACAAGATTGAAAATGTCATAGCCTGTAAAGTAATTGTCATAAGAGATCTGCCTTCTTTAAATCAAACTATAATTTACACCTTTTCTGATATATAGTGTATAATTTTAAATCTGGCAATCTTTTTATTCCTAGCATGGATATTATAGAGGCTATTACTGATAAATTCCTAATGAAATCTAAATTTTAAGAGATATGATGCTAAAATATTGCACGGATAATAGAGTATCTGTACATAAACCACATATATCACAGGACTTCTAAGTAGTGTATATTTTCTTCTTGATAAGAAATAGGTCATTTCTCATAAATTTTATTTAAATAAGTATGCTAAAGAGGTCTTGAAATAAATTACCATCATCTTGGAAACAGAATGCACAAGCAATCCCATGAGCATGATGTATCATACACCAGAAAAACAGGGCTTGCTGATATATAACAAATAAGGTTGCTTTCTTTTCCTGTTTCCTCCTGAAGCCTTGCACTCAAACAGTTTTTAATTCATAGCCATTGAAAGAAGAAATGAATTGAAATATAATGTAGATTCTTAAAATTCATGTTATGCCTAATGGTTTTCCTACCCCATTTAATAATATCAATCTCATTCTAACTTGAATGCCTAGTTATTAATTTGCCTTCAGCACACCCTAGCAATGAATATAACTTATCTTCCACACTACACTAGGAAAATTAGGTAAGCTAATTGCTATTTTGTCTCTAAGTCCTTGTTTACTTACAGGATAAGTTATTTGAAGAACTTGCTTTTTAAAAATGCAGTTTTGTCTGGGAAACTATTTAACCATATGGTTAAGAATTATACTCAATGTATCTTTTATATGGGAAGGAGCACAAAACAATTACACATCATTCCTGAAACTCAGCCTAGGAGGTTGTATAACATCAAGAAATCCATCAGGTATGGGATTCCTCCTCCCTGGCCCCAACAACTAATGAGATGTGGATCCTGAGGAAAGTTTCTCTACCTTTTTTAGCCCCTTTCTCCTCATTTGTAAAGTGAGGATACTTAACTCTGTTTATGGATGATCATATGAGATAACCTGTGAGAATACTTCATAAAATGCAATGCATTATACAATTCCCAGATGTAAATTTTAAAAACTGTAATCCAACCACTGACATGTTATTAAGAGTAGATTAGCAGTCTTCAAATGCAGTGTGCCATCGTGAATTCACTCTTCTAACAATATTTATAAATCCCCTGCATGTGTGCCTGCTAAGTCGCTTCAGTTGTGTCCAACTCTGTGCTACTCTGTGGACGGTAGTCCATCAGGCTCCTTTGTCCATGGGATTCTCCAGGCAAGAATATTGGAGTGGGTTGCCATTTCCTTCTCCATAGATCCCCTCAGTTCAGTTCAGTCACTAAAACTGACTTTTTAGTATCAGATCAGATCAGTCACTCAGTCATGTCCGACTCTTTGCGACCCCATGAATCGCAGCATGCCAGGCCTCCCTGTCCATCACCAACTCCCAGAGTTCACTCAGACTCATGTCCATCGAGTCAGTGATGCCATCCAGCCATCTCATCCTCTGTCGTCCCCTTCTCCTCCTGCCCCCAATCCCCTCCCAGCATCAGAGTCTTTTCCAACGAGTCAACTCTTTGCGTGAGGTGGCCAAAGTACTGGAGTTTCAGCTTTAGCATCATTCCTTCCAAAGAACACCCGGGGCTGATCTCCTTTAGAATGGACTGGTTTGATCTTCTTGCAGTCCAAGGGTCTCTCAAGAGTCTTCTCCAACACCACAGTTCAAAAGCATCAATTCTTCAGCGCTCAGCTGTCTTCACAGTCCAACTCTCACATCCATACATGACTACTGGAAAAACCATAGCTTTGACTAGACAGACATTTGTTGGCAAAGTAATGTCTGTGCTTTTGAATATGCTATCTAGGTTGGTCATAACTTTCCTTCCAAGGATCCCCTAGAGCATGTCAAATACTTTTCAACATACTATATGGTCAGATATAGTATATGGTCAGATTCTCTGTCTTAATGAAGTATATGTTTAGTAGAGGAGATGGTAAGAAACAAAAACTATATCTATCTATCTATCTATCTATATAAAAGTTCAGGATCAATATATAGCAAGAGATAGCAAGATCTAGGAAGAAGGAAGAACATTCTGAATAAGTGACAGTTTTTCAAATTCCTGAATAAGGTGAGGGTATTCTATACAAAAGAAACCTTACTTTCAAAGGCCCAAAGAAGGAATAATCTTGGCATATTTAAAAACCATGAAAAGACCATAGAGTAAAGGGTTGCGGGTCAAGGTTGAGTATTTCGATTTTATGCTAATTATCTTTGGAAGCTTTTGGAGAATTTTTTAGTAAGAAGACATGAATATGTTTTGTTTTAGAAAAGATCATAATGGCTATAGTGCTTAGAAAAGCTGTTAAGGAAAGCAGAACAGGAAACAGGATGGCTTGGGGTTTTTTGAGTTAGATAGATGGTAATGACACTACCAGAACCAGGTTTGCTAAGTCGTGTCTGACTCTTTTGTGATCCTGTGGACCATAGCCCTACAGGCTCCTCTGTCTATGGGATTTCCTAGGCAGGATTTCTGGAGTGGGTTGCCGTTTCCTTCTCCAGATGGTGATAGAAATGACAGCCAATAGGCTCAGTGAGCCATTGAACATGGGCATAGGGTAGGGAAACTGAAGAATAAAGCATGAGTCTGATGCTTTTGGCCAAGCATCTGTGAGGATACTGTTACTATTTCTGGAAATGAATAAGCTAAAGGAAGGAATGGATTGTTTTGTTTCATTTATTCTGTGTGGGGTAGAAATCAGGAGTTCTGTTTTAGATATTTGAGATTCTCATTATGTAGACAGAATAATCAAGTTGGCTGAAGTACAAGGAAATCTGGAACTCAGGTTGAGTTCAGAACTGGTGATATAAATTAGAAAGTCATCAGCATACATCTAATATTTAAAGGCATGGGACAGGATTCTTTTCCTGAGAAAAAGAATGCAATGAAAGAAGAGTGAGATCCAAGAGCTTAACAATGGAAAACTTCGGTATTTAGACTTTAGGGAGAAGACTAATGGTTTCTTATGTTTAATAGTTCCAATCTTTTACTTTCTAAAGCATAAAAAGTGGTTTATTGGAAATTAACATGAATCAATTAATAATTTCATTGGTATTGCACCTATCTTAGTACTTTTACTTTTGACCACTATCCCATTAGCTATTTAATCACCAGAAAATTAAGTTAATGTGAAACCTATTAACTTGTTATTCCCAGTAGTCTACCAGGCTCCTCTGTCCATGGAATTCTCCAGACAAGGATAGTGGAGTGTGTTGCCATTTCCTTCTCCAGGGGATATTCCTGACCTGTGTTTTCCTCTAAGAGTTTTATAGTTTCTGCTCTTACATTTAGGTCTTTAATCCATTTTGAGTTTATCTTCATGTATAGTGTTATAACTATTGTTCCAAATGAAATAGAATCAGGAAAATTCAACATCACTACTGACTCTTTAACTAAACAGAAGAGTAAATCTAATAAGAATTTTTTTTTTTTTTTTTTTGCTTTTTGGTTTTTTTTCTTGAGTAGCCATTGTGCAAAAGCTCTATAGACATTGATCAGAATTTTACAAAGAAAATGAGAGATGTAGTTAGTGTTAACTCCCAAAGTGGGAATTTTCAGTCTAATAACCAGCAGGATATTGGTGACTGAACAGGAAGTTTATTGAAAATTCTTTGAGATAAGTGAAGTTAAGTGATCTCTAAGATTGATGGAAGAAGAAAGTAACTGTTTTTATTGAATTCAAGAAGACCATTATAGTGACTATATAGTTTCTCAAATAAGAAATTATGTAATTAAATATTGTTTGAAAAACCTATAACTAAGTACATGTAGAACATACCTTTTAAGAAAAAAAAATACACTACTTCACATGCTGTTTATTTCTCAACTCTCAGCAGTCTGGCTGTTCTCCTCTGCTCTGTTGCTATAAACAGTCTCTCCACAATAGTACAAAGTTTGATATTCCTCACAACTCACAATCTGGAAACAGTATCCTATTGGAGATTCCCTAATATTGGTCTCCCTTGGTTTTTCTCTTACCTTTCTAGTTATTTCTTCTTCACCTCTTACAGAGCTGTGTCCCTTCACCTGCGTATTAAATATTTATGCTTTTGAGAATTCTGTCCTTTAATCTCAATCTCTATATTCACTTTATAAAACTATAGTATCAAATACCCTGTGGACTTGTTTCTTCATGTTCATATGCTGTCTTTCTCTCTTGGGTTCAGGTCCTTAGTATTGTTGCTGAAACTCAGCCTGCATTCGCAGTGCCAAATAGAAACATGAAGATAGAGTTTTGAGTGAAGTAGAAAAGAATAGCTTTTATTTCTTTGCCAGGCAAAAGGGACCACAGCAGGCTAATGCACTCAAGACTATGTGACCCAGCCTGGAGGGATAGTGAGGTGTTTCATAGTATTCAAGGAGCAGGGCGTTATCAGCTCATAGACAGTTCTTGGACGCTTTGGCATCAAGGTGAAGCTTCAAGCATCAACAATCTTCTTGTTTCAAACAGTCTAGGGTCTGTGTTCTTGTGGTCATCAGTTTTCATCTGGTCGTGTCATCTGTTTCCTGTAAAAACGACTTAGGAATGTGTCAGGCCTGTATTTGTATCTTTCAGGGAACTGGGAATTTGGTGATTCTGCTATGTGGCAGGATTATAGTCTAAACTGTCACCGGTTTCCCAGCCCAAGAGCTATTCTTGGTTTATGCACCTTCACATTTTCCAATCATTAACTCTTGAGTCAGCGTTTCACTTCAGAATACAAGGACACAGAGGCTTGTATGTGGTTTCAGTATATACCTATGTGCTATGCTTATTCACTCAGTCGTGCCCGACTCTTTGCGACCCCATGGACTGCAGCCCGCCAGGCTCCTCTGCCCATGGGATTCTCCAGGCAAGAATACTGGAGTGGGTTGCCATGCCCTCCTCCAGGGGGTCTTCCTGACCCAGGATCAAACCCAGGTCTCCTGCGTTGCAGGCGGACTCTCTACCATCTGAGCCACCAGGGAAGCAATATATACATATGGAATGTATTTAATTGACTATATCATTGTCAGCATCAACAAGATGAAATGAAAATTACCTTTTCCATCCTCTTCAGTTTTACTCCTATGTTCCATGCCTCAGTGCTTATAAATAGCAAATCCATCTACATAGATTCTCCAAAAAGATAAATGATTATTGATTATTCATGATTATTACAATGACTTCCAAATGGTTACTCTCCAACCAGGGTGTGTCATTATTTTGTAAAAATTCATAAATGGTAATATAGTTAAATAACAATCCTGTTTGAATGTTTTGCCATGAAATGTGAATTACTTATGTATATGGATTTTACATTAAGATACTTCAGTGCCCTCCTATTGTGATTATACTAAAAATGTTACATCTTTGATAGGACATTTAGGTTCCTCCATACACTAGCTCCAAACTAACTGCTTCTTTAAGACTCAACTTTTTATATTTTTTTCTATTTTTTTTTTCTACCTACCACTCATATCTAACCCATGCTTGAAATCCCCCGGAGTATTCTACACTGATAAATCTTTTTAAAGTGGCACATATTTTTCTCCTGATAGTGTCTTTCCTCTGACCCTTTCCTTCTTTACCTGGATGGGTTTTTCAAGATTAAATTCAACCTTAACTTCCTCTAGGAGTCATTATCTTTGCCAGGTTGGTTTAGTTGCACACAATCTGTACTGTTACAGTAATCTACAATATCTCTAGCACATAAATCACAGCTGTTTGCTTGCTTGTTGCTTTTTTTCATATTCACCTGTGAACTCCATTGAAATAGAAGGTTTTTTGTTTTGTTTTCCTCTATCTGTGAATAGGGAACACATGGCAATAGAAATAAAAAGTTGCCAAGGAAAGAAGGGAAGATTATTGTCAAAATAATTTGTTGTAATATTAAAGATATAAAATTATATATATGGGGACACTTTCAAAGTGTTAGACTGTTACATTCATTGCTTAAGTTTTTGCAACCTAAACCTGAGAATTTAGCTGGAGAAATGTAGAGGGTAATTTTAAAAATTAGGAAATACTGAGTAGTTTTGATGAAAATAGGAAGACCTTACCTAACTATGCAGAGCTGTATACTAGTTTCAAATGATGACTTGAAGAAAAATATGTGTGTGTATATATATATATATATATATATATATATATATATGCTGCTGCTAAGTCGCTTCAGTCGTGTCCGACTCTGTGCGACCCCATAGATGGCAGCCCACCAGGCTTCCCCATCCCTGGATTTCTCCAGGCAAGAACACTGGAGTGGGGTGCCATTTCCTTCTCCAATGCATGAAAGTGAAAAGTGAAAGTGAAGTTGCTCAGTCGTGTCCGACTCTTAGCGACCTCATGGACTGCAGCCTACCAGGCTCCTCTGTCGATGGGATTTTCCAGGCAAAAGTACTGGAGTGGGGTGCCATTGCCTTCTCCGGTATATACACACATGCACACACATATATATATATCTGTGGTATACACATGTATGGGCTTTCCAGGTGGTTCAGTGATGAAGAACCTGCCTGCCAATGCAGGAGCTGCAAGTTCAATCCCTGGGTCTGGAATATCCCCTGGAGGAGGAAATGGCAACCCACTCCAGTACTATTGCCAGGAGAATCCCATGGATAGAGGAGCATGCACGGTGTGCTACAGTTCATGGGGTTGCAAAGAGTCGGACCCTACAGAGCAACTGAGCATGCACACACACAGACACAGACACACAAACACATACATATATATCGTCTACTTAGCCAGAAACTAAATATAGGGTTTAGACCTTCATTTAGGGATTTACTGATTCTTGTAACTGTGAAAACAATATATTTCAGATTTAAAGATATTTTATACATTATCTACTGCTATCACAAACCTGACTGAAAAACAAAATAGAGCAAAACATAACATTTTAGGGGCATTTTGAAAATACCAATGGTGAAGCTCCATTTCAGATCTATTAAACAGAATCTACTGTGGAATCTGAGCAGTGTTTATTTATTTATTTATTTTTAATGGTCCCCAAGTAATCCAAATATGCAGTCAGTATTGAGAAACTACAGGTCTGGTATAGCAACTTTAGGGTTAGGAAACTTAGGATCTTTACATATAATCTTTAAAGCCTTGGCCGTCTGGTTCTCTGACCCAGAGTCATTGAGAGGAATTGGAACAGAAGGCTGTTAGAGGCAAGTAGGATGATGGCAGACCTTGACAGCTGACAGCTTGACAGGTGAGGCATTACCACAGGCTATGATGGATATTCAAGATGGAGGCTGTAAATGATCAAGATAAGAGCAAATTCCCTTCAGTGGCCTCTATTTAAGAATGTAGGGAAGTGTTAATAGTCTTCCAGAAGATTTCTATCAAGAAAATGATTAAAGTAAATGTTTCTCAGGGACCCAAAAGTCAATTTCTACTTTTGAAAAATTCAGTATATGTATTCCCCAATCATGTCAGACAAAAATGTCATCATCAGATTATGCTGTAGTGTAATTTAATACAGGTCATCTCTTGTATAGTGGGCAAGAGACTTGGACTAGCAATGCAAACTTTGCATGCAAATTCTATGACCTGTATTTGCAGCACAGTCTTAAAGACACAGCATAAGCTTTAAATTCTTTTTAAATCTTTTAAGTTCTGTCACCTAAGGACAGGAAGAGTAACAGATACCTAATAGGTTAAAAAAAGATAAATTTAGGTTACGTGTGTTTTGTGTAAATATTTATACCCGTTTCTGTTCTGAAAAGGATATAGGAAACTGGACAAAAGAATGTGTGCCTCATATGTATGTGTGTGTGTGTGTGTGTTTGTATGCTCAGTTGCTCGGTTGTGTCTCACTCTTTGTGACCCCATTGATGACCCCATTGATTGTAGCCTGCCAGGCTCCTCTGTCTATGGTATTTTTCAGGCAAAATACTGGAGTGGGTTTCCATGTCTTCCTCCAGGGGATGTTCAGAAATCAAACCTGTTTCTCCTGAATTGGCAGGTGGATTCTTTACCACTCGTACCACCTAGCAAGCCCCATGTATATATATATCTGCATTTTGTGGTTTATCTGGATTTTTACTATGTTTTGTTTTTGTGGTTGCTTTATTAGTTGTATCTCAAAAATTGGGTTTTGTATAATGTTAAAATGTAAGCATTCATTTTAGAATTTATTTTTAAAATGGTACAAGATGATAAAATGTTTTATACTTTAGTGGCAGTGCTGTCAAATACCATATATAAATATTTTAATCTGAAAACTACAACCCGATTATTGAAATAAATGTTCAGTAACCAAGCTGTGTCCAACTCTTTGCGACCCCATAGATTGCAGCATGCCAGGCCTTCTTGTCTCTCTCACCATCTCCTGAAGTTTGCCCAAGTTCACACCCATTGCATCGGTTATGTCATCCAGTCATCTCATCCTCTCATGCCCTGTTCAACGTCTGCACTCAATCTTTCACAGCATCAGAGACTTTTCCAGTGAGTCTGCTTTTCTCATCAGATGACCAAAATATTGGAGCTTCAGCATCACCCCTTCCAATAAGTATTCAGTTTATTTCCCTTAAGATTGACTGGTTTGATCTCCTTGCTGTCCAAGGGACTTTCAGGAGTCTTCTTCAGCACCACAGTTTGAAGGCATCAGTTGTTTGGTGCTCAGTCTTCTTTACAGTCCAGCTATCAGGACCGTATGTGACCACTGGGGAGACCATGGCCTTGATTACGTGGACCTTTGTTGTCAGAGTAATGTCTTTGGTTTTCAACAAACTGTCTAGGTTTGTCACAGCTTTCCCACCCAGAAGCAATCACTTTCTGATTTCATGGCTGCAGGCACCATCCACAGTGAAAAAAGAGCACAAGAAGAGGAAATATGTCACTACTTCCACCTTTCCCCTTCTAATTACCATGGAGTAATGGAGCCAGAGAAGGCAGTGGCACCCCACTCCAGTACTCTTGCCTGGAAAATCCCATGGATGGAGGAGCCTTGTGGGCTGCAGTCCATGGGGCGCTAAGAGTCAGACACAACTGAGCAACTTCACTTTGACTTTTCACTTTCATGCACTGGAGAAAGAAATGGCAACCCACTCCAGTGTTCTTGCCTGGAGAATCCCAGGGATGGGGGAACCTGTTGAGCTGCCATCTATGGGGTCGCACAGAGTCAGACATGACTGAAGTGACTTAGCAGCTTCAGCAGCAATGGAGCTGGATGCTATGATCTTAGTTTTTCTAATATTTAGTTTTAAGCCTGCTCTTTCACTCTCCTTCACCCTCATTCAGAGACTCTTCAGTTCTTGTTTGGTTTCTGCCATTAGAGTGGTATCATCTACATATCTGAGGTTGTTGATGTTTCTCCCACCCCTCTTGATTCCAGCTTTAACTCATCCAGCCTGGCATTTCTCATGATGTGCTCTGCATATATGTTAAACAGACAGGGTGACAGCAGACAGCCCTGCCATACTCCTTTTTCAGTCTTGAGCCAGTCAGTTGCTCCATACAGGGCTCTAACTGTTGCTTTTTGACTCGCATACAGGTTTCTCAGGAGACAGGTAGGATGATCTAGTATTCCCATCTCTTCTAGAGTTTTCCATAGTTTGTTGTGATCCACACAGTCAAAGGCTTTAGTGTAGTCAATGAAACAGAGGTAGATGTTTTGCTGGAATTCCCTTGCTTTCTCTATGATCCAGCGAACGTTGATGATTTGATCTCTGATTCTTTTGCCTTTTCTAAGCCCAGCTTGGACATCTAGAAGTTCTTAGTTCACATAATGATGAAGCCTAACATGTAAGATATAAAGTATGACCCTGGGGTTCTTCATTTCTTCCTTTTCTAGTTGCTTTAGGTGTAGAGTTAGGTTATTTATTTGACTTTTTTCTTGTTAGTAGAAGGGTTAGTAGAAGGAAAGAAATCTTAAAAATTAGGGCAGAAATAAATGCAAAAGAAACAAAAGAGACCATAGCAAAAATCAACAAAGCCAAAAGCTGGTTCTTTGAGAAGATAAATAAAATTGACAAACCATTAGCCAGACTCATCAAGAAACAAAGGGAGAAAAATCAAATCAAAATTAGAAATGAAAATGGAGAGATCACAACAGACAACACAGAAATACAAATGTGTTGTTGGATTCTGATTGCTAGAATTTTGTTAAGGATTTTTGCATCTATGTTCATCAGTGATATTGGCCTGTAGTTTTCTTTTTTTGTGGCATCTTTCTTGGGTTTTGGTATTAGGGTGATGGTGACCATGTCATAGAATGAGTTTGGAAGTTTACCTTCCTCTGCAATTTTCTGGAAGAGTTTGAGTAGGATAGGTGTTAGCTCTTCTCTAGATTTTTGGTAGAATTCAGCTGTGAAGCCATCTGGACCTGGGCTTTTGTTTGCTGGAAGATTTTTGATTACAGTTTCAATTTCCGTGCTTGTGATGGGTCTGTTAAGATTTTCTATTTCTTCCTGGTTCAGTTTTGGAAAGTTGTACAACTGAAGCACCTTAACACACAGCCATGTTCATTTGTTTATGTATTGCTTATGGTTGCATTCACACTGCAAGGATAAATTTGAGTAGTTGTAACAGAAATTGAAAGGCCTATAAAGCCTAAGATATTTATATCTGAATCTTAATGGAAAACATCTACTGACACCTGTTTTAGACATTGAAATCTCTTTTCCTTATACTATCAGTTCACTTGATTATTCAAAAAGGAAAAAATAAAACAAACAAACCAAAAAGAGTATGGATTCTAGTGATTTGTATGATTTTTCAGTCCAGGTCTTTGTGTTCTAACCAGTTGTCCTACTGGATCAAAATGAAATCCCAATCATTTACACAGTGACATGGGTTTTCCCTTGGCTGTTGTGTTGTTTCTACAGATCGAGCGTGAATGCTGCATGATATGTGAGCTTCATCATCTCCCTTTACTACTACAAGTCTTTCTTGTGATTTCACAGTGATTCTGTTCTTACCTCTTAAACCAAACTTTGCTCTTAGGTCATATACTTTCCCTCTTAAGATTTTACCTTGTATGTGGCCAAAAAAATAAAAAATCTCCACTGTGCACATTTTATAGACTATACTAAATAGCTATACTTGATCTCTTTGTACTACGGACGTTTAATAAAATATAAGAAATAGACATCAGGTGGTAGCATAGATCAAATTCCACATATAACATGATCAAAAGCTTCCCAAATGCATATAGTGCATCTCTTAAGCACTAGGTAACAGATCATTCAGTACCAGCTACTGTTGATTTTGATGACAGTTGCGTCTGCTAGGAGAAATTGACTTCCGCTCTGTTAAAATTAATTTGAATGCAGATAATATCATTTTAAGAACTAGTTTTTTTTTTCAACTCATATGATCTGTTTAATGTTTATTATACTGATAAAGGTTTGGCAAACATTAGTTTGGAGGAAAAACTGTGGCTTCATTACTTAGGGCTATCTGATTCAGAGCATGTCATGAAGACTGGTTGGTGTACTAAGTCATGACAGCTCAGAAAACTATGCTTGAAACATTTTCCTCAGAAGTGTTCTTAGAGAACAAAGCTGTCTTCATGTTTCTAATTACCAAAACACTTCTGGAGAAACAAAGGTGTCCCTTGTTATAATTCTTGTTGCTTTTCATAAAATAATAATTTTGTGGGTGAATCATGTCAGAGAAGATGAGAGAGTCTATAGAAAATGAAGATTAATAAAGTAATAATACTCAGTAATGTTAGATCCTATTTTTCTTCAATTTTCTTTCAAAAAAGAGCAAGGAATAAAGTGCCAGAAGATGTTAAGGAAAAGGTATTGTGAAAAAATAGAATGCTTTGTAAATATGGCATGCCACATCAATAATATTTTAAGGTTGAATGGATTACTGATTGCTTTAGAAAAGGATTTATGTGGTTGAAGATCCTAGGATTTAACAAAGGTTCATTTATAGTTGCCAGGTTTTCTGAGGATAAATACTGTTAATATCATATTTAAGTGTGTGAATTTAAATGACACTGCTGATCTTAGAGCTGTAAGAGGAATTAGACTACTGGTGCCAGAGTGCAGGTCTTCAGTAGAAGAGCAAAATTGAAGGTTTGTGACTGGTTATGATCTACTTGTCTACTTTAGAGATCTTATTGCATGTATATTAACTTTGTGACATTGTAAGCAAAAACAGGTGCAGTTCAGTTCAGTTCAGTCACTTAGTCATGTCCGACTCTTTGCAACCCCGTGGACTGCAGCACGCCAGGCCTCCTTGTCCATCACCAACTCCTGGAGTTTACTCAAACTCATGTCCATTGAGTTGCGGGTGCAATTCAGCCATATCATCCTCTGTCATCCCCTTTTCCTCCTGCCCTCAGTCTTTCCCAGCATGAGGGTCTTTTCCAGTGAGTCAGTTCTTCATATCAGGTGGCCAAAGTATTGGAGTTTCAGCTTCAGCATCAGTCCTTCTAATGAATACTTAGGATTGATTTCCTTTAGGGTGGACCGGTTGGATCTCCTTGCAGTCCAAGGGACCATCAAGAGTCTTATCCAACACCACAATTCAAAAGCATCAATACTTTGATGCTCAGCATGCTTTATAGTCAAACTCTCACATCCAAACATGACCACTGGAAAAACTATAGCTTTGACTAGATCAACCTTGGTTGGCAAAGTAATGTCTGTGCTTTTTATTATGCTGTCTAGTTTGGTCATAACTTTTCTTCCAAGGAGCAAGTGTCTTTTAATTTCATGGCTGCAGTCACCATCTGCAGTGATTTGGGAGACCAAAAAAATGAAGTCAGCCACTGTTTCCATTGTTTCCCCATCTATTTTCCAAGAAGTGATGGGTCCAGATGCCATGGTCTTCGTTTTCTAAATGTAGAGTTATAAGCCAATTTTTTTCCCTCTCCTATTTCACTTTCATCAAGAGGCTCTTGAGTTTTTCTTCACTTTCTTCCATAAGGGTGGTTTCATCTGCATATCTGAGGTTATTGATATTTCTCCTGGCAATCTTGATTCCAGCTTGTGCTTCCTCCAGCCCAGCGTTTCTCATGATGTACTCTGCATGTAAGTTAAATAAGTAGGGTGACAATATACAGCCTTGACTTACTTCTTTCCCTATTTGGAACCAGTCTGCTGTTCCATGTCCACTTCTAACTGCTGCTTCTCAACCTGCATACAGATTTCTCAAGAGGCAGGTCAGGTGGTCTGGTATTCCCATCTCTGTAAGAATTTTCAATAGTATGTTGCGATCCATACAGGCAAAGGCTTTGGCATAGTCAATAAAGCAAAAGTAGATGTTTTCCTAGAACTGTCTTGCTTTTTCAGTGATCCAGTGGATGTTGGGAATTTGATCTCTGGTTCCTCTGCCTTTTCTAAATCCAGCTTAAACATCTGGAAGTTCACAGTTCACATGCTGTTGAAGCCTGACTTGGAGAATTTTGAGCATTATTTTGCTAGCGTGTGAGATGAATGCAATTGTGTGGTAGTTTGAGCATTCTTTGACATTGCCTTTCTTAGGGATTGGAATGAAAACTGACCTTTTCCAGTCCTGTGGCCATTGCTGAGTTTTCCAGATTGGCTGGCATATTGAGCGTAGCATGTTCACAGCATGATCTTTGAAGACTTGAAATAATAGCTCAACTGGAATTCCATCACCTCCACTAGCTTTGTTTGTTGTGATGCTTCCTAAAGCCCACTTGACTTCTCATTCCAGGATGTCTGGCTCTAGGTTTTTGATCGCACCATCGTGATTATTTGGGTCGTGAAGATCTGTTTTGTATCCTTCTTCTGTATATTCTTGACACCACTTAATATCTTCTGCTTCTGTTAGGTCCATACCATTTCTGTCCTTTATTATGACTATCTTTGCATGAAATATTCCCTTGGTATCTCTAATTTTCTTGAAGAAATCTCTAGTCTTTCCTATTCTATTGTTTTCCTCTATCTCTTTGCATTGATCGCTGAGAAAAGCTTTCTTATCTTTCCGTGCTATTCTTTGGAACTCTGCATTCAAATGGGTATATCTTTCTTTTTCTCCTTTGCCTTTAGCTCCTCTTCTTTTCTCATCTGCCTGTAAGGCCTCCTTAAGCATCCATTTTGCTTTTTTTGCATTTCTTTTTCTTGGGGATGGTCTTGATCACTGTCTCCTGTACAATGACACGAACCTCCACCCATATTTCTTCAGTCATTCTATCATATCTAGTACCTTAAATCTATTTCTTACTTCCACTGTATAATCATAAGGGATTTGATTTAGGTCATACCTGAATGGTCTAATGGTTTTCCCTACTTTCTTCAATTTAAGTCTGAATTTGGCAATAAGGAGTTCATGGTCCGTGCCAGAGTCAGATCCTGGTCTTATTTTTAAACTTTACAATATTGTATTAGTTTTGCCAAACATCAAAATGAATCTTGACTTCCTACTTTTGCATTCCAGTCCCCTATAATGAAGAGGACATCTTTTTTGGGTGTTAGTTCTAGAAGGTCTTGTAGGTCTTCATAGAACCGTTCAACTTCAGCTTCTTCAGTGTTACCAGTTGGGGCATTGACTTGGATTACTGTGATATTGAATGATTTGTGTTGGAAACAAACTGAGTTCATTCTGTCATTTTTGATTGCCTCCAAGTACTGCATTTTGGACTCTTGTTGACTATGATGGCTACTCCATTTCTTCTAAGGGATTCTTGCCCACGGTAGTAGATATAATGGTTATATGAGTTAAATTCACCCATTCCAGTCCATTTTAGTTCGCTGATTCCTAAAATGTCAATGCTCACTCTTGCCATCTACTGTTTGATCAGTTCCAATTTGCCTTGATTCATGGACCTAACATTCCTTAGTTCCTATGCAGTGTTGCTCTTTACATCCTCAAACTTTACTTCCATCACCCATCACATCCACAACTGTGTGTTATTTTTGCTTTGACTCTGTCTCTTCATTCTTTCTGGAGTTATTTCTTCACTGATCTCCTATATTATATTGGGCACCTACCAACCTGGGGAGTTCATCTTTCAGTGTCCTATCATTTTGCCTTTTCATACAGTTCATGGGGTTCTCAAGGCAAGAATACTGAAGTGGTTTGCCTTTCCCTTCCCCAGTGGACCACATGGAGAAGTCAGAACTCTCCACCATGACCTGTCCATTTGGGTGGCTCTCCACAGCATGGTTCATAGTTTCATTGAGTTAGACAAGGCTGCGGTCCATGTAATCAGATTGGTTAGTTTCCTGTGATTGTGGTTTTCAGTCTGTCTGCCCTCTGATGGAGAAGAGTTTGAGGCTTATGGAAGCTTCCTGATGGGAGAGACTGACTGAGGGGGAAATTGGTTCTTGTTCTGATGGGCAGGGCCATGTTCAGTAAATCTTCAATCCAATTTTCTGTTAATGGGTATGGCTGTGTTCACTGCCTGTTATTTACCTGGGGCATGGCACCCCACTCCAGTACTCATGCCTGGAAAAACCTATGGGTGGAGGAGCCTGGTGGGCTGCAGTCCATGGGGTCGCTAAGAGTCAGACATGACTGAGCGACTTCCCTTTCACTTTTCACTTTCAAGCATTGGAGAAGGAAATGGCAACCCACTCCAGTGTTCTTGCCTGGAGAATCCCAGGGACAGGGGAGCCTGGTGGGCTGCCGTCTATGGGGTCCCACAGAGTCGGACACGACTGAAGAGACTTAGCAGCAGCAGCAGCAGCAAACTATGGTGGGAGTAATGAAGATAATGGTGACTTCCTTTAAAAGCTCCCATGCATGCACTGCTACATTCAGTGCTCCTAGCGCTGCAGCAGGCCACCACTGACCCACGCCTCCACCAGAGACTCCTGGACACTTTCAGGCAAATCTGGGTCAGTCTCTTGTGGGCTCACTGCTCCTTTTTCCTGGGTCCTGGTGCACACAAGTTTCTGTTTTTGCCCACCAAGAGTTTGTTTCCCAGTCCTGTTTAAGTTCTGATGGCTCTATGGTGTTATTAATGGCCACCTCCTCCAAGAGGGCTTATGCCATACCCAGATCTGCTGCACCCAGAGCCTCTGCCCCTGCAGCAGTCCACTGCTGACCTGTACCTCCACAGGAGACACTCAAACACAGCTCTGTCTCAGGCTTTGTGGGGTCTCTGGGTCCTGGTGCAAGCAAGGTTTGTTTGAGCCCTCTGAGCATTTCTCGAGGGTTTGGGGTTTGATTCTAAGCGTGATTTCGCCCTTCCTACATTTGCTGGAGCTTCTCCTTTGTTCTTGGATGTGGGGTATCTCCTCACAGTTGGTGCACTATGTAAGAAAGAAAGTCTGTTTTGTTTTTTTTTTGTTTGTTTGTTTTTTTGTTTGTTTGTTTTGTTTGTTTGTTTTTGTTTTTTTGTAAAATGTTTGAATCCAAAACCACCTCAAGCTTTTCTGAAGATCCACAGTTTTGATCATCACTTTTACAGTTTCATTGGTCAAAAAAAAAAAAAAAAAAAGGTAACTTTGTATAGTATGCCTTTTTAAATGTTTTGTTTCTTTGAATGGGAAGACTGCTGAAGATTAGAGGAAATAACCAGATACATAAAGAATTATTACTCTTTTTGAACTACTTTCTTTGGAATTCACTCCTAACAATTTGTTTTTAAATAAATATGCAAGAATAAATAAATTCAACCTTATACTGTATAATTAATAATCTTTAATTTTGGGAAAATTAGTTCCTTGAGTGTCACTCTTTTGACACTTACCCTTCCCTCACCATAGTTCCAAACAGGTAAATCAAGCTTGTATAAAATTTATGACATAATCACTTCTCTGTAATAGGTTCAAGTTGTTTTACCTTTTCCCTAGAGTTATGCAGAATGAAATTGTAGAGGGACAGAGAATTGCTTTTCAAATCCATTAAAATTTTGTCACCTCACCAGAAGCTAGCCTCCCACTGACTACCGTATTCCACATACAACTCCTACTTGTATTGGAAGGTGATCTCATTGCCTGACTCTTCGACTTACCTCTTAATTTAAATAAGCCAATTTTGTATGCCATCTTCTTAAAGACAGTATATCCAATTAAATAAATAAATAAATAAAGGGCCACCAGATGGATAGAGGAAAAGGAGTAGATTATTGCTGTTTGACCACAGGTAATTTACATTATCTCAGTGTTCATCAAGCATACAATGAGGGCTGAAAAGTGAAAGTGAAAGTCACTCAAGCATGTCCAACTCTTTGTGACCCCATGGACTATACAATGCATAGAATTCTCCAGGCCAGAATACTGGAGTGGATAGCTGTTCCCTTCTACAGGGGATCTTCCCAACCCAGAGATTGAACCCAGGCCTCCTGCATTGCAGGTGGATTCTTTACCAGCTGAACCATCAGGGAGGACTAAATGGCCAACAATATTTGAATAATAAGTGTCTGACTTTATCCAAAACAGTTTATATAAATGATACTACTTAGTTAACTAATATGTTAATACAGAAACTTGGGATTTTTCTTCTATAGAATATATTTTAAGGAATATCTTAAACCTCATAGTTAAAATTTTAATATTGTGAATGATAATAAATTCAATATTCTATAGTTTAATAACTTATCTAGATATTACATGCTTTTTTTGTTCTTGTAACCTTTCTTCCTTTCAGGCAATAATCAATGTCTGGGAAAAGATAAATTTAGTACTCTTAACTAAAATATTCCTTTGATAAGTGAATCTGAAAATTCCCAGAGAACTTAAGATTTGCTTACGAGGTGATTGTTTCATGGTGCAAAGCTAAAATCATAAGCTATTGAAATAAAGAATATTTTTTATCATGTTAACATAATTGTCCTTGCAATTTCATTCTATTCTGTTCAAATAATAAACTTTATTTCTTGAAAATCCTTTTCCACAAATATTGAAGTTTTATGTAAATTATTTCTTTGGAGCTTTTAAATTTGAATGAAAACAAGATAGAAGAAGCCAGAAAAGAGGAAGGAAATATGGGAGAAAAGGGAGGAGAGAGTAAGGGAAAAGAAAGAAAGTAAAGAAAGGAGAGAGTAAAAGAAAGAGAGGTAAGAAAGAAAAGTAGGAAAGATGTACAGAGAAAGGAATAGTAGGCATTGTCTACAGAGGCTACTCTAGGTAACACTGTAGAAGTAGGTTCTTTGAAGCACAATGAATATTGACTGTACAATGCCAGATGATAAGCAATGGTCTTCAGAATTCCAGCAGTTTTGTTGTTGTTTGTTTCTTACACTGACTGAATAAATGCATTTCCAAATGCGTGAATTCCACGTCTCAAAATGTAATAAAGTAGAACCAACTAATGACAGCTGGGAGAAGCAAAGCCTGATTAAAAGAAATACAGAAATTCAAACAACCAGCTCCTCCAAATAATTGAACTTTATTTCTGGCAGAAACCCAGGAATTATTTGCCCCAAAGCCTAGATATTTGGAAACAGCAAATTCGGTTGCTTACTTTTTATACTTGCCACATGGTTTCAAAAAGCTAAGAACCTTATTTCCCACTATAGAAATAAGTAGCACTTGGAAGTACAATCATGTGTGTGTGGTAGGGAGCCCTTTTAGGTAGTATTTCTTAAAGCCTCGTTTTACCCTTTCCCTACCTGAACCATCATTTCTATTGGTCATCATTATAGACAAGAATGGTGTATTAAAACCATAGTTAAGGGTCTAGATGGAAAAATCAATAGGACACATTTTCCAAGTAAAAATCAATGATACTTAAAACAACTTTTCTTACCTTAAAGGCAAATCCTATTGTGCTAAATAACTAACTTCCACACGTGCTATGCCCCTGTTCTGTCTGACTTGTGTCCCCTTATCTTTTTAAGAATGGTCATCTGACCAATTGATTTGACAACACTAGCTACTGAATAAGAATGTACTAATGCAAAAGACACTTGAATAAATGAATTAGCACAGAAGTTATTTTAACTTATTTAAGACTTCCCTGGTGGCTTAGATGGTAAAGCATCCGCCTACAATGCAGGAGACCCGGGTTCAATCCCTGGGTCAGGAAGATTCCCTGGAGAAGGATATGGCAACACACTCCAGTACTCTTGTCTGGAAAATCTCATGGATGGAGAAGTGTGGTAGGCTACAGTCCAAACTCAGTAGCTTTAAGTGTAACAACAAAAATGAGGAGTGTAATTCACTCTCTGTGCTAGATGTTCATTTGTATTATTTTTAATCTTCAATATAGCCCTGCAAGACACATTCTACCCTTGCTTACACATTGTATCCTATGGGACATGATATAGTAGAGGGTAAAACTCCTAAGCAGCTTAGAGCAAAATTAAGGTACATACCCACAACTTTATAATGTTGAAACATTTTATTTCACTCGAACATCACAAATACTCCTGTGATTTATTAAATCATGGCAAAAACATGAGTCAATAATTGAAATTGCACATAGGTCACTGCCTAAACTGCTTTGCTTACAATGTTCATAGGGAAATTACCTAGAAACTAATTAAGTCATTTTGAGATAAGTATGTAATACACAGATAGGAATTTTCCACCATAAGCTATGTCAGAACTAACTGCCAGGGATTCTTTTTTTTTTTTTCATTCTTTATGTTTTCACTTTTTTTCCCAACAGTATTATTCTGTGATTATGCTTAGTATGCACTAATGACTTATAATATGTATGAGTAAATCTCCCCTTTCTCCATTTCTGAGACTGTTGGGGTTTCTGAGAGCACTGAATGTCTGGATAGGTGGCTGGGGTCTTCATGTTTCTCTGATTTGAAATGAAGGCTGAAGTAGCCAGACCATATGCCTGCATGCCATTATTCAGATTGATTAGGCCAAGTTAGTTCAAGGTGGTGGACGATACACCAGAAATCAGATACATAGAAGACATTAGTGAGAATTCAAATCCCTGCCCTACTTATGTTTGATTTAGTCATTTTTATCCTGTCAGCCTCCTATTTGAATATATTTCATAAAGTCACCTTGGACTTCCCTCTATGTCTTTAGTATTTATTTCATCAACTAGCATTTTTGTCATTTTAGAAAATACGTTTTTAAAATTTTCCTAGCTTATAGACTTATAGTTTTATATTTTATAATTGTTATTAATTGTATATGTTCATATTAATATTTTGCTGAGGATTTTAAAATTTTTTCACTTCTTTCACACTGTAAAATGTACATTGCTTTTGTTACAATGGTTATTAAATCTCATTGCCTTAACTTTTAACTTTGGTTATGTATTTTATTTTTTATTTATGTTTACTTGCTTAACATTACTTCTTAATATTTTATTATATTTTGCTCTGAAAAATCAGTTTTACTTTCATCTTTTTTTTCTTATTAATTTTCATTTGGCATTTCTTCTGTTCCTCTCTTCTTGTTTTCCTTTACAATTTTTGCTTTTATTATTATTGACAGAGCTGTGACTACTCTGATGGTAATAAGGAAAGAGCCCACAGCAGGGGTACTCACGGGGGAGACAGTGGGCCTTCTTGTCCATAGGCTTTCTGACACCATTGACTTCCCCAAGGGATCTTCTAGCCCATTTATAAGTAGTTCCTCAAGAAATGCCACCCTGGGAGAGCCAGTTAATTCTGTCTAGAGTTATAAATCCCTATGCAGATATCTCTCTTGATTTATTAAGACGATGTTGCTCCCTGCTAGTTCACATCATTCAGTCATTATATGAGAAATTGTAAAAGTCCATTGTCTACCCTGTGGGTAACTATTGGTTTTAGGTACTGAAGCACATATGCTATAGTTTGCCATAGTTCAGAAAAAGAAGATATAAAAATATATGGAATGTCCCAATTGGGATAAACTCTCCATGTGCTGTATAATTCCTGACATTGTAAAGAGAATACTTGGTACTAAGCATCCTAACTGGCAGAAACTAAGAGAACTAGAGGGCATTAAATACTAATGTTCTCTAGGGTACCTGTCTTTGGCAGCTTTCTATTTTCATTCTTTTCCCTCTTGGTTTTTATAATCCAACTCATACTATATTACCTAGCAACTCTCTGCTGATATCTGTATCAGGTATTTAACAATTATTTTAAATAGGAAATATAAAATCTGCATGTGTTTGAATCTCTCTCCTGAGCTCCAGATAGTATTCAATTACCAATAGTCTACTTCCATCTAGATATTGAACACATATCTTTAATCCAGTGTTTCTACAACTTTACTTCCTTCCTTCCCCATCACTCTTCTTGATGAGGCTCCAAGGGATCATTCTTGAATTTCGCACCTCAGGGAACCAATAATCCCTGATGGAACTGCAAAAGTCTTTACTCTTCTTTCCTCTTCAATTCCATATCCAATTTTTATCAAATCTGTAAAATCCGCCTTGTTAATGGCTCTATATCTGTCAAAGGTATTATGCCCCTTTTTTTCATTCTCTTAGAATGATCATCAGAGGCTTTCACCTGACCTGATTGTTACCAAATATTGCCTCTTGACTCCAGATTCATTCTGTATTGCCTGATCTGTGAAAATTATCCAGGGCCTTTAATTATCTTCTCAAGTTGGAATGATTTTAAGCTTTGGCAGTAGACGATGTTGGACAGATGTTGTAAGAGAAAATAATTTTCTTCATTGTTCTGAAGTGGTGGCATTAGCTGGCTTCTTCATCACCCAGTCTTATGGTTCATAGCAACCAGAATTTCACTTGAGACTTTCATAGGTATTTTTATAGCAGAGTGCCTCAGTAAGACACTGCTAAGTCAACAGCTTTCTCACATCTTAGAAGCTTTCTTACATCTTAGAGGACATATTTCCAGCAAGTTCTACAGGTGCAGTACCATAGTAACTTCTCTGCCATGCAATGAACCAGAACCATACCTTCAAATGAGGTCTATGTCTCCGTCTTGGATAGAAGGTGGGAGAATTGGGGGAAGGAGCTGAATCTCTTCCTTGGGTCTGTTATGTTAGTGCTGGTGCTATTTTGTATTTTTAGTTTTTCTTTACATTTGCTATTCCTATATTCTTCATAGTTCTCTTTAACTTTTACTATCACGTTTCCCATCACTCCACTCCTGTATTACAGTTAATACATCTCTATGTTATTTTTAACTCTCCCTGTTCAAACAAATTACTTCGTGATGTTACTCTCCTAATTATTTCCAAACTTCATAGATAATTATAATAGATAACCTAGTTCTCCAATTTCCTTTCCTTCCCACTTTGATTCATTTTCTTCCTCTGACTGGAAAAGCTAAATAAAGTTGATACAATTTGGCACCTTGTATTTCTCCTCTGACATTTTGGGGAGATTTCCACTTTAGCTTGAAATGCCCTTCCTCCTTCCATGTGTCTTCCATCTGGCTAATAGTTACTACAGTCACTAAACTAGGTGCTGGGATTCAACAAGGAGAAGAATAAAGTCCCTACCCTCATAAAGCTTATATTCTTAGGGATGAAAATAACAGATAAGAAACAAATATAGATGTATATGTTGAAAGTAAAAAAATGGTATGAAAAAAAAAACATATGAGGTGGTGTGTCCCTGAAAATGGGGTATATTATAATGTGATATTAATCAAACTTCAAATTTTCAAGGTTTGTTATAATATCAGTTTAATTATTGTTAACACTTCATATGAATCACAGGTCAAGCATGGCTCTTTTTCATGTCTTCCTCTGGAGCCCAGGTTGACAGAGCAGCTTCTACAAAGATCATTACAGGCATTTAGACAGAGGGAAGTGAGATGAGAGTAACTGTGAAGATGCTTAAAGTTTCTGCTTGTGAAAATATGTGTGTCACTTATCTTTTCACATATTGAACAAAACAAGTCACATGACCAAACCTGAAGTCAACTGGGCAAGAATATATAATCCTTCTGGGATAGTAGGTAATTGTAAACAAAAATGCAGCCTAACACAAGTATAAAAGAAAATCTTTCATGAGAACATGATATTTGATTAGCAAGACCTGAAAGAAATACAAGAGGGAGCTGTGAGGATTTTAGGGACAGATCACTCCATAGCAGGCATAGAATGACTACTTTTATTCTTTCTGTTTTAAGTGAAAACACTATAAGTACAGGGGAAATGATTCTTTTAATAGAATTCTCTTGACAGTAATTGCTGTGATATGCCATCCCATGCACAGTTAGCATGTGAGGAAAATGAATCAGGCACATTTCCAAATAATAATTATCCTAGTGAATGATGATTTGAACAGACAAGAGGACTGGCGCTTCCTTAAGTACTTCTCTCTCTTGAAACTTAGTCTAAGTTTTGTGTTTTAAACAAAATATCTTCAAGGTTGGGTTTTGATGAAACATTTTTTTCAGATCTGATTTTGCCACTCAAGAAAGTCGTATTCAAGCCCTTGCTACTTAATTGATCCTTTTGTAAAATTTCTTCTGATTATGTGGAGACAGTATTTATGAATCAATATAAATTGAATTCAATATTATATAAAAATTAAACTTCATATAAATACTTTAATGAAAATTGTGTAGGTGCATAATCTCATATTGGATGTATTGATATTCTGCTTTGAGTAAATGTGCTCTTTCCTTAATCTAAATAGTCTACTTTTCAAATTTCCAAAAAATAATTTTTAATGTTTTACTCCAGATTCTAAAAAGTAGGCTATATATTTTATAGAATATTGTAAAGGTAATGAATAGCTTATACAAGGTAACCTGATATCGTAGCAGTCAGCAAGTCTGGGGAACACTGTTTACAGGTTATTAAGTGTTCTTATTTTTATGAAAATCTTGAGCATGGTGCTCTTTCAGTATTATATTTCACTATATTTTAATTTTCTTTGTTGTATTAGAATTCTAGTGACTATACTTTTCAGCTGCATTTTTAATAAAATCATCCAGTAAATTTACTAGCATAGAATTATTCATAATATTCTTATATTTTCTAATTGCTCCCATTCTAGTTATAATTGTTTTCATTCCAAATTTCATAAATGTGTTTTCTCTCTTGATTAGAGTTGTCAGCAACTTATCAATTTAATAGATCTTAAAGAACAAAACTTTTTGTTTTATTTGCTAATTTCATAGTTTTCCAGATTTCTCAGCATTTAATTCCTACTTTAACTTCCTCCCAATTTTCTGGTTGGTTCCCATTTATTTCTTTTCTGTATCCTCAAATTAGCTGTTTAGGAGTGCTACCTGAGACCCCCGAGGACTCTTCATTATCCCTCTCTTTCTTTCACTGTTCTATGTCTATGTATTGTATTGAGAAGATAGTATTTATTCCCTTAACTCAAAAGTTTATCTCTTTGTTTCATGCATATTCCTTCAGTCATGTTCAATGTATTGACTTGTATGACCAGATTTCCTCTTTATGTAATCTTTGACCCCTTTTGTTCATGAATTCTCAAAAAGAGAATTCAGCAGAAGATAAAGAAATTAGCTGTCTATATCTCAATATCTAGGAAAAATTGGTCGTGTGATTATGAATTTTTTTCCTTTGAAATCTCTTTCTGTCTCTCCACGCACACAGACACACACACACACACACACACACACAAACAAACCTATACACATATATTTTTAGAATACTACAATTAATCGGGATTTCCTGTGTTAAGTGGTTCCAAACTGGCTAAAATAGAAGTACTTTAAAAATATTTTCAAATACTAAAATTAAAAGGAGAAACCAAACATGATTTTAAATATGTTTGGAAATCTTTAACAAAGCTCTGTTTGTGTAGAAGTCAGTTAGAAAGAAGTTAACAAAGCTCTTGGGTCTTGAGTTTGAAAAGCAAAGGCACTCAAGGCGAATAGCAGACTGACCTGAATATCAAAATATATACTTGCTCCATTGCTTCACATAAAATCACAAAGTTCAGTTTATTTTCAACTTGTGAAGTATCTTTCACACTTGGCCCTATTCTGGAAGTGTTTTCTGAAATCGTTATATCAATTTTGAATATTAAGTCAAAGAAATGGTGAAATATTGTGAAAGGTTCCAGTATACATGTCTGAAATATTCCAGTTTAGGAACGTAATCTTCATGTGGCTCTTTTTTTAACGCTTTTTCTGAATCAGCCAAGAATGTTGATTCAGAAATAAATCATCAGGGGTTTGAAAACTCACAGTCAAGGATTTGCTAGCATCTCAGGTCTCTAGTATCTCTCCTTTGTTGACATCTGATTTTCCCTTTTTCAGTATTGATCTTAAAGCTTCCAAGTATGCAAATTATTCATAAGATACTGCTTTTGTTAAAATGCTTTTAGAGTTAAACATACTCGCTTTCAGGCTTCCCCGAGGCTCAAGAGGTAAAGAATCTGCCTGCCATAGCAGGAGACAAATGAGACACGAGTTCCATCCCTGGGTCAGGAAGATTCCTTGGAGGAGGAAATGGCAACCCACTCTTGTATTTTTGCCTGGAAAAATCCCATGGACATGGAGTCACAAAAAGTTGGACATGACTAAGCATGCAAGTACGCAGATGCACACGACTCACTTTCTTCATGTTGAAATAATCTTCTGACTTATTTTCAAAAGTATATATGTCAATAAACTTATCAGTAATATATTATGATTGACCATAAAAGGTTGTTTGTTACTTTTTATTATACCTCTAAGTAGTTCTAATGATTTGTCTAAGATTATCTAAAAACTGTATTAATAAGACTATACTTTTCTCCTTTATCTCTTTTCCAGATTGCTTCTATAAACAATGAAAGGCCACACCTTTTTATTTTACAGTTTTTAGACTATTCCTAGAGAACACAGAGAATGAGCTGAATAAGAGTAAAGGACAAAGTCTAGTGCTGTTCATGGTCTAATGCTCAGCTTTGTGGCAGGAACTTATAGGCAGACAGAAAATATTTGTTAAATGAATGTTAACTCTTAACCTCCTTGCATTTTTTGTACTGTTACTTAATTTTCTTTATATCTCCCACTTCTCTTAGTTTTTAATTCTTAGTTCCTATTGAAGACAGTAGTAACTACCATTTATTAAGTGGCATGTGTGTGTATGTGTGTAATCACCAATCCAAATATAAAGCAAGGTTTATATGTACCCCGGTCTCCTTGCTAAGCTTATATTTTCCCATATTCTCTTATGAAGAAATTTTCAATGATAGCAAGTGATTTTTCCCAGCTCACACCAGTGAGAATCAGGGCCAGGGTTAAAACTCAGCTCTACTTCACTGAGTTTTTCCATTGTCCTCTGCTTCAACAATTCAGTACTAGCACTAACAGAGAACACTTATGTTACCTCACTAGTAAATGGAAGAGTTAGGATTTTAAACCAGGCAATATGGCTTTAGAATTTGTTCTCTTAACCATTACTCCTTATAATCAGAGGGTAAATATGAGCATGCATAGTCCAGTGAAAGTAGGTTGTTTAATATTCTACCTATGGAAAAAAAAATAATATTCTATCTATGGTACAATGAACCAAGTCACACACTCTCCTACTTCTACCACAGAAGCTGGTTTGAGAAATACTAGGCAAAATACATTTGGCTGAACAAAATTTTATGTCATAGAATGTGACATTCACATTGTGAGAATGAAGTTACAATGGGGTCATAATGGCTGTGAGAGGGGAAGCGTGAGAAGAAAGCCTCGGTACTGAGTTCTGGTGGGGGGTGTACACTGAAGAGAGAAAGATTTAGAAGGCACAAAAAGATATCAAAGGATTTTCAGTGTGCAGTGTCTTTGGTGAAATGTGTGGTAAAAACAACCACAAAAAAAATGTGTGGTCTCTGGTAAAACCAGAGCTTTTGAAGTTGCAAGGAGCTGGAGTGGAAAAAGGAAGAATAACAATTGAGAACTGAATAGCATTACAAGATCTGTGCAGGTCAAGAGCAAAAGCTGACAAAGATGGGTGCAGTCACAGACTTATTACATTTTCTTATATTTAATGCAAAATTTTACTTATGTTATATAATTTATCCTGACTTCCACAAAAACTGCAAGTAATTGGTGATCTGAAAAAAACTGTTTCCTCCTTAGCTAAGGGTTTTTCTATCTCCATCGCAAAACTCAACCACAATATGATGCGGCATTTTTAATAAATATGCCAAAGAGAAAAACAGAACTTATCAATGTATCATTTAAGGGTATATACATATATATTCATATGTATGTATTCATGTATATATATATATATATATACACACACACACACACACACACATATATATTCATATACATACATATACACACAAGGAAATAAGGCCTTGCCCAAATATGTAGCTATAATGACATTTCTGGAAAAGAATTCAGGATTCTAAACCTATATTCTTATAGCTAAAAGGAAGAAAGCTTCCATAAAGAGGCCAGGTATAGAATATAAAACTATACTTTTATATAATATAAAACTATATATAATATAAAACTATATATTATTTGAAAAGCTAATCTTTATACTGACTCCAAAATCCAAATGGAGATTTTTGTTTTCCTTTGAAACATCTGAAGCTTAAAACTAAAACCTTCTCTTGAACTGAAGTGAGACATATTGCTGCTGGTACATAGGTCATGCATGTTTTTCTGTTTTAATGATTTTTATATCATTCTGCTTTTCTAAGATTTAAAAAGAAAACTGATTTCCACTGCTTTAAAAAATAACTCAAATTTACTTTCCATTAGGTTCTAATTTCTACTTTAGAGTTTTTCCTATGTTTCTCACATCAGCCACAATTTTCAGACTTTAGTCTCTGTGTCTGATGTAATCAGTGTAAAGGGAATGGAGAATCGAAACCTTTCTAATCCAGGAAACACCATCTCATTTCTACTTTCTCTGAAGCCATAAGTCTTTGTTCATCAGTGATTAAAAATTTGGAACTGTAGTGATTTTGAAAGTATAGACATTTTCCTCTTTAATGTACTCTAATATCAAAATTTTCTTAGAACATTATGCCAAAAATGGCAGCTCACCCTATTTTGTATTAGTGTGGTTTTATTATTTATTTTAAAGCACATTTATTATTAAAATACAAAATTACAGTAGTGTCATAATTCCAAAGAAAACATGCACCGAGAAAGATTGGCCTTTAAGATAATGAAACATTTTATTTAATATTTTACTACACTAAAATACATTTCTAAATCTATGCTTATTCATTAATAGAATACATTTAAATGAGTGAAAAATAATTAAATATTGATAAAATCCTGGTATGATGGCTTCTGCCAACATAGGGTTTCTTTTTTTTTTTTTTTTACTTTCTTTTTTATTTTTATTTTTTTTTAATTATTATTTTTTTATTTTATTTTTAAACTTTACAAAATTGTATTAGTTTTGCCAAATATCAAAATGAATCCACCACAGGTATACATGTGTTCCCCATCCTGAACCCTCCTCCCTCCTCCCTCCCCATTCCATCCCTTTGGGTCGTCCCAGTGCACCAGCCCCAAGCATCCAGTATCGTGCATTGAACCTGGACTGGCAACTCATTTCATACATGATATTTTACATGTTTCAATGTCATTCTCCCAAATCTTCTCACCCTCTCCCTCTCCCACAGAGTCCATAAGACTGATCTATACATCAGTGTCTCTTTTGCTGTCTCGTACACAGGGTTATTGTTACCATCTTTCTAAATTCCATATATATGCGTTAGTATACTGTATTGGTGTTTTTCTTTCTGGCTTACTTTACTCTGTATAATAGACTCCAGTTTCATCCACCTCATTAGAACTGATTCAAATGTATTCTTTTTAATGGCTGAGTAATACTGCATTGTGTATATGTACCACAGCTTTCTTATCCATTCATCTGCTGATGGACATCTAGGTTGCTTCCATGTCCTGGCTATTATAAACAGTGCTGCGATGAACATTGGGGTACACGTGTCTCTTTCCCTTCTGTTTTTCTCAGTGTGTATGCCCAGCAGTGGGATTGCTGGATCATAAGGCGGTTCTATTTCCAGTTTTTTAAGGAATCTCCACACTGTTCTCCATAGTGGCTGTACTAGTTTGCATTCCCACCAACAGTTTAAGAGGGTTCCCTTTTCTCCACACCCTCTCCAGCATTTATTACTTGTAGACTTTTGGATCGCAGCCATTCTGACTGGTGTGAAATGGTACCTCATAGTGGTTTTGATTTGCATTTCTCTGATAACGAGTGATGTTGAGCATCTTTTCATGTGTTTGTTAGCCATCTGTATGTCTTCTTTGGAGAAATGTCTATTTAGTTTTTTGGCCCATTTTTTGATTGGGTCATTTATTTTTCTGGAGTTGAGCTGTAGGAGTTGCTTGTATATTTTTGAGATTAGTTGTTTGTCAGTTGCTTCATTTGCTATTCTCTCTCATTCTGAAGGCTGTCTTTTCACCTTGCTTATAGTTTCCTTTGATGTGCAGAAGCTTTTAAGTTTAATTAGGTCCCATTTGTTTATTTTTGCTTTTATTTCCATTATTCTGGGAGGTGGGTCATAGAGGATCCTGCTGTGATGTATGTCAGAGAGTGTTTTGCCTATGTTCTCCTCTAGGAGTTTTATTTTATTTTATTTTTTTTTTAATTTTATTTTATTTTTAAACTTTACAAAACTGTATTAGTTTTGCCAAATATCAAAATGAATCCGCCACAGGTATACATGTGTTCCCCATCCTGAACCCTCCTCCCACCTCCCTCCCCATTCCATCCCTCTGGGTCGTCCCAGTGCACCAGCCCCAAGCATCCAGTATCGTGCATCGAACCTGGACTGGCAACTCATTTCATATATGATATTTTACATGTTTCAATGCCATTCTCCCAAATACTCCCACCCTCTCCCTCTCCCACAGAGTCCATAAGACTGTTCTATTGGTTTCTAACCCTTTTTGTTATCAAGAAAACATATGTACAAACAGATTACAACAGAAGATTTTCCCCTGGATTTAGCAGGTCCTATGGCTAAAGCAGGAGGCTTCCCAGATGATGCAGTGATAAAGAATCTTCCTGCCAATGCAGGAGACTCAAGAGATGTGGGTTCAGTCCCTGGGTAAGGAAGACCTCCTGGAGTAGGAAATGGCAACTCCCATATTCTTGCCTGAAAAATTCCATGGATGGAGAAGTCTCATGGCTACCGTCCATGGAGTTGCAAAGAGTTGAACAGAACTGAGCACACATGCACAGTCTGTCAGCGCATGGCTAAAGCTGAAAGCCCCCAGACAGTTTGGCACAACCAACTGATGAAGTCCCTGCTATAGGAATGTGAGCACACGTGCTCTGTGCAGCTTTCATTTTATTTCCATAGAATGAAATTGCTTGTCATTCATTGTACTCCTCATTCCTTTCCACTGGCTCTGGGGTGCAGACTGCTATACATGCTACCTTAGACACAGACTGGAAAAACACTTTTGAGGAGAGAAGTAACTGCTTCGAGATCCAACTTGGATCTCTGAATGAAGCCATTCAGTTGGACTACTCTTGATTCCTTGGCTACCTAGAAAATTATTTGAAAGAGAAATTTTTATATTACTATACTTAAACTCGGAGAAGGCAATGGCACCCCATTCCAGTACTCTTGCTTGGAAAATCCCATGGACGAAGGAGCTTGGTAGGCTGCAGTCCATGGGGTCTCTAGGAGTCGGACAGGACTGAGCGACTTCACTTTCACTTTTCACTTTCATGCATTGGAGAAGGAAATGGCAACCCACTCCAGTGTTCTTGCCTGGAGAATCCCAGGGGCGGGGGAGCCTGGTGGGCTGCCGTCTATGGGGTCGCACAGAGTCGGACACGACTGAAGTGACTTAGCATAGCATACTTAAACTGCATACACTAAAATTTCAGTATTACAAATGTAAATGGTTGCATTGCAAATGACAAAAGTTAGCATTATAATATTCTTTTGTGTCAAAGATAATTCTACTGTACACTTAAAAAGCAAAATATTGAAGAATTTCCAATTTAAATGTCAACAGTCGAAAGTAGTTAATATAACCTTTATCTTTCTAGAAAAGAGTTCAGTTCAGTTCAGTCACTCACTCGTGTCCAACTCTTTGCGACCCCATGAATCTCAGCACACCAAGCCTCCCTGTCCATCACCAACTTCCAGAGTTCACTCAAACTCATGTGCATCGAGTCAGTGATGCCATCCAGCCATCTCATCCTCTGTCATCCCCTTCTCCTCCTGTCCCTAATCCCTCCTAGAATCAGGGTCTTTTCCAATGAGTCAACTCTTCACATGAGGCGGCCAAAGTATTGGAGTTTCAGCTTTAGCATCAGTCCTTCCAATGAACACCCAGCACTGATCTCCTTTACAATACACTGGTTGGATCTCCTTGCAGTCCAGGGACTCTCAAGAGTCTTTTCCAACACCACAGTTCAAAAGCATCAATTGTTCGGTGCTCAGCTTTCTTCACAGTCCAACTCACACATCCATACATGACTACTGGAAAAACCATAGCCTTGACTAGATGGACCTTTGTTGGCAAAGTAATATCTCTGCTTTCAATATGCTATCTAGGTTGGTCATAACTTTCCTTCCAAGGAGTAAGCATCTTTTAATTTCATGGCTGCAATCACCATCTGCAGTGATTTTGGAGCCCCCAAAAATAAAGTCTGACACTGTTTCCACTGTTTCCCCATCTATTTCCCATGAAGTGATGGGACCAGATGCCATGATCTTCGTTTTCTGAATGTTGAGCTTTAAGCCAACTTTTTCACTCTCCTCTTTCACTTTCATCAAGAGGCTTTTTAGTTCCTCTTCACTTTCTGCCATAAGGGTGGCATCTGCATATCTGAGGTTAGTGATATTTCTCCTGGTAATCTTGATTCCAGCTTGTGCTTCTTCTAGCCCAGCATTTCTCATGATGTACTCTGCATATAAGTTAAATAAGCAGGGTGACAATATACAGCCTTGATGTACTCCTTTTCCTATTTGGAACCAGTCTGTGGTTCCATGTCTAGTTCTAACTGTTGCTTCCTGACCTGCATATAGGTTTCTCAAGAGGCAGGTCAGGTGGTCTGGTATTCCCATCTCTTTCAGAATTTTCCAGTTTATTGTGATCCACACAGTCAAAGGCTTTGGCATAGTCAATAAAGCAGAAATGGATGTTTTTCTGGAACTCTCTTGCTTTTTCCATGATCCAGCGGATGCTGGCAATTTGGTCTCTGGTTCCTCTGCCTTTCTAAAATCAGCTTGAACTTCCGGAAGTTCATGGTTCATGTATTGCTGAAGCCTGGCTTGGAGGATTTTGAGCATTACTTTACTAGCATGTGAGATGAGTGCAATTGTGTGGTAGTCTCAGCATTCTTTGGCATTGCCTTTCTTTGGGATTGGAATGAAAACTGACCTTTTCCAGTCCTGTGCCCACTGCTGAGTTTTCCAAATTTGCTGGCATATTGAGTGCAGCACTTTCACAGCATCATCTTTCAGGATTTGAAATAGCTCAACTGGAATTCCATCACCTCCACTAGCTTTGTTTGTAGTGAAAAGTTATTAGGACTCAAAAATAACATAAATTTACATATGATTATCTTTGTTAAGGCAGAATTATAATCATGGATATTTTTATTATAAAGTAATAGATACCACTCAAATGAGTTTAAGATTATGAATATATTATAATATGGGAGACAGAAAGGAATGAATTACAAGAAATACATTGTGTTCACAATAAAAGAATAAGTTTGCAGTCTTTTCATCTGTTAAGGGGCATCGAGTCTTTTCATCTCATCTCTGCATACACTTGTTTGATTTTTCCCTCTGGAAACTGGTTTCTTAGGCAGAGTGTTTCATTTTTGTTTTCCAGAATTTTTAATTAAACATTCATTGTTTTAGCCATCATCGGTACTGACAATGGTATCAATCATATGGACACTCAACACTGATATTTACATTTTACTACTCATTCTCTATCAGCATTCCAAACTCCAAGAAGAAAACCAAAATGATTCTCTCAGACTAGATGAAGTGTTTTTTCCCAGATGTCTCTGTCCTCTCCCTTGATTGAGATTAGGATGGGTATGTTATCTAGGGAGAGGGCAACTGGGATCTTTACCAAGAAACTTGAAGCAAAAAATCATATGGGACCAGGCAATTAGGTTATAGTTAACTTTTAGGTATTCCAAAGCATAAAATATGTCTATGGGGTAAAGGAATACATACATAGGTAATTATTAGTATCCATGATCATTATTTAAAATAAGAATTTTGTGTGCATTCCTCCTATATTCATTGTCATTGTGCTGATTATGATCAACTGAAGTTTGAAAGAGAATGTCTGGAAGAAGAGATGATGATTACCATAAAAGTGAGCACTACAAATTATTTGCAAGAATAGTATTTGTTAAGCAGTTATGACTATCTTAAAATATTTCAAAAGCAATCATATGTGTCTTCAAACAACTGCCCTGGCTTGCCTCTCAGTTAAACTCCTCTTTATCCACTTTTGCTCAATCATTGGGTCACAGTCTCAAATAGATACTTTTTTAAGAGTTTTACTTGATTAACTGCATTTACTTTAAAAATAGCCTTAATGTATTTTCTGTAATTCATATTCTTTTTCTATGAATCTAAATTACTCAGCTGTTATACTGTTCCATAATTTGGCATTCATCTACTCATTGATTGTAGTGTTAACTCTAAATGAAATCCAGTGATTTTTTATTTAATGCCCACTTACCGTCTAGGAAAATGTGGGATCATTAAATGAAGTTTCTATTTCCTGGACTAAAAGGATATATTTGAGAAACCATGTTTTTTACACAGTGAATTAGGCATTTGTGGGGAGGGAAATAAATTGGGTATTTTTATTTTGTTTTCATAGTTATTTATCTGCTTGAGAGTAGTAAGCAAGCCCATACTTAAGTATATCAATTTAAAATTATCAATTAAAAAATTCCATATTATAATGGAGTTAGGTGTCATATGGGTCTTTGAACTAAACAGTTCCATGAAGACATTAATGACTAAGCTACTATATATGAAACAAATGATTTTTTTTAATTTATTTAGCTACTTAATATGTGTCTACCTGTGACATTCAGCTCTTTATTGATATTGTGTCTACCAATGATTTTTTTTTTAAGGTAAATATATCTACAGCAATATGGATTCTGGCCTCAATTACCCTAATATTCCATTTGGTTAATATACCATGAAGAAAAGCCCTATGCTTCTCTAGTAGATTATTATAAAATAGATGGGTTGGAACTTTTTCCTAAGGTAGATAGTGCACAAAATATATTACTTCTTAACACATCTTAATATTACATATAGTTAGAATGTTAAATGCCACCAACTGCACTTTATAAATTATAGCTGTTGTACCCCTCACCACAGAGTTGCTCACCTGCAGAGAAACTATCATATTTAAAGCCCATTTCCAAGTCTTCTTATGCCCTTAAGGATAAGGCAGGCTAAAGTAATGATACTATTGGAACTGCACATAATCAGCTCCTATAAAAACATGTAGTCCTGACTCCAATTATGTTAATTCATTGCAGCAGAACAGTACATTTCAATCACCGAAAGGTTCAGTGGCTTTCTGAAGCCCCTTTGGCGGTACACTCGCAGTCCCCATGAAAGTATTTAGCAAATCCCTTTGTGAAGCATGAGGGGCTTAAAGCAGTAATAGACCAATCCCTTTTACTTTGATATATTCCTCTTAAGTCAATGAGGGCTTTGCTGGGGACTGAAGATGGACTATTTTTCTTCTCCAGTTCACTCTTTGGAAGAATCTTGGATAATGTACAATAATACAGACATCCACTTTCAAGGTCTAGAGCCACTAGAGGACAAGGGGATCATAATTCACAGTGAAGCAAGAGTTTAAATCGGAGCCACCCAATTTTAGCCCCTTAAAAATGCTAGGAGTGCTTTTTCTACAGTATTTTATATATAAATGTGTCACTTCTACATTTCTGCAAATTTAATAGACCATTCAAGACACATTTGTTATTGTTTTATGGAAAGGGGTACATTGAAATATTTTTGCCTTATCAATGAAGCTACTTTTGTAATAAAGAGGTTGATTTTTAAGTCCATATGTAGAGTGTGTAGCATAGAATCCTACGGAAGCAAAAGTGCAATTACATCTGGACATCCAGAAAAAATAAACTTGGCAGAGCTATGAGCTTAGTGTGAGTATTAATGTGCTTTCTGATGTAATTCTTCATTGCCGAGTAAGTGGAGAATTTATTTAGATTTTTTTTCTAAACATAAAGCCACTTATTAGTGACAAATATACCCAGTGTTGTTAAAGAAGTATATGATGAAGGGAGAAACTATTGTAAAATGTAGAATGCCATGAAAAAGTATATTAAAGTTTATAACTCCAAAAGCATGACTTAATGAAGAATTATAGTCTGCAGCAGTTATTTAGCAAACCTTGACTATTTTCAATTTTCCAGACTGATGGTGCATTGCAGGAGGGAAAGTCTGGCAAGAGTTGTCCTACAGACTTTAAAATTCTTACAGCATTATTAATATTTTAAAATATTCTAATTGTTTAAAATAGTATAGTGCTTTAAAACAATTGACCTAAAATATACTGGGCAGAAATTTTGATGCGTGTAAATTATCAATAGCCCACAGATGTATTATAAATATTTTGCTAATTGTAGGGCTTTTCATTCAATGTTTTAAAAGAATCTATTAAATAATGGCTCTTAGGTTTAAATAAAATCAGGTTTTTAGTTTAATATTACTATTTTCTTCATTTTGGTTCTTCGTCAAGGATGTTTTCTAGAGGAAATAACATTTTTGTTGTCTCTCACAAGATGCTTAAATCTAAATATTAGATACATGAAGAGCAAGCAGTTGTTTAGGAAAGGCCACCTGATAGATGTTGTTTTTGTTTTTATACAACTGAAAATTGAAAAAAAGAGTTCTAGTTGTTATTTTTCTGTATAAATATAGCAGGATTTACCATAGAAAGGACCTAAATAAAATTTGTTGTAATGGATGTCTTTAAAAAGCATGCAGTGAAATCAAGAACTACATATTTCAGAGTATATATAGAAACAAATAGCTATAGAGAAAAATTTTAAACACAAAAATTGATAGTATTTATAATTTTATTTAATTTTTAAGAATTAATCAAAATCAAAACTAATTTAAAAGATTATACAAATTATTTACCCTGGATCCACGATATGACTTATGATTGAATTAAAATGCCCCGGGTAAATGTGACTACAAGTATATGTGTTTTGGGTTCAATATCCATAGTTCACACAAAAGTGTCTATGAGTTCTCAGTATGTTTGAAGTGAACAATGTCTTTCACGTTGCAGTGCTCTCAAAGGTCCTGGTGATGTTGCCAAACAGCCTCCTCTTCTTGCCACCCATACATTTTTCTCTTCTTGAAAAATACATTTTCTTCTTTTTCTTTTGGAGTAGAAGACTAAAATGGGCAAAATAGATTTTAGGGAAAAAATATGACAAAGGTACAAAGTTGAGAAAAGATAAAAATCATGTCCTGCTGATGGGTTTCATTTGAAACCTTGATTAATTTACATATAAACCTAGTTGTCTCTGGATTTATCAATTTTGTGAAGCCAAAATTCCTTGATTCCTTGAGAAAGTAAAGTTTAAGTTTGCTTGATTTTACTTTTTAAAAATGCTGAATGATGATACATGCAAGAAGCAAAGTATTTGTATTAGTTGGGTTTTGCTGTACAAAACCACATCAAAAATTAGTGATTTAAAATGAAACCAAATTTTTGTTCTTCGTGATTCTTTGGGTGACTGGAAAGTTTGTCTCTATTCTCTCCTGGGCTTATTCATGGACTGCAGTAGGCTGGTGGGTCACCTGGGGACTGGTCTCAATGGGATAGCTGGGATACTTGGGTTAGGGAGACATGCTTTCCCATAGGTCTCTCATCTTGCATGCAGCTAATTCATGCTTAATAACATCATTGTCCTAAGGTTGTCAAGAGTAAGAGAGCAAGCCTTAATGATCAAGTGTTTCGAAAGGCTTTGCTAGTGTCACTTTGGCTAAATTCCCACTGGTCAAACAAATTCACACAGCCAAGTCAAAAAATCTGAGGAGTAGAGATATACCTACCCTTCACCTTTTAATTCGAGGAATTTCAAGGTCATATTGTAGAGTGTAAATACAGGGATGGAAGAAAGGTGTTATGATTTTTGCCATCTAGCACAGTGAATTTTAAGGTAAATAACAAGTAAAATAGAGAACATATTTATAGAAAATAAGGTAAAATAGAATATAATATGGTCAGGGCCATATAAATGTGTCATAAACTAAACCACAAGATTAAATAGAAATGAGATGCCCTTATTGGCATCTTCAATGTCCTTTTTTCAGGAGTATTTGTGACTGACCTGTTCAGTTCAGTTCAGTTCAGTTGCTCAGTCGTGTCCGACTCTTTGCGACCCCATGAATCACAGCACGCCAGGCCTCCCTGTCCATCACCAACTCCCGGAGTTCACTCAGACTCACGTCCATTGAGTCAGTGATGCCATCCATCCATCTCATCCTCTGTCATCCCTTCTCCTCCTGCCCTGGATCCCTCCCAGCATCAGAGTCTTTTCCAATGAGTCAACTCTTCGCATGAGGTGGCCAAAGTACTGGAATTTCAGCTTTAGCATCATTCCTTCCAAAGAAATCCCAGGGCTGATCTCCTTCAGAATAGACTGGTTGGATATCCTTGCAGTCCAAGGGACTCTCAACACCACAGTTCAAAAGCATCAATTCTTCGACTGACCTGTAGTTAGATTGAATTATAATAGCTATTTCTGGAATTTTGAGATCTCATAGAAAGTATGTTTTACAGCCATGTTTTCATAGTATTTCTAAGTAGACATCCAATATATCCTACTATCTTCCCATAACTCATGAAATATCTGAAATATAGTGCATGCCAATGAATAGTTATTGAATAAATTAGGTGATTTTTGTTTATACCAGGCAATATACATGAAAACCAAAATAGTAATATTCAGATGAAAACCTACTTTACTCTAATTTCTAACTATAGATATTTACCACTTAACTTGCCAGTCCTGCTTGGCAAATAGATTTTGGTTAAATATTGTCCACTCTCACATTTTTCTTATTAGTAGAAATCTTAAAGGCCTTGATGAAATTTCTCCTATTATCTCAATTATCTCACAGGGAAACCTTAGAAATAATGCTACATTCAATCAAAAGAAATGGTATTTTTCATCTTCAATCTTGCTTTTAAACTAAACTCATGAGACTCCAAAAAAAATATTGTCCATAGTTCTAAGTAAAACTAATTGGGACATGACCAAATATACAGATAGGAAAAGAGAATACTTTTGGGAAATTCTGATAATTGTGGAATAGGACCAACGAGCATGCTATACATATCATTACCTATTTTGAGAAGGAAAAAAATAACTAGAATCACACTGAACAATATTGTTTTGAACATTCTGATGAGATTAGATTTCAGTTTTGAAAATAAGTAAAAGGGCACTGCTGTCAAGATGAATGAAATGTAGAAAGTATCTGCCATATAGACTGGTGTAGGATCATAAAATATTGGGTTGTAAAATTTAAAAACAGATTTATGAGAGAAAGTCTCCCATGTAATTTTATAGCCCCAAATACCTTAAAAATGTGCTGAGATCTTAAAGTTTGCAGATTTTATCATGTACAGCAGATAGGAATAAAAATGAATACCAAGATTTCACTTTATTGCTTACTGAATATTGTTCATTGTCCAAAAATGCCTTGACACAGGTGACTGATTTTTACCACAAATCATTCCTTCAATAATGGCCACAGGTTACATTGAAATGATTTAAACTTTATAATTACAAAAGTATAAATGAGAAGAAATATATTTAATACATAATTTTGCATTTAAGCATGATATAAATAATACATGAATGAACTTAGTAAAATAAAAATGTAATGTTTTGAGACTAAGCAGTAAATCTCTATTCCCCATCTTGGGCCAATACACAGAGATTAGCACTGCTAAAGATTGCGTTTGATCCAATTTTTTGGATTTTTATTTGTAGTTTTAAATAATATCTATATTTTCTATATCATGTCTGTGTGATGCATTCATAAGTTAATATGTGTATATTAGTATCATGTATTATATAATTTATGGATACAAGTTTGGTAATTATTCACAAATATAGGTTCATGTCTGTATATTTATTTGTTGATGTATTAAAAAATATATAGAGAGAGAGAGGTACAAGACACAGATAATGCAGAAATCATAACTGGTCAGCTCAGTGACTGTGTAAGCACCAACAAACTCAAGATATAGAACATAATTTTTGTTGCTACTCATTAGCCCATGAGAATTTCTTATCTGTGTTCCCTTCTTTGTACACTTACTTAGAGATCAAGACTTCTAAAACCATAGGTTAGATTTGCATGTATTTTTAATTAAACTGAAAAAAAAACTGTCTAGCTTACATTCATAGAAATTTTAAAATGAGATTCCTTCATTTTTATATATGTAATTCATTCATTTTCATTCATACTAAATATATTACATAATCTATTCATTTTAAATTGATGAACTTTGGATTGTGAGAGCAATGCAATGAATATTTTTGTGTATTTTTTCTCAATACACACAGGCTTACATTTTGAAGGTTAATATTTAGAAGTAGAATTGCTGAGTCATAGTGTAAGATTACATTGAAATTTTTAAGACTGCCAAAACATTTTTCAAAGTTCCTGCACCATTTTACGTTCCTAAGCAGCAGTGTATGAAGGTTCAAATTTTTTTACGTCCTCATCAACATGTATATTCTTTATTTTTTATTACAGTCATTCTAGTAAGGATGTGGCATCTCATAGACATAGAAATAGAGGAATAGATACGCACATACTGTTATTGTTATTGTTGTTGTTTAGTTACTAAGTCATGTCCAACTCTATGACTCCATGGATTGAAGCATGCCAGGCTCCTGTTTCCTCCACTATCTCCCAGAGTTGGCTCAAATTCATGTCCACTGAGTTGCTGATACTATCTAACCATCTCATCCTCTGCCGCTCTTCCCGCCTTTGCCTTCAATCTTTCCCAGCATCAGGGTCTTTTCCAATGAGTTGGCTCTTCACAGCAGGTGGCCAAAGTACTAGCAGTTCAGCTTCAGCTACAGCCCTGCCAGTGAATATTCAGGATTGATTTCCTATAGGATTAACTGATTTGATCTCCTTACAGTCAAAGGGACTCTCTAGGAGAGTCTTATTCAGCACCACAGTTCAAATGCATCAATTCTTTGAAACTCAACCATCTTTATGGACCAACTCTCACATCCATACATGACTACTGGAAAGAAAACATAGCTTTGATTATATCGACTTTTGTCAGCAAAGCGATGTATTTGCTTTTAATACGCTGTCTAGGTTTGCTAGTTTTCCTTCCAGGGAGCAAGCATCTTTTAACTTCATGGCTGAAGTCACCATCCGCAGTGATTTTTGAGCCCATGAAATGAAAATCTGTTACTGCTTTCACTTTTCCCCCCTTTTATTTGCCATTAAGTGATAGAACCAAATGCCATGATTTGGTTGTATGAATGTTGAGTTTCAAGCAAGTTTTTTCACTCTCCTCTTTCATCAAGAGGCTCTTTAGTCCGTCTTCTTGTTCTGGCATTAGATTAGTGTCATCTGCATATCTAGGGTTGTTGATATTTCTCCCTGCAATCTTGATTCCAGCTTGTGATTCATCCAGCTTAGTATTTCACATGATGTACTTGCATGTAAGTTAAATTAGCAAGATTACAGTATACAGCCTTGTCATACTCCTTTGCCAGTTTTGAACCAGTCAGTTGTCCTGTGTCCAGGTCTAAATGTTGCTTCTTGACCTGCATAAAGGTTTCTCAGGAGACAGATAAGGTGGTCTGGTATTCCCATCTCTTTAAGAATTTCCCACAATTTGTTGTGATCCACACAGTCAAAGGCTTCATTGTAGTCAATGAAGCAGAAGTATATGTTTTTCTGGAACTCCCTTGCTTTCTACACAATCCAGTGAATGTTGCAAATTTGATTTCTGGTTCTTCTGCTTCTTTGAAACTCAGCTTGTACATCTGGACCTTCTCAGATCATATACTGCTGAAGCCTAAACTTGAAGGATTTTGAGCATAACCTTACTTGCCTGCAAAATGAATGCAATCATAGTAGTTTGAACATTCTTTGTTGTTGCCCTTCTTTGGGATTGGAATGGAAACTCAGCTACACATACATTTAAAAACATTTAAAATGTGTAGTGTTACCAGACCAATAATGGTGTGATAAGTTATGTCATCTAAGATGGAAAGGGAAAGAAACAAAACAACACAGAAGAAAAAACATGAGGTTGACTGTCAAAAGGGTTTGAATAACATCTCTAATGTCAGATTTACAGTAACTTGTATAACTAGGTATCCTGACACCTTTTTAGGTGTCCTATAGCAACAATATCAATTTCCATTTAATTATTAAAATCCTATTTTTTTAGTGGGATGTTAGAGGTTGTAACCTTTAGTTTACCAATACTCAGAATTACTATTTTATCATGTTATTTTCTAACCATAACCCTTTTCTCTATTACTGAGGTAGCTATTCCCCTAACTGCTTCATAGCTGTCTAGCTCTCTACCTTTAGAATTTTTTTCTATGCAGCTCTATCAGTGGGCAAGGCTGATGAGGCAAAGTACATTCACGTACATTTGGTCATAAGTATACCAGCAAGAGACATGTCATGAGAAACTAACATCCAAGAATTTTTAAATTATAGGTTAAACAGCTTTCTTCTTATCCATACCTCAAATTATTGTCTATGTAATCTCCCATCACTTTTTTCACAGCACTTATTTCTCATTTCTATATAATTATTCTTCTTCTTTGAGTCAAAATAATAATGAAACTATATATTTTTTTAATCATTCTCATTATATTTTTGTATTTTTAAAAATAATATTTATTTTAATTTTGTTTTATTGGTGTATACTTGCTTTGCAGTATTGTGTTAGTTTCTGCTGTATAGCAAAGTGAATCAGTTATATGTATAGTCTTGTATTCTTAAGTGTTAACAGCTTGTAATCAAGATATGTTCTTCCTGATCCAAATAACTTCTTGTTTACAGAATATTTTATTGACTGATACCTATTATTTTATTACAGTTGTCTTTAAAACAAGCAAAATATCTCAAAAGCCATACCTAGAACCACTGGCAATTTTTCTTATATAGAAATTACTTAAACTGATGATTTCTCTTTATTAATTTTTTTTTTAATTTTATTATTTACTTTTTGTGAGGGATATGTGTTTCCTTTTGCTTTTCCTAGACATTTTCTGCTGATTTACTGACTACCTGTCTTTCTGACTTTATCACAGCAATTCTGTCCCCAGCTAAGCATGGTTGCCTGTAGAATTTTGTAATACTTTTCTGTTCTGTTTCTTCAGTCATCCAGAGGAAAGCGATCAAAATCAGTGCTATCATTCTTTCTTCTCATATGAATCTAGCAAAGATCAGTGCTTCACCTTAGAATTCTTGAAATTTAGTGTTATAAGCAGCTTGAAATAGCTGCCCATTTATTTTAGGACTACTATTAAGTTTGACATGTTTCTATATAAGCTTTATTCAATCAAAACTACTCTAGTGTTTATAGGTAGTTATACTATTAGTGGTTTTAACTTGAGAATAAATGGTGAGTAGTGATTATTCAAACCTGTCCTAATGGAATATGAAATACTTTCCTGAAAAGTGAGTAAAACTATATTTTTGAATAATTAAAATGAGACAGAATGGAGCAGAGCTAAAAAAAAAAAAAAAAAAAAAAAAGAAGGGTGACCACAAACTACATTTATTTTAAAAAATAATTATTACTATATATAACTATAATGTGTTGAATAAAATGTCAGGACATATATCTGGCAGTCTGTCACTAGTTAATCTACTTGTTAGCACAAGAAGCCAGTTAGTGGAGAAAAGTGATCACATAATTTTAAAGTCTTGATGTTGCTAAATTTTCTATTTTAGTGTTGGAAAATTTTGAGTTACTGATTCCAATCAAAACTAAAATTAAAGAATTAGAAAACATTAACAACTATGGGATCCCTATTATGCAATATTTTTAGTTGGTTTTCCCCGGATGTGGTGAGAAATTTTAAATGAACATATAATGTACAGACATATATTACGAGAACTATTACACTGAATGTTTAAAAAAAAAAATCATTCTGTATATCTTAGTCAGTTTAATCTGCTATTTAAAAACAAAACAAAACAACAAAAAAACCACCCACCATTCACCTGGTGGCTTACAAAACTTTTATATCTCACACTTCTGAACACTGGAAAGTTCAGGATCAAGATACTGGCAGATCTAGTGTTTGTTGAGCTTGTTGAGATACAGCTTCCTAGTTATCAGGTGGCCTTCTTTAGTATTCTCACATGGTAAGTGAAAAGCAAAAGAGCTCTCTGGAGTCTCCTTTATAATGGCACTAATTTCATTCTTGAGGTCCCCACCTTCATGACTGAATTACCTTTGAAAGATCTTAACTCCTAATACTATCACATTGGGAGTTAGCATTTCAACATATGATTTTTTGGGGGGACACATTCAGTTCATTGCACTAACTGATCTAGAAAGAGGTAATTTTTAAGGTTCAAAAACTTAAATCATTCTTTTAAATTTTTATTTCTTCAAATCAAATAAATATAGCATTGCTATGATTATGGCTGCCTCCATTTGCATTTTCCTATCTTTGATAAGTGAACTTTTTATTTCCTCTTTATTGTTTCACCTGAATTGTCTTCATAATCCATACACAAGTTTTGCTTTTTTGTCCACCAACAATGGCCCCAAAGCAGCAATATAAAATGCTTCTACAAACTGCTCTTATTGACAGCTATTTGCAAATTTATCCACTTTAGATAATCCTTTGAGAGTCTTGTGATGAAATAAAATTGGTATTAAACTGAGGAATGAATTGATTGATGTAAAATGTAAATTGATACATTGAAACAGTCTAATTGTTTTGACATTTCTCTTTCATTATCAGATGAATTTTTACAAGAAACCAAAATATCATTTTATGCTAAATAAATCAAAATAATTTTGGTGAATGACACTGTGCAATAGAAAGCAGAGTAGATCAAAAGGTGAAGAGACTGGAATTGTATCTAGATAAACAGGGCCAAATTGATTCTTAGGATATTCAAATTGCTTTTTCTTTATAATACTAATGTATGCAAAATAATCTTCTCCATGGTTTTATGCCATCTTGCACTGTGATGGGAAGAATTTTAGGGCTCTCAAGGAATTTACCATGAATAACTGGGAAAAGAAAATCAATAACTGAATCCCACATGAAAGTGAAAGTTTTAGTGGCTCAATTGTGTCCAATTCTTTACAACCCCATGGACTGTGGCCCGCCAGGCTCCTCCATCCTTGGAATTCTCCAGGCAAGAATACTGGAGTGAATTGCCATTTCCTTCTCCAGGGGATCAAACCCAGGTCTCCTGCATTGCATGCAGTTTCTTTACCATCTGAGCCACTGGAGAAGTCCTGAATCCCACATAATGAATGTTATAATAAAGGTATGACTATAGCACAGAAATAAAGTAGAACATGGCTTTAGGCCTTAGAGAAAAACACATTTTCATAATATACAATATGCTCAAGGAGAACGTACTTTAATATAGTCTTAATATTTATTCATTATAAAACATTGCTAATGGTTACATATAGTTTCTGCAATAAGATTTCTTAGGTACTAATCATGGTTCCTTTAATTGTTAATTGATGCAATAAATCTAAACTCTTTGTCAATTTCCTAGTCTTTGAAATGGGGACAGCATTTTTTACATAACTCAGAATTGTGTGACAGTTGACTTTACTAACATATTATTGGGGGAGTATGCAATTTCCTTGGTTCTGTCTTGCCGCAACAAAGAAACTGGACCAATGTTACAGCTCGGATGCAGTTCAGTTTTATTTGGAAAGCACAGGATAGTACACCCTCCAGGCATGAGGGCTGGCTGACCCAAAAAGGATAGGCTCAATCTTGGCTCCTCTTTTTATGTTTTATCTCCTCCCCCTGAGCCTGGCCTATATAAATTGGGCTAGCCAGGAGGGCTGTTTCTTTCACCTGAGGTTCTCACACCAGTCCTCGGATTTTCTTTTGTTCCATTTTCACAGGCTTTTCCCTTTCTTTGTCTTTTAGTCACTACCATTTTGGACTCCTTTTTCTATTCTAACTACTTAACATTCCTCCCTCAAAAGATGGGAGGCCAGTTCTTTGGGAACAGGGGCATTGAGGTCTCTCTGGCTACTTCCTGCTGAGCTGGGATGGTGAGAGCCATTGGACCTCCTTCTCTTGCTAGTCTCAAACCTCAGAGTCCTTATAGTGTTGTTCGTCTAAGGGTGAGTGATAATTTTCGTGGTCAGGTGTAATCTTATATATCCTTGTTGAACTGGCACTGCATGTTGTAGCTTGTTGTCCTGGGCAGAAAGAAAATGTGTTCGACAATTGACAATACAAGGAGCAATCATAAGCAGCATCAATATGGTGCTAACAGGGATTAGGGGCATTAGCCAACTCCAAATTCCCCCCTCGCCAGGAGAAGGATCCCCCAAAGAGAGATTGTAGCTACCTGGAGAACTGTCCAGCTCATTCTTTGAGATCCCATAGGATCTGAATGTTTTTCTTAAGGACTGTGACACTTTCTTTAACCTAACTGGAGGTATTTACTGAGAAACCACATCTCATTCAAGATGGATCAAGTCTCTCCTTGTTCAGGGATCAGGAGGTCTATTTCCCGTATATTTTGGAGTACAACCTCTGCCAAGCTGTATTGGCTTTTTAAAGCTATCGTGAGAAATCTTATCTCCAGAATCTTAATTCTGGGGGTATTCATTAGAATGGCACTCATTTGTAATCCTGAATAGGTATCTGAGATCTCCAGGGGCTCACAGGTGTATTGAGTGTCCTCTTCTGTTTTCTTCCATGCTTGACTTGTGTGTAGTGAATCCAAGAGTCATGTGCTGGTACCTTGATTGCTGTTGGGGTAGAAAGTATTACAGAGTAGGGGCCCTTCCATGTGGGCTGGATGTCAGCCTTTGGGGACCTATCTTTCCAGACTTTAGTTAGGACTTGAGTCCCTGGAGCATGTAGTGGTGGCCCTTTAGAATCGTTTGGGTCCTGGTTGATACCCACAAGCTTTTATCTTGTTGAAACTGCCCAGTGGCCATGGTATAAAACTGGAGAGTCTGAGCCTCTGGATCTAGGAAGAGGTCATTGACATAAACAAAAGGTCTCCCATATAGCATCTCATAAGGACTAAGACCAAGCTGTTCCTTAGGTGCAATATGAGTGTGGAGGAGAGCTATTCGTAAAGCCTCCTTCCATCCCAGGGAGGTCTCCTGGGTTATTTTTTTTTTTTTATCGCTGATTTTAAGCATTGGTTGGTTTTTTCTACTTTTCCTGAAGACTGAGGCCTCCAGGCACTATGGAGATAATAATAATGTCCAGTGCTTTAGAGGCCCCTTGGGTAGCCTGAGAAATAAATGATGTCTCATTGTCACTTTGCAATGACCTGAGCAGATCAAATCTTGAAATTATTTAATACAGCAGTTTTTTGTTTTGTTTTGTTTTGTGTTAACCACATCCTCAACCTTCTTAGTCCGAGTGGGAAAGCCTTCAATCCATCCTGTGAATGTATCTATCATGACTAGTAGGTATTTTTACCCTTGAGAAATTGGCATCTGGGTGAAGTCCATCTGCCAGGCCTCTCCTAGGTAGTTTCCATACCGTTGTATGGGTTGGGCCAGCTGGGGTCTTTGAGCTCCTTGAGGTTTGTTTAATTGGCAAATGGGACAAGAGGAGAACACTTGTCTTACAGTCATTTGGAGGCCTGTTCCTCTGAAGAACCTTTCTAGTAATCTTTGGAGGGCCTTCTCTCCTAAATGAGTGGTGGCATGTAAGGAGTTAACCAAGTGCCACTGGAGGTTCCCAGGCAGAAAAAGGTATCCCTTCTTTTGGAACCACCCCATATGACCTTCTCAAAAGCCCTCACTCTCAGCTTTAAGAGTCTCACCTTCAGTATATGAAGGAGTTTCTGGCCAATTGGTCTGTGGGACTAGGGTGGCAACCCCTATTAGGTCATTGTTCTGTTATGCTGCTCTCTTAGCTGCCTGATCGGCTGCTTGGTTCCCTCATGCCACTTCCGTGCTCCCTTTTGGGTTTCATTTACAATGGGAGACTGAAACCTCAGTGGGCAGATGGACTGCCTCCAAGAGCCTAAGGATTTGATCACTATATTTGATTGGGGGCCCTTGGGTGGTCAATTGGCCTCTTTCTTTCCGAATAGCAGCATGTGCATGTAGCACCAGAAAGACATACTTGGAGTCAGTGTAAATGGCTACTCTTTTTGCTTTTCCCAGCTCTAAAGCTTGAGTCAGGGCTATGGGCTCAGCCAATTGGGTTGAAGTACCTGGTGGCAAAGGTTTAGATGCTATGGTCTCATAATTGGAGACTACTGCATATCTGGCTCTTCCTTTTCCATCCAAGACTGCTTCCATCAGTGTACCAGATTTCCTCAGGGTTGGTCAGAGAACCTTCTGACATTCCCTCTTGGAGTTTTGTCCAGTGGTCCAAGGTTTCTAGAAAGGAGTGAAAGGGGAGAGAGCCCTCGGGGGCAGGCAGGAAGGTGGCTGGGTTAAGAACCTCACAAGGGGATATAGTCAAGTCTGGATTTTCCATCATCACTCTTGATATCTGAGGATGCTTTGATCAGACACCCATAAATGGCCTCTCCCATTCAGACATTGTTTCACTTGGTGGCTGGTAAAAATAGTTAGTTTGCCCCCATGAGAGAGTTTTAAAGAATCCTCTATCAGGACATCAATAGCTGCAAGATTTTGAAGGCAGGGAAAGATCTCTTCCCAAGAAGGAAGTAGGGCACTTAGCGACCACCAGAAACTGGAGGAAAAATATTTTCCATCCCACTAACAAAGAAGAACATGGGTGAATCTTTTTGTAATTGTTTTTCTGGTATCACCCAAAATGGTACTGATTTGGGAGGAAAATGTTTGGAACAGGAGGTCAAGACAGAGTAGGTAGCCCCTGTGTCAACCAAGAAATTCTCAGACTTACCTGCCACATCCAGTTGCACCCTTGAATCCAGCCCTGTGATGGTATCTGTGACAGATGGGGTGACTGAAACAGACCAATTCAGTCCTCTTGAATCATCGTGAGGGTAGGCTTGATGCTTGACCTTTAGGCTCTTGAGTCCCGAGGGCAGAGTGCTGCTCAATGTTCCAATTGATGGTATTTGTAGCAAGCCGTTTTAGGAGACTTGCCATGGTTTGGACACACTTTGGCCCAATGTCCCTCCTGTCTATAGATAAGGCATTTTCCTCCTGCCTTGTCCTTCAAGTACTTGAGATTTGCCATAGGGCTTCCCTGGAGGGTGGCCAGCATCTAGGCATGTCCTTATCTCTTTCCTTCTCTCCCTTTCCTGGGCTTTGACCTCCCTCTCCTGTTCTCTGTTATAAAAGGTATTGGTGGCTGTCTGGACCATCTCATCTAAAGAGGCATCAGTGTCCTAAAGCTGTTGTAACTTTATCCTGATGTCTGATGCACATTGGGACAGGAATTAATCCTTTAAAATCACCTGTCCTTCATTAGTGTCCAAGTCCAGATTTATAAACTTTTGGAGGGCCCAGATAATCGCGATGGTTTGATCACAGACCTAGAGCCAGACATTCTGGAATGTGAAGTCAAATGGGCCTTAGAAAGCATCACTATGAACAAAGCTAGTGGAGGTGATTGAATTCCAGTTGAGCTATTCCAAATCCTGAAAGATGATGCTGTGAAAGTGCTGCACTCAATATGCCAGCAAATTTGGAAAACTCAGCAGCGGCCACAGGACTGGAAAAGCTCACTTTCATTCCAATCCCAAAGAAAGGCAATGCCAAAGAATGCTCAAACTACTGCACAATTGCACTCATCTCACATGCTAGTAAGTAATGCTCAAAATTCTCCAAGCCAGGCTTCAGCACTGCATGAACTGTGAACTTCCAGATGTTCAAGCTGGTTTTAGAAAATGCAGGAACCAGAGATCAAATTGCTAACATCCGCTGGATCATGGAAAAAGCAAGAGAGTTCCAGAAAAACATCCATTTCTGCTTTATTGACTATGCCAAAGCCTTTGACTGTGTGGATCACAATAAAGAAAATTCTTCAAGAGATGGGCATACCAGACCACCTGACCTGCCTCTTGAGAAATCTATGCAGGTCAGGAAGCAACAGTTAGAAATGGACATGGAACAACAAACTGGTTCCAAATAGGAAAAGGAGTACGTCAAGGCTGTATATTATCACCCTGCTTAATTAACTTATATGAAGAGTACATCATGAGAAACGCTGGGCTGGAAGAAACACAAGCTGGAATCAAGATTGCCGGGAGAAATATCAATAACCTCAGATATGCAGATGACACCACCCTTATGGCAGAAAGTGAAGAGGAACTCAAAAGCCTCTTGATGAAAGTGAAAGAGGAGAGTGAAAAAGTTGGCTTAAAGCTCAACATTCAGAAAACGAAGATCATGGCATCCGGTCCCATCACTTCATGGGAAATAGATGGGGAAACAGTGGAAACAGTGTCAGACTTTATTTTGGGGGGCTCCGAAATCACTGCAGATGGTGACTGCAGCCATGAAATTAAAAGACACTTACTCCTTGGAAGGAAAGTTATGACCAACCTAGATAGCATATTCAAAAGCAGAGACATTACTTTGCCAACAAAGGTCCGTCTAGTCAAGGCTATGGTTTTTCCAGTGGTCATGTATGGATGTGAGAGTTGGACTGTGAAGAAGGCTGAGTTGTGAAGAATAGATGCTTTTGAACTGTGGTGTTTGGAGAAGACTCTTGAGAGTCCCTTGGACTGCAAGGAGATCCAACCAGTCCATTCTGAAGGAGATCAGCCCTGGCATTTCTTTGGAGGGAATGATGCTAAAGCTGAAACTCCAGTACTTTGGCCACCTCATGTGAAGAGTTGACTCATTGGAAAACACTCTGATGCTGGAAGGGATTGGGGACAGGAGGAGAAGGGGACAACAGAGGATGAGATGACTGGATGGCATCACTGACTCTATGGACGTGAGTCTGAGTGAACTCTGGGAGTTGGTGATGGACAGGGAGGCCTGGCGTGCTGCGATTCATGGGGTCGCAAAGAGTCGGACACGACTGAGTGACTGAACTAAACTGAATTGAAGGGCCTCTCTTAGACTTTCCAGAAAGACAATGGGGTTCTTTTTGGACTCCTGAGTTATTGCTGAATCCCATGATAGGCTTCCTTCTATTTCCATGGGTGGACATCTTCATGGGTGAGTCTTTCTGAAGCTTATCCTATCCAACCTACTGTTGCAACCTGAGAGCTGGGCCTCCCCAGGCAGGTTGAGGCATGACAGCCTCCTGAAGATTGAATCCCTAAGCAGGTCAAGGAAGGTCGGCCTCCCAAGAATTGGATCCTTGGGCAGGTGGAGGCATGTCGACCACCTGGGACCCCTGATCCCCAAGCAGGTTGAGGCATGACAACCTCCCGATGACCATATCCCTATCCCCAGGCAGGTTGAGGCAGGCCAACCTCCTGGCACCCCTGGCTGGAGCTGGGCACCCCCAAAGTGTCTAGCATGACCAGTGCTGCGTAGGATTAAGAGGTTGTAATCGTAACTCATTGCTGGTTTGTCCACCACGGATGGGGATAGATACCATGATGTAAAGCAATCCAAGCCTGTGCCCTGAGACTGGGAACCTGGTTAAACAGTCATAAGCCTTATCCTTTTATTGCTCTTAAGAAATGTAAGTCACTGATTTCTTCCCCTAGTCATTCATAAGAGCAGTTTAGGGTGTTTCCTGTGGTAAACATTTCATTGTCATAGACCCACTTTCAGTTCAGTTCAGTTCAGTCGCTCAGTCATGTCTGACTCTTTGTGACCCCATGAACTGCAGCACGCCAGGCCTCCCTGTCCATCACCAACTCCCGGAGTTTACCCAAACTCATGTCCAATGAGTTGGTGATGCCATCCAGCCATCTCATCCTCTGTCATCCCCTTCTCCTCCTGCCCCCAATCCCTCCCAGCATCAGGGTCTTTTCCAATGAGTCAACTCTTCACATGAGGTTGCCAAAGTATTGGAGTTTCAGCTTCAGCATCAGTGCTTCAAATGAACACCCAGGACTGATCTCCTTTAGGATGGACTGTTTGGACCTCCTTGCAGTCCAGGGACTCTCAAGAGTCTTCTCCAACACCACAGTTAAAAGGCATCAATTCTTTGGCACTCAGCTTTCTTCACAGTTCAACTCTCACATCCGTACATGACCACTGGAAAAACCATAGCCTTGACTATATGGGCCTTTGTTGGCAAAGTAATGGCCCATTTTAGGTAATAACAAAAGTAATGACAAAAGAGTGGGTCATCTGGTCCGTTAGGGACATTAAGAGTATTGTAATAATAAATGGAGTGGAGTTATGTTGCCTCCAAAGGGGCAGGGTCCTGGTTGTAGGAGTTAATAAGTGGCCTAAGAACAAATTGATAAGAGGCAACAGACCAGATGTTCCATAAAAGTGGAGTGGAGATTTGATCTGCGGATATGTTTGTAACTTTAAGAGAAGTATGGTAAGGGTTTGGGCCCAAACGGCCTGCAGAGCTAACTCCCAACGTGGCAAACATTATCCCTGGAAGCCCAATTGCCCTTGAAGGGATGCCACCAACAGATGGACTTCTCGCAGACATTGTGTGCCTGTCTCCCACCCTAGCAGGTTCATTGAGATGCTGTTGTTGCACATGTTGTAGGAAACATGGAAGATGAAGGCCTGAATATCTAGAGGGATTGGATATCATACAGTATTTCCCTCCCAGGGGCCAGCTATTTTCTGGTTGTCCCTCCAGAAGACTGTAGAGGCAACTTTGTGGGCCTGGATGGGGCTCAGGAAAAGAGCATGAAACAAGAGGGAAGGGGGCAGGACACAACTTTTGACAGAATGACATAGCCTAAGGGCATAACATTAACTGATCAAAATCAAATGGGTCCAAGATGATGATGATGGACAAGTCAAATTCAACTAAACCTTAATCCTCAATCTGCAAGGTAAATGACATACCCGAGTTGCCATGACAGTTCCAAGGCACTGTCAAAAGACCAAGGAGTGGGTGGTTCCCCAATGGTTGGAATGATCCTCCCACTCATTAGCATATGAAATCACCCAGCTCACAAAAACTAACATAACCACGTTTCATGGCCACCACATACACCCTCTGTGATGGCACACACTCTGTGGACTGTGCTTCTCTGAATCTGAACAAATCTACCTCTTGCCTACCGCTGTCTCTCTCACTGACTTATTTTTGCAAAGAGACATCAAGAAGCTGAGCTTCTTTAGGTCCTGATACCAGGCATTGTATATTTTGGCTGGGCTCAAGTCCCAGATGGACATGATTGAGTGACTAAGCATAGCACATAGTCCCTGCCACATAGGTTTGAGTCCCAATATTTGATAAACAGTTTCAAACACAACTTTAAGAAATGGAAAGATGATGAACTGCTCAATACTTTGTAAACAGTGTCATCGATGGAGAGAGGAGCTGAAGGATGGGAAGAAAAAGCAGTGGGAAAAACATGCCAAGGAACCTCTCTCATAGCCTGCTGGAAAAACTGCTAAATGCCTGACCTGTGCCCACAATTTTCATTGGCCTAATTCTTGGCACAAAGGAGGTTAAAAGCAGAAGAACCTTCATCCACTTGGGCAAGAGCTACTAGGCTACAGCAGATATTGGAGCCTTCAGGACACACTGGGGAGTAGCCCCTGCCAGAGTCCCTCAATTTCACCCACTGCTGCTTGCCTGGTGCACAGGGGCTTCAAGGAAACAAGAGATTGTAAAGGAATGAAAATTTTGTTAGGCATATGTCCTTCCAGCCATGGGGCAAGGACCTCCCGCCTTAGCTGAAGGTCTTCTGGAATATGAGACTGAGCTGTGTGAGCTTTTTGCTGAGTTTGTTTTTGTTGTCCCATTTTCTAAAATGCTAGGCTTCTTGTCACTTCCACTGTACTGGGTTTCCTTTACGTTCAGCTTCCAACACATGAGCTTTCGCCAAGTTGTTCTTTTTCTTTGCTTGGTCTCTGCCTCACTGGGGCCAACCTGAGGTTGTTTCAGCCAGGCTAAACCCGAGTCACAGCACCAGATATGTTGGGGGAGTGGGTAATTTCCTCCATTCTGTCTCACTGCAACAAAGATTTGAAACTGTGGACCAGTATTACAGCTCGATTACAGCTCAGTTTTATTTGGCAAGCACAGGATAATACACCCTCCAGGCATGAGGGCAGGCTGACCCAAAAGGGAGAGGCTCAGTCTTGGCTTCTCTTTTTACATACTTTGTCTCCTTCCCCTGAACCTAACCTATGTAAATTGGGCTAGCCAGGAGGGCTACATCCTAACTGGCTCTAATGTAATAATCTACCAAAATTTTCCCTAAGAAGTAAAATATAAATTTTCACCTTTATAGGACTTTTTCCATTTAAAAAAGAGTTATGTAACATTTCTACCCGTAAAGTGAAGACAGGTAGCAGAAACGAATTGAAGTGTTGGAGATGTCAATCAAGAGTATCTTAACACACGAACATACAGTATTTTATACAATCGTTAAATGCTTGAAGAATCAATTATGAGGAGGGCAGTGAGATACTATAACTGGTGACCACCTACTAGATTCATGACTATAATAGGTGGGCAAATCGTTTTCTGATATCAAGGAAGTGAAAGTAATCATACTGAAAGTTTGGAAGAACAAAAGGCTTCTGGACAAACAGAATAAAAATATATATCTACTAATTATAATTCAACTATGAAAGGCATGGAACTTTGACAGATTCATTCAAGATTTCATTTGTGTATTTGTAGACTTTGCCATAAACAATTTACATTCTAGGACCTGACAAACAAATATAAGTAAAACCTGAGCAAAGGCACAAAGTTGAAAACACAGAAACTTTATTTTTTTCTCTTTACAACTGTATTGCAGAGGAAATTTAAATCCCATTTTGTCTTTGGTTAGATATGCAATAATTTTTCATGATGTTTCTTCAAGGATACCTACTGTAATCAACTGGTGTCAGATGGCTTGGAATCAATGATAGTATCACGAAAGGTACTCAACTATATTAACTATATGAAAATTCTTAAATTCAAAGAAAAAATAGTTTAAAAACTGATGGAAGCTTAAAAGACTGAGTAGAATTGGCTTATAAAGATCAAACAACTTAACTAAAGGAAAAATAATAGGTTGGAGTTGCTAGAAACATCTAGTAATTTATTAATTCATTTCTTAAAATTTGTTTTTGGTTATTTTATTTTGTCCCATTTTATTGAGGTATAATTGTCTCTAGTAATTTATTTTTATTTTTGGACTACTCCAATACTTTTATTGTTGCTGTTGTTTAGTCTCCAAGTTTGTTGGACTCTTTGTGACCCCTTGGACTGTAGCCCTCCAGGCTCCTGTGTCCATGGGATTTCCCAGGCAAGAATACTGGAGTGGGTTGCCATTTTCTACTCCTGGGGATTTTCCCAACCCAGAGATTGAACCAGTGAGTCCTGCTATGGCAGGCAGATTCTTTACCACTGAGCCATGAGGGAAGAAGTCTGGACTCCAATATTCACTGGGTTATATTTGAATTTTGCAAAATCTCAAAGTATATTTATAAATATTTCTGAAAACCCTATAGGTCATCTCAGATTTCAGTAACAAAAATTCCACAGGTATAATAGCTTAAATGATAGAAAGTCATTTCTTACAGTTTTGGAAGTTAGAAAGTCTAAGATTAAAGATTCTGGTCATTTTGGTTCCTGTTGAGTGTTCTCTTCTTAGCTTGTGAATGACTGTCTTCACTGTGTGTGCTCTAATGGCCTTCCCTCCCTGCAAAAGAAAAGGAGAAAGCTACCTAGTTCTTTTTGTTTAAGGACACTAATAGCATCGTGAGGATCCCACCTTCATGACCTCATCTACCCCTACTTATGTCCTAAAGTTTCCATCTCTAAATGCCATCACACTGAGGGTTGGTGCTTTAATATATGAATTTTGAAGGAAAACAACATTCAGTCTCCATAACAGGGACTCTATGTGTGCTAACATCACTTTGAGAGATGAATAAATGTGTTGGGTGATATTAGAAAGGCTTTCTCATAAGGAAATTGCTGATAAATAAAGCTCTCTAATTAAATTGAACTGACATTTTCAGGAAGATACTGGGTCCATGAAACAAGAGGCTAACACATGCCTTAAGAGCCCATTTCCATTTTCTCCAGTATATACAGTCATTTTGTGCATTGATTCTTTGCCAGATTCAAAGCAAAATGTAAGGGGTTTATAGATGGGAGTTGTTGTTTTCAGTCACTAAGTCACATCCAACTCTTTGCAACCCCATGGTCAGCAACAGGCCAAGCTTCCCTGTCCTTCACTATCTTCTGGAGTTTGTTCAAACTCATGTCCATTGAGTTGGTGATGCCATTCAACCATTTCATCCTCTGTTACCCACTTCTCCCCTTGTCCTTAATGTTTCCCACCATCAGAAGCTAAGACAATTAATGGAAAAAAGGACCAAAGAAGTTGAACAAAGAAAAAGTAAGTCTTAAAAGATCAAACTAGACGTTGTCTATTTAGCTATGTTTGTGTGTGGAAAATCCCATGGATGGAGGAGCCTGGTAGGCTGCAGTCCATGGGGTCGCTAGAAGTCAGATATGACTGAGCGACTTCATTTTGACTTTTCACTTTCATGCATTGGAGAAGGAACTGGCAACCCACTCCAGTGTTCTTGCCTGGAGAATCCCGGGGATGGTGGAGCCTGATGGGCTGCCGTCTATGGGGTCGCACAGAGTCAGACATGACTGAAGCGACATAGCAGCAGTAGCAGCAGCAGTGTGTTCACTGAAATTAATTATTTACAAATGGTACAACTTCTTAGTCATTTGATCAGAAAAAATAAAAAATTGAACACAGAAAGAAGATATTATCTAAAGTTCTATACTATAGAGACAGGAATCATGAAAGTTTCTGTAGTCTTATCAGACCAAGGTTTATGTAGATAATGAGGATGAGATCTGTCTGCTCCTATGAGAAGAAATGCTAGTGATTCAAATAGTTTTGGTAGGTTATGAGTTTATATGATTTATGGGGAAAACATTTATTGAGGCTTAAAGATCATTGATTAGGTGATTATAGGGAATAAAATTTGGGTGTCATTTTAACTGACCTGAGGGAATCTCAACAAGATATGTATAATATATTTGAAAATTAAGTAATGGAAAGGAAAAAAGTGTCATAAAGCAGAGAAAGTCTTGAGAAGATTTTGTTTCAGAAATTGAGTTCTGGAGAGGAAGGAAGCTTTATAAATCTGGTCTAATTATATCCTCAAAATTTGGTGCTACTTGACTAGAACTCAAACACTGAAATAATGTGTCATTATTCACTCAGGGAGAGATTTTTATTATGTTAACAGAAATTAAATCAGAATTGTATACTATGAAATCCTAGAATACCAGGCCAAAAAAAAAAAAAGAAAAGAAAATAATATAGAGTTCAGAGTACTTAAAAATATAAAGAGCGTAACACAGTACAGCTTTCTAGCAATTTCAGTAGCCTGAATACATATTTCTGTTCAGTATTCAATTAGTAAGAATAATCCAGAGTGTAGAAAATCAGAGGTAAATGCTTATGGGCAGTCAGTGATCTGTAATTAATGAATGCTATTTTGCCTCTCATTTCTTTACAGAAGTGTCCTTCTATAATGAGTCAAGTGGTTTTTACCCCAGAACTATTTTGGCTTGTAATCACTGAAACTTGATCTCTTCTGTATAATCCTTTTTCTACCTGGCACAAGGGTCAAAAAAGAGGATATTTCTGGAAAGGAAATATCTTTAATAATGACCAACCCTTGGTGTGAATGAATTACTTATGACAGTGTTATAATTGTAGGTGTATTGTAGGATAGAGCGAGTGCACATGAAATGAGTACTTTGGTAATATTGGCTGTGTAACTGATTAGCATTGGTAACTTGAAGTGATACACTCTATCTTTACAAAATGTAGAAAGCAATTGTCCAAGTTACACACGGTTGAAGATAAAGTCACAAACCAGCAAATCAATTTAGTTTTAAAAGTAATACATGTTCTTACAAAAAGGTGAAGACCAAATTATTCAGTTGATTAGACAGTATGAAACTCTGTCAAGGAGAATAGTAAACTGTAGTTTATTGACTTACTACTATTTCCCTCAAACTAATTACCCCATTGGATAATTCATGTACATATTGACATAGTAATAAAATATGTTTGGAATGTTAAAAGGGATATTGTCTTTATTGTAGAAAGCTTATAAATAAAAGGCTGATGAATTAACGTGGTAACTATAGAAAACGGTAAGCCAAGGGATGTGTTTGAGAGTTGAATTCAAGGGGCAAGAAATCCTAGTTATGAAAGAGCTTCAGGGAAAACCACTGGGCCAGTCACCTACAACCCAATTTAGCCTAAACTACTTGTTTAAGTGCCCTGGCTGTCACAAGTTGGGGGTGATCAGAGGGTATGGAGATTTGGGGGCAAAAGTTTTTTCCAATAAAAAGTTAAATGATACACCATTGAAATCCTGACTCTGGTAATCTCCATTAAAATATATCTTTGAAAAATCTAAGAATATATTGTATCCAGAAGTAGAAACTGTAGTCAGGAAAAAGATCAGAAAACTTTTAACTCCCTCCTTTTTGTGGGGGGTGGGTGGTACACCAAGCAGCATGTGGGATCTTGGTTCCCAGACGAGGGATGGAGCTTGCACCCCTGCAATGGAAGTGCAGAGTCTTAACCTTTGGACCCCCAGGAAATTCCCTTAACTCCTTCTAATTTAGTTAGTTCAATGTTGAGTTTTTCTGTGCCAGCACGAGAGGTGGAGGGAGTCAGAGGGGAAATCAGATAACCCCAAATTACTCGTAAAGAGCATTTTTCTTCCTACCCATAGGCTCTTTTGGAGAAGGGAATGGCAATCCACTCCAGTATTCTTGCCTGGAGAATCCCATGGACAGAAGAGCCTAGTGAGCCACAGTCCATAGGGTTGCAAAGAGTTGGACACGACTGAACGACTAACAGTAATGGTACCTGTTTAGTACTTTACAGACAGATTTATATGGTGTTTAGCAGCAGCAGTCACTCAGTCGTGTCTGACTCTTTGTGACCCCGTGGACTGTAGACCACTAGGCTCCCCTGTCCATGAAATTTCCCAGGTGAGAATACTAGAGTGGGTAGCCAATCCCTTCTCCAGGGGATGTTCATGACAGAGATGGTACCTGGGTCTCTTGCTTTGCAGGCAGATTCTTTACTGCTGAGCCACCAGGGAAGCCCACAGACAGGTTACCATGCTTATAAGAGTAATGAATGTGAATGTTTATAGAGAAAGATATATTCACATTAAATGCTTGCAATTGACATATGACATATGACTGACTGAGCAGGCACATATTGGCTGGAATGGCTCTGTGCCCTCAATTGCTTGGGAGTGGCCACAAAGATTTAACCCTCTCTTTTTATTCCACCAATCAAAGAACCTGAGTAGGTCACTTTTATGAACTCCTAAATTTGACATTTGACTTCCCGGGGGATGCATAACATCATGATCCACAGTCTCTCTGTTCATAAGATGAATAAGATGAATTATTGTACATTTTGTACTTATTAAAGACTCTTGTTTAATTTATCTCTCAGTGTATTCTCATCAGTCATCATCACCTTTGTGATAACAATTTAGATGCATAAAGAAAAAGTGTGACTACTGGCCCAGAAAAGGAAAAACTTAGAGAAGACCATAAGGAAACGTTTAAAGCAGCCTAACAGTTGAAGCAACTGAATTCATAAGGCAATCAAAGGCATATTATAGAGAATAGAAAATTTTATTAGGTTACAACAGCAGTAGTAGCTATGAGCTAAAATTATTGAGACCATGCTTTTGCCAAGCAGGATTATTCATGTTTACCTGTATTAGGTAAATTAATCCTTATATATTACACATACTCTCCCTGAGTCTCATAATCTTACTAAGTCACAGGTTTACATAATCTCCTCTCTTTTATGGCAAGATTCCATCTTAGGAGACAGGAATAAAAGATTCTCCAGCTAACCTTTAAGAAGTATGTTACCATATTATCAGACAGCCTGTGAGAGAGCTTCCAATAACTGAGAACATTTTCAGAGAGTCAGCAAGGAAACAAGGACTTTACTCTTACAAGCCTAAGGCAGTAAATTAGCTAACCATCACATGAGCTTTGAAGAGGGCATCAAACTCCAGAAAGGAACGCAACCAGACCAAAATCTTGATTGTAGCCTATGCAATCCTGAACATAAGAATTTTGTCCTAACTCCTGACTTACAGAAACTACCAGATATTAAATACATTTGTTTCAATCTGCTAAATTTATAATAATTTGTTGCAAAACAATAATTAATACATTTGAAAAGAATCTCATTAATTCAGTATTATTATTTTTTATTATTTCAGATATTACTGAAGTATAGCTTAAATAACTTCATTAAGTTTACATAGCTAGTAAGTGGTAGAACTATCATAGGACCTGAACCCAAGTGACATCTGGACAAAGAAAAGATGAAAATTAGTGTCTATGATCTTGAACTAACACAGAGAAAGCTAGAAAATTTACTATTAAATAATCAGAACTGCTGTTAGGCTACAAATATATTATATCCTCTAAAGGTGAATTATTTCCTAATTCTCAACAAGACTGTTAAGAATATTTTCTTATTTTTTTATATCTCCATATATAGTCACAATAAGGTCCTTTTAATTAGGTTCACCAGACATTTTTTCCCCTTTTCCTTTTTTTTTCACATCAGTGAGTTAGGAACATCTATGGAAAGTATATTTATATTTTGCCCACTGCTCATTACAACTGTAAGAAACACCTTGGATAAAGTGAAGGAATTCACACATTGTATATGGAACTACAGGGCATCTTAATAATCTAGGGATTTCATTTCACCCCTCAGCTTCTCAGATCCACTCCTAGTATTAGTATGAAGGCTAAATAGCACAATATGATTTAATTTTAAGACCTAGTTTGTGTGTGCTCAGTTGCTCAGTTGTGTCTAACACTTTGTGCATTGGGTTTTAGGTGAAGCTAACATTTTAACACAAGCAAAGTAAGACCCAAATTACTACAGGTTTAAATACACACTTAACACATTTTTCAACTAAACTGACACAATGTTAAATAGTCACAAAGCTAAAATTTTGACAGAAGTTTTGCAAATGTTCACTATAATATTTAATTATAATTGAGATCACTGGCAGTTTTATTGAATCTTAAAGGGGAAAATTCAGACAAAATTGTTATATTTTATTAATAATAAACATTTGAGAGGATTTTTATCATAGTATTTGGCTACTCACTTCAAAATATGCCACCAACTTTGAGATTTAGAAGATGCTGAGAGGATAATATTTAAGTATTCCTGCAAGTCTATCCTGGGCTTCCCTGGTAGCTCAGTCGGTAAAGAATCTGCCTGCAGTGCAACAGACATGGGTTTGATCCCTGGGTTGGGAAGATTCCCTGGATAAGGAAATGACAACCAACTCCAGTATTCTTGCCTGGAAAATCCTATGGACAGAGGAGCCTGGAGGGCTACAGTTCATGGGTTCTCAAGAGTCAGACATGACTTGTTGACTAAACCACCACCACAAGTCTAAAGAGAAAAGGCAGTTCCTGTGGAAATCATCTATGGTTCTTGAAATGACTGGAAACAAAGAGCTAGTGCATACAACCTAAGTATATGTTTTAGAATTAGATAATGATGCGAAGAGCCAACTCTTTGAAAAAGACCCTCATACTAGGAAAGATTGAAGGCAGGAGGAGAAGGGGATGACAGAGGAAGAGATGGTTGGATTGCATTGCCAAATCAATGGACATAACATTGAGCAAACTCCAGGAGATGGTGAGAGACCGGGAAGCCTGACATGCAGGTCATGGGGTTGCAAAGAGTTGGACATGACTGAACAACTGAATAACAACAAACCCCACTCCAGTACTCTTGCCTGGAAAATCCCATGGACGGAGGAGCCTGGTAGGCTGAAGTCCATGGGAACGCGTAGAGTCAGACATGACTGAGCGACTTCACTTTCACTTTTCACTTTCATGCATTGGAGAAGGAAATGGCAACCCATTCCAGTGTTCTTGCCTGGAGAATCCCAGGGAAGGGGGAGCCTGGTGGGCTGCCGTCTACGGGGTCGCACAGAGTCGGACACAACTGAAGCGACTTAGCAGCAGCAGCAGCAGCATGTTCATAGAATTTAAAATATTATAATAATAGCATAGATAGGAAGGGAAATAATCATATCACTCATTGCCAACATTCCATTATGTCTTCTGCCCTCTTAGCTAAAAATCTGGAATAATAAATTTTTAAATATAATTTTATTACCTTCTGTTACAATCATCTCTGATAGAATACAAAATAATTCACCTCATAAAATGTGATGTATTATCCATTTAAAGCTTATTAATAAATATTTGATATGTCTATATAAACTGGAAGGTACACTTATAGTATGCAGTACAGTAGTAAAACTCTCTCTTGTGTCAGTACTATACCTTAGAAATTAAATCCCAATTTTCCAGTGCTTTAAGACTGTGTGTGTGTGTGTGCGCACACACACATGCACACGCACACACACACTCAGTTGTATCCAACTCTTTGTGACTTGATGAACTTTAGCCCACCAGACTCCTCTGTCTGTGGAATTTTCTATGGAAGAATACTGGAGTGGGTAGCCATTCCCTTTCCAGGGGATCTTTCCAACCCAGGGATTGAACCCTGGTCTCCTGCATCTCCTGCATTGGCACAATACTAGTTACTATTCATTTAGTTCTAACTACTTCCCAAATGTTTTACTAATTATTTGGTGTTTATAATCCTAACACTAATACCAGGAAATATCAGAAAGATCCAGTAATTTGCCTGAACGAGTACACTGTACAGCTGGAATTAAAACTCTAGCCTGGGTTACTTCAGATTAAGGCCTTTGCTCTGAATGCATGAATGTGAAAGTGTTAGTCACTCAGTCCTGTCTGACTCTTTAGGACCCTATGGACTGTAGCCCTCCAGACGCCTCTGTCCATGGAATTCTTCAGGCAGGAGTACTGGAGTGGGTTGTCATCCCCTTCTCCAGGGGATTTTCCCGATCCAGGGATAGAACCTGGGTCTCCCACATACCAGGCGAAATTTTTACCATCTGAGCCACAGTAGAGTAAAAATAGCTATAATCACAACAACACAAGTTGTGTAATAAAGTTAGAGCACATTAAGATTGTCTGCTTTGGAGAGAGTCAAAATTACTTTACTCAACTTCATTTCATCTATTTGGGGATAATTCTTTTTTAAGAAAGTGCTTTAAGATTTTGCTGTTTATTTTAAATTTAAGAAATACTTCAGGAAGGGAACTAGTTACTTTTCATGCACACAATGCATTTAATTTTATTTTCTGTTTATGCATTTTTATATGTATTTGATTCTTAGAGGCCTAGATAGGACAAAGTCTCCTTCAAAACATAATTTTTTTGTGTGTAATAATTTTAATTCATTACTTTATTTGGTGTAAAGTAATGAAAAGTAATCTGGTGATGTCCATCTGTAGAGTCTTCTCTTGTGTTGTTGGAAGAGGGTGTTTGCTATGACCAGTGAGTTCCCTTGGCAAAACTCTTTTAGCCTTTGCCCTGCTTCATTCCGTATTCCAAGGCCAAATTTGCCTGTTACTCCAGGTGTTTCTTGACTTCCTAATTTAGCTTTCCAGTGCCCTGTAATGAAAAGGACATCTTTTTTGGGTGTTAGTTCTAAAAGGTCTTGTAGGTCTTCATAGAATCATTCAGCTTCAGCTTCTTCAGCGTTACTGGTTGGAGCATAGGCTTGGATCACTGTAATATTGAATGGTTTGCCTTGGAAATGAACAGAGATCATTCTGTTGTTTTTGAGATTGCATCCAAGTACTGCATTTCAGACTCTTTTGTTGACCATGATGGCTCCTCCATTTCTTCTAAGGGATTCCTGCCCACAGTAGTAGATATAATGGTCATCTGAGTTAAATTCACCCATTCCAGTTCATTTTAGTTCACTGATTCCTAGAATGTTGATGTTCACTCTTGCCATCTCCTGTTTGAACACTTCCAATTTGCCTTGATTCATGGACCTAATATTCCAGGTTCCTAAGCAATATTGCTCTTTAGAGCATTGGATCTTGCTTCTATCATCAGTCACATCCACAACTGGGTATTGTTTTTGCTTTGGCTCCATCCCTTCATTCTTTCTGGAGTTACTTCTCCACTGATCTCCTGTAGCATATTGGGCACCTACAGACCTGGGAAGTTCCTCTTTCAGTATCCTATCATTTTGCCTTTTCATACTGTTCATGGGATTCTCAAGGCAAGAATACTGAAGTGGTTTGCCATTCCCTTCTCCAGTGGACCACATTCTGTCAGACCTCTCCACCATGACCCGTCCGTCTTGGGTGGCCCCACATGTCATGGCTTAGTTTCATTGAGTTAGACAAGGCTGCGGTCTGTGTGATCAGATTGGCTAGTTTTCTGTGATTATGGTTTCAGTGTGTCTGCCCTGTGATATCCTCTTGCAACACCTACCGTCTCACTTGGATTTCTCTTACCTTGGACGTGGGGTATCTCTTCACAACTGCTCCAGCAAAGCGCAGCTGCTTCTCCTTACAATGGACAAAGTCGCTCCTCCCAACCTTGAATTTGGAGTAGCTCCTTTCGGCCCTCCTGCACTCGCGCAGCCGCTGCCCCTTGGACATGGGGTTGCTCCTCTCAGCCACCTCCCCTGACCTCAGGCGTGGGGTAGCTCCTCTCGGCCTCGCTTCTGCGTGGTCCCTTGCAGCCAGCGTGCTTCTGCATTGTCCTTAGAAAAGGCAGAGGAACCAGAGATCAAATTGCCAACATCCACTGGATCATCAAAAAAGCAAGAGAGTTCCAGAAAAACATCTATTTCTGCTTTATTGACTATGCCAAAGCCTTTGACTGTTTGGATCACAATAAACGGTGGAAAATTCTTCAAGAGATGGGAATACCAGACCACCTGACCTGCCTCTTGAGAAACCTATATGCAGGTCAGGAAGCAACAGTTAGAACTGGACGTGGAACCACAGACTGGTTCCAAATAGGAAAAGGAGTACGTCAAGGCTATATATTGTCACTCTGCTTATTTAACTTACATGCAGAGTACATCATGAGAAACGCTGGACTGGAAGAAACACAAGCTGGAATCAAGATTGCCGGGAGAAATATCAATAACCTCAGATATGCAGATGACACCACCCTTATAGCACAAAGTGAAGAGGAACTCAAAAGCCTCTTGATGAAAGTGAAAGAGGAGAGTGAAAAAGTTGGCTTAAAGCTCAACATTCAGAAAACAAAGATCATGGCATCTGGTCCCATCACTTCATGGGAAATAGATGGGGAAACAGTGGAAACAGTGTCAGACTTTATTTTGGGGGGCTTCAAAATCACTTCAGATGGTGATTGCAGCCATGAAATTAAAAGATGCTTACTCCTTGGAAGGAAAGTTATGACCAACCTAGATAGCATATTGAAAAGCAGAGACATTACTTTGCCAACAAAGGTCCATCTAGTCAAGGTTATGGTTTTTCCAGTGGTCATGTATGGGTGTGAGAGTTGGACTGTGAAGAAAGCTGAGCACTGAAGAATTGATGCTTTTGAACTGTGGTGTTGGAGAAGACTCTTGAGAGTCCCTGGGACTGCAAAGAGATTCAACCAGTCCATCCTAAAGGAGACCAGTCCTGGGTGTTCATTGGAAGGACTGATGCTGAGGCTGAAACTTCAATACTTCGGCCAGCTCATGAGAAGATTTGACTCATTGGAAAAGACCCTGATGCTGGGACGGATTGGGGGCAGAAGGAGAAGGGGATGACAGAGGATGAGATGGCTGGATGGCATCACTGACTCGATGGAAGTGAGTCTGAGTGAACTCCTGGAGTTGGTGATGGACAGGGAGGCCTGGAGTGCTGCGATTCATGGGGTTGCAAAGAGTCGGACACAACTGAGCAACTGAACTGAATGAAAAGTAAAGTCATATAATGTAATTTTAATTCATGGTCGTGTTCTTCCACCTTTTGCTTTTAATTATCTGTATCTTTTTATTTAAAATAGACTGACTTATTTCACTTAGCACAGTGCCCTGAAGATTCATACCTATCATGCTAATAGCAACGTTTAATCTTTATCCATGGTTAAGTAGTAGGGTCTTACTTTGTTATTCAACCTGACACTCTTCCATTTAACTGAGATATTTTGTCCATTTAACTTAACATTATTATTTATATAGGTAGCAGATGGCTCAATGCTAAAGAATCTACCTGCCAATTCAGGAGACACAGAAGATGCAGGTCCAATCCCTAGGTCAGGAAAATTCCCCTGGAGGAGGAAATGGCAACCCCCTCCAGTATTCTTACCTGAATAAGATAATCCCATGGATAGAGGAGCCTGGTGAGCTATAGTCCATGCGGTTGCAAAGCGTTGGACATGACTGAGCAAACACAGAAGGAAATATTTATAGGTACCACATTTCTGTTAGTTTTACTTTTCTGTCATCTGTTTCTGCTTCTCCTTTTCCTACTTTTAATGCTTTTTTTGATTAATCAAGGATGTGTTAATAATTGTCTTTGCTTTCATGTTGACTTAATAGATATAATTTTTGTCGTATTGTTTTTGGTCATTTCTTTAGCATTGATAAAATGCTTATCTTAGCCTAGGACATGTAGAGTACAATTTACCACTTCAGATGTAGTACTTAAATAGTATCTTTCAATATCCACCTTGCCACTCTTTGTACTATTGTTGTGTAATTTATTTCTCACTATATTGTGAACTATACAACGCATATATTATTTTTTGTTTGCTTTGAAACTTTAAAAGATAATTTTAGGGGGACTTCCCTGGTGGTCCAGTGGTTAAGACTCTCTACCTCCACTGCAGGGGTGCAGATTCAAGCTCTGGTCAAGGAACTAAGACTCTCATATGCTACATACCACCCTCCCACCAAAAAAAAGATAATGTTAGAATTTTTTAAAAAATAGATTTTCTCTGCTGACTCAGGTGTGTCTTGAAAGGTCTATTAAGTTTGCAGAAATGTAGAAGTGACACATTTATATATAAAATGCTGTAGAAAAAGCACTCCTAGTATTTTTAAGGGACTAAAATTGGGTGGCTCCAATTTAAACTCTTCATTTCTTGGTATAAATTCAGATTTCCATGTAGTGTCATTTTTCTTCCCTGAATGATATAATCTAATATTCATTTATATATATATATATATATATATACACACACACAATATATATATATACTATATATATACAATATATAAAATATATATATAGTATATATTGCACATACAATACAATATACAATATTATATACAATATATATAGTATATATATATGCAATATATATGTGTGTATATGTATATATAGGTCTGCCTCTGGTAAATTCTTTCAGTTTTTGAAAAGCTGGAAAATGCTTTATTTTATATTTTTGGAGGGGACAGAGAGGATTTTTATGATAGTTTTATTAAGGTATAATTCACATATAATAAAATTTACCTCTTTAAAGTGTACAGTTCATTAGTTTTTAGGATATTGAATTGTGAAAGCATCATAGCTAATTTTGGAGTATTTTCATTACTATGAGAAGAAACTCCATACTCAAGCCATCAGACCTGATACTCTTCTTACCCCAGTTCATGACAACCATTAATCTACTTTGTGTTTCTGTAGACTTACTTATTAAGGACACAATGCATAAATTGTATCATATGTGATTTTTTTCAATTATTTTGTTTTTTGGTAGTTGTAGCATTTTCAAGTGTCATTTATATTACAGTATTTATCAATATGCTGCTCCATTTAGTTGCAAATAATCTATTGTATGGATATATTCCATTTTGTCTATCCATTTAACTATTGATGAATATTTAGGTTATATCCTATTTGGGGCTACTATGAATAAAACTGGTGGCTCAAATCGTAAAGCATCTGCCTGCAATGCAGGAGACCCAAGTTTTATCCCTGGGTTAGGATGATCTCCTGGAGAAGGGAATGGCTACCCATTCCAGTATTCTTGCCTGGAAGATTCTATGGACAGAGGAGCCTCAGGAATATTGCCCATCGGGCTGCAAAGAGTTGGGCACGACTGAGTGACTAACACTTTCACTTTTTATTTTTCATGAATAATTCATGCACAAGTTTTTCTGTGAACATATAGATCCTCTCTGTTTTTGTTTACCCACGAATGCCTAATTTCCCCTTCATATTAGTATGATAGTTTGGCTGGGTTAAAATCTCAGTTGAAAGATCTTTCTCCTTCAATACTTTGAATATCTCATCCTTCTGCCTCTATGGTTCTAATAAGAGGGGGTGGTTTAGTTGCTAATTGTGTCTGACTCTTGAAACCCCAAAGACTGTAGTCTGCCAGGCTCCTGTGTCCATGGGATTCTGCAGGGAAGAATACTGGAGTGGGTTGCCTTTTCCTTCTCCAGGGGATCTTCCCAATAGAGGAATCGAACTCTGGTCTCTTGTGTTGCAGGTAGATTCTTTACCAACTGAGCTACAAGGGAAGCCCTCTAATAAGAGACAAATAGTTAATCTTACTGAGGATTCATTGTATGTGATTGTTTTTCTGTTTCTATTTTTAGACTATTTTTTGACTTTAGCTTTCTACATTTATCTATGATATACCTAGATGTGACTTTCTTGGAGTTTCTTAAGCTTCCTGGGTGTTAAGATAATGTTTGCCTTTGAATTTGGAAAGTGGTTTAGCCATTATATCTCTTCCATGGACTGAATGCTGTCTCTCCTAAAATTCATGTGTTAAAACCTAATCCACAATGTGATGGTATTTTGAAATGAAGTCTTTGGCCGGTGATTAAATATAAAATCAGAGCCTCATGAGTAGGGTTAGTGCCCTTATAAAAGATCCCAGATAGCACACTTGTCCCTTCTACCATTTGAGGATACAGTGAGAAGATGACTGTCTACAAACTAAGGAAGATTCTCACCAGACAAAGAATCTCCTAGTACTTTGTTCTTGAACATTTCAGCCTCCAGAACTATGAGAAAATACGTTTCTATTGTATATAAGCTACTGAGTCTATGGTATTTGGTAATAATAGCCCAGAGTAAGACAATCTTCACGTATTTTTATTTCTCCTTTCTCTCCTCTCCTTCATGGACTCCCATTATGTCTATATTGATAAATTTATTAATGTCCTACAGGTTTCATGTTCTGTTCATTTTTTTTTTCTGTTGTTCTCTTTTATTTTTGTTTCACAGTCTGAATTTTTTTTTTTTTTTTTTTATTTTAAATTTTATTTTATTTTTAAACTTTACATAACTGTATTAGATTTGCCAAATATCAAAATGAATCCGAATTTTATCAGTTGGCCTATCGTTAAGTTTGCTGATTTTCTTTTTCTACCAGCTCATGCCTATGCTTGAACTCCTTTACTGAACTTTATAAAAATTTATATAATATTCCTTTTTAATTCCAGAATTATTACCTGCTGCTGCTAAGTCGCTTCAGTCGTGTCCGACTCTATGCGACTCCATAGACAGCAGCCCACCAGGCTCCCCCGTCCCTGGGATTCTCCAGGCAAGAACACTGGAGTGGGTTGCCATTTCCTTCTCCAATGCATGAAAGTGAAAAGTGAAAGTGAAGTCGTTCAGTCGTGTCCAACTCTTAGCGACCCCATGGACTGCAGCCTACCAGGCTCTGCAGTCCATGGGATTTTCCAGGCAAGAGTACTGGAGTGGGGTGCCATTGCCTTCTCCAAATATTTTTATAATTTATGTGTCTTTATTGGTATTCTATATTTGTTTCCATCTTGTTTTCATGAATCCTTTTAATTCTTTAGTCATGGTCTCCTTTAATTCTTGGAACATATAGTATATATAATCATTTAAAAAATTAAATTCATCATATTTGCTTCTTTATGGACAACTTATATAGAGTGTTTTTCTTTTTTTCACTGTGTGTGGGTCATATTTTATTCTTTCTATGTGTATCTCATAACCTGTCTTATTGTTGAAAGCTGGAAATTTACAAAGTACAATGTGGTAACTCTGAAAGTTAGATTTGCCCCACCTCTCTTCTTCCCCATTAATGTACTTATTAGTTTTATTGTTTTATTTTCTGTATGTTGCTGTTTTTTGATTATTTAATGACTTTTCTGGCCCCCCGCACTTTTTTTTTACGTTTGTATTCATTTATTACCTGTGGTTGCAAAATCTCAACTTCATTTGTGCTAATGATCATGTAATGATTTTCCAGAGATTTTATGAAATTCCTTACACTGAAGGATTTACTGTCTTCTCTCCCTGGATTCCTACTTTGATCTTCTTATCTTTAGGGAAAGTCCCAGGCTTGGCTTAATTTCCCTTTGCTCATATTAGGACATGGATACTTCTCAATGTAGTAAGATATGGGCGTTCCTATGGTTTAGCTCTTTAATTTCTCCTTGTTCAGAGATCAGTGTCCTGTACCGCCTATGGTCCCAATATCTAAAACTCATTCCTTCAAGTATTTTAACCAGATATTTATTTATCTCAAATAAGAGGATAAATCACTTATTACCATTTTGGGCAGAAACAAACATCTTTTCCACACAGTTGTATTTTTATCTAAATTTTTATTCCTTTAAAATATTTTTAATATCTGTGAATTGTCTAATAATTTGGTATTTAACATAGAAAGTTGTTGGGCAATATAAAATTGTGTTTCTCAGATTTTTTATCAGGTGTTAACTAACTAGGCCGATCTGGTTCAGTTCATGAGGGGAAGCAGGTTCTTTAGGTTAATTGGTTATTATATAGTTTAAAAGACAGTACATTACTATAATTATTTAATCAATGAATTATGTCTTGTTTATTTGATAAAGTTATTATTTCTTGCTGATTTATATCTTCTTCAGTGACATATTCCCAAGAATTGAGTAAAACATTACATGTTCTTGCTACGTGAACTTAGTGTAGGTGACCTAGAAGTGAAAAATTGGTGTCCATCTGCTGGTCTTCTAAACATCTATGCCCCTGTCTGAACAGTTTGTAATATCAAAAGATTGATAGATGTGTATATACCTTTGTTTACTTTTTTCTCTCTGGGTTTTTGTGTGTCAAAAGGTTGTGACAAACATTTTGAGAAAAAATAGTTTTCATTGAACTTGAGGAAGGGGAAAAAAAAAAAAAAGCCCTGTCAACTTATAAAAGCCAGTTCATACAAGTAGAATAAAGCATACAGGGATAAATGAGTTGATGATTGATGTAAAAATCTCATTTTAACAGGATTTTTATGTTTTTAGTATTCCAACAGGATCAAAACTGAAATAATATATTTTCTGATCATCAAACAATAAATCATATATGAAGTAAATTTATGAAATGTCCACACATATGTCAAAAGCTGCTCTTCCCCACTCCCTTTGTTCTTATTGATATGAAGATTTTAATTCAACAATTATTTATGTTTATAGACATTTAATTATATTTAAGCTGCTTTTACTTTGAACAAAAGTTTTATTATAAAAGATGATCTAATAAATTATGGATTTCTCTAACTCAGAAGCATTCTTTTGCAAAAGACAGATATCTATTCAACAATCCCAAATGTAAATGAAAGATAGCAATTTGTTTTCAGTTACAGTAGGAGTTCTTAAGACTAGACCTAGAAACTATAAATCGAGCATGTAAGTCTCCCAAGCTGGAGATACTTTAAATTCTATCAAATCATTACTCTAGTCCTCTACGAATGCTAGTTTCAGGTCTGAAACATTACCATATAAACTATTCTGTTCATATCTTTACTTGTGAAAAGGATAAAGAGTATGAACTTAAATAATACAGCTAACCAGAATTTTGTAGAGATTTTACAAGTTTCTTTCTGGAAAATGGCTTAAAAGATCAAGCTTAAATAAAATATTTCAGGCATATTTTATACCTAGAATTGTGCAAGAGTTTCTCTCAATGGTAAATTTTATCATTCATTATTTTTTATGTTTATTCATTCTCTAGCTGTGTTTCTCTCTAACCACTTTGAGTCTGATCTAGTTTCAACTATAGTGTTTTACATGGATTTGAAAAAATATTGAGATAATATATTTGGAGGAATCCTAAAATTTAATTTCTCCAGTAATTTCACTGAGCCAGGGATTTAATAATGTGACTTGTGATTCCCCAGTTTTTCATATCTAAAAATTGCATAATATCTAACAGGATTAATGTTCCTTAAAATATTATTTGGTCTATGAGCCTCCATTTCTGCTTAAAATAGAGTCAACTTGTTTCTTCCAAATTATGTTAGTTTATTGAACATCCTTCCAACAAGCAAAAATATCAAGCTAATTTCCTCTTAAAATGCAAAGCTGGACTTCTCAGGAAAACATGAAACAAGATGAGCTATTGAGTTTTAGTACTGTTTTTCCACTATTAGTTCTCTTTATCACTTCAAAGAAATGGTGCAAGATAATAGTTTTCAGTGGATATTTGTTCAGAAATAGATTTAGAAAAAGGAAGCATTTGTGAGCTAAATTATATTAGTCCATTATAAATATTTCATCTATTGATACTTTTATAAATGTTACACATTAATTTATTATTATTATACGTAAATAATTTTTCACAAGTTGAATTCTTTATAATGTGGTAAATCAGGAATAATTTTAGGTGGCCTTCTTTTATATTTTTATTACTCCCTTTTTACTTTAATTCCATCTTAGAGTCTGCTCACCACAATAGCACTATTTTAGGTATGCCGTAGAAGATGTGATCTACTCATTACCAAACGGCCTAACATAGTAACCCACTGGAATTATGTGTTAGAATTTAGAACCCAAAAATATTGCCTGGATCTAGCAATCTAGTCTAGATTTTACATCATGGGCAATGTATCTTTGATCTAATTATGCTTCTTTCTCTTTCTATTAGGAAGTTCAAAGCTTACTCTGCATTTGATTTTTAGCAACTGTAGAGGGTGTTATGGCAAACATTTTGCACACTTAAATCGGCTTGATTTCTATTCATTTTGTACTCATTTATAATCTCTTTGCACCTCTGTTCCTCTGTCTTTGGAATTTTCTAGGCAAGAATAATGGAGTGGGTGGTCATTCCCTTCTCCAAGGGATCTTTCCAACCAGGGATTGAACCCTGGTTTCCTAGGTCTCCTGAATTGGCATGATACTAGTTACTATTCATTTAGTTCTAGCTATTTCCCAAATGTTTTGCTAATTATTTGACACACCAATCTCTTCATGTGCATTTTTATGTTGTATTGCTATATATCTTTCACTTTCCCTGGAGACTCAAATAGTAAAGAATCTGCCTACAATACAGGAGACCTGGGTTTGATCCCTGGGTTGGAAAGATCCCCTGGAGAAGGGAATAACTACCTACTCCAGTATTCTTGCCTGGAGAATTCCATGGACAGAGGAGCCTGGTGGGCTACTGTCCATGGGGTTTCACAGAGTTAGACATGACTGAGCAACTAAAACTTTACACTCTTGGTGGATGAGGGTTGTAAAAAACAGTTCAAGAAATAAACATTCCTTACTATGTTTTAAGGGGCTTCCCTGGTAGCTCAGTGGTAAGGAATCCACCTGCCAATGCATGAGATATGAGTTCAATCCCTGGGTCCAAAAGATCTCCTGGATAAGGAGATAGCAACCCACTCCAGTATTCTTGCCTGGAAAATCTTTGGACAGAGGAGTCTGGTGGGCTACAGTCCGTGTGGTTGCAAAAGAGTCAGACACAACTTAGCAACTAAACAACAACAACTGTGCTTTAAATGTCTTTTTCCAACTGATCTTTAGGTTTTTTTTGCTTTGTTAGACTACATATCTATAATTTTGTAAGCTTACTTTATATGATTTGTTTATATACATACATACACATAAGGCTGTGTAATATCCATTGAATCTAGAATACAGAATTTTTTATTCTATTGAAAATCATATAAAATATTGGCTAACTTACTTTTTAAAGTGCTTCCAGTTGTAATATTTGTAGAATCTCTATAATATTCTTTGATAAAATGTTGAAAAAGTTTTTTAGGTACATACTTTAAAAAGTCATATTTCAAGACTATGCTTTTTGACAGCTGTGAAATAACAATGTAATTGCATCATAACTGTGAAATACAACCTTTTATTGCTTGTAGAAAGTAGATATTTTGCCAGATCTGACATGTATACAACAACTTTGGAGCATCTCATATGTCCTGACTAAGTCTCACTACCCACCTTGTCAGATTCATTGCCACCATATCCAAACATTAAGATAAGCAGATTAAACATATAAAATGAATGAAAATAATTGAAAAATACAGGTGTAATTTCTTTTGTGATTATACATTTAGAGATACCATATATATGAAATATACATTAAGTAATTTTAATTTTCAGCAATTTTAATCAACAGGAGAGATTTTATATTAATTGATAGAATCATCTTCAAATATTAGTTTAAAAGCATTCAATTATCCCTGAGTGACTCTTTTAATTTAGAAATATTACTGTGTAAGTTCACATTATTAACTTATATATCAATTACAGTTAAAAAGATTATACAATTAATCCTTTTAGAGAAAAATGAACTTCAGTTACAAATCATGTAGTAATATTTGGTCAGGTATTATGAAGGAAATGTAAATGCATCGATTCATAAAATCAAATTCATTTGATAAACACTTTAGATTAAAAAAGAGAACGTTAGTTACAGCAGGCTTTGTAGTTTTATAACAGCTTTGTAGAATTTTAACGCAATAAGAGATAGTGATTTTTGTGAGAATTTTTTCTACAATTAAACTTTTCTTCTCAAAAAAAGTTTAAATTTTTTTTCTGATATGGCACATCTACCATTTTAATTCAGTCTTTTTTAGAACATTTGATTCAGTCTTCTTTAGAACATAAGAGTAAGTCTTTGTTCTTCACCTCAAAAACTAAGGAGTAGGATAAGTATATAGCAGACATCTACGGAGCATGAAGAACGGAAGAGAATGTGCAGCCAGCTAGGATAAGGGATAGTTAAGCCAAGGATTTGCATATGTGTGTGACTTAACCAGGCTGAGGAAGAAGAAGGCTAATTGGGAACATTCTAGTGTTCCTAACAGTAACATAACTAATGAAACGCAGATGTGAGGTATAATAAGGCTTTCAGATAACTCTGCAATCTCTTCAGTATTAACATGGGATAAAATATGAGATAGTAGATCAGATTAACTGGAGAAGTGGATAAAGGCTTTAAGATGAGATGTTTAAAAGTTTGAAAGTATCCTAAAGTGAAACTCCCTAAAATTTAAGAGCTCCTCCAAATTGCCAAAGACCTTTAAACCAATAATGACAGCATTTTCCCTGTCAATTTCCCACATAAGTCCAAAATAACAAATTAATTTATTAACGATTTAAAAATATCTATGTATGTATTAAACTATCATCATAATAACATATAAAGAATATAACATTTTGAGCTTTTGATATCTGAAGATTAATATGGTCATCAAAAATTGCATTCAAAATACTTCACTTTACATATGATTCTGTAATACAAAATTTATACTTTTGAATCATAAAGTACTATAAATAAAATATAATAAATTTATTGAGAGGATTCAGAAAATTAAATTGAAAGTGATTTTTTATATCAAACAATTATTAGTTGAGATTAATAGTGAAAAAAATGCCATAGTAGAAGTAAGGAGTGTTGACTGAATCAGTGGATGAATCACTGAAGGTGACATGCAGAGAAAGTAGATGATGAAGGGGAAACTTCAGGCAAATATTAGACCCAGATAACTGACACAGTTTCCCTATGCTTTTCCTACTATATATGTTGCTGCTGTAGAGATGACAGAACAGCAAGCTTCATGTTGTTTCTCACCCATGAGTATGCACAGCAAGGGTACTTACCAGCCTCAGCCATTTCTGACCATGTACGGTGCCTGCAACAGGAAATCTCTGCTCTGTGACTCCTCTCCTCATCAGCTGCCCAAGGCTTTCCCAGAGTCTGAAACTCTGCCTGCTCAGTCTTCCTTCCTTTTCTTCCTCTTCCTCATCACACATATAAGACCTGCATTGTGGTCTGAAGGTACTACCTAACCAAGCATGCATCCCCATCCCTTGACTTTCACAGTTGTTTCAATAAATGTGTTGCCTTTTTAATTATTGCCTGGTGTCTGCTTCCTGGAGAATCTGAACTATCGTCCTGAGAGACATCATACAATATTTTAAAGAGGACTTTTCATTTTCTAGCTGACACATTTAGGATTACTGGTTAGCATTATATTTGTGTGACCTACATATTTTGTCACAGTACATATATGTCGCCTGTGGTTTGACTGTGCACCTCTTAAAGTTGTCATTGCTCCATCTTCTTCAAATGAGGGTCATACACTGAACAAGTGTGGCTGTTAATTTCCCTGCATGAGATTTCAAGAACTCTCTAGCGTCTTTTTCATCAACCTCTTCAAAGTTAACATCCCTCTTCAGAAACAATAATTTTCACTCTATCCTCAACCACTTTGACAAAACCTTTTAAATCAACCACAAAGTGTGGCGTTAGTATCTTATTATATCTCTTGGCATTGATTTAGAAAAAAAATGCCATATTCAGTTGATAAGTTATAAAACCTTTTTGTGTGTCAAAATTTTCCAAAACATTTTAGTAAAGCTTCTTGCTTGACATCTGTACCCTGGACCATGTTTTGCATAGATTATTGAGAATAATAACTTTTGATGACTGTGAAAATCTCATAGATACTAAACATATGATCCATGGGTTATAGATGCAATTTTATATTTGGAGGGGAGAAAAACTATGTGGATAGTAGGGTTGCATTCCACATTCCTGGCTGAATGTTAAGAGGTCAAAAATGTTTTGTACCTTGTTTGTAAGATTTGTAAAACTTAAGGGTCAGAGATAAGCTTGTATATAATTCTCAAAGACTCTCCCTTATCAAGTAGGCTTTGAGAATTTACAAACAATTTTCTTTTGGTTATTCCTTTGAGTAAATGCATTTTTTAGAATACATGATAGACTTATTTAACATAATATTATTAACACAAGTACTTATATAAGTAGAGCCAGCCAACTGGAACACTTCATAACCATATAAAGATGGTTATCTTCTCCTGAAAGATAAACCTATCAGAGAATACTGCTTCATCAGTATTGAATACTCATCAACAACAACATTTTTGTTTATTTTGATCATTTTTTTAATAGAGCAGGAAAATAGCATTTCTTCACAGAGAGATAAATGTGGCTTCCACTGTTTTGTTTTATTTTGTTTTTTTATGAGCTGTCTCAGGTAGCTATAACACAATATCATAGATCATAAGACTTAATCAAAAGACATTTGTTTCTCACAGTTCTGGAGGATGAGAAGTCCAAGGCAAGATCAAAATGCCAGCAGATTTGATTTTTAGTGATGGCCTTCTTCCTGACTCATGGACAGCCTACATCTTATATGACTTTCTTTGTATACACAAAGTGAGGGAGAGAGTGTTCTGATCTCTCATCTTCTTTACAAGGACACTTATCCCATCATGAGGGTACCACCCACATATCTTCATCTAAACCTAATTCTCTTGAGAGTCCTTTGGACTGCAAGGAGATCCAACCAGTCCATCCTAAAGGAAATCAGTCCTGAGTATTCATTGGAAGGACTGATGTTGAAGCTGAAACTCCAATATTTTGGCCACCTGATGCAAAGAGCTGACTCATTTGAAAAGACCCTGATGTTGGGAAACATTGAAGGCAGGAGGAGGAGGGGAGACAGAAGATGAGATGGTTGGATGGCATCACTGACTCACTGGACATGAATTTGAGTAAACTCCGGGAGTTGGTGATGGACAGGGAGGCCTGGCATGCTGTGGTTCATGGGGTCGCAAAGAGTCAGACACGACTGAACAACTGAACTGAATTGAATTACTTCCTAAGGCTCCAATTCCAAAAACTGTCACCTTTGGGCTTAAGCCTCCAAAATATAAAATTTGGGCAGATACAAAGAGTCCATCCATAATATGAGCATAGCTTGAATCTTGATTTTGTGAAGCTTCTCAGGCTTGCTTTGAAAGACAACTGTTTTGCCAGCTCATTTTCTTCTGACATTTTCTTCATCTTGAACTTCTCTGACATTGTTATTGTCATCTGAATCAACAATACTAAAGAATCTGAACTCTTGAGTAATCTGTCTATCAATTTTGCCAATTATTTTGCATGCTTTTCCAATGAGGAATACTATATTCTTGTCACTTCATACATGTGAATGCTAATTCAAAATTTTGTTGTGTTACTTTATTGTTATCATTATGGTGCACATCCTGAAACTGTGTTCTTCAGCATGAGTGCAATTTAAGATTTCCAACTGTTTTCTGGTTCATCATACAGCAGTAGATGAAAACAAAAGCTAAAAATAGAATACACTGTGGAAAAGTATTTGAGAGAAGAGTACAAAGCCCAGTGAAGTCTCATACCAAGGGCAGCGTCCTGATACCTTTATTGTTCCTTTCAACATCAGAACAGTTAAAGCACATTTCAAATAGTCCTCACATAGTTATGAAATTCTTCCAATTGTACTGGGAATGTAATTCAAGTTGGGTTTTTTCCCCACAAATTGTTTTATTAAAATATGGCATTTAATTTAGTGGAGTAAAGTTTTTTCCTCTATAAAGTTTAGGAAGAGTTTTGAGAGAGATATATACTGCTAAAATATAGGCACATTTTGATAGCTTAAAAGATTACATCTTATTTATCCTTTTAATTTTTCCTGTCATTTTAGATCTTTTTATAAAATTTCCTTACCTCATACACCTCCTTTGCATCTCTTTCCATTATTTGATTTTATCATATGACTTGATAATTAAGTTCCCATATTTGTCTTTTCATCAGTTATTAATAAATTGAAGGTAGGGATTACGTTTGCATCGTATTTTCATCTAACATAGAAAATTATAGAAGACATATTAACCTCAAATTGATATCTCCTGAACTGAATATAGAATCCATAGTAAAGTATTGATGGTTTGTGAGTATAGAATAGGTGCTACAACTCAATCTACTTTAGTAAGCTTCAATATCAGGGAGAATTCATAGATTGAGAAAGAGCATCCAAGAGAAGTTAGAATGATGGATCATATCAAACAAAAATGCTGCTACTGCTAAGTCACTTCAGTCGTGTCCGACTCTGTGCGACCCCATAGATGGCAGCCCACCAGGCTGCCCCGTCCCTGGGATTCTCCAGGCAAGAACAAAAATAGATCATGTCAAATAAAAATCTACTTAAGTAGGTTTTCAAAGACTATCTCTTCTTCTAATTTCACCCTTCTGTTTTTTTTTTTCTTTCTAATCATATCCTTTGCATAATAGAGGATACAGATGTTCGTAAATTTGATTTAGCATATTTCAGCACCACCATTCACATTGTTTTCGGAATGTGAAGTAAAATTGTGCATAGAAGAAATCTTGTGTGGCTAAGAATAATGTCTTGCTAGTGTAAATTTTGTTACTAACATGACAAAGGGAGGTACAAACTCCAAAGAGAGGCAGGAGATATTTGCCATATTTTTTAAGCAAGACTGAATTTAATTCAGGATGTCATACATACTCTAACATGAATTTTTAATGATGAGAGAATTCAGCTTAAATATTTAGCAGTATTTTAATGCTCATTTTTGTATTCATTGCCTAATATCTATTGGGCCAAGATTAGTTCAAAAAAGTGATGGTTAAAATGATTTAAAAAATAGCCACTGCGGGGTGGGAAGGAGCATGACTAGGTGGAGCACAGAGCAGTGAAAATATACCATATATGTTATTATAATAATAAACACAAGTCATTATACATTTGTCCAAACTCAGAATAAAGAACAGGAAAAGTGAACATTAATGTTAACTATAGACATTGGGTGTCGTGTAAGTTCATCCTTGATTTTAAAAAAATGTACCATTTGGAAGAGGGATGTTGATAATGAGGGATGCAGTGCATGTATGGAGGCAGGAGGCATATGAGAAAGCTCAGTATTGTTCTCTCCATTTTGCTGTGAACTTTTAAAATCTGCTCTAAAAAGAAATAAAATATTTAAAATAACAAGAACACATTGTATATCTAGTAGAAGAAAATATAAGAGAACATTGTTATAATCTTGTGGTACAGAAGATCTTCTTAACCAAGTACATCAGGAACTATAAATGAAAAGACTAACAGAACTGACTATATAAATTTTTCAAACTTCTGAAATGGAGAAAATCCACACTGGCAAAATAAAGAAAATTGAAATGAAAAAAAAAAGTTAAACATTATTGCATGAACAAAATGTCTACATAATTTATAAAATATTCTAAAAACTAAAATGTCATCATAAATATTAATAATAAAATAGGCTTCTGCATATCCATAATACAATTTATAGAATAGAGGTCATAAATCTTTTAAGGTTCCTGTATATTCTGCTGCTGCTGCTGCTAAGTCACCTGTCGTCTCTGACTCTGTGTGACCCCATAGACGGCAGCCCTCCAGGCTCCGCCACCCTGGGATTCTCCAGGCAAGAACACTGGAGTGGGTTGCCAGTTCCTTCTCCAATGCATAAAAGTGAAAAGTGAAAGTGAAGTCGCTCAGTCGTGTCTGACTCTTTGTGACTCCATGGACTGCAGCCTACCAGGCTCCTCCATCCATGGGATTCTCCAGGCAAGAGTACTGGAGTGGGGTGCCATTGCCTTCTCCCCTGTATATTCTACCTCAACTTTATCTACTTTGCCCCCATAGAGATAGCTATTATCTTGAATTCCTTTAATTTTGTTACAAGGTTACCAAATGAATTTTCCCCAACATACTTTATTATTTAAAGCTATTCAGTCCAGTTCAGTCACTCAGTGGTGTCCAACTCTTTGTGACCCCATGGACTGCAGCATGCCAGGCCTCTCTATCCATTACCAACTCCCAGAGTTCACCCAACCTCATGTCCATTGAGTCAGTGATGCCATCCAACCATCTCATCCTCTGTCATCCCCTTCTCCTCCCACCTTCAATCTTTCCCAGCATCAGAGACTTTTCAAATGAGTCAGCTCTTCACATCAGGTGGCCAAAAGTATTGGAGTTTCAGCTTCAGCATCAGTCCTTCCAGTGAACACCCAGGACTGATCTCCTTTAGGATGGACTGGTTGAATCTCCTTGCAGTCCAAGGGACTCTCAAGAGTCTTCTCCAACACCACAGTTAAAAGGCATCAATTCTTCGGCGCTCAGCTTTCTTCACAGTCCAACTCTCACATCCATACATGACCACTGGAAAAACCATAGCCTTGACTAGATGGACCTTTGTTGGCAAAGTAATGTCTCTGCTTTTTAATATGCTGTCTAGATTGGTCATAACTTTCCTTCCAAGGAGTAAGCGTCTTTTCATTTCATAGCTTCAGTCACCATCTGCTAAGATTTTGGAACCCTCCCAAAAAAATACAGTCAGCCACTGTTTCCACTATTAAAGCTATTAGGTAAATAAAATCATATCTATTAATATAGAAAAACTACTATCATTTGTATTAAAGCCCTTGTTGTTGTTCAGTCCCTAAGTTGTGTTTGATTCTTTGAGACCCCAAGGACTGCAAATGCCAGGCTCCCCTGTCCTTCACTATCTCCTTGAGTTTGCTCAAACTCATGTCCATTGAGTCCATGGTTGCAATGCAACCATCTCATCCTCTATCATCCCCTTCTCCTGTCTTCCATCTTTCCCAGTATCAGGATCTTTTCCAATGAGTCAGTTCTTCATATCAGGGGGCCAAAATTTTGGAGCTTCAGCTTCAACATCAGTCCTTCCAATGAATATTCAGGGTTGATTTCCTTTAGGACTGACTGGTTTGATCTCCTTGCTGTCCAGGGGACTCTTAAGAGTCTTCTCCAACACTACAGTTTGAAAGCATAATGGGAACCCACTCCAGTACTCTTGCCTGGAAAATCCCATGGACGGAGGAGCCTGGTAGGCTGCAGTCCATGTGGTTGTGAAGAGTTGGACATGACTGTGTAACTTCACTTTCACTTTTCACTTTCAGCATTGGAGAAGGAACTGGCAACCCACTCCAGTGTTCTTGCCTGGATAGTCCCAGGGACGGAGGAGCCTGGTGGGCTGCCATCTATGGGGTCGCACAGAGTAGGACACGACTGAAGCGACTTAGCAGTAGCAGCAGCAGCAGCCTTCTTTATGGTCCAACTCTCATATTCATACATGACTACTGGAATAAACATAACTTTGACTATATGGAACTTTGTCGACAAAGTGATGTCTCTACTTTTTAATACACTGCCTAGTTTTGTCATAGCTATTCTTCCAAGGACCAAGCATCTTTTAATTCCACGGCTGCTGTCACCATCCACGTTGATTTTGGAGCCCAAGAAAATGAAACCTGACACTGTTTCCACATTTTCCCCATCTACTTGACATGAATTGATAGGACTGGATGTCATGATCTTTGTTTTTTGAATGTTGAGTCTTAAGACAGCTTTTTCGTTCCCCTCTTTCATTTTCCTCAAGAGACTATTTAGTTTCTCTTCACTTTCTACCGTTAAAGTAGGAACATCTGCATATCTGAGGTTGTTGATATTTCTCCCAGCAATCTTGATTCCAGCTTCATCCAGCCCAGCATTTCTCATGATGTACTCTGCTGCTGCTGCTGCTGCTAAGTCACTTCAGTCGTGTCCGACTCTGTGCGACCCCATAGACAGAAACCCACAAGGCTCCCCTCTCCCTGGGATTCTCCAGGCAAGAATTCTGGAGTGGGTTGCCATTTCCTTCTCTAATGTGTGAAAGTGAAAAGTGAAAGGGAAGTCGCTCAGTCGTGTCCGACTCTTAGCGACCCCATGGACTGCAGCCTACCAGGCAAGAGTACTGGAGTGGGGTCCCATCACCTTCTCCAGATGTACTCTGCATAGAAGTTAAATAAGCAGGGTGACAATATACAGCCTTGACGTATTCTTTTCCCTATTTTGAACCAGTCTGTTGTTCAATGTCCAGTCCTAACTGTTGCTTCTTGTCCTGCATAGAGGTCCTGTATGGTAATGCAGTCTGTTATTCCCATTTTTTAAGAAGAGTTTGTGTGATATACACAGTTAGAAACTTTAGCATAGTCAGTGAAGCAGAAGTAGATGTTTCTTTGGAATTCCCTTGCTTTTTCTATGTTGGCAATTTGATCGCTAGTTCCTCTGCCTTTTCTAAATCCAGCCTGTACATCTGGAAGTTCTTTGTTCATGTACTACTGAAGTCTAGTTTGAAGAATTTTGAGCATAATCTTGCTAGCATGTGAAATGAGTGCAACTGTATGGTAATTTAAACATTCTTTGACATTTCCTTTCTTTGGGATGGAATGAAAACTGACTTTAACCAGTCCTGTGACCACTGTTGAGTTTTCCAAATTTGCTGGCATAATGAGTGCAGCACTTTATACATGTATATATGTATAAAGCCACATGTGCATCATAAGTGAGGAAATCTGTATAGAAACCATGTGTCAGAGTGATCTTCAAGTAAACAGAGATTCAGTGCCTAAAGGTTTGCTTCATCTAAAGTAATGTATTTTTTTTTTTTCTTTCTTTCTGGCAATCCTGGTAGTTGTTTGCTTTTTATCATGTAACACTGAATTCCAATGAAGGCAATGACTGTTAAAAATGCATCTTTTTCAAGACAAACATTCTGAGGTAACATACACAGCTGTGTTTTCTGAGTGAGCTAGTAGGACTCTAGTGCAAAAAGTGAAGAGAAACTAGCCTCTTGATGAAAGTGAAAGAGGGAGTGAAAAGGCTAGTTTAAAACTCAACACTCAAAAAAAACTAAGATCATGGCATCCAGCCCCATCATCTCATGGAAAGTAGAAGAGGAAAAAGTGGAAGCAGTGACAGATTTTATTTTCTTGGGCTTCAAAATCATTGTAGATGGTAACTATAACCATGAAATTAAAAGCCGTTTGTTGCTTGGAAGGAATGCTATGACCAACCTAGACAGCATATTAAGAAGCAGAGACATCAATTTGCTGACAAAGGTCTGTAGAGTGAAAGCTATGCCTTTTCCAATAGTCATGTATGGATGTGAGAGTTGGACCATAAAGAAGGCTAAGCACCTAAGAACTGATGCTTTTGAACTGATGCTTTTAAACTGTGGTGCTGGAGAAGACTCTTGAGAGTCCCTTGGATAACAAAGAGATTAAACCAGTCAATCCAAAAGGAATCAACATTGAATATTCACCTGAAGGGCTGTTGCTGAAGCTGAAGTGCCAACACTTTGACCAAGTAATGTGAATGGCTGACTCATTGGAAAAACCCTAATGCTGGAAAAGATTGAAGGCAAAAGGAGAGGGGAGAGACAGAGGATGGGATGATTAGATAGCATCACTGACTCAATGGACATGAATTTGAGAAAACTGTAGGAGATAGTGAAGGACAGGCAAGCCTGGCATGCTGCAATCTATGGGGATCACAAAGAGTCAGACACGACTTAGGGACTGAACAACAGCAGCAGCAGGGACTGAGCTGTTCTCATTTGGCAGAGCAAACTGCTTATACTCAGCTCTACCTTGTGAGGGGAACCGCACAAGCCAAATGAAATCCCAAATATCTGGCACTCTGCTTAGTTCCCTGATAATTAGAAAGGAGTGACAGAAGAGGATAGGAATCTATGTTTTTGTTTTTCTTTTACGGATTTGCATACCCTAAGGCATTTAAGGTGATACGAAAGAAAAATAACGACTTAAAGTTTATAAAATGGAAGTATGTTTCCTGTGTGCCACATTGTACTAATTCCAGTGGTACAGAAACGCAGATTAAAGACACTAATATTCAGGGTTCCTATTTTGCTAGTGTCTACGTATAGTACATAGTTGCCATGCTTTCACTCAAAAAGGACTTCCTTCAAGTGGTCAAGTGGTCAGAACTTCCAGAAGTACTTATCTTTATCCAGTTTTCCTACATGTATACCCCTAATCCAAGAACTGTAGTACATTCAGGATAACAATAGTTAAATATAAATGACTTTTTGGGAGATAGTTCAAATTAAAAATTGAGTCAGTTCTAGAAATGGATTCTCAGAAAAACGTAGAGACTAGAAATATTTTTGATTGATTCAAAATATTTTTGAAGGTTATCATAATAATAACTTTATGGTCAATATAATCTATTCAGTAAATGGCAGTGATCATGTGTAAATATCAAAAAATTAAGTACTTATTAAATAGGTGAAAAATATTGATCACAATTTATAGATTAAGAAAATCGTGATTTTAATAGCACAAAACTCCCAAGCCTGAAACTGACCAAGATATGTGTCTGTACAAAAGTTAGGAACCAGCTTCATAAGTATCAACTCTTCTTACCAACCGCATTTAATCCAAAAGCATCTAACCTTATACAATAGAATGAAACATTGAAAATTCAGCTAAATGGTCAGTTAAAAGCAAACCACACCTTGTAAGGATTGACAGGTATTTTTCAGGATTCAGAATATCCTTTGAAACAATGTCCCCTTAAAACAATGTCCCTTTGAAACAATGTCCCTTAATCAAAATAAATGGGCCAGAATCCATGTAGTAATATGTTTTAGCATCATAATTAATAGTCCATAAATTTTAATTCTTATACTGGTACTATACAGTTAGCTAACAGTCTTAGAAAAGAATCCACCAAAGAGAAATACTTCTACCCCTGTCAACTGAAATAAGAGCTGAAGGCAAAGAAGTTGAGAAGGGGAGAGATATATGTTCTTATGGTTCTGTGACACTGGCATACATTACAGCAAAATGGTTTTTGTTTGTTCAATTTGAGTAATTTTTCCATTTTGAATAAAATAGTACATATTTTATATATTTATTCTTCTAGTTTTTATTATATAATACAGACAAGGTGTTAATTTTTTATTTTTAAAGTTTTTGAATATTGAGATGGAATTTGAGGACAGTTGGATCTAGTGGATAATTTAAAGACACACTATGTCATCTCTAACTAGAGTAGCTGACTGTTGACTCCATTTACCTTCTCTTTTGTCAAAGAAGAGTGCCTATGCAGAATGGTCGAATTGTGTTAGGCAGGTACATTTTAGATAGAGGAGAATAACTAGGCAGGGGTGTGTGTGTGTGCATGAGTACATGCGTGTATGTGAAAAACCTCTATATGGCAGAATGCAGGAGATGCCAATTTGGTTGAATTTCTGTCATATAGAAATTCCCCATTCTCTGAAAAGGGCCCCAATTCAAAGACTTAGGCCTCATTTATTTTTTTTTTTTTTTTTTTTTTTTTTTTAGAATTCAAATTGGCCTTTAATCTCTAGCCCTAGCTGAATGATCCAGGGGTAGACCAAAGCCAGGACATTAGATTATCTCTCCTGATAATTTTAAACCTTGAATGGAGAGACCTGGCAAAGAAGTAGAGTTGAGTTTTGATAAAAAGCAGCACTGAAGGGAGAAGGTCTCCCATCCCCAGTGATTGTGTTTTCTTCAGCTTTCATCATTTTGACTCAATCCAGCTGGAGTGTATTTTCTTAACTGTTTCTGGGATTCTGTGTTGAGCTAGGCTATTTTTCCAATAATTTTTTTTTTCCTTATAGAATCAGTTTCTGTCGTTTATAATTACTGCAGTCTTCATTAAGTCAACTCATTACAAGTAGTAAAATAATACCAAAAAACTATTTCTCTTAATTAAGAACTTGAAGAAGTTTTCCTGGTGCTGAAAACCTCATTTGCTGTCCACAAATGTGAGAAGGAAGATTGTTAGGGAGACATAATATTAGAGGTTCAAATGACAGGAAAAATATTTCCAACAGAATTTGAATAATTTGGGGGTCTTGTGAAAAGCCATGATATTTACTGGTTAAGAGTTCAAAGAGTAGGACATTACTTAGCAGCTGAACAATAACAAAGAGTTCAGGGGCCAGAGATGGGGTATTGGAGATGCCAGCGCGGTGCCAGTACTTCTCTAGCCTTGTGACCTGTACAGGTTATTTCTCTCTGCTGGTATTCTCATCTGCAAAATGTCTATAGATACAGTGAGGTCTGGGAAGAGATATATTAATGGACATGTAAATAGAGGATGATTTTGGCATGAAGTGTTTCATTGTTATTGGCTATTATTCTTTCTTTTCCCTATTTGCATTACTTATCTCTAGGATAGCAGTCCTTTTGTGCCAACTTCCCTGCAGTAATTACTGAGAGTCCCTTCTATCTCTCTCAAAAGTATGCCTGTTTCGATGATAAATTATATATTGCCTTTGCCATCTCAATTTAAGTCCTCTTCATGTCATGGCTGTATTTTTTACCATGTGCCCCAATCAGTAAATGGCATTATCCTCAAATTAAAAAAAAAAAAAATAGTAGTCATTACTCATTATTCCCCTTTCCTCATTCCATAACTCCAAGTCCATGGAGATAGTCTGTCAGTGTTTCCTCCTAAGCATCTCTCTCTTTTATTTACCTCTCTCCACTTCATCTAACCTCATCCCTGATCCTAGTCCAGGTCAGAAACAAATCTAACACTCAAAAGAACCACAAAAATCTCCTGAATAAATTTCCCCACTACCATTCTTTTATGGCTCATGTAGTTTCTCTTCAAAATGGCCTTTTTATAAGGTAAATGAGGTCATGCCATTGTCCTGTTTAAAAACATTAACTGGCCTCCATCAAATTGAAAATAAAATCATAATTTCTCACTGTCATTGATCTGCTACACCTCCAGTCTGGGCCTCTCTCTCCAGTCTCATCATTATGTTAGCAGGCATTCTGTTGTTTGACAGTAGCCAGTATATATCCCAACACAAAGCTCTTCTCATAACTATCTGTCTTGGTCTGAAATGTTCTCCTTGCTTGTCCTCCTTTGTCTCCTTCTCATCCATATCTTAGCTTAAATTTCACCTCTAGCTGGTAACATTCCCTTATTGTCCCCTCTAGAGCAAGTAAAGTTCCATTTACCCCATCTGTGCCCCTTTTCGCTTGGCAACTTGTTTGCTGCTTTCTTTAAACTCATCACATACAGTATGATATGAATTTTGTTTGCTTTGTTGTGTATCTCCTGCACTACTGTAAGCTCAGAGAGGAAACAAACCCTGTCTATGTTGCTGTCCACAGCAACAGAGAGGGCTGAGCCCGTGGAAAAGTGCCCAGTCCTTGGTAATTACCTTTGAATGAATATGTTTAGGAGACCTTATGTAAAAGTATTAGTTTCCCTTTATTTCTCTCCAAAGTTACCATCTGCTATTTTTTATTCTGTTTTTCTAAAACTAACATTCTGTTATGGGAAGAACCAACTTCTTTATCTGTGAACTTAGAATGTCGTTTAACTTCTTTCTGTCCCAGGCGTCTAATATCTACTCCAACCCCCCTTGCCTTGAGCTCAGTGTGACGCTAAACTCTAAAGCACTATAACAATATCAGTTCCCACTATTTGACAAATAGCAACAATTAGCAACCACACTTAAGGTCTCACTTATCATTATTAATTTTTCAAGCTCAATCAAGTTAAGTAAAATATTCATAATGGTTTAAAATATTTGATCTCATTTGGGTTCAGTTATCCACACTTGTAGATAGGTATTTATTTCAGCAAATGAGGTACTTTTCTATTGAAGAAATAGAATTGAAATTACAGTATTCATATATAACAAAAAGAAAATCATAATAATAGCCAGCAGTTTTAAATTCACATAATGTGCCAGGCACTATGTGAATAAATTTACATACTTTACCTACATTAATTTAGTCAACTCTCTGGGAAATACATACTTTTATTTGTATTTTACAGGTGAGAAAATAGACTGACAGAATCTATGGGTCTTGCCCAAGTTTCCAAGACTACTAAGTATAACTTGATTTCAAGACAGAAATAGACAGAAATAGAAAGATAACCCTCACCTCTTGCTACTTTTAGCAGTTTGTATGCAGTGAAGAAGGAAAAGTATATTTATACTGTTTTTATATACTGTACTTTCTTCAAGAGAAACATATCTGCTTTCCCACTATTCACAGATTCTTTCATCTGTCAGCAGATATTTATTTACTTACTTCAATGTGTCTAGCATTCCTTGGGTAAACAAAATGTACACAAAATGTATGGTGCTTATTTTATTGTGTTAATATATTTGAACATGACAATAAAAACCAAAAGAGATAATCATTAGGCCTTTCCCCACAGGGAATTTAAGTTTTATCCACTACATACCATGGTGGCATTGAACTAAACAAGGCACTAAACAAGAGTTTTAGTCTTATTAGGAAAAGGATTAAATTTTGTTATTTTGGGAAAATCACTATGCTGCTGCTGCTGCTGCTAAGTCGCTTCAGTTGTGTCCGACTCTGTGTGACCCTATAGACGGCAGCCCACCAGGCTCCCCCATCCCTGGGATTCTCCAGGCAAGAACACTGGAGTGGGTTGCCATTTCCTTCTCCAATGCATGAAAGTGAAAAGTGAAATTGAAGTCACTCAGTCGTGTCCGACTCTTAGTGACCCCATGGACTGCTGCCCACCAGGGTCCTCCGTCCATGGGATTTTCCAGGCAAGAGTACTGGAGTGCGGTGCCATTGCCTTCTCTGATTTAGAGTGGTTTAGGGAGAGTTAAAGAAAATAAATTTACTTAATAAGCTTATATGATAATCATAACATACATGTAAATAATTACTATACAACTTGCTTAAATTTTGTGATAAAAAGAAACTTTTGACAATTTTTACCATAATAATTTAAAAGAAGGGTAGTTTTTTTCTTTATTAAGTCTTAAAGACTAGCTATTCCTAGTTTTATCAGGATATAAGGAAGTATAATTCATGGCTAATTTATAACAAATAGACTTTGTATTTATATATTATTAACCTGAAATAAATAGACTGCCAGTTATTTCTCAAGCAAATATGAGTTTATTTGGGATAAGCAGAAAATTGCAATTCAGGGTCTGTAACCATGGCAAGTAATGTGTAAGTTCTCCTGCAGCAAAGGAAGGAGAAAATTTTACAGTGGGAAATAAGGTGTTGATACGTAAATACTTATTATTGCCATCTTACTAATCGTTTCCTGTTTGTTTGTTTGTTTTCGTTTATTCCTCTTACTGTCTTCCTTTGTGACTTGGTGATTTTCTGTAGTTTCACACATTGATATCTTTTTCTTTTGTGCATTTACTGTAGGTATTTGGTTTGTGGTCACTGTGAAGCTTACATAAAATATTGTTGTAACATTCTATTTTAAGCTGCTAATAATTGGGGTGTGTGTGTGTGTGTGTGTGTGTGTGTGTACTTAGTCACTCAGTCCTGTCCAATTCTTTGCAACCCCATGGACTATAGCTTGCCAGGCTACATGGGTGCTCTGTCAATGGGATTCTACAAGCAAGACCACTGGAGTGGGTAACCATTCTTTCTCCAGGGTTTCTTCCTGACCCAGGGGTCAAACCTGTGTCTCATGCATTGCAGACAGATTCTTTACCATTTGAGCCACCAGGGAAACCTGATAATAATTTAATCACCAACAAAATCTGTACCCTGTTAATCCTTCCTTTTTGTATTTTTTATATTATAATTTACATATTATTTTGTGTATCTATTAATAAATTATTATAGCTATAGCAATTTTAATACCATTATCTTTTTTTTTAAATTTTATTTTATTTTTAAACTTTACATAACTGTATTAGTTTTGCCAAATATCAAAATGAATCCACCACAGGTATACATGTGTTCCCCGTCCTGAACCCTCCTCCCTCCTCCCTCCCCATTCCATCCCTCTGGGTCGTCCCAGTGCACCAGTCCCAAGCATCCAGTATCGTGCTTTGAACCTGGACTGGCAACTCGTTTCATACATGATATTTTACAAGTTTCAATGCCATTCTCCCAAAACTCCCCACCCTCTCCCTCTCTCACAGAGTCCATAAGACTGTTCTATACATCAGTGTCTCTTTTGCTGTCTCGTACACAGGGTTATTGTTACCATCTTTCTAAATTCCATATATATGCGTTAGTATACTGTATTGGTGTTTTTCTTTCTGGCTTACTTCACTCTGTATAATAGGCTCCAGTTTCATCCACCTCATTAGAACTGATTCAAATGTATTCTTTTTAATGGCTGAGTAATACTGCATTGTGTATATGTACCACAGCTTTCTTATCCATTCATCTGCTGATGGACATCTAGGTTGCTTCCATGTCCTGGCTATTATAAACAGTGCTGCGATGAACATTGGGGTACACGTGTCTCTTTCCCTTCTGGTTTCCTCAGTGTGTATGCCCAGCAGTGGGATTGCTGGATCATAAGGCAGGTCTATTTCCAGTTTTTTAAGGAATCTCCACACTGTTCTCCATAGTGGCTGTACTAGTTTGCATTCCCACCAACAGTGTAAGAGGGTTCCCTTTTCTCCACACCCTCTCCAGCATTTATTACTTGTAGACTTTTGGATCGCAGCCATTCTGACTGGTGTGAAATGGTACCTCATAGTGGTTTTGATTTGCATTTCTCTGATAACGAGTGATGTTGAGCATCTTTTCATGTGTCCGTTAGCCATCTGTATGTCTTCTTTGGAGAAATGTCTATTTAGTTCTTTGGCCCATTTTTTGATTGGGTCATTTATTTTTCTGGAGTTGAGCTGTAGGAGTTGCTTGTATATTCTCGAGATTAGTTGTTTGTCAGTTGCTTCATTTGCTATTATCTTCTCCCATTCTGAAGGCTGTCTTTTCACCTTGCTAATAGTTTCCTTTGATGTGCAGAAGCTTTTAAGGTTAATTAGGTCCCATTTGTTTATTTTTGCTTTTATTTCCAATATTCTGGGAGGTGGGTCATAGAGGATCCTGCTGTGATGTATGTCAGAGAGTGTTTTGCCTATGTTCTCCTCTAGGAGTTTTATAGTTTCTGGTCTTACGTTTAGATCTTTAATCCATTTTGAGTTTATTTTTGTGTATGGTGTTACAAAGTGTTCTAGTTTCATTCTTTTACAAGTGGTTGACCAGATTTCCCAGCACCACTTGTTAAAGAGATTGTCTTTAATCCATTGTATATTCTTGCCTCCTTTGTCAAAGATAAGGTGTACATATGTGCGTGGATTTATCTCTGGGCTTTCTATTTTGTTCCATTGATCTATATTTCTGTCTTTGTGCCAGTACCATACTGTCTTGATAACTGTGGCTTTGTAGTAGAGCCTGAAGTCAGGTAGGTTGATCCCTCCAGTTCCATTCTTCTTTCTCAAGATCGCTTTGGCTATTCGAGGTTTTTTGTATTTCCATACAAATTGTGAAATTATTTGTTCTAGCTCTGTGAAGAATGCTGTTGGTAGCTCGATAGGGATTTCATTGAATCTATAGATTGCTTTGGGTAGTATACTCATTTTCACTCTATTGATTCTTCCAATCCATGAACATGGTATATTTCTCCATCTGTTAGTGTCCTCTTTGATTTCTTTCACCAGTGTTTTATAGTTTTCTATATATAGGTCTTTAGTTTCTTTAGGTAGATATATTCCTAAGTATTTTATTCTTTCCGTTGCAATGGTGAATGGAATTGTTTCCTTAATTTCTCTTTCTGTTTTCTCATTATTAGTGTATAGGAATGCAAGGGATTTCTGTGTGTTGATTTTATATCCTGCAACTTTACTATAGTCATTGATTAGTTCTAGTAATTTTCTGGTGGAGTCTTTAGGGTTTTCTATGTAGAGGATCATGTCATCTGCAAACAGTGAGAGCTTTACTTCTTCTTTTCCAATTTGGATTCCTTTTATTTCTTTTTCTGTTCTGATTGCTGTGGCCAAAACTTCCAAAACTATGTTGAATAGTAATGGTGAAAGTGGGCACCCTTGTCTTGTTCCTGACTTTAGAGGAAATGCTTTCAATTTTTCACCATTGAGGATAATGTTTGCTGTGGGTTTGTCATATATAGCTTGATTATGTTGAGGTATGTTCCTTCTATTCCTGCTTTCTGGAGAGTTTTTATCATAAATGGATGTTGAATTTTGTCAAAGGCTTTCTCTGCATCTATTGAGATAATCATATGGTTTTTGTTTTTCAATTTGTTAATGTGGTGTATTACATTGATTGATTTGTGGATATTGAAGAATCCTTGCATCCCTGGGATAAAGCCCACTTGGTCATGGTGTATGATCTTTTTAATGTGTTGTTGGATACTGATTGCTAGAATTTTGTTAAGGATTTTTGCATCTATGTTCATCGGTGATATTGGCCTGTAGTTTTCTTTTTTTGTGGGATCTTTGTCAGGTTTTGGTATTAGGGTGATGGTGGCCTCATAGAATGAGTTTGGAAGTTTACCATCCTCCGAAATTTTCTGGAAGAGTTTGAGCAGGATAGGTGTTAGCTCTTCTCTAAATTTTTGGTAGAATTCAGCTGTGAAGCCGTCTGGACCTGGGCTTTTGTTTGCTGGAAGATTTTTGATTACAGTTTCAATTTCCGTGCTTGTGATGGGTCTGTTAAGATTTTCTATTTCTTCCTGGTCGAGTTTTGGAAAGTTGTACTTTTCTAAGAATTTGTCCATTTCTTCCTCGTTGTCCATTTTATTGGCATATAATTGTTGATAGTAGTCTCTTATGATCCTTTGTATTTCTGTGTGTTCTGTTGTGATCTCTCCATTTTCATTTCTAATTTTATTGATTTGATTTTTCTCCCTTTGTTTCTTGATGAGTCTGGCTAATGGTTTGTCAATTTTATTTATCCTTTCAAAGAACCAGCTTTTGGTTTTGTTGATTTTTGCTATGGTCTCTTTTGTTTCTTTTGCATTTATTTCTGCTCTAATTTTTAAGATTTCTTTCCTTCTACTAACCCTGGGGTTCTTCATTTCTTCCTTTTCTAATTGCTTTAGATGTAGAGTTAGGTTATTTATTTGACTTTTTTCTTGTTTCTTGAGGTGTGCCTGTATTGCTATGAACTTTCCCCTTAGGACTGCTTTTACCGTGTCCCACAGGTTTTGGGTTGTTGTGTTTTCATTTTCATTCGTTTCTATGCAAATTTTGATTTCTTTTTTGATTTCTTCTGTGATTTGTTGGTTATTCAGCAGCGTGTTGTTCAGCCTCCATATGTTGGATTTTTTAATAGTTTTTCTCCTGTAATTGAGATCTAATCTTACTGCATTGTGGTCAGAAAAGATGCTTGGAATGATTTCTATTTTTTTGAATTTACCAAGGCTAGCTTTATGGCCCAGGATGTGATCTATCCTGGAGAAGGTTCCATGTGCGCTTGAGAAGAAGGTGAAATTCATTGTTTTGGGATGAAATGTCCTATAGATATCAATTAGGTCTAACTGGTCTATTGTATCGTTTAAAGTTTGTGTTTCCTTGTTAATTTTCTGTTTAGTTGATCTATCCATAGGTGTGAGTGGGGTATTAAAGTCTCCCACTATTATTGTGTTATTGTTAATTTCTCCTTTCATACTTGTTAGCATTTGTCTTACATATTGTGGTGCTCCCATGTTGGGTGCATATATATTTATAATTGTTATATCTTCTTCTTGGATTGATCCTTTGATCATTATGTAGTGACCATCTTTGTCTCTTTTCACAGGCTTTGTTTTAAAGTCTATTTTATCTGATATGAGTATTGCTACTCCTGCTTTCTTTTGGTCCCTATTTGCATGGAAAATCTTTTTCCAGCCCTTCACTTTCAGTCTGTATGTGTCCCCTGTTTTGAGGTGGGTCTCTTGTAGACAACATATGTAGGGGTCTTGTTTTTGTATCCATTCAGCCAGTCTTTGTCTTTTGGTTGGGGCATTCAACCCATTTACATTTAAGGTAATTACTGATAAGTATGACCCCGTTGCCATTTACTTTATTGTTTTGGGTTCAAATTTATACACCATATTTGTGTTTCCTGTCTAGAGAATATCCTTTAGTATTTGTTGGAGAGCTGGTTTGGTGGTGCTGAATTCTCTCAGCTTTTGCTTGTCTGAAAAGCTTTTGATTTCTCCTTCATACTTGAATGAGATCCTTGCTGGGTACAATAATCTGGGCTGTAGGTTATTTTCTTTCCTCATTTTAAGTATGTCTTGCCATTCCCTCCTGGCTTGAAGAGTTTCTATTGAAAGATCAGCTGTTATCCTTATGGGTATTCCCTTGTGTGTTATTTGTTGTTTTTCCCTTGCTGCTTTTAATATTTGTTCTCTGTGTTTGATCTTTGTTAATTTGATTAATATGTGTCTTGGGGTGTTTCACCTTGGGTTTATCCTGTTTGGGACTCTCTGGGTTTCTTGGACTTGGGTGATTATTTCCTTCCCCATTTTAGGGAAGTTTTCAACTATTATCTCCTCAAGTATTTTCTCATGGTCTTTCTTTTTGTCTTCTTCTTCTGGGACCCCTATGATTCGAATGTTGTAGCATTTAATATTGTCCTGGAGATCTCTGAGATTGTCCTCATTTCTTTTAATTCGTTTTTCTTTTGTCCTCTCTGATTCATTTATTTCTACCATTCTATCTTCTAATTCACTAATCCTATCTTCTGCCTCTGTTATTCTACTATTTGTTGCCTCCAGAGTGTTTTTAATTTCACTTATTGCATTATTCATTATATATTGACTCTTTTTTATTTCTTCTAAGTCCTTGTTAAACCTTTCTTGCATCTTCTCAATCCTTGCCTCCAGGCTATTTATCTGTGATTCCATTTTAATTTCAAGACTTTGGATCAATTTCACTATCATTATTTGGAATTCTTTATCAGGTAGATTTCCTATCTCTTCCTCTTTTGTTTGGTTTGGTGGGCATTTATCCTGTTCCTTTATCTGCTGGGTATTCCTCTGTCTCTTCATCTTGTTTAAATTGTTGAGTTCGGGGTGTCCTTTCTGTATTCTGGCAGTTTGTGGAGTTCTCTTTATTGTGGCGTTTCCTCACTGTGTGTGGGTTTGTACAGGTGGCTTGTCAAGGTTTCCTGGTTAGGGAAGCTTGTGTCGATGTTCTGGTGGATGGAGCTGTATTTATTCTCTCTGGAGTGTAATGAAATGTCCAGTAATGAGTTATGAGATGTCTATGGTTTTGGGGTGACTTTGGGCAGCCTGTATCTTGAAGCTCAGGGCTGTGTCCCTTTGTTGCTGGAGAATTTGCTTGGTATGTCTTGTCCTGGAACTTGTTGGCCCTTGTGTGGTGCTTGGTTTCAGTGTCGGTATGGAGGCGTTTGATGAGCTCCTGTCAATTAATGTTCCTTGGAGTCAGGAGTTCCCTGGAGTCAGGGTTTGGACTTAAGTCTCCTACTTCCAGTTATCGGTCTTATTTTTACAGTAGTTTCAAAACTTCTCCTTCTATACAGCACCATTGATAAAACATCTACGTTAAAGATGAAAAGTTTCTCTACTGTGAGGGTCACTCAGAGACGTTCATAGCTTTACATGGAGAAGAGAAGAGGGAAGAGGGAGTTAGAGGTGACCCAAATGAGATGAGGTGGAATCAGTAGTGGAGAGAGTGGGCTAGCCAGTAGTCACTTCCTTATGTGCACTCCACAACTGGACCACTCAGAGATGTTCACGGAGTTATACAGAGAAGAGAAGAAAGAGGTAGGAGACAGAGGTGGCCAGAAGGATAAAAGGGGGAAATGAAAAGGAGGGAGACAGATCCAGCCAGTAATCAGTTCCCTCAGTGTTCTCCACCGTCTGGAACACACAGAAATTCACAGAGTTGGGTAGAGTAGAGAGGGGTTAGGGAGGAGATACAGGTGACCTGGTGGAGAAAATGGAGAGTCCAAAGGGAGAGAGAGCAGTCAAGCCAGTAATCTTGTACCCTAGTGAAAAATGGGTCCTGAAGATTGGGTTCTTAAAGGTATGAAATTGGTAACAAATACATAAAAGCAAAAATTAAAAATCTAGAGTAGAGTTTGGAATTTCAAAAATGCGATGTTAATGAAAAGAAGAAGGAAAAGAAAGAGAGAAAAAACGAACAAAGAAAAACAAACAAGGTCGCGAAAATTATAAAGAAACTACAGGTACAAAATTGATAACTAATACCAAAAAGCAAAAATTAAAAATCTAGAGTTTGGAATTTCAAAAATACAACGTTAAAAAAAATTAAAAAAAAAAAAGAAGAAGAAAAATAGAGAGAGAAAACAAAGAAACCAACAAAAACAATGTCGCAAAAATTATAAAGAAAATACAGGTACAAAATTGATATCAAATACCAAAAAGCATAAATTAAAAATCTTGAGTAGAGTTTGGAATTGCAGATATACGATGTTATATAAAATAAGAAGAGAAAGAAACAGAGGGAAAAAAAGAAAAAAAAATCACAGAAATTATAAAAAAAAACTATAGGTACAAAATTGATAACATATACCAAAAGGCTAAAATTAAAAATCTAGAGTAGAGTTTGGAATTTCAAAAATACAATGTTAAAAAAAGAAGAAAAAACAAAAAAACAACACGGTCAAAAAATTACAAAATATATATATGAAGTTTGCTGAAGAAGAAAAAAAAAATAGGGTCTTTTTTTTTTTTTTTTTTGCAAAGTAATAGTTATAAAAGTGAAAATTAAAGGACAATAGAGGACTTAAAAATTTTTTTTTTAAAAATTAAAAAAAAAAAGAAAGAAAGATTGATCGTAAAAATAGTAAAAATATATCTAGGTCTTTCTCTGGTTTTGTTGTGAGTATTGTGGGTTCAGTTCATTTTTGGCAGTTCCTTAGTCCGACTTATATTTCTCAAGATCTATAGGCCCCTTCCTATGTAATCCGTAGTAACCACAGGGTTTTAATCTATGGCCTGTAGCTTCCAAGGCGTTTCCCTCTGTTATAGCTTCTTCTGTTTGCTGGTCTCTTCAGTGTCTGGTTCCTGCCCCGACACAAAGGGGATGGTTGAGGACACTATTTTTTTTTTTTTTATTTTATTTAGGCTCACTTGTTCAGCCGCGCTGTGGGGAGGGAGGGAGGGATGCTGCAAACAGATAACATTGGCGTCCGCTCGCAGTGCCTCAGCCACACTGGGTCTGCCCCCGCTCAAGGCGCGTCTAGCCTCCCTGCCCACACTGCTTGGGCTCTAGGTTGTTCCGCCGGGAACAATCAGAGGCCGGCCCTGGGCTGAGCTCCCAGGTCCAAGCCGCTCAGGTTCAGGCACTCGGGTAGTCCTCAGAGGCGCAGACTCGGTTGTGCCTGCGTTTTGTGCTCTTCCCAGATCCGAGCAGCTCAGGTGATGTGTTTGGCGGGCGCCAATGCTTCGACTTATCGCCTCCCCGCCACTCGGTTATTTGGGTGTAAAACCGGCGCACCTTCTCAGGCAGATGTTGACCGTCCAGACCCCCAAGAAGTTTTAGTTAGCAAAGAAGTCTGCTTACAGTTTTATAGATAGTGTCTCTCTGGGGCTGCGATTGCCCCCTTCCGGCTCTGGCTGCCTGTCACCAGAGGGGGAAGGTCTGCAGCCGGCTATCTCTGTTCAGTCCTTTGTTCTGTGCGCAGGCCTGGCGGTGTCTTAGGTTAGGGCTGGCTTTTCGCGTGGTAGATATCCCACAGTCTGGTTTGCTAGCCCAAATTATTTCACTCAGATAGCGCTCAGGACATTCGGCCCGATTCTTACTCTAAGGGACACAGCCCGCGCCGCACTTCCCTGCCCAGCCCCCGCTTGCTAATGCCGTGTGCAGGCGTCTGCGCTGCTTCTCCACTGGGGGAGTTACCGTAGGGCTCACAATCTGCGATTTTTAATTGTTTATTTATTTATTTATTTTCCTCCCTTTTATGTTGCCCTCTGTGCTTCCAAATCTCGGCACAGATTCGGCAGTGAGAAGGTTTCCTGGTGTTTGGAAACTTCTCACTTTTTAAGACTCCCTTCCAGGGACGGAACTCTGTCCCTCCCTCTTTTGTCTCTTTTTTTTTGTCTTTTATATTTTTTCCTACCTCCTTTCGAAGAGTTGGGCTGCTTTTCTGGGTGCCTGATGTCCTCTGCCGGCATTCAGAAGTTGTTTTGTGGAATTTACTCGACGTTTAAATGCTCTTTTGATGAATTTGCGGGGGAGAAAGTGTTCTCCCCATCCTACTCCTCCGCCATCTTGGCTCCTCCCCCTAATACCATTATCTTTTAACATTTGTAGTTGAGTTCAGTGATCTACATATTACCATACTATTATGGCATTAGAATATTCTAAATTTGACCATATACGTAACCTAATAACCCAATCTAGTGTATTTTATATGTCCATATGTTTTCATGTGAGTAATTATCATTTCATTTCAGATTAAAGAACTCTTTTTAGTATTTCTTATAGGACAAGAGGTCTAGTGGTGATTAACTCTCTTTCCTCTGTTTGTCTTGAAAGGTTTTCTCTCATTTTGTAGGACACTTTTGCCAAGTAAAGTATTCTTAGTTGGCAAGCTGTTTTTTTTGTTTGTTTGTTTGTTTTTCCATTTAGCACTTTGAATATATCATCCCACTGTCTCTTGATCTGCAAAATTTTGCCTGAGAAATCTATTGACAGCTGTTTGAAATTCCATTGTATGGAATAAGGTTTTCTTTCTTTCTTTTTTTCTTTTGCTGAATTCAAAATTCTCACTTTGTCTTTGATTTTGAACAATTTTATTATAATGCGTCTCAGAGAAGTCCTCTGTTGGTCAAACCTGTATGGGGTGTTATGTTTTTATGCACCTGAAATACCATATCTTTCTCCAGCTTTCAGAAGTATTTGGCCATTGTTTCTTTAAATAACTGTTCTGCCATTTTCTCTATGTACTCTTTTTGGGATGCCATAATAAGAATATCATTTCTTGTGATGATGTCCTATAACTAATCTGCTTTTTATTTGTTTGTTTGTTTTACTTTTTAAAATTCTCTTACACTCTTCTTCTCTGAAAAATTTCAAACGTCCTATCTTCAAGTTTATAGAATCTCTCTCCTGCTCGTTCAAGTCTGCTGTTGATGCTCTCTATTGCATTTTTCAGTTCTTAAGTTGTATTTTTTATGTAGAACTTTTGTTTTTTTAATTATTGTCTCTGTTGAATCTCATTTTGTTCATATAATATTTTCTTGATTTTTTTTATGTGGGTATTCTTTTACCTTTCTGAGTTTCCTTAAGATAATCATTTTAAGCTTTCTTCCTTCAACTCATAAGCCTCCATTTTTGAGGGATTAGGTACATTTATAATATTCATTTGGTAGTGTCATGTTTCCTTGACTTTTTGTGTTTCTTGAAGTCTTTCATTTGCTGTCTTCACATTTGAAGAAGAGGTTAACTCCTCCAGTTATTACTCTCTGGCTTCAGAAGAGAGTTACCTTCACCTGTTTCTCTGTCTAGGGGTTTTGAGACTTCCACAGATCTTTTCCAAGAATATGCCTGCCCCACACTTCTTGTTCCCTCTTGAGTCAGGAATGGTGGTGGTGGTGGTGGTGGTGGTAGTGGGATTCTTAACATTGTATGCCTTCTCTCAATCTCACAAATTCAGGCCAGGTGTTGTGAGTCTGTTGTTTATTCTTTCCTAGGCTTTGTATCTTCTCCTAACCCCAGAGAGCTAGTCTGCCTTTCTGCATTTGCTTACTAGCCATCTGCAAAGGCTCACTCTGGTATCTACAGGAGCTCAGGATGGCAGCCAGCCATTAAGGAGTAGAAGAGGCATGTGAGATGTTAGTATGCCCGTGGGCCAGTTAAGGAGTCCACAGGTAGATGTCTCCAGTGGCCTATGGTAGGCTCTTTAGTAGTGTCCCAAGTACATTATTTTTAATTCTATCACATGAATCTGAGTATTTAAAGACAGGATATTTTAAAATATCCTTGATAATACTTTCATTATTATTGGTAATAATTTAGATTGTGCCTCACAGTATAAAATTTCAAAATAAAAAGTCAGGTCTCTTTTTCTGGTGGTAGACCTGGTAGTCATGACTGCTATGGGAGAATGGCATTGAAACATGTAAAATATCATGTATGAAACGAGTTGCCAGTCCAGGTTTGATGCACGATACTGGATGCTTGGGGCTGGTGCACTGGGTCAACCCAGGGGGATGGAATGGAGATGGAGGAGGGTTCAGGATGGGGAACACATGTATACCTGTGGCGGATTCATTTTGATATTTGGCAAAACTAATACAATTATGTAAAGTTTAAAAATAAAATAAAATTGAAGAAGAAGAACAACAAAAAAACTACAGAAGAAAATATGCAAAATACAAATGTTTACAAAAGTATCAGACTCTCTGTGGGCTTACAGAAGATGAAGAGACACTTATTTAAGGAAATCTAAATTTGATTGAGAATGTGATTCTGTGGTATTTGAACTAAGACCCATACCATTTCTATTTATCACAGCTTAATGATATGTAACTCCACTCCAAGTTAACATAATCAAAAATCCAGGGCTTTCTCTCTCCCTGACTCCTGGTTAGTAAAGCTGTTTTCTCAGGAAAGCAGGACATAATAATTTCTCATCCTTCCCCTAGCTACCTATTCCTGAGGCTAAGTTCTGGGTGAATACAGCTAAGAGGTGGGGACACCCTTATTTTGCTCAGTCCTTAATCATGGGACAGAAGATCTATGTTGGATGTGGCACTGCTGAATAATCTGGAGCCCCAAATAGCCTTGTTCCAGCTTTGGTGGTGGGGGAGTCATGCTGAGAAAAGCAAACCTAGAAGATCTGTAGATGCCACCTCCTCATGTACCAAGCTCTCACTACCTTATAGTGAAAGTATCCCTCAGAGAGAAGCAGGCCATTGTTCCCACCTTCACCCACCTCAGCTTCACAGATTTTACCCCAGAGAGAGAAGCAGAGTGTGGAACAGAGTGTAGAACAAATTCCTATCAAATAGACCTAGTGAAAATTTATAGACTATACTATCCAACAAGAGCCAAATGCATGTTCTTATCAATAACACAAGGAACATTCACCAGGAGACACCATGTACTAAAACAAACAAACAAACAAACAAAAAAAAAACACACTTCAGTATTTTTAAAAGGATAGAAATTATTTTTAAAGTGTAGTGCCTGATAATAGTAGTATGAAACTAAAACTAAATTATTAGAAATAAATTTGGGAATCTTACAAATATGTGGCAATCAAACAACATACTCCCAAACAGATGGATCAAAGAAGAAATCACAAATGAAATTAGAAAATATTTTGAGATTGATGAAAATGAAGACATAGTGCAGGAAAAAAAAAAAAAAAACTTTTAGAGTGCAGTTAAAGCCGTGCTTAGAGGGAAATTTATAGCTCTAAATGCCTATGTTAGAAAGGAGGAAGGTATCAAATCGAAATCCTAAACTTCAACCTGACATTAAAAAGAAGAGAAAGTTAAACTTAAAGCCAGCAGAGGATGTAAAGGATAAAGATTAGAGTTATCTTAATGAAATATGGCAACCCACTCCAGTATTCTTGCCTGAAAAATCCCCTAGGCAGGGGAGGCTGGTGGGCTACAATCCATGGGGTCACAAAGAGTCAGACATGACTGAAGTGACTGAGCATGCACGTGTGAGGAAAGAAATAGAAAAACAATAGAGAAAAATCAGTAAAACTAAAAGCTCATTTTTGAAAAGATTTTTTAAAAATTGATAAACATGTAGCTGGCTTCTCCAAGAAACAGACAAGACTTAAGTTCCAAGAACCAGAAATGAGAGAAGAAACATTACTATAGCTTCACTGAAATAAAAAGTGTTATAAAAAAATACTATGAATACTATGAGCAATTGTATGTCAATAAATTAAATAACTTAGAGCAAATGAAAAAATGTCTAGAAAAACAAGGAAACTAGATTTACACACACACTCACAAAGGAACCTATGTTGAGAATTAAAAGAGCACAGGAAGAAGTTAACTTCACCATGGAAAGTTTATGAAACTGCTAGGTTAATGAAGAGTTGTATTATGTAATTAAAATCTTCTCAATATTGCTGGTTACTTTGTTTTCATAAATGACTACTATGCGTGCCCCGAGTCACCAATAGTGGATATAGACATTGTTTGGCCAGAAGAGAAATCATTCAACATATTTTAGATAAAAGTATTAAAGCATTGAAAAGAATAACAATATATAATCTTTGGAAAAACTAAGGAATCAGAAATTGTGATGGAGTCAGGGAAGTTTGAGAGAGTTAAGAAAAAAGATATCAGCCATTTATGTCATCTCCTCCACTTTCCAAATCTTGACCATGTGCCTGCCATTGACAGGGTGGAGTAGAAACCTATAGTAAGTAGATTCTGAGAACCCTGCAGGAACTTCAGATTGTGGTGATAGTGATGCCCTCAAAAAAAAGGCGAGGCAGAATAAAATGATGCAATACTTAACATTTTTATCTACATAACAGTTTATTAGAATAAAATATACCTTAAATTATTTTATTAAACCAGATTCCAAATTTAACTCCTTACCAAATAGGAGTTAAGTTATAATAAAAATGATTTTTGAGTATGAAAACACTTCTCTATCCTGATTTTGAAAGGATTATAGACATCTTTTAATAAAACTGCTGACACATCTATCACTGTAATTTAATATACTCAAGAGAAATAGATACAAAATTATTAATAACAATGTGCAACCTATTTTACTCTACTGGCTATAAACTCTCTGATGCATTTCTAGGTACTGAAAATTAGCTTCCTTCATGCATTTCAGAAATAAATCCTTTGTATCTGATTAAAATGCAGATGAGCATCATAAACTATTGTAATTTGAAAGGACTGAACTCATGGTGCAATCTGCTTCCATCTGCTTTCAGGCGTAAAGCAGGAGGGAGTGTTGCTGAAAGTATCACTGAATCCAATTTAGGTTAAAACTCAGGGAATTAAACATGCCAGTCTGACTCCCCTCAGTTTTTTGTTTGTTTGTTTCTACATTTATGTCATTTTGTTGTGTGCCTGTGTAGGTTTAGGCCATCTGCATAATCATATTGCTGTTAATTATAACAAAGCATGTTTAAAAATTTTTTCACAAATATGTATGGGGGGAAACAGCTAAATTATTGGCAGGATTTTGAAAGAGCTTTGGAATTAACATGGAATGCCATAGGCTTATTTCTTCACTAAGGTGGTTCTCCCTTCTAACATTTTTCAGCCAATATGAAAGCAGTGAAATGAAGCCGTATGTAGCGAGCAGGAACAGGTAAATAGTAGATCCCTGAAAGTCATTGCCACAGGGCTGGGAGCAGAGATTGGGGTTTGATAAAGATGCACTTAAGTATGAAACTGAAGTCTGCCTAATAATGCTGCAGTTGTTAATATTTCTCTGAGTTTAAATTTCATCTTTGGTAAATGATTATGATTAATGTGCATCTGTAAGATTTACGAGAATCAAGTTTAGAGATCACCTAGTAGAATGTCTGCATATTGCTAGTGAAATAGACACGTAAGCCAGTTTTTCCTCTGTACAGCTGTACTGTAGACCTTTCTTAAAGGTAATGAAAAAGATGGCATGGTCGTGCACATAGAGTCAGACATTCTGTAAGTGAAATCAAGTGAGCCTTCAGTTCAGTTCAGTCGCTCAGTCATATCCGACTCTTCGCGACCCCATGAATTGCAGCATGCCAGGCCTCCCTGTCCATCACCAACTCCCGGAGTTCACTCAGACTCATGTCCATCGAGTCAGTGATGCCATCCAGCCATCTCATCCTCTGTCCTCCCCTTCTCCTCCTGCCCCCAATCCCTCCCAGCATCAGAGTCTTTTCCAATGAGTCAACTTTTCTCAAGAGGTGGCCAAAGTACTGGAGTTTCAGCTTCAGCATCATTCCTTCCAAAGAACATCCAGGACTGATCTCCTTTAGAATGGACTGGTTGTATCTTCTTGGAGTTCAAGAGTCTTCTTCAACACCACAGTTCAAAAGCATCAATTCTTCAGTGCTCAGCCTTCTTCACAGTCCAACTCTCACATCCATACATGACCACTGCAAAAACCATAACCTTGACTAGACGAACCTTTGTTGGCAAAGTAATGTCTCTGCTTTTCAATATGCTATCTAGGTTGGTCATAACTTTCCTTCCAAGGAGTAAGCATCTTTTAATTTCATGGCCACAATCACAATCCGTGGTGATTCTGGAGTCCCAAAAAATAAAGTCTGACACTGTTTCCCCATCTATTTCCCATGAAGTGATGGGACCAGATGCCATGATCTTCGTTTTCTGAATGTTGAGTTGTAAGCCAACTTTTTCACTCTCCTCTTTTACCTTCATCAAGAGGCTTTTTAGTTCCTCTTCACTTTCTGCCATAAGGGTGGTGTCATCTGCATATCTGAGGTTATTGATATTTCTCCCAGCAATCTTGATTCCAGCTTGTGCTTCCTCCAGCCCAGTGTTTCTTATGATGTACTCTGCATATAAGTTAAATAAGCAAGGTGACAATATACAGCCTTGACATACTCCTTTTCCTATTTAGAACCAGTCTGTGGTTCCATGTCCAGTTCTAACCGTTGCTTCCTGACCTGCATATAGGTTTCTCAAGAGGCAGGTGGTATTCCCATCTCTTTCAGAATTTTCCACAGTTTTTGTGATCCACACAGTCAAAGGCTTTGGCATAGTCATTAAAGCACAAAAAGATGTTTTTCTGGAACTCTCTTGCTTTTTCCATGATCCAGTGGATGTTGGCAATTTGATCTCTGGTTCCTCTGCCTTTTCTAAAACCAGCTTGAACATCTGGAAGTTCACGGTTCACATATTGCTGAAGCCTGGCTTGGGGAATTTTAAGCATTACTTTACTAATGTGTGAGATGAGTGCAATTGTGCAGTAGTTTGAGCATTCTTTGGCATTGCCTTTCTTTGGGATTGGAATGAAAACTGACCTTTTCCAGTCCTGTGGCCACTGCTGAGTTTTCCAAATTTGCTGGCGTATTGAGTGTAGCACTCTCACAGCATGATCTTTTAGGATATGAAATAGCTCAACTGGAATTCCATTACCTCCACTAGCTTTGTTCGTACTGATGCTTTCTAAGGCCCACTTGACTTCACATTCTAGGATGTCTTATGGAAGCATTATTACAAACAAAGCTAGTGGATGTGATGGAATTCCAGCTGAGCTATTTCACATCCTAAATGCAGATGCTGTTTAAGTGCTGCACTCACTATGCCAGCAAATTTGGAAAACTCAGCAGTGGCCACAGGACTAGAAAAATTCTGTTTTCATTCCAGTACCAAAGAAGGGCAATGCCAAAGAATGTTCTGACTGCCATACAACAGGATTCATTTGACTTGCTAGCATGGCAGTGCTCAAAAATCCTTCAAGCTAGGCTTCAACAGTATGTTAGCAGAGAACTTCCAGTTATACAACCTGGATTTAGAAAAAGCAGAGGAACCAGAGATTAAGTTGCCAACATCCATTGGACCATGGAAAAAGCAGGGGAATTCCAAACAAAAAAAAAAAAAATCTACTTCTGTTTTACTGACTATAAGAAAGCTATTGACTGTGAGAATCACAACAAATTGGAGAATTCTTAAAGAGATGGGATTACCAGACAACCTTACCTGCCTCCTAAGAAACCTGTATGCAGGTCAAGAAGCAACAGTTAGAAATGGATAGGGAACAACAGACTGGTTCAAAATTGGAAAAGGAGCATGTCAGTGCTGTATATTGTCACCCTGCTTATTTAACTTATATGCAGAGTACATTGTACAAAATTCTGGGCTGGGTGAATCACAACCTGGAATCAGGATTGCCAGGAGAAATATCAACAACTTCAGATATTCAGATAATACCACTTTAATAACAAAAAGCAAAGAGGAACTAAAGAGCCTCTTGATGAAGGTGAAGGAGGAGAGAGAAAAACCTGGCTTAAAACTCTACATTCAAAACACTAAAATCATGGCATACAGTTCCATCACTTCATAGCAAACAGATGGGGAAAATGTAGAAACAGTGACAGACTTCATTTTGGGGGCCTTCAAAAATCTGCAGATGGTGACTGTGGCTATGAAATTAAAAGACACGTGTTCCTTAGAAGACAAGCTATGACAAATCTAGACAGTGTATTGAAAAGCAGAAACATTGCTTTGCTGACAAAGGTCTGTCTAGTCAAAGCTATGGTTTTTCCAGTAATTATGTTCAGATGTGAAAGTTGGACCTCGAAGAAGACTGAGCGTAGAATGGAGTTTGAACTGTGGTGTTGGAGAAGACTCTTGAGAGTCTCTTGGACTGCAAGGAGATCAAACCAGTCAATACTAAAGGAACTCAGTCCTGAATATTCATTGGAAGGACTGATGCTGAAGCTGAAGCTCCAATACTTTGGCCACCTGATGCAAAGAGCTGATTCATTAGAAAAGACCCTAATGCTGGGAAAGATTGAAGGCAAGAGGAGTACGGGATGACAGAGGATGAGATCATTGGATGGCATCGCTGACTCAATGCACATGAGTTTGAGCAAGTCCAGGAGATGATGAAGGACATGGAAGCTTGGCATTCTGCAGTCTATGGGTTCACAGAGTCAGACATGACTTAATGACTGAACAACAATTAGGAGGCAACTCAACACAAAAAGAAAAAAAAGTAGGCTTTTAAATTATAGAAAATATAAATATATATTATGAAAACTGGTTTTATATTTTGCATTCTTATGTGAAATATTACAAGTGCTGCATTGACTGTTTTCCTTTTAACCTCACTTCTTGTTCTCCTCTTTGATGGCCTTATTAATCTTTTGTAGTTTTATCAAATGCTACTTCAGTGAGCCTAGGGGTCAGACCTCAGTCATTTTATTTCATGAAAACTAGCACAATAATTAATAGCAAACAAACAAACAAAAATTGAAATCAAATTGCCAATATCCGTTGGATCATAGCAAAAGGAAGAAAGTTCCAGAAAAATATCTACTTCATTGACTATGCTAAAGCCTTTGACTATGTGGATCACAATGTGACTTAGCAACTGCAAAACAATGAGAAAGAGGCCTGTGCATAAGTCTTCTACAGTGTTCCCTGAGCTTATTTCCATGTTTTTAGAAGTTCTCTACAATAAATTTCTCATTTTGTATCTTTTGTTCCAATATGAAAAATAAAATAGAGAAACATTCTGAATCACTGAAGAACCATCTCATTTGGACATTTGTTTATACTTGGAAACATGTTATTTCCATATAGTGTTATTTTAAAACAGGAGACTGTTGAAATGTCATGGAGATGGTCTTCATGAAGCCATGCAGACAAGTGGCTGTGATAGCACAGGATTCTGTAGATTGAGTATAGGTTTCATAAGCCAAAGAGGCTGAGAATAGGGCCATTACATGATCCATGGAATTTGAAGAAGCCAGTTCCATAAGAAAAGGAGGTATAGTCATCAGTATCATCTTCCCACTGCAAATGGTACTTAAACTTAAGACCAAATCATCATTTAGCATATTTAATTAATGTGATTTGTGCTAACAGTATGGTATTTTAAAATTTCAACTTAGTGATCATTTTGCATTTCACAATATATAGAAATTGTAATCATAAGAAAAGTAAAACAAAACTTGTTTATCATTGTACATATTTAGATAATTTGTAAATGTTAAATTAACTCTAGAACCATGAAAGAATTATTGATTAGAATCATTTTTCCAGTTCTGTAGATAAGTTGAAATTTATTAATAGTGAATTAACTTTGAAGAACTAAAAACAGCCATCTCTTTGAAAGGAAAAAGTCCCATTTAATACTATATATGAAGCTTAAACTATAATAATATCAAATTTAAATACATTTAATTTTAATATTATAATAATATTTTAAAACCATTAATTGAAATGAAAGTTATTTAGTTGTGTCTGACTCTTTGTGACCCCATGAATTGTACAATTCATGGAGTTCTCCAGGTCAAAATACTGGAGTGGGTAGCCTTTCCCTTGTCCAGAGGATCTTCCCAACTGAGGGATCAAATCCAGGTCTCCCATATTGCAGGCTGATTCTTTACCATCTGAGCCACCAGGGAAGCCCATTTAAAAATTATTATATTTTATATTTATATATAAATATTATATTTAAAACTATAATAGTATTAAACATAAATGTAATATTAACATTAAAGTACAGATTACATAATATTGCATATTTGTGTGGTAAAGAAACTATAAGCAAAGACAAATGACAGAATCATAGACTAAAATAAAATATTTGAGTAAACTGTACTTGATCACATTTGGTAGATCAAATATTGTCACAAATTGAAAAATGCATATGGTTTAACTTTATATTTGTGATATTTAATACATAAAAATTTAATATTTCTACTTTACACCCAAAGTTATGCACATTAATGAAATAAAGTAACTGCCACAAGAAAAGCTAGCATGGAATATAGTTAGGAAATTCACAGAAGAAAATATACAAATGGGCTTCTGATGAAAATATGTTCCACTTCACTAATCATCAAGGACAAGGTGATTGAAACACTGAAAACTTTAAAAAAAATTAGGATGATAGAAATATGAAAGGTTGATTATAATCAGTGCAGCCAAGGATGTGGCACAACTATTAGCTCTACCCAGTGGAACTGGACATCACTTCAAACTTTGTGGAATTTGTCTAGCAGCATTTTTAAACATTAAAGTGTACACACTCATCGAACCACTATATGGCCCTTATCCAGTAGAAATTGAGGGTGTCATTACACAGAAATAATGTGGTAAATGGATTTGTATTATACAATACTTTATTTGAAATAAGTAGAAAAAAAATCCCAATATCCATCAGTAGAAAAATCCCAATATCCATCGGTATAATATTTTCATATTAAAAATATATAAATTTTTATATATTTATTTTGAGAAAAATGCATTGCTAAGTAAGAAAAGCAAAGTATAGAACACTGTTTTTCTATTTTTATTTCTTTAAAAAAAGTGTCGTGCTTCTATAAAAAATTGAATAGCATATCTTCTAAATTGTTACTCTGCTTTTAGTAAGAAATGGAATTTAAATAGAAGAGAATTTTCTCATACCTCATATTTCTGTATTGTTGGCATTGGTGCAATGTGCTACTATTACAGAAATTAAATGTATAGATAAACCAATTTAAGAATATGAAAGAAAAATTGCAAGGACCTTCCTACTTTTACCTGTCTTTACAAAATTTGGTAATTTATCTTAATTGAAAAATGTCTAAGATTGTGAATGCTGAGTGAAAGAAGACATAATTAAATGTTTAATTACATGGCCGCATTCCATTAAAAATATTGTAGTGTTTTGTAATGTAATTCCTATTGAGATTTCTGAATTCCCCATTGCAGTTGTGTCTTACTTTTTTTTTTTTTCTATTCTAATAAGCAAGACACTATTCCTCTGTGTCTTGTTTCTGTTTCATCTGTTTTATAAATACATGTTATTCAATCCATTAATGGATATCTGTTGAATTTTTAAGTAATTCATAAAATATTTGAGTTTAATATTTTTCTCTTTTGATTATCTATTACATGAACCAAGTTATCTACTGAGAATGCTTGACTTGTATTTTTTTTCATCTCAAAATGATACATATTAAACCCATATTGCTCTTTTGTTGGTAGTATAAGGTAAAGAAATCTTATTTGAAATCTAGCTGCTAAATTGGAGAAGGAAATGGCAACCAACTCCACTATTCTTGCCTGGAGAATCCTGTGGACGGGGGAACCTGGTGGGCTGCTCTCCATGGGGTCACACAGAGTCGGACACAACTGAAGCAACGTAGCATGCATGCATGCATTGGGGAAAGAAATGGCAACCCACTCCAGTGTTCTTGCCTGGAGAATCCCAGGGACAGAGGAGCCTGGTGGGCTGCTGTTTATGGGATCGCACAGGGTCAGACACGACTGATGCAACTTAGCAGCAGCAGAAGCTGATAAATAATTTTAAATGCCCTCTGAATACTGAAAATTGAATACATTAATGAAGTCTAAGACTTTTCTAAGAATATAACAAATGTCTTTTAAATATAGTATCCACATTGGAGAACAGTAAACCACTTTATGCACATAATTTTATGTTAATTTTAATTCTTGACTTCTTGAACTATTCATGAAGGATAATTGAACTCATGTACAGAGTATATTTTCACAGAAAGAATGCTTAAATAAGCTAAAATGGCTTACAAAATTAAATGAAGGAATAGTTAAGCTTTTTAGTACTAAGTACAGCATTAAACTTGCAAATGCAAAGCTTGAAAGCTGATGTTAGTATTTATTAGCACATATGTTGACCCTGATGAATGTATTTCAGTTATTCAATGGCAGATAGCATCACTGAAATAAAGAGAGAAAAAATAAAGAGCTTGGGCTGGAAGGAGTTTTACCTTTGAAATGGGGTACTGCTGCCAATGGTTTTCTTTATTACTTTTGTTATTGAGAGAAAAGTTATTGAATATTTCATTTGCTTTCTTTTCAGTAGATATTTTGATAGCCTGAACATCCCTTTATTGGAAACTCTTTCCTCAAAAAACATTTTAAACTAAATCTATGAGATCTGAAATCCCCAGGGGTCTTTTACTTTGTTCTCTAGTTTCTTAGTATTTCATGTGAAATATATAGTCCTGGAGGCATAATGCTTTTAAAACATAAACTTTCTGGAAACTTGTTAGAAAGGAAATATTCTGATTTTGATTTTCTAAAATTTTGTATGAAAGAAGCCATTGGATCTTTGAAATAGTTTGTATAACCCAGAGGCAATTTAATACAATTTTATTGTCCTTATTTTCCCTTTCATATTCTTGCCCAGTTTATGCCATTTTCTTATCTGTGTTTATATGCCAAGAGAAGTAGTATGTTATTATTTATGTAGTTTTTAACTGTAAAAAATGTTCTAAACTTCACATGCCTCATTTTAATTGATTTGCTTGGTTAACTTCTCAGAATTGGACTGCTGTTGAGGTCACATTTGTTAGTTCTGCCATCGTCAGTTATAGTCAGGGAATCATTTGCTCTGTGTTCTTGGGACTTCATTTATTAAGCATAATTTAATCAGCAATTTAGGTATCAAGAGGATCGAGAATACTTGACTAGATTGTCTGTCTCAGATATTTGCTTTGCTGCTGCTGCTAAGTCGCTTCAGTCGTGTCCGACTCTGCGACCCCATAGACAGCAGCCCACGAGGCTCACCCGTCCCTGGGATTCTCCAGGCAAGAATACTGGAGTGGGTTGCCATTTCCTTCTCCAATGCATGAAAGTGAAAAGTGAAAGTGAAGTCGCTCAGTCGTGTCCGACTTTTAGCGACCCCATGGACTGCAGCCTACCAGGCTCCTCTGTCCATGGGATTTTCCAGGCAAGAGTACTGGAGTGGGGTGCCATTGCCTTCTCCAGATATTTGCTTTAGTACATAGTAAATATTCCAATATCAGCAGAGTTACCTTCTGGGATAAAAGACTAGAGAGAAGTTTAATTCACTATACTTTTTATTGATGTTTATTGAAACAACAACTAGCCTGAAAACAAAATGAAAATCTTCCAAATTCTACCATTCTATGAAATCAACTGCAGTGACATTTCTGTTCCCTTCCAACTACTGTCTGTTTAAATTCATGAATTTTGCATATTTGTAATCAGAGTATAGGCATAAATGGATTTCATTCAATCCTGAGCCAAACAATTTGGCCCAAAGCAGCTTTGTTTTCCTGACTCTGGAATCTTAGCATAAACTGTAATACGTTCTCATTGGCTCAGCTTCACCTAAGGCTGAAATATTTTATTGAATCATTGAATTGCTAAAGTTTTGCTCATTTCACATCACTATGAATCACAAAAATATAAACTGTTTCTTGAAGACTCATTTCTATCCAGAGATGCAACATTTTTCTCACCCATGAAAATCTGAAAACATTGTATATGATCTATATATACTTTAATCTTATACTATAGTTAACAAATAATGCTCTCTGAGCATCTCTCATATAAACAAAAGCAAATACATATATTGGCTTATGAAAAGACCTTAATTAATGTGCGTTATGATGACCTAAGAACTTGAGGATATAAGCAAAACTTCCTATTTACCATAGATACTTACTCCAGAAAACCTATTAAGATACTTATCCTATTATTTCCCATTAATGAAAAGGGTGGCCTGAGGTAACTATTAATTAAAGATTGTTCCTGTGGATATATTATGCTGACTTTCTAGAAGGTGGGCATAGTTTTGTCTAGGTAACACAACGCATCCAGTTAATTGTTAACAACTCGGCTTAATTTGTAGTTTTGTATTTTGTACATCAGAAAAACTGTTTCGACAAGAATGTCCATGAACCTGTGTAGTTTTTTGATGTAATTTGACAGGTCATGTATTTATCCAGAAATATTTATTTGTAACAGCCATATCTGAAGTAAAACCTCCTGAGGGGCTACCAGTTAAGAGAAAGTGATCATTCTTCTAGATCTACGACTGAAGTTAGGACATATTTCAACATTCATTAGTATACCATATGTTTAAGCAGATCAACTAAGACCACTTATGAAAATATTGTACTTGCATTAATTAGAGAAGCAGCACTGTAAATTAGGAGGCCATGTGGTACATCTTGGTTTGTTAGCTTTCAGTTGCAGGGAACAGCTGCCTAAGCAATTACTGGCAGAAAGAAATTTGATAAGAGAACTCAGATGCTTACTGATCACTCAAAGGGCCTCTAGACCTAACACTCAGAGCCACTCTATGCAGAGCTAGCTTGCTAGAGAGCTGTAATCTCTGTCTGACTTTAGGAAGATACTACCGTGGCTAGAATCCAGGACCTGGAGGCCACCAGTGCAGTGCCTTCCTCTCAAGAACCACAGAAGGAGTCTTCAATATACACATCGAACAATGTGATACGCCATATTAAAAAATTGAAAGATAAAAATCATATGGTAATCTCAATAGATACAGAAAAAGCCTTTGACAAAATTCATCGCCCATTTATGATTAAAGCTCTTCAAATAATGGGCATAGAAGGAACCTAACTCAACATAGTAAAGGCCATATATGATAAGCCTACAGCAAATATTATTCACACTGATGAAGAACTGAAAGCATTCCCCCTAAGATCAGGAACAAGACAAGGGTGTCCACTTTCACCACTATTATTCAACATAGTTCTGGAAGTCCCAGCTACAGCAATCAGAGAAGAAAAAGAAATAAAAGGAATCCAGATCAGAAAAGAAGAAGTAAAGCCCTCACTGTTTGCAGATGGCATGATACTGTACATAGAAAACCCTAAAGATAATATCAGAAAATTAATTACTAGAGCTAATCAGTGAATTTATCACAGTTGCAGGATACAAAATCAGTACACAGAAATCACTTGAAGTTCTATATACTAACAGTTAAAAATCAGAAATAGAAATTAAAGAATCAATCCATTCACCATTGCAACAAAAATAATTAAATATCTAGGAATAAACTTACTTAAGGAGACAAAAGTACTGTACACAGAAAATTATAGGACACTAATGAAAGAAATCAAAGATGACTTAAACAGATAGAGAGATATTGCATGTTCCTTGGTAGGAAGAATCAATATTGTGAACATGACTATACTATCAAACACAATCTGCAGATTCAATGTGATCCCTATCAAATTACCAATGGCATTTTTCACAGAACTAGAACAAAAAATTTCACAATTAACATGGAAACACAAAAGACCCTGAATAGAGAAAACAGTCTTGAGAAAGAAGAATGTATCTGGAGGAATCAACCTTCCTGACTTCAGATTATACTACAAAGCTGCAGTCATCAAAACAGTATGGTGTTTTGGCACAAAAACAGAGATATAGACCACTGGAACAAGATAGAAAGCCCAGAAATAAACCCATATACCTATGGGTGCCTTATTTCTGACAAAGGAGGCGAGAGTATACAATGGGGATAAGACGCCTCTTCAATAAATGGTGCTGGGAAAACTGGATAGCCACATGTAAAAGAATGAAATTAGAACACTTCCTAACACCATTCACAAAGATAAACTCAAACTGGATTAAAGACCTAAATGTAAGACCAGAAATTATAAAACTCTTAGAATAAAACATAGGCAGAACAATTGATGGCATAAATCAAAGCAACATCCTCTATGACCCAACTCCTAGAGTAATGGAAATAGAAATAAAAGTAAATAAGTGGGACCTGATTAAATTTAGAAGCTTTTGCACAGCAAAGGAAACTATAAGCAAGGTGAAAAGACAACCCTCATAATGGGAGAAAATAATAGCAAATGAAACAACTGACAAAGGATTAATTTCCAAAATATACAAGCAGCTCATACAACTCAATACCAGAAAGTGAAAGTGAAATTGCTCAGTCATGTCCAATTCTTTGCGACCCAGTGGACTATGGGATTCTCCAGGCAAGAATACTGGAGTGGGTTGCCATTTCCTTCTCCAGGGGATCTTCCCAACCCAGGGATAGAACCTGGGTCTCCTGCCTTGCAGGCAGATGCTTTATCCTCTGAGCCACCAGGAAACAACAATACCAGAAAAACAACCCAATTAAAAAATGGGAAAAAGACCTGGGTAGACATTTCTCCAAAGAAGACATAAAGATGGCTGTCAAACACATGAAAAGATGCTCAACATCACTCATTATTAGAGAACTGCAAATCAAAGTGACAATGAGATATCAATTCATCCCAGTCAGAATGGTCATCATCAAAAAGTCTACAAACGATAAATGCTGGAGAGGATGTGGAGAAACGGGAACACTCTTGCACTGTTGGTGGGGATGTAAAGTGGTACATCTACTATGGAAGACAGTATGGAGATTCCTTAAAAAGCTAGGAATACAACTACCATATGACCCAGCAATCCCACTCCTTGGCACATACCCTGAAGAAACCAAAATTGAAAAAGACACATGTATCCCATTGTTCATTGCAGCACTATTTACAATAGCTAGAACATGGAAGCAACCTAGATGTCCATCGGCAGATGAATTGATAAAGAAGTTGGGTACATATACACAGTGGAATATTACTCAGCCATAAAAAGGACTGCCTTTGAGTCAGTTCTGATGAGGTAGATGAACCTAGAACCTATTATACAGTGTGAAGTAAGTCAGAAAGAGAAAGATAAATATCATATTCTAATGCACATATACGGAGTCTAAGAAAATGGAACTGAAGAATTTATTTACAGGGCAGCAATGGAGAAATAGACATAGGGATACCTTTGTGGACATGGGGAGAGGGTGAGATGTATGGAGAGTAGCATGGAAACATATTACCATATGTAAAGTGGATAGCTAGCAGGGATTTGCTGTATGGCTCAGGAAAATAAAACAAGGGCTCTGTGTCGACCTAGAGGGATTGGGTGGGCAGGGAGATGGGAGGGAGGTTCAGAAGGGAGGGGATATATATCTATATACACCTATGGCTGATTCATGTTGAGGTTTGACAGAAAACAACAAAATTCTGTAAGGCAATTATCCTTCAATAAAAAATTAATTAATTAAAAAAATAAATTAAAAAAGAAAAAAGAACCACAGAAGGAGTAGACACAGTCATCTGCTGTGGGAGATCTCTGCAATGCTGTGCTTCTCACAGGAACGACTAAAGGGAAGGAGAAGTGATCTCTTCTATACTTCTGCCTTCTACATCTCACACTCTGCAGGTAACTGGCAAAACCTAATGCATGCTCAGAAACCTAAGTGAAAGAGAGTCTCAGGAAATGTGTTTAGTTTTCCAGCCTCTGGACACAATGCAAATGACACAAAGTGCTAATCCACTAAGCCCAGCACACTTGATATGCTTTGAATTCATTTTGATATCTGCATGTATGTCTTCCTATTAGGTAGACTGCATTCTGTTTTGCTCGGAGCCATACTGATTTGTAGCTGTCATCCCACTATAATTGTAAATAGTACACCCTGTCACTCTTAATGAGTTCTGGTTTGGAAGATAAATTCCATTTTCGCTTTACCTTTACATATGTGTGTATTACCCTAACTGGGTGTAGGAAAGAAAGAGGGAAATGTCACTAACTGTACCCAAAATAAGGCTGTGAAGGAATTATTAGCATTTTAACTTAGCAGATACAAGCCTTGAAGATCATACTAACCAGCCCACCATGGTTGTATAGAAAATAAGAGATAAAAAAGATTTTAAATTTAAGTGTGTCTGACTGCTAAGGTCATATTATTGGTTAATTGTATAGCTGCTATTTGTAATCAATTCTGTGCTGATAACTATTTCTTCTGTAAAATTTTATGGACTTTATGCATTTTGTTTGTACTTATTAATTAATTCTCAAGTATTATTTGACCATCTACTCTGAGCCAAACATCGACCTTGCCATAAGAATATAGTGGTAGGCCAAACAGACAAAAATTCTTATCCATATGAAGCTATAATCTAGAGAAAGGACATATATATATTTTTTAGCAAAATGTATCTCATGATAAAAAGTGCTATGGATGAAAATAAAGCAGATAAGCATAATAGTGGGTCTATTATGAAGGTGGGGCTGCTCTTTAAATGCAGACAGTCACTGATAAAATTTCATTAGATACTAAAATAGATCAAATTATCATGCAGATATCTATATGAGTAATTAAGGCTGAAAATGTAAACCATGAGACAAGAGTGAGTCTGGAGAGTTTGAAGAAGGACAAAGAATCTACAGATGAATAGGGTACTATGGACGAATAGGGAATGAATAGGAGGAGATGAAGTCAGACAAATTGTGTGTGTGTGTATCATGTGTATGTTGTGTGTTGCTAAAGGAAAGATAGGGCTACCCTGGGTAGCCTAAGGCTATGGCTTTGGAGTGAGCTAGAAAGCCAATTTACTGATGTAGCACAATGGAATATTTCAAACACCTATAGATATAATCACTTTGTCACCTTAGTAAAAGAGTGTTAATCAAAGATGAGCTTTAGAAAAAAATGAGTAATATTATGCATATTGTCTAACTGATTTAATTTTCAAATACCTCACCAAAAAAAATAAGATAATAAGAGAAAAGTGGCAAAGATTCAATGCAATTATAAATACACTTGCCTAGTATACACTAATTGCTCAGTCAATGAAGGCAGTTATTATTAACTTAAATGAAGACAATTTTTAATCAAATAAGCAGCATATATGACTAGCTGCATTCACTTCACTATTTATGAACCAAATAATATGATTACTAAGTCCTATGTGAGATTTAATCATGCATCTGTATTTATATGTATATGTACATCACTAGCCTTAAATATTTTAGCATGCACAAAAGAGGAATCCAGCAGGTTTCACACATAATGGCTGAAGATATTATTATAAGATTAAGAGGATAATTTCATTGTAAAAGAAATTAGGGAATTGTGGTTTGGGGTTAGAAAATGTATTCTGGAGTTTAGATCCAACAATAACTATTTGAATATCTGTGCTGTCTGAGGCCCTGTGTCAGGTGTTGACACTGCAAAAATCAATAAGTATATGTCAATCAATATATTTCATCAATAATGATCATTTAATTATTAACCAGTTAGTAGTAGTTCATATGGTAGGTGATAAACTTGGAGTTGTCATTGGGTACTTTGGGAATCAAAGGAAATATCTTTTCCAGCTTTATCTGGAACAGAAGCTTTATGCATGGAGGTTTTCTGAGGAGGTGGATCCCAACTCTATCTATTATATCTATCTATCTATAGACATGGGCTTCCCAGGTGGCATGGTGGTAAAGAAGCCACCTGCCACTGCAGAAGATACAAGAGACACAGTTTCAATTCCTGGGCCACGAAGATCCTCTGGCGTGGAAAATGGGACCCCTTCCAGTATTCTTGCCTGGAAATTCCATGGACAGAGGAGCCTAATGGTCCATGGGGTTGCAAAGAGTAGGACACCACTGAGCACATGCACACACATCTATAGAAATACTGATATCTGTATTTCTCTATCCTAATTATGACTGGCAGATATGAGAAAAATCAGGGGTAGGGGAAAGAAGATATTAGACATGCTCATACATATATGGCACGAAATTGAATGTCGCTCAGTCATGTCTAACTCTTTGCAATCCCATGAACTATGCAGTCTATAGAAGTCTCCTGGCCAGAATACTGGAGTGGGTAGCTGTTCCCTTCTCCAAGGGATCTTCCTGACCTAGGAATTGAACTTGGGTCTCCTGCATTGCAGGTGGTTTCTTTACCAGCTAAGCTACCAGGGAATAGCTTAGTTATAATATACAGCTAAGCATGTATATTATACATTTACATGCTCTATATGTATATTAGACATGCAAATACAGACACACACACACACACACACACACACACACACACACACAATCACTGCAGATGGTGATTGCAGCAATGAAATTAAAAGACTCTTACTCCTTGGAAGAAAAGTTATGACCAACCTACATAGCATATTCAAAAGCAGAGACATTACTTTGCCAACAAATGTCTGTCTAGTCAAGGCTATGGTTTTTCCTGCGGTCATGTATGGATGTGAGAGTTGGACTGTGAAGACAGCTGAGCGCTGAAGAATTGATGCTTTCGAACTGTGGTGTTGGAGAAGACTCTTGAGAGTCCCTTGGACTGCAAGGAGATCCAACCAGTCCATTCTAAAGGAGATCAGCCCTGGGTGGTCTTTGGAAGGAATGATGCTAAAGCTGAAACTCCAGTACTTTGGCCACCTCCTGGGAAGAGTTGACTCATTGGAAAAGACTCTGATGCTGGGAGGTATTCGGGGCAGGAGGAAAAGGGAATGACAGAGGGTGGGATGGCTGGATGGCATCACTGACTCGATGGACATGAGTTTGAGTGAACTCCGGGAGATGGTAATGGACAGGGAGGCCTGGCATGCTGTGATTCATGGGGTGGCAAAGAGTCAGATATGACTGAGCGACTGAATTGAACTGAACTGAACACACACATATATGAAGTGAAGTGAAAGTCATTCACTGGTGTCCAACTCTTTATGACCCCATGGACTATACAGTTCATGGAATTTTCCAGGCCAGTATACTGGAGTGTATAGCCATTTCCTTCTCCAGGGGATCTTCCCAATCCTTGGATCAAACCCACATCTCCCACATTGTGGGCAGATTCTTTACCTTCTAAGCCACCAGCAAAGCCCAAGAATACTGGATTGGGTAGCCTCTCCCTTCCAGTGGATCTTCCAGACCCAGGAATCGAACTGGGGTCTCCTGTATTGCAGATTCTTTTCCAGCTGAGCTACCAAATGTGTGAGAGTGCATAAAATCCATAGATTACTCAAAAAAAATGGACCCTACTTCTCTTTCATAACCCTGAATTGCAGAATCATAGGCAAATTACTAAACTCCACTGTGCCTCGGTTTTCTTATAGATAAAAATGAAAAAAAAATGCTCAACTTTCAATAACGCTTTTAGTTCTTTGTCAGTCTGTAATTGTATTTTGTGTATAAAAATTACATGTAGTAGTATAACTAGATAATAAAATAGAATTTCTTTCACACTTACCATGTATCAAACTGTGTGATATTTTATTTATTCTATCAGTCTGACAAGTTAGGTATTTCTAGGTACTAATAAAGAAACAGATGTATGTAAAAGATCTCCACAACCCAGATAATCACTATGGTGTGATCTCTCACCTAGAGCCAGACATCCTGGAATGTGAAGTCAAGAGGGCCTTAGAAAGCATCGCTACAAACAAAGCTAGTAGAGATGATGGAATTCCAGTTGAGCTGCTTCAAATCCTGAAAAATGATGCTGTTAAAGTGCTGCATTCAATATGTCAGCAAATTTGGAAAACTCAGCAGTGGCCACAGGACTGGAAAAGGTCAGTTTTCATTCCAATACTAAAGAAAGGCAATATCAAAGAATGCTCAAACTACCGCACAATTGCACTCATCCCACATGCTAGTAAAGTAATGCTCAAAATTCTCCAAGCCATGCTTCAGCAATACGTGAACTGTGAACTTCGAGATGTTCAAGCTGGTTTTAGAAAAGCCAGAGGAACCAGAGATCAAATTGCCAACATCTGCTGGACCATCGAAAAAGCAAGAGAGTTCCAGAAAAACATCTATTTCTGCTTTATTGACTATGCCCAAACCTTTGACTGTGTGGATCACAATAAACTGTGGAAAATTCTTCAAGAGATGGGAATACCAGACCACCTGACCTGCCTCTTGAGAAATCTGTATGCAGGTCAGGAAGCAACAGTTAGAACTGGACATGGAACAACACACTGGTTCCAAATAGGAAAAGGAGTACATCAAGGCTGTATATTGTCACTCTGCTGATATAACTTATATGCAGAGTACATCATGAGAAACACTGGGCTGGAAGAAACACAAGCTGGAATCAAGATTGCCGGGAGAAATATCGATAACCTCAGATATGCAGATGACACCACCCTTATGGCAGAAAGTGAAGAGGAACTAAAAAACTTCTTCATGAAAGTGAAAGAGGAGAGTGAAAAAGTTGGCTTAAAGCTCAACATTCAGAAAACGAAGATCATGGCATCTGGTCCCATCACTTCAGGGCAAATAGATGGGGAAACAGTGGAAACAGGGTCAGACTTTATTTTTTGGGGCTTCAAAATCACTGCAGATGGTAACTGCAGCCATGAAATTAAAAGACGCTTACTCCTTGGAAGGAAAGTTATGACCAACCTAGATAGCATGTTTGTTTGCTTGTTAGATAGCATATTAAAAAGCAGAAATATTACTTTGCCAACAAAGGTCTGTCTAGTGAAAGCCATGGTTTTTCCTGTGGTCATATATGGATGTGAGAGTTGGACTATGAAGAAAACTGAGCACCGAAGAATTGATTCTTTTGAACTGTGGTGTTGGAGAAGACTCTTGAGAATCCCTTGGACTGCAAGGAGATCCAACCAGTCCATCCTAAAGGAAACCAGTCCTGGGTGTTCATTGGAAGGACTGATGCTGAAGCTGAAACTCCAGTACTTTTGCCACCTCATGTGAAGAGTTGACTCATTGGAAAAGACCCTGATGCTGGGAGGGACTGGGGGCAGGAGGAGAAGGGGACGACAGAGGATGAGATGGCTGGATGGCATCACCGACTCAATGCACATGAGTTTGGGTAAACCCCAGGAGTTGGTGATGGACAGGGAGACCTGGCATGCTGTGCTTTATGGAGTCACAAGGAGTCTGACACGACTGAGTGACTGAACTGAACTGAACTGAAGTTGTTATTATAGCCTCTGTTCTTATGAGGTTAGAGAGTATGTTTGGGGGAAGATATATATCAAAAACTAACATTCTAAAAAAAAAAAAAACAAAACCTAGCATTCTTTTTTGGATGCTGACAAGTATTTGATATCTATATATCATGCTTTTGATGGTTAAATTAGGAAATATGCAGATCTTTTCCCTCAAGTGTTCACTGTTCTTGGGAGAGATAGAGGAAGGAGGGGACAGAGAGAGATTGAGATTGAGATATGATTTGTTAATACACATGAGGAAGAGCACAGAACACTACTTGACCACATGTGGGATAGCCAGTGTCAACCTAAGAGTGGAGCTGACATTGAGCTGTTCTGCACAATAATTAGAGTTTATGCAAGGAAATAAAACAAGCTGGGGGGAAGACATTATAAATAGATGGTCTACTAAAAGAATAGGGCCACATGGGTGAGCAGGGCATAGTGGAGGAGAGAAAGTAGTTCAGGATGTCTGCATAGGATACATATGAGCAAGTTGTGGGGGATGCAAATATAAAGGTAGACAGATATAAAAGTAAAAAGTGTGTCCTTCAATGGCATTCTTAAAAGGTTTTGAACAATGGAGCGGTATAATCAGAATCATACATTAATAAGAAAAACAGTAAAGGAGTAGAGCAAAATTTGGGGAATATATTGCTTATAGAAACCACATAGTTGTATGACTGATTCAAACAAAAGGGATAGGATGTGAAGGAGAGGAAGCAGATAAAGCTTATTCCCAGAAGTTGTGAAAGTATTTACAAGTAAAAAATTGACTAATTTGATTTACATTTTTTTATTTTGAACCAAGAATATGTATGTATATTATTTTAAAATGCCACCCTGAATTTAGTCTACACATTGTTCAAGTGGTAGAAACTAATATTTAAAATAAAAGTATTCTTCAAGTTCAGAAAGTCTCTTTATCTACTTTAATGTGGGGAACAAGGAAAAAGTATCCATTCTTGCTCTGTGCAATAAAGTATGATTGAAATGGCATTATGGAATACCAAAACTTATCCCTGTAAGTTTTTTAAAGAGCCATGGTTTTATTGATAAAAGTAAAAAAAAAAAATCTTCAGATAATATAAAACTTAAAGTGAGTTATTTTAAATAGGATTTATAACTGCACACTTAATGGAACTGTCTTCTTGAAAGGGCTTCTGAAAATCTAGGTAGAAATATAAGTGTTTCATCTATATTTTATCTCTTTGACCTTAAACTTACAGAAGAACATTTAACATTTTAGCAGAAATGAGGAGATAATCTTTGAGTTTCTTATTTAGCTAAAATTAAAGCTTTTAATAGTTAACTCACTTTTTTTTTCATTCCTGTGTACAATTAAATGTGATAACACAAATAATACATGTGTGTACACACACATTCATATGCACAAATACACACATTCTATTTAGGAAGAATTTACCACATAATCCTAATCTATCCAAGGATTTTTTCAGAGAGTAGGTAGGCAACACTCCATCACAAGTTCAATTATTTTGATTTCCAATTTTGATACCTCTTCAAGTTTTTCTTTAATGCATGTTTTAATATGTATGCCTTTCTTGTACTTAAGACACTATTGGCAAAAGGACAGTGCATCACAAATATATTTTGTATATAAAATGTGTATAAAATATAAATTTATATACATTTATATAATGTATATGTATATATATAATGTATTTTTAAATTAAAAATTATTTTCATTTAAAATACAGTGAAAAATAAAATTAACATACCAAATTGATGGATCAATGAATATTACTAATAAAATGAAGATAGAAAAGAGTGATTCATATTAAAGGAAATTATTAAGCAAATAACTTTGAAGTAATATATGGATATGGCTAAAATTGGAGCTATTGTATATGGACTAAAGTTTATACTGCATTTAACAAGTTCTATTATATGGAATGAAAAGGCAATGGCACCCCACTCCAGTACTCTTGCCTGGAAAATCCCATGGACAGAGGTGCTTGGTAGGCTGCAGTCCATGGGGTCGCTAAGAGTCGGACACGACTGAGCGACTTCACTTTCTCTTTTCACTTTCATGCATTGGAGAAGGAAATGGCAACCCACTCCAGTATTCTTGCCTGGAGAATCCCAGGGACGGTGGAGCCTGGTGGGCTGCCGTCTATGGGGTCACACAGAGTTGGACACGACTGAAGTGACTTAGCATAGTATTATATGGAAATGATGTGTTTTGAGATAGAGATTTGAAGTTGTGTACGTCTTCCTGCTAAGACATGCCTATAGGTGTAGAAATTTTTATTCTGTAAAAACTCACTTGAAAAATATTTTATCATGTTAGTCAATAAGAATTCAGTTCAAGTATCAAAGCTATTATTATTATTTTTTGCCTGGGAAAACTTATTTGCTTCTAGGAAAACAATATTTATAACAAAGAACTCAACTCCTGAGTCTTTAACTTTCTTTTGCTCTACTTTTATTTCCATTGGTCTTCCTCTTGTTTTCCATTTATCTGTTTCTAAATTGATTTTCTTTTTCGGAGAATACTTACTAAAATAAAGCTAATTGAAGAGCTGGAAATATGAAGATCTCACTAGTACAGCTTGAAATATTTATTCTTGAATAGTTGAACTTTGGTCTTTTTTTATTTACCTGGACTCATTTGTTATTCATTCACAGGGAAACAGTGAGGTATATCAGAAAAATATCACCTTAATTAAGAGTAGAAGCATTGCTCTTAGTCTGTGCAGTGGCTTAAAATGAAAACAGTAGGTTTATTACAATTCTAAAATCATGATAAACTGATGAAAAAATACTTAATTGGTATTAAAGAAATAATGTTAGTTCTAATTAAAGTGTACATTAGGGCTATTTTTTTATTTTGAAAATTTAATATCATTTTTGTCAACTTTTTCCACTTGAAAGTAACTTACACTAAATGGAAATTCAATGACCAGATAGTATGAACCAATGGAGATACAGAAAAAATATTGTGATTGGACTTAGAATTTTTCCTTTGGTTTCAAAAGCTTTTTTGGTTAAGAGATTTTTCTACTTTTTTAAGTACACAAATAATAAGCATAACAAAACCTCTAAAGCACAGTAAACCTAATGGAGATGGTGCTTGTAAAACACCATGTCCTCTTATAGTCCAAGTAGAAGACAGCAAAAATATCATTAGTATTCTATCATAACTTCTACTATGAACCAACCACAAAATTAAATTTTAAGGAATTGATAGACTGAACATTAGGGCCTAAACTTTCCTAAACAAGGACAGTTTAGGAAAAGCAACAGCTACATGAGACCTAGAAGACAATTCAGAAAAAATAAAATAAAGCAGACTGTAGTGAAGTCAGGAACAACGCTTAGAAAGCTATTGTAATAATCCAGGTGAGGGGAAAGGAAAGTCAGTGGTGAAGAGTAAGGAGATAGGAATGACAGCACCTGGTGACCACTGATTCCCCCTGTGCAGGGAAAATGTTAAGATGAACTTCTAGGTTCCTACTTTAGAATTGGGTAGATGATGGTTCATGTCACTGACTTATGAAGAGAAAGAAGGAAAAAGGTTTAAGGTAGTGATTTTCAGCTGGGGACAGTTTGGTCCCACGTGATTTGATAACACCTGGAAACATTTTTGGTTGTCATAGCTAGGGAAGGGTGCTACTAATATCTTAAACAGAAGACAGGGATGCTATTGAACATTCTGTAATGCACAGAATGCCCTCTTATCCCTAACCCAATGACAAAGAATTGTCAGTCAAGCTATCTCTGAGGTTGAGAAACACTGGTATATGGTAGAATCCTTTTTAAAAAATAGCAATAGTTATAATAACATAAATAAATATTTAGGTTTCTGTTTTGGATATTGTAGCTAGCAGAGTAATGGTTCCAAAATATCCTTTGTTCTAATCCCTGGACTTGTGAATATGTTACTTTACATGGCACAAGGGATTTTGCATGTGTGATTAATGATATCAAAATTAAGATATTTATATTGAATTGTCAAGACAATGAGATGGTTAGATAACATCACTAATTCAATGGACATGAATTTGGGCAAACTCCAGGAGGCAGTGGAGGACAGAGGAGCCTAATATGCTGCATTAATGGAATCTCAAAGAGTCACACATGACTTAGTGACTAAACAACAACAATAACATTAAGGTGGGATATAATGTAATAATAGGGGCATTTAGAAGAGAAAAAGGAAGGCTGGAAAGTCAAATAAAAATATGACAATAGCATCAGATCAGATAAAGATAGAAATTTAAAGATGTTTCACTTCTGGCTTTGAAGAGAGAGGAAGGAGCCATAAACCAAGGAATTCAGGTTGTCTCCAAAAGCAGGAAAAGACAAGGAAAGACATTCTCTGCCAATACCTAGAAAAGGAATACAGAGTCCAGAATTTTAAGAGAAGTATGATTTGAACCACTGAGTTTGTGACAATTTATTGCAACAGCAGTAGGAAACTAATATAGAAATGTCAAGTTTGATTTGGACAGTGAGGAGAGATATCGGGGTGAAGAAGAGAATTTGGCTAGCAACATTGTTTGAGAGTGCTCAGTACATGTGATGAAATGACACAAATAAGATCTTCCCCAGGTGAAAGCTGAAAAGGAGATAGAATCACGTAGAATTCCTGGAAATATCCATGATTAATAAGGAACTTGGTGGCCTACATTCCATGGAGTCACAAAAGAGTGAGACATGACTAAACAATAGCAACAAAATGTGAGGTAACATAAGAAGATAGGCATCCTGAAAAAGGATAGAAAGATAGGATGGTGAGAATTAGGGGTGAAAGGCATTATGGCATACAAAGGAGGAGAGATTCCCAAACAGGAAGAAGTAACAAATAATAAGTGTGCTTTAGAGGAAAAGGTCTGTTGAATTTCACAGATAGGCGATTGCTTGAGAGCTCATTCAAAGCAATTTCAGTGGTATGTCAGAGACAGAGAACATGCAGCAGTGGCTCAGAGGTGATCTAAGGATCAGCAATGGAAGCAAAGATAGTTTTACTTTTTAAAAATACATGATAGAAATGTTTGATAAAGAGGGTCATTGGGTTGCCTCAACATCTGGCATTTTTGTGTGTTTGTGTGTTTATGTGCATTGAGTTTTTAAGATAAGAGAGCATTGGCTCTGTTGAAGGTAGAGAGAAAGAGGTTGAAAAACACAAAAAACAGGGAAGAAACAAATTAAAGGTCCTTGAGATGTGAGTTACATTAAGTGGAAGGGGCATTTAATGCTGAGATGGAAAGGAGTGGAAGAATGGGTATGAACAGGAACTATGAATGAGTCGGGCACAAAGAAATTCTGGATATTTCTCACTGGCTGGCTGTCTTTATTTTCCTATTAACTTGGAGGCCAGTGATCTCAAATAAATTTATGTTTAGATGAATGAAATTATAAAGGATGATACAACTGGAAGACAAGCTTCAAATTAACATTTCGTAAAGTGAGCTTGTTAAGCAGTAACGCCTTAGTTTGAGAGAGCTAGCTGGCATTGTGAAACTCTATTATCAAAGTTCTTTTGAAGAGGGAATTCATAGGGCCTGGACTCCATCTTAGGCCTGTTCATGCTGATCATGCTCAGCCACCTCTCCAATGGACTCTGAACTCTGTGTTTAGTGCTTATGGAAATGACAACAGAAGGATAAGACCCCCTCCAGACAGGCCATAAATTTTTCCTTACCTATCGGAGAGTAACCTCGGGCTTATGGATTATTGGCCAATTGTTTAACTGTTTCAGCACATAACACATGAATGATGGGGTTATTGGGATTGTATTTTCCTTGGTTTATGTAAGTCTCAAGGAATTTGGGGTGGTGGGTTCAGACACATACACATGGGGTATAAAAGATTTTCATAAATGCTGGTCGGGGTCCTTGGCTAAGAGGAGACTCTGCCTTGGGCCCGCCGGTGTAATAAACTGCACCTCACTATCTGCATTGTCCTTCTGAGTGAGTTTGTTTCCTGGAACGCGTGGCTACAACACTGTCAGTGAAAATATAAGTGAGCTTATATTAAGGGAGCTTAAAGGAGCTGGTGTTGTCAGGAAGAAGCAAGTTTTCAGGTTAAGTGAAGAATTTTGGTAAACTTTAATATGTAAAATACAATTTTAAAAATGTAGAGAATAATAAACAAGGTTTTAGGAGCATGTGAAACTAATTCTATAGAAATAATTAAAAAGTGGTGTTTTTCGTGTTTTTCAACCTCTTTCTCTCTACCTTCAGCATAGCCAAAACTCTCTTATCTTAAAAACAAAACACAGAAACACACACAAATGTGTAAATGTTTGGTTTAGTTATACGCTTTAGAGGTTTATGCTGGAGTCTTACAAAACTTGATAAATACAAGATAATTTTATTTTCCTTTTGTTTAGAATTTAAGGTGTGTGTGAGTTTAAATATTTAAAGTCAAAATGACTCATATATCTTTATTGGTCACATGGTTGCCCCTTAAAGGAAATGGTCCAAGGTCAGTTAGAGAATATTGAATCACACTTTCATTAAGTCTGCAACAATTAGAATTAATGGAATTTTCTGAACAGAATAAAGGTCATGCCAAGGTTTTGCTGACTGGACAGCAACTTTATTGCCATGGATTAGATATAAAAATAACCTTAAGTGATTTTTCCTGATAATTATGTACTGGTATGCAAGCTTTCAAATTACTTTATAGAAGTACTAACCTAGATAATATGATATGTAAAAAAGCAAATGTTTAGTATTTTAGTATTCTTTATCACTAAGAAAAAAATTATGGCTAATATTAAACAAGAATATGCATCGTACTAGTACATGTTTTTTAAGCAACTCATTAAAATCAAGAGAGGTGTTTATGCAATTTTCTCCATAATGGTTGCCTAGCAACCTTCTAGAAATCAATAACTTATTTTACAAAGACTTTAATTTATATCTCCTTTCATATTCTTTTTTCATTTTTTATACCTACCCTATTTTAACTTGAAGTTGCCATTCATCATCTAAATCTCTAGCTAGAAGTAATGTTAAAATTTTTTGTAATAAGGGAAAAAAAATATATAGTTTTTCCAGTAGGAAAATAAAGCTTCATCAAATCTAAAATTGTAATGAATGGACATTAAAGTAGCCTCTCCAGATTAACAAGAAAGTCTCATCATACTTCCAACCATAAGCCAACTGATGCAAATGGCAATTGAACTTAATAACTAAATGAATTTGAAAGGAATCTAGTAAGATACATTAATGAATAAATGTATGATTCTTTCTAATGAAACATTGGCAGTCAGAAAACTTTCATGTACAAATATTTCCTTTTTTATATACAAATAAAAGGTTTTATAAACACTACATTAAAAGTATTCATAAAGTCAAAAATAAAAATTGACCAGTAATCTTACCACACTACCCTTCAAACTTTGCCATGTATTTTGGATGCCTTTCTAGGATCAAGAGCAGCAGGACTATCAAAATAGCTCACTTTTTAAGAGTGTCACTATGTACTTGGTGCTGTTTTAGTAGCTTTCATATAGTAATTAATGAAATCCCTATGAAGTAGGCAGCATTACTATAATATCAATTTCATAGATAAACTAAGATAAACAGAAGTTTAAAAACTTGAAACTGTTATTAATGTATAGATAATATAGTAGAGCCAGGTTATAAGATGGTCAGACTTCTCCCTCAGAATTAACTTCCTCCAGTCTTTTTCTAGAAGTTTCCTTCTTGGAGTATAAATTTAAAAGTAATAGATATTGTTGTTCCTGTTCAGTGCCTCAGTCGTGTCTGACTCTTTGCAATCCCATGGACTGCAGTACGCCAAGCATCCCTGTCCTTCACCATCTCCTGGAGTTCACTCAAACTCATGTCCATTGAGTCAGTGAGGCCATCTACCCATCTTATCCCCCATCTTCCCTTTATCCTCCTGCCTTCAATCTTTCCCAGCATCAGGATATCTTTCAATGAGTTGGCTCTTCAAGTCAGGTGGCCAAAGTATTGGAGCTTCAGATTCAGCATCATTCCTTCCAATGAAAATTCAGAGTTGATTTACTTTAGGATGGACTGGTTGATCTCCTTGCAGTCCAAGGCACTCTCAACAGTCTTGTTTAGCACCACAGTTTGAAAGCATCAGTTCTTCGGAGCTTAGCCTTCTTTATGGTCCAATACTCATCCATATGTGACTACTGGAAAAGCCATAGCTTTGATAAGGGCCTTTGTAGATAAAGTAAAGTCTCTGCATTTTTAGTATGCTGTATATAGGTTTGTCATAGCTTTTCCTTTAGGGAACAAGCTTCTTTTAATTTCATTGTTGCAGTCACCATCCACAGTGATTTTGGAGCCCAAAAAATAAAGTCTGTCACTGTTTGCATTGTCTCCCCACCTATTTGCCATGAAGTGATGGAACCACATGCCATGATTGTTTTTTCAGTGTTGAGTTTTAAGTCAGCTTTTTCACTCTACTCTTTCACCTTCATCAAGATGCTCTTTAGTTCCTCTTTGCCTTCTGCAATACGGGTGATGCCATCTGCATATCTGAGGTTATTGATATTTCTACCAGCAATCTTGATTCCAGCTTGAGCATTTCATTCAGCCTGGCATTTCACATGTTAAACTCTGCATAGATATTAAATAAACAGGGTGAAAATATACAGCCTTGATGTATGCTTTTCCTAATTGGAAACAGCCCATTGTTCCATGATTGATTCTAACTCTTCTTCTTGCCCTGCATATGGATTTCTCAGGAATCAGATAAAGTGTTCTGGTCTTCCCATTCCTTGAAGAATATTGCATAGTTTCTTGTAATCCACACAGTCAAAGCCTTTATTAATACATTTATCTATATCAGTTCAGTCCCTCACTCGTGTCCAATTCTTTGTGACCCCATGGACTGCAGTATGCCAGGCTGATCTTTCCATCACTAACTCCTGGTTCAGTTCAGTTCAGTCGCTCAATCATGTACGACTCTTTGCGACCCCATGAATCACAGCACGCCAGGCCTCCCTGTCCATCACTACTCCTGGAGTTCACTCAAACTCAGGTCTATTGAGTCGGTGATGCCATCCAGATATCTCATCCTCTGTCAAGCCCTTCTCCTCCTGCCCCCAATCCCTCCCAGCATCAAGGTCTTTTCCAATGAGTCAACTCTTCATATGAGGTGGCCAAAGTATTGGAGTTTTAGCCTCAGCATCAGTCCTTCCAATGAACACCCAAGACTGATCTCCTTTAGGATGGACTGGTTGGACCTCCTTGCAGTCCAAGGGACTCTCAAGAGTCTTCTCCAACACCACAGTTCAAAAGCATCAGTTCTTCCGTGTTCAGCTTTCTTCACAGTCCAACTCTCACATCCATACATGACCACTGCAAAAACCATAGCCTTGACTAGATGGACCTTTGTTGGCAAGGTCTCTGCCAATATCTCTGCTTTTGAATATGCTATCTAGGTTGGTCATAAATTTCCTTCCAAGGACTAAGCGTTTTTTAATTTCATGGCTGCAATTACCATCTGCAGTGATTTGGAGCCCCCCAAAATAAAGTCTGTCACTGTTTCCACTGTTTCCCCATCTATTTGCCCTGAAGTGATGGGACCAGATGCCATGATCTTCATTTTCTGAATGTTGAGCTTTAAGCCAACTTTTTCACTCTCCTCTTTCACTTTCATCAAGAGGCTTTTTAGTTCCTCTTCACTGTCTGATATAAGGGTGGTATCATCTGCATATCTGAGGTTATTGATATTTCTCCCTGCTATCTTGATTCCAGCTTGTGCTTCTTCCAACCCAGCGTTTCTTATGATGTACTCTGCATTTAAGTTAAATAAACAGGGTGGCCATATATAGCCTTGATGTACTTCTTTTCCTATTTGGAACCAGTCTGTTGTTCCATGTCCAATTCTAACTATTGCTTCCTGACCTGCATATAGATTTCTCAAGAGGCAGGTCAGGTGCTCTGGTATTCCCATCTGTTTCAGAATTTTACATAGTTTGTTGTGATCCATACCATCAAAGGCTTTGGCATAGTCAGTAAAGCAGAAATAGATGTTTTTCTGGAACTCTCTTGCTTTTTTTGATGATCCAGGGGGTGTTGGCAATTTGTCTCTGGTTCCTCTGCCTTTTGTAAAACTAGCTTGAACATCTGGAAGTTCATGGTTCATGTACTGCTGAAGCCTAGCTTGGAGAATTTAAGCATTATTTTGCTAGCCTGTGAGATAGTTCAATTGTGGAGTAGTTTGAACATTCTTTGCCATTGTCTTTCTTTGGGATTGCAATGAAAACTGACCTTTTCCAGTCCTGTGCCCACTGCTGAGTTTTCCAAATTTTCTGGCATATTGAGTACAGCACTTACACAGCATCACCTTTTAGAATTTGAAATAGTTCAACTGGAATTCCATCACCTCCACTAGCTTTGTTTGTAGTGATGCTTCCTAAGGCCCGCTTGACTTTGCATTCCAGGATGTGTGGTGCTAGGTGAGTGATCACACCATTGTGATTATCTGGGTAATGAAGATCTTTTTTGTACAGTGCTTCTGTGTATTCTTGCCACCACTTCTTAATATCTTCTGCTTCTGTTAGGTCCAGACAATTTCTGTCCTTTATTGAGCCCATCTTTGCATGAAATATTCCCTTGGTATCTCTAATTTTCTTGAAGAGATCTCTAGTCTTTCCCATTCTGTTGTTTTCCTCTATTTCTTTGCATTGCTCGCTGAGGAAGGCTTTCTTATCTCTCCTTGCTATTCTTTGGAAATCTGGATTCAAATGGGTATATCTTTCCTTTTCTTCTTTGCTTTCGCTTCCCTTCTTTTCACAACTATTTGTAAGGCCTCCTCGGACAGCCATTTTGCTTTTTTGCATTTCTTTTTCTTGATGATGGTCTTGATTTCTGTCTCCTATAAAATATCACAAACCTCCTTCCATAGTTCATCAGGCACTCTGTCTATCAGATCTAATCCCTCACTTCCACTAGTATAATTGTAAGGGATTTGATTTAGGTCATACCTGAATGGTCTAGTGGTTTTCCCTACTTTCTTCAATTTAAGTTTGAATGTTGCAATAAGGAGTTCATGATCTGAGCCACAGTCAGTTCCCAGTCTTGTTTTTGCTGACTGTATAGAGCTTCTCCATCTTTGGCTGCAAAGAATATAATCAATCTGATTTTGGTGTTGGCCATTTTGTGATGTCCATGTGTAGAGTCTTGTGCTGTTGGAAGAGGGTGTTTTTTGTGACCAGTGAGATCTTGGCAAAACTCTACTAGCTTTTTCCCTGCTTCATTCTGTACTTGAAGGCCAAATTTGCCTGTTATTCCAGGTGTTTCTTGACTTTCTACTTTTGCATTCCAGTCCCCTATAATGAACAGGACATCTTTTTGGGTGTTAGTTCTAAAAGGTCTTGTAGGTCTTCATAGAACCATTCAACTTCAGCTTCTCAACATTACTGATCTGGGCATAGATTTGGATTACTGTGATATTGAATGGTTTGCCTTGGAAATGAAAAGAGTTCATTATATCGTTTTTGAGATTGCATCATAGTACTGCATTTCAGACTCCTGTTGACTGTGATGGCTACTCCATTTCTTCTAAGGGAATCTTGCCCACAGTAGTAGATATAATGGTCATCTGAGTTACCATTTTAGTTCACTGATTCCTAAAATGTCAACGTTCACTCTTGCCATCTCCTGTTTGACCTCTTCCAATTTGCCTTGATTCATGGACCTAACATTCCAGGTTCCTATGCAATATTGCTCTTTACAGCATTGGACTTTACTTCCATCACCAGTCACATCTGCAGCTGGGTGTTGTTTTCACTTTGGCTCCATCTCTTCATTCTTTCTTGAGTTATTTCTCCACTCATCTCCAGTAGCCTATTGGGCACCTACCGACCTGAGGAGTTCATCTTTCAGTGTCCTATATTTTTACCTTTTCATACAGTTCATGGGTTCTCAAGGCAAGAATACTGAGGTGGTTTGCCATTCCCTTCTCTAGTGGAGCACATTTTGTCAGAACTCTCCACCATGACCTGTCCTTCTTGGGAGGCCCTACATGGTATGGCTTAGTTTCATTGAGTTAGACAAGGCTGTGGTCCATGTGATTAGATTGGTTAGTTTTCTGTGATTGTGCTTTCAGTCTTTCTGCCCTCTGATGCCCTCTCTTACCATCTGCCCATGCTTACCATCTTCCTGGGATTTCTCTTACCTTGGATGTGAGGTATCTCTTCATGGCTGCTCCAGCAAAGCACAGCCACTGCTCCTTACCTTGGACATGGGGTATCTCCTCATGGCCGCTGCTACCAACTATCTATAAAGCTCCCCACCAGGGAAGCCCCATAAAGTTACTTAATATTCACGAACTATGTATGAGTAGCTACTATAACATTTTACAGAGAAAACTATGGTACAACATGTGACCAAATTAAGTTGCTGAAAATTTTATATCTAATGATAGGAGGGGCACTTACCATGTGGTGCTAGTGGTAAAGAACCCACCTGCCAATGCGGTAGACATAGGAGACATAAGAGATGATAGTTCGAAGACCCCCTGGAGGAGGGCATGGCAACCCAGTCCAGTATTCTCTCCTGGAGAATCCCCATGGACAGAGGAGCTTGGCGGGCTATAGTCCATAGGATTGCAAAGAGTCTGACATGACTAAAGTGACTTAGTACATATGCACCCATGCTATGATAGTAAGAGCCAGGATTTGTTTTTGTTTTTTGTTTTTTTTTTTTTTTAATTTTATTTTATTTTTAAACTTTACATAACTGTATTAGTTTTGCCAAATATCAAAATGAGTCCACCACAGGTATACATGTGTAGTAAGAGCCAGGATTTGAATTAAACTCAATGTGGCTGATTTGATCCCTATGTTGGGAAGATCCCCTGGAGAAGGGAAAGTTTACCCACTCCAGTATTCTGGCCTGGAGAATTCCATGGGCTGTATAATCCATGGGGTCACAAAGGGTCAGACACGACTGAGTGACTTTCACTTTCAACGTTGGTGCAGGATTTGCTTTTTATGCATTATCTATGGGAAAGATTGAGGGTAGGAGGCAACGAGGGCAACAGAGAATAAGATCGTTGGATGGCATCCCTGACACAATGCACATGTTTGAGCAAACTCCAGGAGATAGCAAAGGACAGGGAAACCTGTTGTACTGCAGTTCACTGTGTCGCAAAGATTCAGACACAACTTAGCAACTGAACAACAACATACCTTGTTTTAGATCTTGACTAAGTTTTCAACTGGCTGATGCTCTTTATTTCACATTCTCCACAGTAGACCATTAAGATAGGCTGCAATTCATTCCATGATCCAGAAATAATTATTTGGGGGTTTGCTGTAGCTTTAGAGAATTGCAGGCCAACGAAAGGCAATTAAGAGAAAGAAGGAGAAACTTTTAATCAGGAAGTTATTATATTTTTACCCAAGGGAAATATACCAAAGAAATAGACCCCCTTAAGAGATGATACTATTGGGGACCTCTTGATTCAAACCAATAAATATTAGTTGAGTAATTAGTTGGCAATTTGATCTCTGGTTCCTCTGCCTTTTCTAAAACCAGCTTGAACATCAGGAAGTTCACGGTTCACATATTGCTGAAGCCTGGCTTGGAGAATTTTGAGCATTACTTTACTAGCGTGTGAGATGAGTGCAATTGTGCGGTAGTTTGAGCATTCTTTGGCATTGCCTTTCTTTGGGATTGGAATGAAAACTGACCTTTTCCAGTACTGTGGCCACTGCTGAGTTTTCCAAATTTGCTGGCATATTGAGTGGAGCACTTTCACAGCATCATCTTTCAGGGTTTGGAATAGCTCAACTGGAATTCCATCACCTCCACTAGCTTTGTTCGTAGTGATGCCTTTTAAGGCCCACTTGACTTCACATTCCAGGATGTCTGGCTCTAGATCAGTGATCACACCACTGTGATTATCTGAGTCGTGAAGATTTTTTTTGTACAGTGAAGAGGAACTCATAAGCCTCTTGATGAAAGTGAAAGTGGAGAGTCAAAAAGTTGGCTTAAAGCTCAACATACAGAAAATGAAGATCATGGCATCCAGTCCCACCACTTCATGGGAAATAGATGGGGATACAGTGGAAACAGTCTCAGACTTTATTTTTCTGGGCTCCAAAATCACTACAGATGGTGACTGCAGCCATGAAATTAAAAGACGCTTACTCCTTGGAAGGAAAGTTATGACCAACCTAGATAGCATATTCAAAAGCAGAGACATTACTTTGCCAACAAAGGTTCATCTAGTCAAGGCTATGGTTTTTCCTGTGGTCATGTATGGATGTGAGAGTGGGACTGTGAAGAAGGCTGAGCGCCGAAGAACTGATGCTTTTGAAGTGTGGTGTTGGAGAAGACTCTTGAGAGTCCCTTGGACTGCAAGGAGGTCCATCCAGTCCATTCTGAAGGAACTTAGCCCTGGGATTTCTTTGGAAGAAATGATGCTAAAGCTGAAACTCCAGTACTTTGGCCACCTCATGTGAAGAGTTGACTCATTGGAAAAGACTCTGATGCTGGGAGGGATTGGGGGCAGGAGGAGAAGGGGACGACAGAGGATGAGATGGCTAGATGGCATCACTGACTCGATGGACGTGAGTCTGAGTGAACTCCGGGAGTTGGTGATGGACAGGGAGGCCTGGCGTGCTGTGATTCATGGGGTCGCAAAGAGCGAGTGATCTGATCTGATCTGATCTGTGGAAGGCATCACTATAAACCAAACATACACATGCATGCATGTATGAGTATCTGTGCATGCATTTATTAATATAGTAATCTGAAGATATCAAGTGATGGAAAATAACAAGGAGGTAGGAAATTTCTTTATTTGGGAAAATGAGAATAGAATTCTCTCAAAATTGGCATTTGAACTGAGATCTGAAGTACAAGAAAAAGTCAACCAAAGTATTGTATAGGGAGCACTTTCAGCAGAGAAAGTGTCCTGTACTATGAAGCATCTTAATGTATTCTGAAATATGTGATAAATACATTCTTCCCCCAGAAAACAGGGAAAGTCATGTATTCATTTCTCTTTCTGGTTAGATTGGCCTATTCAGACATGCCTTAGCAAAACTTAGGGTGTTTTCACCCTAGTGAGTTTAATCCACTACTTTGTGGTATTTTACCTGTATTGTGTTTCAGATTAACTCTGCTCTAAAACATAGATAAAAATTATCAAATATTTATTTAACTTTGTGGGGAAATAATATGAAACTGACACAAGTTTAAACTGTACACTGTCGTATATGGTATGTAATTGAAATTTGCTGAATAGCTTTAAGTGCTTTCTGTGACAGACATTTATAGAAGCAGAAGCAACTAAGTCATTGGGCAAAGTGGCCATAAATTCCTGCCCTAATAGAGATTATAATTTCTTGTAACATTTTTATTTGTTAGAAATGAGTCAGGAATATTAGACTTGATAAGAATAAAAGGACAGAAGAGAGAGCAGAGGATAGGAAGATAATGAAGAGGAAATAGAAGGAAAAGCAGCCTCACTTCGGCAAAGGCTATAGTTATAAAAATTTGACATAAACAAGAAAAAAATACTGATATATGAAATTTTATACTAAAATTGGCAAAGAAAGATATTGACCCTGATGAAAATCATTATAGTAAACTGAAAATAAAATGAAAAATAGAAAATTGTGGTTTATGGAAAATCAATCAAAAACTGCATTTTCTTATTTAATATCTTTGGGTAAAATTAATTTTTAGCAAATAAATCAGTGATGACCAAATGCCTTTTATTGCTTGAAATGTGTTCACAATTTCTTTAAGTTAAAACTGCAGAAATATTGCCATAGACTCAGTCTGCTCTGTTTTCCTCATGTCTTTTCTCCAGCATCTCTAATTTTTATTTTTATTTTTAAATTAATTTTTATTGGAGTATAATTGATTTACAATGTTCTGTTAGTTTCTGCTGTACAGCAAAATGAATGAGTTATGCATATATGTCCATTGGCAGATGAATGGATAAAGAAGATGTAGTACATATATACTGTGGAATATTAGTCATAAAAAAGAATGAAATAATGGCATTTGCAGCAATATGATGGACTTTGTGATTGTCATACTGAGTGAACTAAGTCAGACAGAGAAAGGCAATATTATATTGTATCACTTATATGTGGAATCTAAAAAAATGGTACAAATGAACTTATTTACAAAACAGAGTCACAGATGGTGAGAACAAACTTATGGTTACCAAGCCTGGATGATGAGAAGGGTTAACTTGGAACTGACATATATGCACTACCATATATAAAATAACATTTCTGTTCTTAGCATATCATTTTCATGTGGCCTCTAGACACTGACTTTTTAGGGATGCCTTCTTAGCTATGAGTATCTCCATCCATTATTTTGGAAGGCTTCTATGATATTTCAGTTTCCAAATCCAGAATTTCTTTTCAGATAAATGTGCATGTGTCCATGTATTTACAAATTAGAGAAAAAGGAATTTTTTTTAAAGTTTTCTAGTAAATAGACTTTCACAGAAGGTAGTCGTTAATCATATATATTTTTTCCTAAAATATATTTTTATTTGTCTTTGCTTAATTTTCTGACTTTTAAGTCAAAGGCTAGCATAACTTGAAAACTATAAAAGAAGCATTTTGTATATTCAAGAATGTTCAGAAAAACATTTTCAAAATGGTTCCATTTTTTTTCTTCACCAAAAAATAAAAAAACCTTCTTACAATGTTTGTGCTCATGCAGAGATGCAATTAAAAAACCAAGCATTCCCCTCCTTATCCCATATCTATGGCTATTAGATATATGAAATAATATATGAATATTTAAACATTTTGTCTTTTCCAATTTAAGATACAGTGATTAATGGTGATAAAACTGTTTCACAATTTTAGACAAGAAAAAAAATGTAAAGAGTTCTTTTTAAGGAACAATGATGGAAACTACTGAGTACTAGATACAATATGGAAGAAGTAAGCCAAGTACATAAACAAGCTTCAAACTTAAGTACAGTTAGACAGATTATACTAGTCCAGAATTCTGTACTTCGGATATGATCAAAATAGGAATATAACCCTGATTCAAAGAGGCCACTGTCATGAGCACTGGGATCTATTCCTTTAATTAATTTCATTGTAGAAAACATGGCATGGATCTTAAGATATCTCTGACAATTTTATATTATGCATTGAGAAAAAAGAAAGCCCTCTGAAAACTGTTTTTTTAATGAAAGCAGTTTGAAGCTTCCAGTATCGTCGCTGTACACTGACACTTTCATAAAAGAAACAGAAATGTTCTTCTGGTGACACTGTTCTTACTACCTTTATTTTTTAATATTAATTGTGTGCCTAAATGTTTTTTCAAGTACATTTCATTTTTCTCTGGTCAAAATACTATAATTCTATTCTATCAAGCTGAGATTTAAAGATCATTTTTCATCTACTTTCTAGCATTTGTGCTTTCAAATATTACCAAAATAAAGGTTTATTTTATTTGATTGCTTTCAGGAAAAGGCTACACTGTTTCTAAAATCCTAAATAAACATTTAGAAACATATGGTAACTGAAAAGTCATAATCTGGCACTACAGTAACAGCCTGTTTATATAAGAGGATTTTGTGATTTGAATATTGCTTGTCATCTGATCTGGCAAGAAGATGTACTATCAAATATGTGCTTTATTTAGAAAAGACACAGCCTGTGGTTATGTAAAATTATTCAAACAATATTGAACTATAGACCAAGTTCTAGTAGAAATAAATATTTTGTGATATAGCATCTACCTTGATTATCAAAGTTGCCATATCATATAAACCATTTTAGAAAAAAATCATAATATATTATCCAATTATCACTGCACCTATTTGAGAAAAATGGATTGATATTTAATGAGGTTTGCAATTCAGTCTTCATGTCAATAAGTTGTATTACTCTTTAGGCAAGTGTATAAATCATCATTTATAAACCAATTTATATTTTAATATGACAGAGGATGGCTATTGGAAAGAATATTGTGACAAAGAGATATGTAAATTAAATGATCATTACCTAATTTATCATTTTAGATCCAGATAGAAAGATGTTTATTAATCTTTCTAAGTTCAAAGCACATTCTAGATCTGGAATTTTTGGAGACTCACTAGAAAAAATTAACAGGCTTAAAATGAGTTGAAACAAGTTAACAGTGATTATAAAGCAATCACTGTTAAATACAAAAAGGGTTGCATGGTGAATATAAAAGTAGAAACAGGTGCTTCCCCAGTTGTCCAGTTGCTAAGACTCTATGCTCCCAATTTAGGGGTCCTGGGTTCTATCCCTTGTCAGGGGATTTTGCATGCTGTGACTAAAGAGCCCAAATGTGACAACTAAGACCCAGCAAAGCCAAATAAATCAATAATATAAAAAGTAAAAGTAGAAACAGATAATATACCTGTGTGAATATAACAGTTATCTGATAATGTGATGCTATTCACTAATAAGGTAATCTGTTTCCAAGTTTCAGTAAATAAGCGTTTGTCTTCCTTCTCCATAATGCTGTGCTAAGACTTTTATGTCTTCTTCACATCATGCTGTGTCCTGCTTCCAAACATTGATTTGACTGGCCAAGTGATGCTCTATTTAATATATGGTGTTCTAACTCTACTCTTACTGTACTTGGTATAGCAAAAATACATTGTATACATCAGAAATAAAGCACTGAAAGGTTTTCATGTTATACTATGTTCTCAAGCATACTGACTGACCACCAACCAAAACGTTTGTATAGGGGATATATTTTAATCAACAACTCTTTTGACTATAGAATGGTTTTCACTTCTCAATTACTATATTTCATAAACTTTTGGAAACATATGACAATCCTTATGAAAATGAAGTATACAATATTATAGAAAAATAAATTAGGGTCCAAATCATTTAACTAAGAAAGTATGTCAGCATAAGTTTTGTAAATTTTTATTAAAATGTAAATGAATAGATTAAACATATTTTTGAGTAATTATATGTCTCCAAACAAATAATTATCAAAATTTAGTCTCCTTCCATGAGTATATTGGATGTCTTCTCAGTTATACATCCAGGAATTTAATTGTATCTTGAGTATGTGCAATTGAAATTATTTGGATAAAAACACAATTCAGACCTTATTCTAAAAACTGTATAGTAGAAAGTTTCTCCTTTCTTCGAATCTAGGTTCTGCCATATGACATGATTACAATCATTCCGAGTTTAATGTGTTCTCTATGTCAATGAGATATCAAACATGATGCAAGCAGAGGTTGAAAAGCATGTACTGGGGCTTGCTCTCTTTTTGAACTTGGAATTCTGATATAATCACATGAACAGCCTGAGCCAGCCTGATGGAAAGTCCATGTAAAGAAGAAAGAACTGACGCACTGTGGTTGATGGCCAATGGCTGGGCCTGTGAGTGAGGTTTATACTATGCTGCGTAGAGTCAGGCAAGCCGCCAACTGACAATAGAGATGAGCTAGAATCTAGAATCTAGCCTAGACTGAAAGAACCATCAGTGACACGTATGATGGAATTGTAGAAAGTATCAAATGTTGACTGTTCTAAGGCACTAGAGTTATTACACAGAATGAAATAACCCATCTGTTAGAGGAATCAAATAGACTTAAGTAAATTTCTTAGATGTAAAACATACTGATGACTTCACCTTAGACAAATTACCGATATTTTCAGACACTTATTTTCCTGTATTATAAAAAGGGAGGGTTAAAAATTATTTCAGAACATTATAAAGTGCTTAATATTATGCCTGGCCAAAAAACATACTTTTAGTCCCATTACTTTATTTCTAAAATGCTATAAATTGGATAACATATCTTTTAAAATAATAAAGAAGAACAAAATAAGGAAACATCTCAAATTTTATGATAATTTCTCTTACATCTGTTTGCAGTCAAAGCCTTCTGTCTATGAGTTAATCAGGGAGGCTTCAAGGCTTATAAAAAAGTAGAAATGTGAAATTTGTCAGGGTCAGATCAGAATTTTAGAAAGAAATCACATAAAGGGGCAAAACTATTTCAGTACATATAAATCACTAAATATCTATAACTTTAATTTTTTTAATTTATTTTTTTTGTGTGTGTATATTCTTTAGTTATTTTTATTGTTTAAAATGGGGTTATTTAATATCTGACATTTATAACAATATAATTTGAATTGATACCAACCTAATTTATATAGCATACAAAAATTATGCTCCTATCTAGTTCCATCCTCTCTCTACATCATTGTTGTCACAAATTACATCTTTATACAGTGTTCCCAATAATAGGTTTATAATTATTTTTATGTATTCACCTTTTAAATCATGTTCAGTTCAGTTCAGTTGCTCAGTCATGTCTGACACTTTGAGACCCCATGAATCGCAGCACAACAAGCCTCCTGTCCATCACCAGCTCCTGGAGTTCACTCAAACTCATGTCTATCAAGTCGGTGATGCCACCCGGCCATCTCATCCTCTGTCATCCCCTTCTCCTGCTCCCAATCCCTCCCAGCATCAGAATCTTTTCCAATGAGTCAACTCTTCACATGACATGGCCAAAGTATTGGAGTTTCAGCTTTAGCATCAGTCCTTCCAATGAACACCCAGGACCGATTTTCTTTAGAATGGACTGTTTGGATCTCCTTGCAGTCCAAGGGACCCTCAAGAGTTTTCTCCAACACCACAGTTCAAATTAATTTTTTTTAATTTAAAGGAAAAGTTAAGACAGGGAAAAGTAGTCTCAATAAATTAGCAAAATTTTTAATTGAGCCAAAATTTGTTGAATTTCCACCACATGTCCAATACAATAATAGTTCAGAAGAACTCAGTGAAAAGTGAGACAGACAAGCCAAGCAGTTATTCACCTCATTTATTCCTTCATTCCACACATATTTATTCTGTCTACAATGCTGTTGTTTTTCAGTTGCTCAGTCGTCTCTGACCCTTTGCAACCCTGTGGACTGTAGCACACCAGCCTTCCCTGTCCTTCACTATTTCTCAGAGTAGGCTCAAACTCATGTCCATTGAGTTGGTGATGCCATCCAACCATCTAATCCACTGTTATTGCCTTCTCTCCTTGCTCTCAGTCTTTCCCACCATCAGGGTCTTTTCTAGTGAGTCAGCTCTTTGTATCAGGTGGCCAAAGGATTGGAGCTTCAGCTACAGCATCAGTCTTTCCAATGAATATTCTGGTGTGATTTCCTTTAGGATGAACTGGTTCAATCACCTTGCTGTCCAAGGAACTTTCAAAGGTCTTCTCCAAAACCACAGTTCAAAAGCATCAATTCTTCAGCGCTCAGCCTGCTTTATGGTCCAACTCTCACATTCATACGTGACTACTGAAAAAACCATAGCTTTGACTATACAGACCTTTGTCAGGAAAGTGATATCTATGCTTTTTATTACACAGTTTAGATTTATCACAGCTTTTCTTCCAAGGAGGAAGCATCTTTTAATTTCATGGCTGTAGTCACTTTCCACCATGCTTTTGAAGCCCAAGAAAACAAAGTCTGTCATGTTTCCATTTTTTACTTTTCTATTTGTCATGAAGTGGTGGGACTGGATGCCATGATCTTCGTTTTTTTGAATATTTAATTTTAAGCCCGCTTTTTCACTCTCCTCTTTCACTTTCATCAAGAGGCTCTTTAGTTCCTCTTCACTTTCTGCCATAGGGGTGGTGTCATCTCCATATCTGAAGTTATTGATGTTTGTCCCAGCAATCTTGATTCCAGCTTGTATTTCATCCAGCCTGGCATTTTGTGAGATAAACTCTGTGTATAAGTTAAATAAGTAGGGTGATAATATACAGCCTTGATAAACTTATTTCCCCATTTGAACCAGTCCATTGTTCCATGTCCAGGTCTAGCTGTTGCTTCTTGACCTGCACACAGGTTTCTCAGGAATCAGTGAAGGTATTATGGTATTCCCATCTCTTTAAGAATTTTCTGCAACATATCAGGCATTAATCTAGTTTCCAGATACTTGATATAAAGAAAAAGGACAGGGACACTGCTCTGAAGAAACTGTGGGAGGAAAATATATATATATATATATATTAAATAATAAGACACACAAAAATGTATATCACACTCCTTTAAGTTTTGTGGAAAAAAATAGAGATAACTAAATGGCCAAGAATAAAATGTGGTAAGGGAAGGACCCCTTCATAGGGACACAGGAAAGGAGCATTGAAGATATTTTGGGGTATTGAGAAGAAAGATAATGAGCTGTCTGTTTGAACGTACCTGCAGCAAAAATCAGGTTAAGATTTAAAAACTAAAATTTGATTAAAATTGTTAGATTGTTTCATGATGCAACAGACATCTTTGGTCACTGTTTTAAGAAAGTTATGAATTGTAAGACAGTTATGGAATGTAAGACATTAGGTTTGCCTTTATTCTTACTTGGCTTCCCTGGTGGCTCAGTGGTAAACAATCTGCCTGCCCATACAGAAGACACAGGTTTGGTCACTGGTTCAGGAAAATCTCCTGGACAAGGAAATGGCAGCCCACTCCAGTATTCTTACCTGGGAAATCACAGGGACATTGTGGCTGGAGTAAAAGTTTCTATATTTCTGAATTAGGAGTGGTTAGTGAATCTGAGCCAAAACTTCTTCCTATTTATTTCTGGAATGTAAGTTTTTTTTTGTTTTTTTTTTTTTTTTTTTTGCCAACAAGCATTCATAGCTTTGATTGTGTACAGTATTGTTGTCGCTTTTTTTTTAACGTTCTCATTTGTACTCAATCTTTACCATTTTTTGAACCACATGGATGACTTTTTCAAAGATTGCTGAGGCCTCTCTATGAGGTTTCACATTCTGTATGTCTAGATTGGGGTCCAGCAGTTTACATTCACAACAGATGCCCAGGTAAGGCTAGTGCGGGTGGTTCAGAGCCCACACTTGGAGAACTCTGTTCCAGTTAGTGAAAATCCCCCTCAGACACTTGCAAAGGTTTAAATGTCATGTTTTTATTTAAAAATATTGATTTTTTTTTAAAATTTATATCATTGGTGATATTTCAATAAAAATTTGGGTTACCGACAAGGTAATGCAATCTCTACAAAAACTTAAATCACAAGCAAATATAGTAATTGCATTTGCCTGAAGGACCCCTATTGATTTGTCTTTAAAGAGCTAAAGATCATAAAACTTAAGATGAGAGTGAAAATCTGCTTGGGGAATGAATCAGTTGGCAACCATTGTTGACATCCATTGTTGAAACATATTTTTAAACCATTACAAATATATGCCTTTCAAAGGTTATCATTAAGTTACTATGATTTATAATAGCTGTTGACAGAGTGACATATAGCTTAAAATATAATTTGACTTCTAAAATTACATAAATGTATAGTTTCACTGGGTTTGTTATAACTCTTTCATAAAACTTAGACTTCTTGAGCAATTGATCAATGTACTTTAATTTCTCATTTAAGCTGCCTATTTTATAAGTTGAAAATACAGTAGTGTTTACATATGGACTGCTTCAGGTTAAATGAATAGCAATAAAATCAATGAATTTCTTTGGGAAATAATTTTGAACTTTTTAATCAGTTTTTGAACTCTTGCATAATCCACCATCTAGTGTTTAATAGTCATCAATAAGCTCAATTGATTGCAGTACACAAATTATGTGATGCTCAAATTCTGGCTGTCTTTTATAGATTTAGTTTAGTTTTATGTGAACTGATTTTGATGTTCTAATGTATCTACACTAGTTAAATGAATTTTAGAATTTTCCAATTGGAGACTTTTTTGGAAGCATTTTCCCCTACACTGTAATGGTTTATCTCCCTATTGAGAAGAGCATGAAGGATTGGGAAGATTAAGTATATTTATTTTACTTTCAAATATCCTATGTCAATCGTTCCCAACGTTTGGGCTCCTTTGCAAAGAGCTACTGCTGCTGCGGCTGCTGCTAAGTCGCTTCAATCATGTCCGACTCTGTGCGACCCCATAGACAACAGCCCACCAGGCTCCCCCTTCCCTGGGATTCTCCAGGCAAGAACACTGGAGTGGGTTGCCATTTCCTTCTCCAATGCATGAAAATGAAAAGTGAAAGTGAAGTCACTCAGTCGTGCCTGACTCTTAGCGACCCCATGGACTGCAGCCTACCAGGCTCCTCCGTCCATGGGATTTTCCAGGCAAGAGTACTGGAGTGGGGTGCCATTGCCTTCTCCGTGCAAAGAGCTAGCTCACTAGAAAACACCCTGATTCTAGGAAAGATTGAGGGCAGGAGGAGAATGGAGCAACAGAGGATAAGATGTTTGGATGGCCTCACCAACTTAGTGGACATGAGTTTGAGCAAACTCTGGGAGACAGTGAAGGACAGGGAAGCCTGGAGTGCTGCACTTCACAGGATTGCAAAGAGCAGGACATGACTTAGCAACTGAACATCAAGGACAGTTGACTCGACTAGTACACTTAGTGGAGTCATAGATAGGTTCAATGAAAAATGCCTTAGAAAGCAACTCTATGATAGCTTTTGTGTTTCAACCTTGAAATCTTAGTTTCCATATTTACGGTGAAAATAGACCAAAGAAAAATATGACTACTTAAATATTTTTGATGTTCCTCCCTACCCCAGTGTACTTCTAAATGGATGTTTTACTTACTATTTATGTATTATTTATTGCTGCCTAAAAAATTACCTGAAAATGTAGTTTAAAAGAGCAATAAACATTTATCACTCCATGGTTTCTCAGTGTCACAAATTTAAGAATAATTTAGCTAAGTAATTCTAGCTCTGAGTTTCTCATGAGGGCCAGTCAAGATGTTGGCATGGATGCAGTCATATGATAATTAACTTGGACTGATATATCTGCTTCCTATATGGCTCGCTTACTTGCCTGGCAAATTAGTGCTAATTGTTGGTAGGAAATCTCAAGTTCCTCATTATGTTTAGTGTAGCTGGTTTCCTCAGAGTGAGTCATCCAAAAGAAGGCCTGGGGGAAACTACAATCACCTTAAGGACCTAGATTCAGAAGTCATACTCTGTTATTCCTATAATATCCTGTTTGTTGCACAAGTCAATTCTCTTCAGTAGAGAACTACTCAAGGAAATGGATACCAGATGGAAAAAATAATTGGAAATCATCTTGGAGGATAGTTATCACAGATTATAAGCAAAACCCTAGGCAGTTCTCTTATTTATCTTAATTTTGTGGGAATAGGGCAGGATATTGAAAAATCATAGAATCTCATCCATTTTACTTACTTTTGTTCAGAATGGAGATAGGTTTTCTTATGCTTACCTTTATCTCTCCCCAGAACAGCTCATCTTACATTTATTATGCACACCTAAAAATTACTTATTTCATATTAAGGTCAAACCTCTTTTTTTTTATTAGGTAATATTTTCTTAGGCCAATAAATTAATTTGTGGTCATGTGTTAATAAATTCTACCAGGCATATAAACACACAAACATTCTGGAGGAAATAATTTTATCATGAATATTTCACAGTAGGAATAAGACATCTGGCAATCAGCAGAGATCGATGACATAAATATTACCACAATGATGTTTTGATTCAGGTCAGTTGAGTTGGTTTACATGGGCCACTAAATCCATCAGGAATTCTAAGATCTCATATTTTCTGACAGAAAGTAATTTTTATTCTTTAATAATGATACTGCTTTTCCTAAGTGAATGAAATTTATCTTCCAAAAGTATGTATTCAACTGCCTTCTGTACACTATGTTGATTAAACCTATATTTCTTGGCGAATCAGTCCTGAGCTTGCAATTCAACTTTCAATTGCCAGTTGGAGAACCTGAAGTACTGAAAATAGAATGCAGTCTGGAATCAGACATGAATTTAAATACTGGTTTCATAACTCTATTGGATTTGCAGCATTAACCACATTATCTAATTATTTCTGAGCCTCAAATTCTCATTTATATAATGATAATGATATTTTCCTAGCAAATCTGTTATGAAGATTAAAGACAATGATATATGACTAGCTATCAACCAGAAACTTTTCTTCACCTGGAGGACATTTACAATGCCTAGAAACCTTTTGTGGTTGTTTTGTTGTCACATCTGAGTAAGAGGGGTATTTAGAGGCTAGAGTTGATGCCAAACATCCTCCAACACATAAGAAAACCTTCTGCAGTGTAATGGTTAGTATTCTGTGTAAGTGTCACTGGGCCACAGGGTGCCCAATTATTTAATCAAAATTCAATTTGTGAAGAGTTCAGGAATAAGATTAACATTTAAAGTGGTAAACTAAATAAAGCTGTCCCTATAGTGTATGGCCTTAATTCAGTCAGTTAAAGGTCTATCACGAACCTCAAGGCCTGATCCTCCTCCAATAAAAGAGAACTCCTCCTACCCAATGGCCTTCAAACTGAGACTCTAGCTTTTTTGTGCCTTTGAATTTGCACTAAAATATTAGTTCCTGCTGTCCTCCGAACTGAAAATACACACTATCAGCTCTCCTGGGTCTCTGGCTTGCCAAGTCGTCCTGAAGATTGCACACCCACACTTTTCTCATGTCATCAAACACAGATATAGAAAACAATAATGAATAAACCAACGAACGAACTTAAAAACAAACAAAACAAAAAAACCTAGAAATTCACAAAAGTGAAAATTAAGACTACCAAAACATCAGGAAATCAAAATTTTATAAATGATGTAATTATAAAAATCTACGTATGCATTTGATGGTAACTGTCAGTTCAGTTCAGTCACTCAGTCGTGTCTGACTCTTTGCCACCCCATCGACTGCAGCACGCCAGGCTTTGCTGGCCATCAACCAACACTCAGAACTTACTCAAACTCAAGTCCATTGAGTCAGTGATGCCATCCAACTGTATCATCCTCTCTCATGCCCTTCTCCTCCTGCCTTCAATCTTTCCCAGCATTAGGGAGTCAGTTCTTTGCATCAGGTGGCCAAAGTTTTGGAGTTTCAGCTTCAGCATCAGTCCTTCCAATGAATATTCAGGATTGATTTCTTTCAGGATGGACTGGTTGGATCTCCTTGCAGTCCAAGGGACTCTCAAGAGTCTTCTCCAACACCACAGTTCAAAAGCATCAGTTCTTCCGTGTTCAGCTTTCTTTATAGTCCAACTCTCACATCCATACGTGACTACTGGAAAAACCAAAGCTTTGACTAGATGGACTTTTGTTGGCAAAGTAATGTCTTTGCTTTTTAATATGCTGTCTAGTTTGGTCATAGCTTTTCTTCCAAGGAGCAAGTGTCTTTTAATTTCATGGCTACAGTCACCATCTGCAGTGATTTTGGAGCCCCAAAAAATAAAGTCTGTCGCTGTTTCCATTGTTTCCCCATCTATTTACCATGAAGTGATGGGACCGGATGCCATGATCTTGAGTTTTAAGCCAACATTTCACTCTCCTCTTTAGTTCTTCTTCACTTCTGCCTTAAGGGTGGTATCATCTGCATATTTAAGGTTACTGATACTTCTCCTGGCAATCTTGATTCCACTGTGCTTCATCCAGTCTGGTATTTTGCATGATGTACTCTGCATATAAGTTAAATAAGCAGGGTGACAATATGCAGCCTTGATATACTCCTTTCCTGATTTGGAACGAATCTGTTGTTCCACATCCAGTTCTAACTGTTGCTTCTTGACCTGCATACAGATTTCTCAGGAGGTAGCTCTGGTGGTCTGGTATTCCCATCTCTTTCAGAATTTTCTACAGTTTGTTGTGATCTATACAGTCAAAGGCTTTGGCATAGTCAATAAAGCAGAAATAGATGTTTTTCTGGAACTCTCTTGCTTTTTTCATGATCCAGCGGATGTTGGCAATTTGATCTCTGGTTCCCCTGCCTTTTCTAAACCTACCTTAAACATCTGGAAGTTCATAGTTCACATACTGTTGAAGCCTGGTTTGGAGAATTTTGAGTATTACTTTGCTAGTCTGTGAGATAAATACAGTTGTGTGGTAGTTTGAATATTCTTTGACATTGCATTTCTTTGGGATTGGAATGAAAACTGACCTTTTCCAGTCCTGTGCCCACTTCTGAGTTTTCCAGGTTTGCTGGCATATTGAGTGCAGCACTTTCACAGCATCATCTTTTAGGATTTGCAATAGCTCAACTGGAGTTCTATCACCTCCACTAGCTTTGTTTGTAGTGATGCTTCCTAAGGCCCACTTGACTTCAATTCCAGGATGTCTGACTTTAGGTGAGTGATCACATCATCGTCATTATCTGGGTCATGAATATCTTTTTTGTATAGTTCTTCTGTGTATTCTTGCCACTTCTTAATATCTTCTGCTTCTGTTAGGTCTGTAAAATTTCTGTAAATTATTATAAATGTTATTTTATAGTGGTTTCATCACTTTCACCTATAATCTTAGGCATTGTATTGAAATATAGATTTGTATTAAACAATGTTATTTTTAACAAAGCAGTTGACTTGATTTTCCAGTACAGACTATAGGTACTTTCATTCATTGACATTTATTTTTCAATTAAAAAATTTGTTGATGTATAGACACTTTTATCAATGTTTTTAAGACAGCCACCAAGGACATCTGGGGCCAAACAGTTATTTAATTCTTTGTTGTGTGTATTAGTTAGGATTTTCCAGAAATCAACAGGCTATAGGGGTGTGTGTGCGTGCACACATGTGCGTGTGTGAGTGTGTGCATGTATGCAGGGGGCTAGTTTCTGTGCTCAGATGAACAGCATTATTTCCAGTAATGAAAAAATAACTTCATTTATTATGAGTTATACAAATCTCTATTTTTATTAACAAAATTTATGGCTGTCAATCTCTTAATGAGAGTTAGCAATATACTGTCTCATGTACTATTACAGGAACATTTATTTTCTTAACCATGATAACATTAAGAAAACTTTCATTGTTGATTCCCTTTTATCTTGTGTGTATATACTATATATATATATAAATAATATTTGAGTATTTCATTTTGATTTTACTGTCAAGAAAAAGGCACATGGGTGATGTATTTTCTATAAATTTGTCTGTGAATGACAACTTTGTTGGGTAGGAAATTATTGAATCACCATATTTTCAGGTGGAAACTCTCCAGAGATCGTTACATTGTCTATTGTCCTTAGTTAGGTTTTATTTCTCTAGTAGTAACCTGTTTCTCGTTGCCCAAATATTTAAAGTTTTCTTATTTTATTTCTAATCTTCAGTATACATGGTTCATCATTCTTTTTTTCAAGTTGTGTTTATAGAAATATAGTTGATTTACAATGTTGTGTTAGTTTCAAGCAAAATAGTACAGTTATTCAGTTATATATCTATTTATTCTTTTTCAGGTTTTTGTTATACATTATTGCAAAATATTGGATATAGTTCTCTGTTCTGTACTGTAGGTCCTTGTTGGTTATTTATTATATATAGTAGTGTGTATATGTTAATCCCAAACTCCTAATTTATCCTTCTTTATCATTTCCCCTATGGTAACTCTAATTTTGTTTTCTATGTCTGTGGATCTATTTCTGTTTCTTACATAAGTTCATTTGTATGATTTTGGGGGGAGGATTTCACATGTAAGCTGTATCATATGATAGTTGTCTTTGTCTGGCTTTCTACACTTGGTATGATAAACTTTAGCTCCATCTATATTGCTGTGAATGGCATAATATCATTCTTTTTAATGGATTAGTAATATTCCATTGTGTATATGTGTGTGTGTGTATCATATCTCCTTTTTCCATTTATCTGTCAATAGATATTTAGGTTGATTCCATGTCTTAGCTATTGTAAATAGTGCTGCTATGAATATTGGTATGTATGTATCTTTTTAAAATTATGTTATTCTTCAGATATAGGCACAAGAGTGGAATTACAGGATCACAGAGTAGCTTTATATTCTTATTTTTGTTTCAGTTCAGTTCAGTTGCCCAGTCGTGTCCAGCTCTTTGTGACCCCATGAATTGCAGCACGCCAGGCCTCCCTGTCCATCACCAACTCCCGGAGTTCACTCAAACTCACGTCCATCGAGTCAGTGATGCCATCCAGCCATCTCATCCTCTGTCGTCCCCTTCTCCTCCTGCCCACAATCCCTCCCAGCATCAGAGTCTTTTCCAATATTTTTGTTTAATATACAGTAAATTCTCAACTAAAGACTCACTTCCAATTGAATAATTTTTATTCACTTCCAATTGAATAATTTTATGTTACTATAGCTTATAAAATATTATTTTCTTTTTTTCAAAATAAATATTGAGAACCTATGATCAGGTTACTATGCTTCCACTAAGGACTATGTTTTAACAAGAATACCTGTCACTTGTACTTCCAAAGTTTAGACCCAAGAACTATGTCCTTTATGAACTTGCGAATTCATATTAGCTGTATAATGAATTGTAATAGTCATGTATGTTGCAGTATTTAGTAATATGTTTTCCTTTTTCTTTGCATAACACAATTTCCTCATTGGAAGGCAGCATTGATGGTATTAAACAGTACATGCTTTAAAAAAAAATTATTTGTTTATATTTTGGCCACGCTGGATCTTTGTTGCCTGGATTTTTCCAGCTGCAGCTTTGGGGCTGCCCTTCACTGCAATGTAGAGGCTTCTCATTGTGGTGGCTTCTCTTATTGTGGAGTACATGCTGTAGGGTGCCCGGACTTCAGTACTTGTGGTGCGTGGGCTTAGTTGCCCCACACAGAATCTTCCTGAACCAGGGAATTGAGCCTGTGTCCCCTGTACTGGCAGGCAGATTCCCAACCACTGGACCACCAGAGAAGTTCCAAATGGTACATTCTTAAAATGGTAAATAAATTAAAGATCAGTTTGCCAATTCCATGAGATTGTGTACACTTGACATGGATGATCCTTTTAATGTAGTCAGATAAATTTCGCTTTTCATGTATATACTGCTCATTATTTTTTTTCAGTTTTCAAATATTTATTTGTAGTTATATTTCTATAAATTCCATTTTTTTAAGAATATGACTTCATAGGCATTTCCTCAAAGAAAAATTCCAAGAAGATTAACAATGAAATATCTAAAATAACTTTGTTTATTCTATTATATGATTTTATTTTTACAACACTCTTTCAAATTCCAACTTTAAATAAAGGCTTAAGGAAATGTAATTATTCATGAAACTAACTGTTCTTAAGGATAGAGAAAGAAATGTGGCAATCCCAAGCTTGAATTCACAAAAGAATAATTAATGTGTGCATTTGCCTTTCTGGGTAGCTTATTAGTGATTTCAGTGGAATGCTTCAGAAGGATTAATTGCTTGGATTTGCAGAAGTTCTTTATTTATCATCATTAAAAGGCCTGTTGAAGGAGGATTTTTTTGGTGTAATGTATCACTCACTAAAATTCTTTTTTGGCAAACTGACAAAAAAGTATCTCAAATGTTATGTAGTCTGATTACATGGCTTGAATCTAACAATTATTTCTAATTTGTTGGCCTTAAGATATGGGGATAAAGAAGCTGAGTGAATCAGATGTTACATCTTCTTGCATGAGAGCTATACCTACATGTTGTGAACAAAGACTCTTAAGAATTTTAATATATAATGGGTTGACACTGATGCTAAAAATCAGATTGAATTATCCTTTAATGAGACAACTATTGATAAAGAAAATTATGACCTAATATAATCACTTTAAGTTAATTCATAATTCAGTTCAGTTCAGTTGCTCAGTCATGTCCGACTCTTTGCGACCCCATGAATCGCAGCACACCAGGCCTCCCTGTCCATCACCAACTCCCAGAGTTGACTCACGTCCATCGAGTCAGTGATGCCATCCAGCCATCTCATCCTCTGTTGTCCCCTTCTCCTCTTGCCCCGAATCCCTCCCAGCATCAGAGTCTTTTCCAATGAGTCAACTCTTCGCATGAGGTGGCCAAAGGACTGGAGTTTCAGCTTTAGCATCATTCCTTCCAAAGAAATCCCAGGGCTGATCTCCTTCAGAATGGACTGGTTGGATCTCCTTGCAGTCCAAGGGACTCTCAAGAGTCTTCTCCAACACCACAGTTCAAAAGCATCAATTCTTTGATGCTCAGCTTTCTTCACAGTCCAACTCTCATATCCATACATGACCACAGGAAAAACCATAGCCTTGACTAGACGAATCTTTGTTGGCAAAGTAATGTCTCTGCTTTTCAATATGCTATCTAGGTTGGTCATAACTTTCCTTCCAAGGAGTAAGCGTCTTTTAATTTCATGGCTGCAATAACCATCTGCAGTGTTTTTGGAGCCCCCCAAAATAAAGTCTGACACTGTTTCCACTGTTTCCCCATCTATTTGCCATGAAGTTATGGGACCAGGTGCCATGATGTTCGTTTTCTGAATGTTGAGTTTTAAGCCAACTTTTTCACTCTCCACTTTCACTTTCATCTTACGAGTCATAAAATAATAACAATAATGCATAACATAAATATTGGTTAAAATTCCATAATGTTTCATGTTTCCTTTATTGAGTTAAAATAAGTCATTCCCCTATGCATTAAATAAATGGGCAATTGGCAAGTGATATTAGTTTAAACAAACATATTAAAGATGTTTCCAAGGCAACATAATTACTATGATATGAATAATTAGACTAAAAGTATTTCCCCTCTAAATTATGTATTTAGAATATTTCCTCATTTGATGTTTGCCTTGTTTTCACAGTGTTCTTTTAGTTCAGGGTTGATTGCATAATATTTAGAACTTATTCTACATAAAGCTTTCCTAATTATTCCCTTCATATGGGTTTTACTCTCGAAGATAAGAAAGAGAAATCAATTTGACTGAAGAATTTATTTGAATGGTCATATTTCAATTGAGGAGTCAGAGCTAGCTTAAGTTATTTGCAAACCTAAAGCAGAATATAAAGCCAAATTGCTAGATCAAGGAAACTATTTAAGTTCATAAAAATAATGCTAAAATATAGGCAGAACAGCTAAAAATAGAAAATGGGAATTATAAATACATCTATTGTGATCAAAATTTATTGTTATAAATTGGTAAGAATTATATTCTAGGGTGAAATGGATTTGGAGTCAGAAGATATAGGTACCTTCTGAGTTCTGCCATTTATTTGTTCTATAGCCATTGTCCAATTATTTAATTTCTCTTAGTCTTTCTAAAGAAAATAATAAAATTTACTTCATATAATTATGGTGAAGAATAAATGAGATAATATTTATGGAATAAAACTTTTACCTAGTATATTGCAGATCCTCAGCAAATGTTAAGAGAGCCTGAGATGATAAAAGTCCTCCTTCAGGTTAAAAGAGATGGCTTAGGATACTCTGAAGAGAGGTGCAAGTAGACCAAAAATAATTATGAAAAATAACTTTTGAACAGTTCAACTCTTTTTCCACTGAATGAGCCACACTTGGAGCTAGTGAGACCTTCAGTGAGAAGTTGTTTGAGGATTGGGTGACAACCTTGTTAAGATTACAGGGAAAGTTATTAGACTTGAGACTGGAACATGTCAAGGTCTTTTCCAACCCCAAGATTCAATGGTTAATGAATATGTTCATCTGACTATTTTGTAGACATTTATTCTACCAGAACTAGGAGCAATAGAACAAGATGTTTAAAAGTTGAAACTCTGGAATCTAAACTGACTGTGTTCATATTCTGACACAATCTCTCATGATTATATGAATTTGGGAAAATTATATGACCCCTCTGAGGTTCAGATTTCTTATCTATACATGGTACTAATCATTTCTATTGGATGTGAAGATAAAATGAAGTAGTGCATGTTAAAGGCTTAGCCTACAACTTAGTAATGGATCTCCAAAATTACCAGTGTTTCACCATTTATTAACCTACCAATTTGATGGAACCGATAGACCAAGGCCAACTCTATCTAAATCACTATGTGAGGAAACTTGAGAAAACAAGGTTTAGAAATAAAATGACTATTTCAATAATGAAACAGTATCAAGCAGTAAGTTGTTTACAAGAAACAAATGCATAAAATATCATCCATATTAATCAAAATATGGTAATCCAAAGATAGTCAGCTTTTATGATGCAGCTTTATTAGGAGGGTACCCAATGTGTAGTTATCAAATCCATACTATTGCTTAAATTTACAAATATCTACATTGCTGAGCTCTTAAAGTTACAAGCATTTTAGTGTACAACCCAATCTACAGGTCATCTCATGAATGTACAATCAATTATTACTGCTGGTTATTGCAGTTCTCTTCCCTTAAATATACTTTTTAGCTTCTTTTCCTTCTTAGGCTTATCTAAAGTACAGAGACTTCAGTCACTTACTGTAATGGCTAAAAATTTATCCTATTCTAACTTAAAGAAACCATAAAAGTAACATTATTTATTTCTAAGTAGAAGTTCAGGTGTTAATAAAATTACATTGATTTGCCATTCACCAATTAGATGGTTGTATAGGGCTGAATTGGAGAAGGCGATGGCACCCCACTCCAGTACTCTTGCTTGGAAAATCCCATGGATGGCAGAGCCTGGTAGGCTGCAGTCCATGGGGTCGTTAAGAGTCGGATACGACTGAGAGACTCCCCTTTCACTTTTCACTTTCATGAATTGGAAAAGGAAGTGGCAACCCACTCCAGTGTTCTTGCCTGGAGAATCCCAGGGATGGAGGAGCCTGGTGGGCTTCCGTCTATGGGGTCGCACAGAGTCGGACACGACTGAAGCGACTTAGCAGCAGCAGCAGCATAGGGCTGAATAATCCATTTAATAATTTATGAAGCCAGTTGTTCAAGTTCCAGTAACTGGTATGCCAGGACACTGTGAATTTCACATTTGTCAGAAAATTTATTATTTGTCTTAATTTGAAAGTTTGAGCTGCTACCAAAAGCTGTAAGAGCAAAACTCTTAATAAATATTAACTGAAACATTTAATTTCAAAAGTAATTAAAATAAAAAATGATGTGAGTAAAATATTTTCCCTATTATGGTACCTGAAGGAAGAAATCTGAAAAAGAAAGGCAAGGGGAAAAACAAAAACAACAAAAAATCTTCTCTTCTGAGTTCCACAATTCTGTAATGGGGTAGAATGTTTGAAAAAAAGTGTCTTGAATATAAAAATCTTAAACTTGAGAAGTTTGAGAGTTAAATTTTAAACCTTCATTGATTGTCTTCCTTGTCTTAACTGTGAATGAAGGAAAGGGCAATCAGTAAACAGTGAAGCCCTTTACATATACCACATTCATAACTGCAGGCAATACCTCCTATCTCACTGGGAAGCAAATTGGTAGTCATTGGAGACTGCTGTGCCTGGGTGAGATATTCCCTGAGGCTAAAACCAGTCAGCAGTCAGGCTATTCTAAACCCCATGAAGCCTAAGAGTGGTTTCCAGGGGTAACCTTTTTGAGAGCACATTTGAATAATCTAATTTAGAATGTTAAAAGTGGAGGAAATAGTGGACAAATCTCATGCTAACTGGCACCATCCGTCAAATTGCAATAGAAGGACTCTCAGGTCTGAAATAGTTTATAAGGCATGTTTGCAACAAAACCAATGTCACATGAGTCATTTGATATTGTAGGGGAAAAAAATTCATTCTTAGTGCTCTTTTCTTTTCTCTGAAGATGAATTTACTTCTTCCCTGAGTACCTAAAAGGTGACTCTCTCTCTTTGAAAATCATGAAGGGGAAGTTATCATTATCCCTAATAGCATTAAAGAGATTTCAGAAATTAGAAGATTGAAAATTTTCAAATTCTTATGCATTAATTGTGTTAGGACTTGGATGTTTCTATTTGTGTAAAAAATATGTATCACGTGCTACATATTGTGTCTAGTTAGCATGGTTATATCCCTCATAGAATGCATATTATTTTCTTCAAGAAGATTGAAAAGCAAGTGATATTGAAACCATTAACAGAGCGATGATTCCTCTTCCAAAGGGCTCATTCACAAAAGGGGAAAAGTGAGCAAAATTCTTGTTATGTGAAACTGTTCAGGCTATTAAAATGCCTATTGAAAGATGAATGCTTTTTTAAACTGACATATGCTTTAAAAAAAAAAAAAAAAACACCAAGAACCACCAGAACTTACACAGGACTGGGGAAACAGATTCTTGGAGGGCACAAACAAAACCTTGTGCACACCAGGACCCAAGAGAAAGGAGCAGTGACCCCACAAGATACTGACTCAGACATGCACATGAGTGTCCTGGAGTCTCCCGCGGAGGCATGCGTCAGCGGTGGCCTGCTTCAGAGTCAGAGGCACTGAGTGCAGCAGTGTGTCCATGGGACCTTTTGAAGGAGGTCATTATTACCTTCATTAACTCCACCATAGTTTGGCCTCAGGTCAAGCAACAGGGAGGGAACACAGCCCTGCCCATCAGGAGAAAAATGGATTAAAGATTTACTGAACTCATCAGAACACTTATCAGAATAAGACAGTTTCCCCTTCAATCAGTCTCTCCCATCAGGAAACTTCCATAAACCTCTTATCCTTATCCATCAGAGGGCAAACAGAATGAAAACCACAATAACAGAAAACTAACCAAACTGATCACATGGACCACAGCTTTGTCTAGCTCAGTGAAACTATGAGCCATGCTGTGTAGGGCCACCCAAGACGGACGGGTCATGGAGGACGGTTCTGACAAAACATGGTCCAACTGGAGAAGGGAATGGCGAACCACTTCAGTATTCTTGCCTTGAGAACCCCATGAAAAATATGATAAGGCAAAAATGTTTGACACTGAAAGATAAACTCCTCAGGTCAGTAGGTGCCCAATATGCTACTGAAGAAGAGTAGAGAAATAACTCCAGAAAGAAGGAAGAGATGGAGCTAAAGCAAAAACAAAACCCAGTAGTGGATGTTACAGGTGGTGGAAATAAAATCCAGTGCTATAAAGAGCAATATTGCCTAGGAACCTGGAATGTTAGGTCCATGAATCAAGGCAAATTGGAAGTGGTCAAACAGGAGATAGCAAGAGTGAACATTGACATATTAGGAATCAGTGAACTAAAATTGACTGAAATGGGTGAATTTAATTCAGGTGTCCATTATATCTACTACTGTGGCCAAGAGTCCCTTAGAAGAAATGGAATAGCCATTATAGTCAACAAAAGAGTCCAAAATGCAGTACTTGGATGCAATCTCAAAAATAACAGAATGATCTCTGTTCATTTCCAAGGCAGACCATTCAATATCATAGTAATCCAAGTCTATGCCCTGATCAGTAATGCTGAAGAAGCTGAACAGTTCTATGAAGACCTACAAGACCTTTTAGAACTAACACCCCAAAAAGATGTCCTCTTCATTATAGGGGACTGGAATGCAAAAGTAGGAAGTCAAGATATATTGGAGTAACCAGTAAATTTGGCCGTGGAGTACAAAACAAAGCAGGACAAAGGCTAACAGAGTTTTGCCAAGAGAATGCACTGGTCATATCAAATACTCTTTCCAACAACACAAGAGAAGACTCTACACAGGGACACCACCAGATGGTCAATACTAAAATCAGATTGATTATATTCTTTGCAGCCAAAGATGGAGAAGCTCTATACAGTCAACAAAAACAAGACCAGGAGCTGACTGTGGCTCAGACCATGAACTCCTTATTGTCAAGTTCAGACTTAAATTGAAGAAAGAAGGGAAAACCACTAGACCATTAAAGTATGACCTAAACCAAATCCCTTATGATTATACAGTAGAAGTGGCAAATAGATTCAAGGGATTAGATCTGATAAACAGTGCCTGGAGAACTATAGATGGAGGTTTGTGACATTGTACAGGAGGCAGGGATCAAGACCATCCCCAAGAGAAAGAAATGCAAAAAGGCAAAGAGGTTGTCTGAGGAGGCCTTACAAATAGTTTTGAAACTAAGAGAAGCAAAAGGCAAAGGAAAAAAGGAAAGATATACCCATTTGAATGCAGAGTCCCAAAGGATAGCAGGGAGAGATAAGAAAGCCTTCCTCAGCAATCAGCGCAAAGAAATTAAGGAAAACAATAGAATGTGAAAGACTAGAGATCTCTTCAAGAAAATCAGAGATACCAAGGGAACATTTCATGCACAGATGAGCACCATAATGGACTGACATGGCATGGACTTAACAGAAGAAGAAGATTAAGACGAGGAGGCAAGAATACACAGAAGAACTGTAAAAAAAAGATCTCCACGACCCAGATAATCACAATGATGTGATCACTCACCTAGAGCCAGACACCCTGGAATGTGAAGTCAAGTGGGCCTTAGGAAGCATCACTACAAACAAAACTAGTGGAGGTGATGGAATTCCAGTTGAGCTATTTCAAATCCTAAAAGATGATGCTGTGAAAGTGCTGCACTCAATATGCCAGCAATTTGGAAAACTCAAAGCAGTGGCCACAAGACTGGAAAAGGTCAGTTTTCATTCCAATCCCAAAGAAAGGCAATGCAAAAGAATGCTTAAACTGCTGCACAGTTGTACTCATCTCACACACTAGTAAAGTAATGCTCAAAATTCTCCAAGCCAGGCTTCAACAGTACGTGAACCATGAACTTCCAGATGTTTAAGCTGGATTTAGAAAAGGCAGAGGAATCAGAGATAAAATTGCCAACATCTGTTGGATTATCAGAAAAGCAAGAGAGTTCCAGAAAAGCATCTACTTCTGCTTTATTGACTACATCAAAGCCTTTGACTGTGTGGATGACAACAAACTGGAAAATTTTTCAAGAGACAGGAATACCAGACCACCTGACCTGCCTCTTGAGAAATGTGTATTCAGGTCAAGAAGTAAGAGTTAGAACTGGACAGGGAACAACAGACTGGTTCCAAATCAGGAAAGGAGTACGTCAAGGCTGTATATTTTCACCCTCCTTATTTAACTGATATGTAGACTACATCATAGGAAATGCTGGGCAGGATAAAGCACAAGCTGGAATCAAGATTGCCAGGAGAAACATCAGTAACCTCAGAAAATCAGATGAGACCACCCTTATGCTAGAAAATGAAGAAGAACTAAAGAACCTCCTAATAAGAGTGAAGGAGGACACTGAAAAAGCTAGCTTAAAACTCAACATTCAAACAACTAAAATCATGGCATCCAGTCCTATCACTTCATGGAAAATGGGTAGGGAAACAATGGAAACAGCGACAGACTTTATTTTCTTGGGTTCCAAAATCACTTCAGATGGTGACTTCAGCCAGAAAATTAAAAGACACTGACTCCTTGGAAGAAAATCTATGGCCAACATAGACTGCATATTAAAAAGAAGAGACATTACTTTGTCTACAAAAGGCCATCTAGTCAAAGCTATGGTTTTTCCAGTAACATGTATGGATGTGAGAGTTGGACCAAAAAGAATACAGAGCGCTGAAGAATTAATGCTTTTGAACTGTGGTGTTGAAGACTCTTGAGTCCCTTGAACTACAAGGAGATCAAACCCGTCCATCATAAAGGAAATCAACTCTGAATATTCATTGGAAGGAATGATGCTGAATCTGAAGCTCCAATACTTTGGCCACCTGATGGGAAGAACTGACTCATTGGAAAAGACACTGATGCTGGGAAAGATTGAAGCCAGGAGGAGACGGGGACAACAGAGGATGAGATGGTTGGATGGCATCACCGACTTGATGGACAGAAGTTTGAGCAAGCTCTGGGAGTTGGTGATGGACAGGGAAGCCTGGCATGCTGCAGTCCATGGGGTCACAAAGCATAGGACACAACTGAGCGACCGAACTGAATCAGAGTTCTTGCCTGGGAAATCCCATGGAAGGAGTATTCTGGAGGACTGCAATCCATGGTGTTGCAAAGAGTCAAGACACAATTTAGCAACTAAACAACAACTAAGTAGGAATTAAAAGGGCTTAGGTTTCAGGACAGGTCTCTAGACTTAAAAAAAAAAAAAAAATTGGAGATAGCACAATAATGACCAGTGCTTTAAAAAGGTTGCATTTCAATAGACAGCTATATAGTTCTATATGTATTCCAAATATTTATAGTTCAATATGTATTCCAAAAATACGTATTTTTCTGTGCAAAGAGAAAACCAAAATAAATGTTTACGCTCTTTAATTTGAAAAGGTCTGCCATAGAATAATACAAAAAGAAGCCAGTTAGAGGACCGATGAGTCAAGGTAGGTGGTGAAATGATAAGAGGCAACACAACAAATGATGTGCACTAGAACTGAGGTATCATTTAAGTGGTGGTTGATAGTGCAACTGACTTGGTGCTAAGGTAATTAATCATTGCCTTTATGGTCCTTAAATCTTCTCCCAAAGGAAAATGACTTTTTGCCAGATATTGGAGCAAGGCTGATGTTTGGCAACATGCATTAAATAGGCAACAAATCCATTACCTAAGAATATATTGTATTACCCTTCATGTCCTGAGAGAAAAGGAGAAGGTGGACTGCTTCTGCATCTCAGTAATAATGGTACGCTCCTCAGGTACAGCAAATTGCTTTCTATCTGAACAGAGCAATGGCATTTATCCCTAAAGCAGATTTTATTCAACTGCATACAAACTTCATGAGTGGAGGCATTTCTCCCTAAGCACATAATCAGAAATTGAAAACAGTATTTTATGGAGCCAAGTGCAAGTTTCTATATCGAATGCCCTTGTCCCTTTGGATCATGATCAAGCCTAGCAAACCAAAGAAGAAAAATAATGTGTTTCCTACTCTAACACTGGTCTGTTTGTCTTATCAAACTTGAAGAGAGTTGTTTTTTATACTGAAATTCCTTGTAATATGCATTAATGTTGCTCACATTGCTTTCATGGAATAGCTTCCATTAATAGTTGTCAAAAACAGAATCACAAGTTAATAAAGAGTTAAGTCAGTAGTGAAAAGGAAAATAAATATGTGAATAAAACGACTGAAGGATACACCAAAGTCATAGGACCAGGGATGGAATATTTATGATGATATTTCTCCAAGAATGATAAATATATTTCCCATAGTAATAGGTTTTGTTTAATTTTTGTAAGTTTAAGTTATTAATGAAATTATTTTCCTACCACTTATCAGCAAAATGAATAACAATTTAATAGCAACAGGATGCACAATAAAATGTATTTTCAACAAATTTTCTAAGCTAAAGACAATTTACATTTTAATACTGTGTATTCTTATTTAGCATGAATACCTAGAAAGAAACAAAAGATAATGTTTAAATCTGTCTTTTGAGCATTTATATTTCCTAGAAAGTCAAATACATATTTGACTTAAAGATCATTACCTACTTTGTTGTTGCTAAAGTCACGTCCACCTCTTTGCAACCACCTGGACTAGAGCCCAACTGGCTCCTCTGTCCATGGGATTTCCCAGGCAAATATACTGGAATAGGTTACTATTTCCTTCTCCAGGGGATCTTCCCCACCCAGGGACTGAACCCAAGTCTCCTGCATTGGCAGACAGAATTTTTTTTTACCACTGAGTCACCCAGAAAGCCCTACTAAATACTTACAGATATAAAATTTCCTGTTTCAGAAAAAAAGCATGAAATTTTCAGTACAATAAAGTTAGCAATTGGTTTGTTGGTCATGCATTCTTCAGGCTGTCACTATAATTTCCTTATTCACAATAATAATCTTGCTTTAATTTTGATCCCATAAAAAGATATACATTGATTATTCTATGTATTTTCAAAACCATTTCTTAAGTTTTATTCCCTTAGTAAGAGAGTAATATTTTATAGAAAATAAAATTATAGTATGTTCGGTGATGTTATCTTTAATAACTTAGGTGAGGTATAATTTTTATGTGGTCAAATATATTTTCAGTAAACATTTTGATGAGAGTCCCTTGGACTGCAAGGAGATCCAACCAGTCCATTCTAAAGGAGATGAATCCTGGGTGTTTATTGGAAGGACTGATACTAAAGCTGAAACTCCAATACTTTGGCCACCTTATGCAAAGAGTTGACTCTTAGGAAAAGACTCATGCTGGGAGGGATTGGAGGCAGGAGGAGAAGGGGAAGACAGAGGATGCGATGGCTGGATGGCATCACCAACTGGATAGACATGGGTTTGGGTGAACTCCAAGAGTTGGTGTTGGACAGGGAGGCCTGGTGTGCTGCAATTCATGGGGTTGCAAAGAGTTGGACACGACTGAGCGACTGAACTGAACTGAACCAATTCACACACCTGAGTAAACACAATTTATTTATAAAATTTTTTATTTAAATTAAAAAGTCTTTTGCTCAGATTGTAAAGATCTGCCTGCAATGTGGGAGACCTGGGTTCAATCCCTGGGCTGGGACGATCCCCTGGAGAAGGGAATGGCAACCCATTCCAGTATTATTGCTTGGAGAATCCCATGAACAGAGGAGCATGGCAAGTTACAGTCCATGGGATCCCAGAGTTGGACACAACTGAGCAACTAACACTTTCACTTTTATAACCAATTCATGTACCTGAGTAAGCACAACAATTTATTTATAAAACTTTTTCTTTTCATCAAAAAGTCTTTTGGTATTCTTTTACAAACAATACCTACCTTCTTTCCTGTTCCAAGATCAGCCAACTGTCTATTTACTTATAATTAGATTTGTCTTTTCTGAAATGTCAGATAAACTGAAATCGTTAGGTATGTGCTCTTTTATATCTGGCTTATTGTGAGCTGCTTATTTTCTTGATTCATCCATTTTGTTGTCTCTATCAATAGCTTATTTTTATTACTGAATAGGATTACATTGAATGAATAAACCACACTGAATTGCAAATTTACTTCTTGATGGACATTTGTTTCCAAGTGGGACCATATTGAACAAATTTGATATAAAAATTATTATGCAAGTTTCTGTGAGCAAATACGATTTAATTTCTCTTGGGTTAACTCTAAGATGGGTCAAACAGTAAGTATATCTTTAATTTTATTAGGAACTCCCAAATGATTTGCCAAATTGGCTGTGTCATTTCTCATTTCTTTCGTTAATGTCTGAGACTACCGGTGCCGCCCCTTCCTCTTCAGTACTTACTATTGAGTTTTTCTGATTTTAGCTAGTATGAAGGATGGATAGAGATATCTCATTGTTGTGTTAATTTTCATTTCACTCATGAAATGAGGTTGAGTATATTTCATGTGACTACTAGCTATTTATATAGCTTCTTCTGTGAACCATTTAAAATTGATCTATTTCTTTAAAAAATCAAACAAAAGAAACCTCTGACCTATTTCTTTACTTATGTTGTCTTTTTATTGATTTATAAAAAGTATTTATTTTGGACAAGTCTATTAAATATATATTTAGAATTCCTAGTTTGTGACTTGAGTTTCATTTTCTTAGAAATTTGTTTTGAAGAGCAAAAGGGTTTAAGCTTGATGAAGTGAACGCTGTCGATTTTTGTTCTTTTATTGAACCCACAGTGTGTGATCTACAAGTCTTTATTCCAAGTGTAATGAAATTCTGACTCCATCATTTTATGTATGGTGATAATTTTTAAGTCCTTCTTCTTTAGCTCCCCATTTTGCTTCATATCTTAGCGAGTTGATAAGAAGGTCGAGATTCCCCTTTAGCAGCAATGAAAAGTTAAAACTCCATATGTAAGGGAACCCTACTCCTGACCCAGCTCTCTCTACCATAAAAATACCAAGTCAATCTCCTTTCCTGACTTTCTCAAGCTATTTTTGCACTGGATTAGTAAGCCTGTTCTGCTCTTCCATAATGTCTTATCTTATGATTAATAAACTGTTTACTTTCAAATTTTCTGAGTCCTTTTTCTGCCACTTCAAATTAGCTATTGGACCTCTCCAGTGTATATTTCATTTCTACTTTTGTACTTTTAAACTCTAATATTTCTATTTTTAAAATAATTGTTTCTCTTTATTGATATTCTTTCATTTGATAGATATCATCTTCATATTTTCCTTTAGTATCTTAAACATAATTTCCTTTCATTATTGAACATATTTAAAATAGCTTATATAAAATATTTCCTAGTAACTCTAAAGTCTGGCTTTCTCAGGGGTCGTTTGAGTTGACTGCTTTTTCTAGTGTATGTGCTATACTTTCCTATTTTCTTGTATGTCTCAGAATTTTTAATTGAAAACTGGAGTTTAATAATAAGGTGAAAACTCTGGAAGTTACATTTCTCCTGCCCAGGGTTTTTGTTTTTGCTGTTTGTTTAGTTACTGACTTTATTGAACTAATTCTATTCAGTCTTTTTTTTTTTTTTTTTTTTTGTCCTGTGTGCCCACAGAAGTCTCTGCTCAGTTAGCTTAGGGGTCAACTGATAATTACAAATTTCCTTAAATGCCCTGAACTAGTAATTCTCTTAATCTGGATTCCAGTGCAGTGTGTGTATGTGTGGTGTACGCTTTCAGCACTCAGACAGCGGTTGACAATCTGCCTCAGCCTTGATTCTTGTTTGCATTTTCTGCATGTCACATGATGACAGTTTTCTAGGGATTTAGTTTTTGGAGACGTCAAACACTTTGTGTTCCCTCCAGTGATTCTGAAGCTGCTGGTTTTCCCAGCTACCATGATGGTAAAACGATTGGTCTTCAAAGCTACTGTGAAACTGAGCAAGATGGGAATAGGACTAATTAAAATGCCATGGAACTCACCTTTCTAACTTATTCTGATATTTTTCTTGATTGAACACTCCAAGAATCTAGTTCACTTACAGAATTTTGGGGGAAAAAAACTCAGCATTTTTTCTAGTGTTTTTTTTACTGTTATGAAGGAGTGGATTTAGACATCCTTCCTCTATCTTCTGGCCCAGTGGAGAAGGGAATGGCAAACCACTTCAGTATTCTTGCCTTGAGAACCTGATGAACAGTATGAAAAGGCAAAAAGATACGACACTGAAAGATGAACCCCCCACATCTGTAGGTGCCCAATATGCTACTGGAGAAGAATGGAGAAATAACTCCAGAAAGAATGAAGAGATGGAGCCAAAGCAAAAACAACACTCAGCAGTGGATGGAATTGATGATGGAAGTAAACTCAGATGCTCTAAAGAATAACACTGTATACAAGAGCTGGAATAATCTTCCTACTCATTAGCCCATGGACTTACCTGTAAAAACTGACCATGATATACTTTAAGACCTCTTCTGAGATGGCCCACAGTCTGTGGAGTATGTTTCTCTGTACATAAATCTACTTCTTATCTATCCCTTTGTCTCTCATTGAATCCTTCCTGCAATGAGACATCAAGAGCCTGAACTTCACTGAAGTCCTGAGACCATGAGTGTGATCTCAGTTAAAGACTGTGGCATCAAATCCCAATGTGGACTGGCCAGGTTTCAAGTCCCATCTGTGTTGCATGATTTCATTACTGTGATACAAATTTTACAGTTGGGGAACAAACATGAATACAGTATTATTAAGTAAAGTTCATAGTTTATAAGAAGGTTCACTTTTTGTGTTGTACTGGTTTATGGATTTTGTCAAATGTACACCATCATGTATCTGCCATTACAGTATCATACAGAATAGATTCACTGCCCCAAAACCCACTGTGTTCCACCTATTGACCCTTCCTTCCCATCCCCAAACTTCGGGAAACCACTGGTCCTTTACTGTCTCTATAGTTTTGCCTTGGAATTCCAGATGTCATATACTTGGAATCACAAAGTATTTAGCCTTTTCAGTCTGGCTTCTTTCACTTAACAATAACCATTTACATCCTTCCTAGTCTTTCTGTGGCTTAGTAGCTGATTTACTTTTATTGCTGAGTAATATTCCATTCCAAAATATGTCTATATCCATCAAGTGATAAACAGCCTGCTTATCCATTTACACATTGAAAGGTATCCTGTATGGATTATTTTTCATTATTTTAGTGGTATTTTTGTCAACCTTAATTTTAATTCTAATTTGTCAAATGGAATTCCAATATGACAAATTCCAATTTGTCATATTGTTTTATCATTATTGTTTTGTTTTTCTGTTTATGACTTTTCCCCTCTATAACAATGTAATGAAGTCATTTTTCCATGTTATAGAAGTTTTTCCCTCTCTTTTAAAAAGTTCTTTCTTATGCCATATAATTAGAATCTATCTTTGTTTATGTGATGATGTAGAAATTAATATTATTTATTTTTTTCTGTATGAATAGACAAATAAATTCCATTTTTAAGAGACCATCCTTTCCACCACAGTACTATAAGAAAGGTTATTCACAAATCTGGTGACTGTATAGGCCAGTTTCTTAACCCTATTCAAGGCAGTGTACAATAGACAAACATAAAAAAAAAGAAAGTCCTGAAAAAACCTGTGGAGATTTGTCTCTCAATCTAGACATCACTGTCTATTCCTGAAGTTATAAAACAAATAATTAATAGTACATCATTAAGTATGACATTTCTTTAAAGCTCATTTTTCCTAAGTAGACTTTTATATTAAGAAAGTACTGCCTATTTTAAATTTGCTAGTTATTTTTAAATTATTTAATTATAATAAGGATTTGAATTTTTATCAAAAGACTTTTCTTCATCCATTATTTTTCTCTTTTATTCTTTCAATTTAATGACTTGCTTTAGCTCATTTTTCAAATGATAAATTAAATTTGCATTGAAGGAATAAATCTAATTTGATTTTAACATATTATTTTTACATTTTATTCAATTCAGCTTATTAGTATTTGATATTTTTGTGTTTATATTCATACAAGATGCTGGCTTATAATTTTCATTTGTTGTAATGGCTCTATTCCGTGTCGATAAGTAGGTTCTACTGGCACCATTGATTGAAATAAACAGTGTGTCTTACTTTTCTTATGTCTTAAAGAGTTTATATGATATTGATGGGTTCTTTCTTCCTCAACTGTTTGAGAAAATTAACTATAGAGCATTTTATTTGTGGAATTATTTGTATTAATGGATTACTTTCTTTAAAGATCGGCCCATATCTTCTCTATTTTCTTGTGTCAGTTTTATTATGTTTTGTTTTTTAAAGGACTTTTTCCATTTCGTATAAAATTTAAATTATTGGACTGATTTTTCATAATCTCTCTATAGTTAGGCTCTAGAACATTTATTTATGTGTTTTCTTTATCCCTAATGTTTATAATCTCTTCTCTGTTTGATTGCTTTTGCTAGGAGTTTGTTTATTATATAAATAAATCTTATCTTCAGTATTTCCTTCCTTCTAGATTTTTGGATTTAGTTTGATGTGCTCATTCTATTTGGCACACAAACCCACATACACACACACACATGTTTAAGACTGTAAAATTGCCTCTAAGCTTTAGAAGCACTGTGCAAGTTTTTATATGTTAATAAAAAGCAGACCGTTTTCTACTTGATCTCTAGGCCTTAGAAATTGGAAAGCCCTAATGGAAAAAAGAGTAAAATTCCTACTTCTCTGTACTGGCAGAAGATGCTCTCTGGAGCAGTAAGTTTTCTTTTAGTCTATTTATTATATTCTCTACATGCTCATCAGTCAGTTCAGTCACTCAGTCGTGTCAGATTCTTTGCGACCCCATGAATTGCAGCACACCAGGCCTCCCTGTCCATCACCAACTCCCGGAGGTCACCCTGCTTATTTAACTTATATGCAGAGTACATCATGAGAAACGCTGGACTGGAAGAAGCACAAGCTGGAATCAAGATTGCAGGGAGAAATATCAATAACCTCAGATATGCAGATGACACCACCCTTATGGCAGAAAGTGAAGTGATACTAAAAACCCCTCTTGATGAAAGTGAAAGAGGAGAGTGAAAAGATTGGCTTAAAGCTCAACATTCAGAAAACGAAGATCATGGCATCTGGTCCCATCACTTCATGGGAAATAGATGGGGAAACAGTGGAAACAGGATCAGACTTTATTTTTCTGGGCTCCAAAACCACTGCAGATGGTGACTGCAGCCATGAAATTAAAAGACGCTTACTCCTTGGAAGGAAAGTTATGACCAACCTAGATAGCATATTCTAAAGCAGAGACATTACTTTGCCAACAAAGGTCCGTCTAGTCAAGGCTATGGTTTTTCCTGTGGTCATGTATGGATGTGAGAGTTGGACTGTGAAGAAAGCTGAGCACTGAAGAATTGATGCTTTTGAACTGTGGTGTTGGAGACGACTCTTGAGAGTCCCTTGGACTGCAAGGAGATCCAACAAGTCCATTCTAAAGGAGATCAGTCCTGGGTGTTCTTTGGAAGGAATGATACTAAAGCTGAAACTCCAGTACTTTGGCCACCTCATGCAAAGAGTTGACTCATTGGAAAAGACTCTGATGCTGGGAGGGATTGGGGGCAGGAGGAAAAGGGGACGACAGAGGATGAGATGGCTGGATGGCATCACCGACTCGATGGATGTGAGTTTGCTCATAGAAGCATGTTATTTTAATAAAAGTTCTTGCATCATAGTCAAAAGCAGAAGTTCTGATTTATAGTTGCTGTGTGAAATAAATTATTCTATGAATAGAAAAATGAGAATTATTAGGAAGCTGTTATATTAGTTAAGACAAACATTGTATGTACCATTGACTGACTATTTGGGTATAATGGTGACAAATAGTTATTTTTGGTATGTCTTTTAAGATGAGTCTGGCAGTAAGTTCCAGGATATTAAAAAAAATGAAGATTGAAAATGACTTCAAATATTTTTGCCTTAAGAACAAGATAGATTGTTTTTCTCACTTTGCTCAGTCTGAGACAGGTTCTCCTATCATAGAAGCAATATGGCTGTGGAGGTTTGATTTTCTCTGTTTTCTGTGTTTTATATATATGTGTATATATAACTCTGATTAGGTTGTCTGTCTACTCTAAGGTAATAGCCATGATGAGGGATTTTTAAAAATTCAAACCAGTTTGTACACAACACGCCCCAGAAAGTTATGGTGGTTTTGTACTAGAAAAAAGGAATGGATGCTTACAATGAAAATACAAAAAAAAAAAAAAAAAAAAAAAAGTTCTACTACTGTAATGATGAATAAGACAATCACAGGAAAAGACCAAAATAGATTATTCAAAAACAGAAGATGATTTAATATTTACAAGCTGAGGATTTCATAAAGTGAAGTGAAAGTCGCTGGGTCGTATCTGACTCTTTGTGACCCCATGGGCTACACAGTCCATGGAATTCTCCAGGCCAGAATACTGGAGTAGGTAGCCTTTCCCTTCTCCAGGGGATCTTCCCAACCCCAGAACTGAACCCAGGTCTCCCACATTGCAGGTGGATTCTTTACCAGCTGAGCTGCAAGGGAAGCCTAAGAATAGTAGAGTGAGTACCCTATCCCTTCTCCAGAGGATCTTCCCAACCCAGGAATCAAACCAAGGTCTCATGCATTGCAGGCAGATTCTTTACCAGCTGAGCTATCAGGGAAGCCCAACGATTTCATAAGGAAATTAAAAACCTGATAATGATGAAAGAGCTAGTTTTTTCATCACCATGCTGATTAGGATTCAGTTCAGTTCAGTTCAGTTCAGTTCAGTCGCTCAGTGGGTCACTATTAGATTAGACAGTAAAGAATCTGCCTGCAATGCAGGATACCTGGGTTCCATCCCTGGGTTGGGAAGATTCCCACCCTAGTATTCTCACCGGAGAGTTCCCGTGGAGAGAGGAGCCTGGTGGGCAGTCCATGGGGTCACAAAGAGTCGGACAGTAAGGAGCGACTAAGCACAGCACAGCACATTAAACTTCATGAAAAGGTATTTGGTGGAAAGAGTATGATATTTTACAGAAGAAACATAATTGTGCATCGTGGAAGCTCTATGCAGTTATCGATTATTATGAAAACGATCCCAACATATTCTGGGGGTGTCCTGAAACTTACTGATACCTCTTACAGCTTCTAGTGTTACTATCTAGAGATAAAGGTGTTTAGTGTGATTTAGAACAGAGCATCAGAATCCATTCCTGGAAAAGAGGGATTTGAGTAGTTTCTGTGTACTGGAAGTAAATATTAGAAATATATTTAACAATGAAAATAATAAATATTTCCATTAAATTCTATTAAATATTTTTATTCAGTTGGTGTTACACAAAACATTGATAAAGGCAGTTTTTATATTCACTTTCTCTTCTCCTGGTCAAAGCAAAAAACTGGCTGCTCTAATTTTGAAATAACATGGTTCATAGGTATATATTCCTAAGAGGCAAATGTATCAAAGCTTAATTATTTGGATTATTTCCTTAGTGGCAAGTTGGTTTTGTTAATGACATAAATAATGCAGGAAGGAATCAAGCAATTTAAAATCAATTATAAGAAAGTGTGCATTTTGAATTCAAAATAATTGCAGCTAACTAAATCCTCAGCAATTAAAGGCACCTGGATTTTCTCAGAAATACTTGAATTTTGGTAATAGCTGATATTTAAAAAGCTATGCAATATGTGTTTAAATTTTTAGTACCCTTAATTCAAGACAGTAAATGGAGGAGATAAAATTTGATAATTTTTTTCACTTTGAAAATAAACCTAATAATATATACTCAAATTAGATCTGTCTGCTAAGATTATTTTAAAAGCTTTATAAATATGATTTTATGAGAGACCCATACGGTAGCAGATACATTTTCTAGCATGAACTACAGTGCTTACAAAATTACTCAGAGCAATTACATGATTCATAAAATATTTAAAAGCATTTAATGATGAAAGTTTTTAAATGGCTAAATGGTGAACCCAATTACACTGAGCCAATTAGCTAAAGAAGTGTTTTTCCATAATCAGTGTTTACCTTTAAATAGAACTTCATGTATACACAAATATTTATTGTGTGACTTTCTGTGCAATCAGGTTTGTTAACCATTTTTCAAATACATAGCTTCCATTTCTTGAAAACACATTTTTAACAAATGAATAACAAAAAAAAACACATTTATCTTATTTTCACAGACATTTTTTAAAATCCTGAAAAAATGATATTTATTACCTCATAATTTTGTATATTGACACTCATCTCTCTGTATCATGTACTTTACTTTAAAAACATTGAGAAAGTGAATCTCAATATTTTTCTCAGAGAGTTCGTTTTCTCTCTCAGGTATATTGCCAGTAATCTATCTAATTATTTTTATTATATGCATTCATTAATTGAATGGCTTTTATGAGAAATTACTAGGCAAGTAGGATAAGTAAAATAAGAAATGGTCTTGAATATCTGAGAGATCGAGTCAATCTAAATTTTTCTTATTCATGTGGTAGTTAGCAGAAGAGCATTCAAGGCTCCTTCCGCTCTTGCCTTCACTGTGGATCATCATTAGCCAGAGAAGGATGCAATAGGAAATTTTTTAAGAACTCAGCTTGGAAGTGTCTCACATAATTTTTACTCACTTTCTGAAACTTAGTTATACAACCACACTTACACGCAAGCAAGGTTGGGAAACTTGGCCTGTTTACCTAAAATGCTAAAATAGAGAAAGGATCTACATTTATGAACAGTTATGCAAGCTTCACCATGCTAGGTAATACATTCAACTATGTATTTATATATAGGAACTACTTTCTACTATCAAGGAACTTGACTTAGTGATAGGAGACAGCGGAATTAGGTTACTGGAACAAAGTGTAAGTGATAAAATAAGAACAAGGTGCGCATGAATTTCTTTAAAAATAACAAGGTTAATAAGGGCCTACAACGGGAAAGGGAATATGTTTCACAAAGCAATTCATTCAGACAGTGAATCTGTTAAAAAAAAGTGTGTAAAATTATGAAAGATGTTGTAGCTTAATAACTAATTATACTATAGTTAATTTTAAAATTTGAAAGTAGTTTTAAAACACAGAAAAGCAAAAGAAAAGTAATATGGACAACCTCCCGCCCCCCACCAACTATCCCCAAACCAGGATGCATAAATATTGACATTTCTCACATTTGCTTCCAGTGTGGTAAATTTAATTATTGACTTCTATTTTTCAATTCTCCATTCAACTTTATCTTGTTCCATTGTGGTTGGGCCTGTCCTCTGTGCCTCTGTCATCCCCATGAGAATTTCTTCTCCATACCTCCATGGGTCCTATTTCTTTTTTTCTTTTCCCAGGAAAAACTGATATGCAGATAATGGAGGGTTTAGATTTTTATTAAGTTCAGTTTAATAATTAAACTTCTAGTTTTACCTCTTAAGAGAATATCTGTTTCTTTATCTGTTGATATGTAAATATATAGTTTTTAAAGAAACCCTAGCATTTAGCCTGAGCATTTTTCATGAGTAACTTTAGTGCATATTATTAGCAGTATAATTACTAGAACATTAAATGTGCATATATTAAAATTTATTAGAAACAGCTTGTATTTCCATCTTCATTCTCTCCAACTCTTGGTAATATTAGGCCTTTCAACTTTGTCCTCAGATGTTTATGCAATCATTATCTTATTACTTCCAGTTAAATTATCTCTAGTTAATGTAAATGAGTATAGTTCAAGGAATTCTTTATTTTTCTTCTGTGAACTGCTTATTTTCATTGCTAACCATTTATTTAATTTCAATTCTCTTTTTGTTACTCCTATGTCAAAATAATTTATATTTTCTGAAACTAAAGCTTTATGTTAAAATATTTTCTCCTTATCTTTACTTTTGTTTTAATTTTTAATTTTAAAATACTTGTTCTTCCTATTATATTTTCTGATTTGTGCTATTTGTGTTTTCGTTTTAAAATATTTTCTATTCTCAGATGCCAAACATTTCTAAAATATTTTTTCTCTAATACTCTAATTTTTTAAATGATCAGTCTTTTGAAATTATTTTGATTTGATAAGTGTGTATGAATTTAGTTTAATAAAACTAGAAATTGTGTACATGCTATAGAGAGGAAGAGATATGACTGAAAAGGCAAAAATGAAGTGAACCAAAATCTGAGAGTCTTATTTTAAATAAGTGTTTGGATTTTATTCTGTAGATCAGTGCTTCTAAATAAATATGTGAAAATTTCTAGAGGATGGAATTAGGTTAGGCAAAGTTTTTGTTTGTTTGTTTGTTTGTTTGAATATGACCCAAGCGGCCCAAATTATTAAAGAACAAAATGAATAACTGCATATTATTAAAATTACTATTTTTGATCTTTGGATGACATAGTTTAAAAATAGGCAAACCTTTTGAAATAAAATATTTGCAAAGCATACCTGGCAAAGAGATTAAGGGGTTAGAGGGCATCCATGATTGTAAAGAGGCACAAAGGTACTTTTTAACATGAATTAAATGTTTTATATCTTGATTGTAGTGGTGGTTACTATGGCTGTATAAATTTACCAAAATGTGTCAGTTTTATACTTACAGTGAATACATTTTATGGTATATCAAACACAACTCAAAAGCAGTATTAAAGTTTTCTGTAGCTAAACAAATTTTGTTCCATATATACAGATGCTAATTTTCAAATACATATTTATATATTTGTTGCTAAAATACAATAAAAGTATCTTAGAATATTCCTAACTAAAATATTAAAGATTTTAATACCATGGAGGTATTTTAGAGTATTATTAAAGTATTTTAGAGAGTATCCATTTTAAGGTATTACTCATTTTATTATACTTTTTACAGTAGCTGGTATAGCTACATTTGTATGGAGTGGTAGACTTTGATATTTCTTAATGTTAAAAACGGCTGTTATTTGAAAAAAGTGTGGAAAGAATGTTGTCGCTGAGAATAATATTCAAATGAGAGGTGACACGTTTCCTCGAGGATTTTAGAATGATGATTTGCATTAGGAGAAAAACATCAAAGGACTGGAGACAACTGAAACTTACCATATTATTGGAAATATAACTTCCGTATTAATTTCCATGCTGTTGGAAATAAAATGTCTAAAATGTCAAGAAAAATTAAATTTTCTTACTTTCGGTATTTTGAGAAAGAAAAGTCTAGCGATTTGTGGGATTACTAATTTACATCATTCTGAAGTCACCACTGATTTCAAATAATTCTGTCATTCTTAATTTGTAGCCTATGAATTGTGACGGAGAAGGCAATGGCACCCCACTCCAGTAATTTTGCCTAGAAAATCTCATGGACGGAGGAGTCTGGTAGGCTGCCGTCCCTGGGATCGCTAGAGTCGGACACGACTGAGCGACTTCACTTTCACTTTTCACTTCCATGCACTGGAGAAGGAAATGGCAACCCACTCCAGTGTTCTTGCCTGGAGAATCCCAGGGACGGGAAGCCTGGTGGGCTGCCGTCTATGGGGTCGCACAGAGTCAGACACGACTGAAGTGACTTAGCAGCAGCAGAAGCAGCACCATGAATTGTGAATTAAAGCAGGCATTATAATTATTTCAATTCTAAGTTCATTCCTAATGGATTTGTCTAATTTACAAATAATTTAATTGTTCAAAATATATTTGTTTTCATTTTCTAAAAATGTACTGATGATTTTAAATAAATTTAGTCAATGCATATGTAAACAAAATGATCTCTATCCTTCTATCTAGTGAAATTAGAGAAATAAATATAAAATAAAGTAAATCTCAAAGGAAACTGCTCAGGAAAGGATGATATTTAAAATAATACAGAAATCTTGATTTTCTTTGTTGTTTTGTTTGTAATTGTATTTGTACTTTCAACTGCCATAAAAGTCAAGTTACCTTAAAAATGACAAAATGTTAATTTATTGACATTTACTCTGAGGTAGTTTGAAACTAGAAAATCTTCAGATATTTCTTGTGCCACATATTAATGTAATCAGTTCTTGGAAAATTTAGAACTTCTGGACTGTAATGCTGGACATCACAATTCAGAAATAACTGTTTTGTAAATGTGATAATTTTTTGACAGCCAAAGTAAATAACCACTCTGAAACTTAAGAATAAGAAATAAAGACCATCTCCTGAGAGTTCAAGTAATGTAGAGAATGAAATCTGACACGCAATGTCACCTTTTGAGGAAAAATAATTTCCAAGGCTGAGTAAGACCTAACTGGATCTATTCAAGGGATGAATACATGTATAAGAATGTAGAGTTGGGGGTGCAAAGGAAGAATTATGTCTCAGTATCTAATAATATCCTACTTAGGGACAAAAGTCCCTGAGATAACAGATCCCTTTCACAGAAAAAATGATCCCTTAAACAATGGAACCAACCAGCTGACACCAATTATTTTTTAAGAAATCATCATCTAATCATCCTACAGGGAGAGAAATCCCTGGCTGTGACACAGAAGTATTCCTGTCCTTCTGTCATAGTTCTTGTTATAAATTAAAACATGATCTGGAATCTCAGTTTATTCACAAGATTCTTGTGAGCATTTGATGATATTGGTCCTCCATCTGAGAGATGTGCCTATTTTAAATGTTAAAACTGTTCAGCTGAGGCCACACATCTGAAGATGGTTAATTCAGCACAGCTAGGTTCTTGGCAGGGACTCCTAGGGTCTACTCACTGGACTCAGTGAAAATAGTAACTTTAACTGGCTTTCTTTTAAATTTATAAAATTATATTAGAGGTCATAGTCTTAGCTTTAGGAAACTTTATTAGATTTCATAAGTTAAACAATATTATAAGATGAAAAATAAGGGATTTACTTTAGTGCTTTTTTTGGTAGAATGGATATTTTAACATCTTAGCTATTGACAATGTATCTGTGAATTTGTATTATTCCCATTATAAAGTAGCAAACATAAGTACTTATTCTCTAGCTGTCAATCAGATCTGGGACAGATCTTCTGATTCCTACCTATGTTATTCTTCTCTTACAAAGTTTCCTTCTTTTTTTTTTTTTTACTTGGAGCCCACAAAGTTAGACTGCCTTGCATCCAGCAGTACTTTAGACCTATATTCTTTTAATTTTGATCTCTGTAAAAGGTCAAATAAATAAAGGTCAAATAATACGATGAGTTTGAGAATTAATGATCTACATTAGCAAATAAATGCAGTATTTTTAATTTGTTCTCATTTTTTCATTTAAAATGAAAAGCAGTATTTGATTGTGCATTTTTTTTCTATTACAAACTACAACTTAAGTGCTTTTAATCTATTAAAAACTTATTAAAATTCTATACTGATTGTGAGTACCAGAGCTACCATTCTTAAACTATGGACCTTTTTCAGAGAATTTTAAGTGGGACTAGAAAGCAATAGTCTAAGTTCCAAACACTATCCTTGGAGCTTTCAATATTTAATCTGGTACTAATGTTTTAAGGAAATTCCAAGCACAGGGTCTTTGATAATTATGTTAATGATTTGTTGTTGTTGTTTTTTTACTTCAAATATTATGCTACAAACTATTTGACACAGACATATAAAGTATCTTATTAATGGTTAAATTCCAGTGGGTTAGCATAGTGGCTGCCATATTCTCTGCACTTCTGAATGGATGAATGAATAAAGCATTTATAGCCTATGTATAGACTTCTGAGTGACATGACACAGACTTAAATCGATCATTGATTCTTTAATATATTTTAGACAGTCTTGTTCCTCTCCTTGTTTTTCATGGGGAAAAGGGAAGGAGAAATTACTCAGATATAATGAGTTGGACAAAGAGACTTTGGTAGAAAATAAGATTCTCCAAAATGCAGGGCTTTGTGTTGGGCACATTAGCAATGTCTTTTTAAACAGTTAGTGTAATGCTGGGGGACATTTTGGATGGATGATGTTACATAGGATGCTATCATGAAGTAATAACTGAAATTAATTCACAATAAGTGTAAAGACAATAACCTAGTCACAACAGAAGTATGAGAAAAAATATCCCTTGAAAGAAAATCAGATAGAAAAATGGAAGATAAGTCAGCATGGCTACCATTTTGCAATTAATTCCTCTGTCTCATCAATTTCAAGTTAAGTTCTATCACAAAAAGCTTCTAACATTTTATTTTGTCTTTTTTATTCATATATTCAATATTATTGAGCACTTATTATCTAGAGCACTTACTATCTAGAAATGTATGATTTACTGGGGAGTACAATGACATTCCAGACAAAAATCCACATTCTTATATGAGAAATAGACAAGTGCTGCTAAGCTGCTCAGTCACTTCAGTCATGTCCAACTCTGTGCAACCCCATAGACGGAAGCCCACCAGGCTCCCACGTCCCTGGGATTCTCCAGGCAAGAACAATGGAGTGGGTTACCATTTCCTTCTCCAATGCATGAAAGGAAAAGTGAAAGTGAAGTTGCTCAGTCATGTCTGACTCTTAGCGACCCCATGGACTGCAGCCTACCAGGCTCCTCCATCCATGGGATTTTCCAGGCGAGAGTACTGGAGTGGGTTGCCATTGCCTTCTCCGAAATAGACAAGTAAATGACCAATTAAAATGACAAAGTTTACTTTTGAAGTGTAAAGAAAGTGCTGTGGTAATATATGTAAATGAGTTGTTAATTGTTTTTAAATGAGGAGAAAGTTTAGAAATGGTTTCCAGAAGAAATAAAGTTTTACCTGAATCTTGAAAGAAGAATTGGTTGTCATAAGCAAATGAGAAAGTGAAAGGCTTTCTAAGTGTTGCAGACACACTTATTAAGGAACACTGATATGTTATGTTTATGAAACTGTGGTATCCAATTTGTTTATAAGCATAGAGTCCGTGGGAATGAGAGGTAAGCTGAGAAGAATGGACAGGACCACAAAGAGTGGATTTCATTCTGTGTTCAGGGAAAGACTATTTAGAATTTCAAGCACAGAAATAAATTTATTAGACTTACATTTCATAAGAGATCATTCATGAGACCATGGAAAAAGGTCAAAAAGGCATGGATGAGTAAGGCAAAAAATAAACCAAGCATGAGACTTACACTGTCTGCTAAAGATTGAAGTCACTAAAATAAAAAAAAAGTACCATATGAGAATGAAGGAGTGGATTGATTCAGAAAATAAGAGAATCACTCTCAAAACTACAAATGAGTCCTTGTTGTCTGATGAAAAAAGTACATTGTCCTGACTTTCACACTTGAAACCCTTAATTTTCTCCTCTCAACATATCACTAGCTGAAATGTACATTTTTAAGAACACTGGGCTCCAAAATGCCTATTGATTTTTTTTCCTGAAGAATCTTAATTTTTAATTTAGAATATGAATACCACACAGTAATCAAATGATGCTTTTAACAAGTATTTTTTAAGCATATTTTTAAAATTAAACTTGAACCTCTGTTAATGGAGAATCATATTCTAATTTTTTGTTCCATCTCACTCAAAGTAGACAAAATGTCTTCAACTTCTGTGTATCAATATATACATGAATATATTCAGATCACTAGGTCAGTAGGTGCCCAATATGCTACTGGAGATCAGTGGAGAAATAACTCCAGAAAGAATGAAGAGATGGAGCCAAAGCAATAACAACACCCAGTTGTGGATGTGACTGGAGATAGAAGCAAGTTCTTATGCAGTAAAGAGCAACATTGTATAGGAACTTGGAATCTTAGGTCCATGAATCAAGGCCAATTGGAAGTGATTAAACAGGAGATGGCGAGAGTGAACATCGACATTTTAGGAATCAGCAAACTAAAATGGCCTGGAATAGGTGAATTTAATTCAGATGAACATGATATCTACTACCATGGGCAAGAATCCCTTAGAAGAAATGGAGTAGCCATCATAGTCAACAAAAGAGTCCAAAATGCAGTACTTGGATGCAATCTCAAAAATGACAGAATGATCTCTGTTCGTTTCCAAGGCAAACCATTCAATATCAGGGTAATCCAACTTTATGCCCCAACCAGTAATGCTGAAGTAGCTGAAGTTGAACGGTTCTATGAAGATCTACAAGACCTTTTACAACTAACACCAAAAAGATGTCCTTTTCATTATAGGGGACTGGAATGCAAAAGTAGGAAGTCAAGAAATACCTGGAGAAACAGGCAAACTGGGACTTGGAGTAGCAGGGCAAAGGCTAATAGAGTTTTGCCAAGAGAAAGCACTGGTCATAGCAAACATCCTCTTCCAACAACACAAGAGAAGACTCTACACACGAACATCACCAGATGGCCAACAATGACATCAGATTGATTATATTCTTTGCAGCCAAAGATGGAGAAGCTCTATACAGTCACCAAAAACAAGACTGGGAGCTGACTGTGGCCCAGATCATGAACTCCTTATTGTCAATTCAGACTGAAATTGAAGAAAATAGGGAAAACCACTATCATTCAGGTATGACCTAAATAAAATTCCTTATGATTATACAGTGGAAGTGAGAAATAGATTTAAGGGACTAGATCTGATAGATAGAGTGCCTGATGAACTATGGAAGGAGGCTTGTGATATTTTATAGGAGACAGAAATCAAGACCATCACCAAGAAAAAGAAATGCAAAAAAGCAAAATGGCTGTCTGAGGAGGTCTTACAAATAGTTGTGAAAAGAAGAGAAATGAAAAGCAAAGGAGAAAAGGAAAGATACCCATTTGAATGCAGAGTTCCAAAGAATAGCAAGGAGAGGAAAGAAAGCCTTCCTCAGTGATCAGTGCAAAGAAATAGAGGAAAACAACAGAATGGGAAAGACCAGAGATCTCTTCCAGAAAACTAGAGATACCAAAGGAATATTTCATGCAAAAATGGGCTCAATAAAGGACAGAAATGGTATGGAACTAATAGAAGCAGAAGATATTAAGAAGAGGTGGTAAGAATACACAGAAGAACTATACAAAAAAGATCTTCACAACCAAGATAATCACGATGGTGTGATCACTCACCTAGAGCCAGACATCCTGGAATGTGAAGTCAAGTGGGACTTAGGAAGCATCACTATGAACAAAGCTAGTGGAGGTGATGGAATTCCAGTTGAGCTATTTCAAATCCTAAAAGATGATGCTGTGAATGTGCTGCACTCAATATGCCAACAAATTTGGAAAACTCAGCAGTGGGCACAAGACTGGAAAAGGTCAGTTTTCATTCCAATCCCAAAGATAGGCAATGCCAAAGAATGCTCAAACTACTTCACAATTGCACTCATCTCACAGGCTAGCAAACTAATGCTCAAAATTCTCCAAGCTAGGCTTCAGCAATACATGAACTGTAGACTTCCAGATGTGCAAGCTGGTTTTAGAGAAAGCAGAGGAACCAGATATCAAATCTCCAACATCCGTTGGATCATGGAAAAAGCAAGAGTTCCAGAAAAACATCTATTTCTGCTTTATTGACTATGCCAAAGCATTTGACTGTGTGGATCACAATAAACTGTGGAAAATTCTGAAAGAGATGGGAATACCAGACCACCTGACCTGCCTCTTGAGAAATCTGTATGCAGGTCAGGAAGCAACAGTTAAAACTGGACATGGAACAACAGACTGAAGACAAATAGGAAAAGGAGTACGTCAAGGCTGTATATTGTCACCCTGCTTATTTAATTTGTATGCAGACAGAATACATCATGAGAAATGCTGGGCTAGATGAAGCACAAGCTGGAATCAAGATAGCCAAGAGAAATATCAGTAACCTCAGATAGGCAGATGACACCACCCTTACGGCAGAAAGTGAAGAAGAACTAAAGAGCCTCTTGAAAGTGAAAGAGGAGAGTGAAAAACTTGGCTTAAAGCTCAACATTCAAAAAGCTAAGTTCATGACATCTGGTCCCATCACTTCATGGCAAATAGGTTGGGAAAGATTTGATACAGTGGCTGACTTTTGTTTTTTGGGGTGGGTGGCTCCAAAATCACTGCAAATGGTGACTGCAGGCATGAAATTAAAAGACGCTTACTCCTTGGCAAGAAAGTTATGACCAACATAGACAACATATTAAAAAGCAGAGACATTACTTTGTCTATAAAAGTCCGTCTCCTCAAGTCTATGGTTTTTCTAGTAGTCATGTATAGATGTGAGAGTTGGTCTATAAAGAAAGCTGAGCACTGAAGAATTGATGCTTTTGAACAGTGGTGTTGGAGAAGACTCTTGAGAGTCCCTTGGACTGCAAGGAGATCCAACCAGTCCACTCTAAAGGAGATCAGTCCTGCGTATTCATTGGAAGCACTGATGCTGAAGCTGAAACTCCAATTCTTTGGTCACCTGATGCGAAGAGCTTACTCATTTGAAAAGACCCTGATGCTGGGAAAGATTGAAGGCAGGAGGAGAAGGGGACGACAGAGGATGAGATGGTTGGATGGCATCACCAACTCAATGGAGATGAGTTTTAGTAGACTCCAGGAGTTAGTGGACAGGGAAGCCTGACATGCTGTGGTCCATGGGGTCCTGAAGAGTCGGTCATGAATGAGTGACTGAACAATAACAGCAAATGTACAAAAGTAACCCCTCAATTATAAACATGTCAATTATAAACATAATTATATATGTAAAAGGGGTTTATACAATTATTAAACCCCTGCCCTTCAAGTCCTAGGCTGATTAGGGAATCCCTGAAGCTGGCAGAGTAGGTGGGAGAAATTATAGCTTAAGACAATGATTCCCTGGATCTGAGGAAATGGTGTTGAGCATATACTATGAGGGTTAATACCTAAGATATACATGAATGAAACATTAGTATATGACCCTATTTTCTGCTTTCAAATTCCTAAACAAGTATAATTATCAAGATAAGCTTCACAAATGTACATTCTCTAGCTAAAACATATATATATATACACACACACATACATAAAAGCTAAAATTGTAAATTCTGTGACATAACAAAAATATGGATTTCATACATTACTGTAATGTTACCAGACCTCTTTATTGGTCTCTGCAATCATCTCAACTAAATCAGTAAAAAGCTATAGGCTCTAAGAACCTGAGAAAATGGGTTTTGAAAATCTGATCCCTTCTAAATAAGAAAATGCTCTGAAAATCCTGTATTTACAAACAATGCGTTTCTTCCTAAACCCTGTCTTGAGAATAAGTTTGGAATTCTTTTGAACATAGATATGAATCAAGAAGATAGAAATGGAAATCATTGTTATCATACTTATGTAAACTCAAATCCTTTGACTCTTCCATCATTTCTTATGAGATTATACTTATCCTGAGTTTATTTGAAATTTAAAAATATACATTCACTTGGTCAAGTTGATTACTGTAGAAAATGTTATAACTCTGACTATCTGCTAAGAATAAAGTACTGAACTGACAGAAGCATTTGGATTCTCTTTTCAAAGGATTTTCACTGGAATGTGATAACATTTATAAATTTTCTCACTCTGGCATACTTGCAGATTGTAATTTTCATGAAGATGATTAAAATTGTATATAAAATCAGAATAGCTTTGATCTAATACTTATAAGTAAGAGTAGAAATATCCTAATAAAATCTGGTAATGACTTAACAATTCTTTTGGAGTGTAAATACAACTTCACATTTATTAATTCTGTTCCCTAAAGAGCAGATATGTGTGTGTGTGTAGTGAGAAACTTAAAATACAAATAATGAAAATCATTTCACTTACTAAGGGTGCTCTTAACTGGCTGGAGATTACTCATGACAGACAATGAATATTCTCTATCACTATAGTTATCTTCTAATCATTCCTTTTACCATCTAAATCAGATTTGGTAATAGTTATTATTGCTCAAAATACTTAAAATATAAGAAAAAAAATAAGGTTAACATAGTATGTGACCTTTGAGAAGATAAACAAATCAATGTGAATTTCTTTAGAATTTGTCTATAACACTTCTGGCTTCCCTGGTGGCTCAGAGGTTAAAGCATCTGCCTGCAATGTGGGAGACCCAGGTTTGATCCCTGGGTTGGGAAGATCCCCTGGAGAAGGAAATGGCAACCCACTCCAGTACTCTTGCCTGGAGAATCCCATGGAGGGAGGAGCCTGGTAGGCTACATGGGGTCGCAAAGAGTCAGACACGACTGAGCAACTTCACTCACTCATAACACTTCTATTGCTGTCCAAAGATTTCTGCTATTGCTGGTGGTCCAATAGTGTAAAAATCATGACAGTTGCTTTACCGCAGGTGGTTTTGTCCATTTGTATCTTAGCATACCTATTAAAGAGTTGTTGTTCAGCTACTCAGTCTTGTCCGACTCTCTGTGACCCTGTGGACTGCAGCATGCCAGGCTTCCCTGTCCTTCGCCATCTCCTGGAGTTTGCTCAGACTCATGTCTATTGAGTCAGTGATGCCATCCAACCATCTCATCCTCCCTGATACCATCCAATCTTCTGCTCCTGCCTTCTATCTTTTGCAGCAGCAGGGTCTTTTAAAATAAGTCCACTCTTCACATCAGGTCGCTGAAGTATTGGAGCTTCAGCTTCAGCATTCAGTCATTCCAATGAATATTCAGGACTGATTTCCTTTAGGAAATCTGACTTGTTTTATCTCTTTGCTGTTCAAGGGACTCTCGAGTCTTCTCTACCACCACAGTTTGAAAGAATCATCTTCAGCGCTCAGCCTTTTTTATTGTCCAGCTCTCACATTCATACATGACTAATGGAAAAACCATAACTCTGACTATACAGACCTTTACCAGCAAAGTAATGTCTCTGATTTTTAATATACTGTCTAGGTTTGTCCTTGCTTTTCTTCCAAGAAGCAAGCATCTTTTAATTTCATGGCTGCAGTCATCATCTGCAGTGATTTTGGAGCCCAAGAAAATAAAGTGTGTCACTGTTTCCATTATTTCCACATCTATTTGCCACAAGGTGATGGAACGGGATGTTATGATCTTCATTTTCTGAATGTTGAGTTTTAAGTCAGCTTTTTCACTCAACTCTTTCAACTTCAAGAGGCTCTTTAGTTCCTCTTCATTTTCTGCCATACGGGTGATGTCTTCTGCATTTCTTAGGTTATTGATATTTCTTCCAGCAATCTTGATTCCAGCCTGTGCTTCATCCAGTCCAACATTTTGCATAATGTACTCTGAATATAAGTTAATTAAGCAGGGCAACAGTATACAGCCTTGACATACGCCTTTGCTAATTTTGAACCAGTCTGTTGTTCCATGTCCGGTTCTAACTATTGCTTCTTGACCTGCATACAGGTTTTCCAAGAGGCAGGTCAGGTGGTCTGGTATTCCCATCTCTTTCAGAATTTTCCACAGTTTGTTGTGATCCATACAGTCAAAAGCTTTGGCATAGTCAATAAAGCAGAAGTAGATGCATTTTCTAAAATTATCTAGTTTTTTCTAAGCTCCAATGGATGTTGGCAATTTGATCTGATTCCAATGCCTTTTGTAAATCCAGCTTGAACATCTGAAAATTCTCAATTCACATTCTGTTGAAGCCTAGCTTGAAGGATTTTGAGCATTACTTTTCTAGCATGTGAAATTAGTGCAAATGTGTGTTAGTTTAAACATTTTTGGCATTGCCCTTCTTTATGACTGGAATGAAAACACCTTTTCCAGTCCTGTGGCCATGGCTGAGTTAACAAATTTTCCTGGCATATTGAGTGCAGCACTTTCACAGCATCATCCTTTAGGATTTGAAATAGCTCAGCTGGAATTCCATCACCTCCACTAATTTTGTTCCTGGTGAAGCTTCCTAAGGCCCACTTGACTTCACAGTCCTGAATGTCCAGCTCTAGGTGAGTAATCAAGCCACTGTGGCTCTCCAGGTCATTAAGATCTTTTTCTGTACAGTTCTGTGTATTCTTACCATCTCTTCTTAATATCTTCTGCTTCTCTGAGGCCCATACTGTTTCTGTCCTTGATTGTGCCTATCTTTGCATGAAATGTTCCCTTGGTATCTCTAATTTTTTTGAAGAAATATCTAGCCCTTCCCATTCTATTGTTTTCCTCTATTTCTTTGCACTGTTCACTTAAACAACAACAACAACAACAAACAAACACTTTCTTATTTCTCCTTGCTATTCTCTGTAAGTCTACATTCAGAAGAGTATATCTTTCCTTTTTTCCTTTGCCTTTCACTTCTCTCCTTTCTCAACTAATTGTAAGACCTCCTCAGAAAACCATTTTGCCTCTTTGCATTTCTTTCTCTTGGGGATAGTCTTGATCACTGCCTCCTGTACAATGTCATGAACCTCCTCCATAGTTCTTCAGGCACTCTGTCAGATCTGATCCCTTGAATCTATTTATCACTTCCACTGTATAATTGTAAGTTATTTGATTTAGATCATAACTGAATGGTCTAGTGGTTTTCACTACTTTCTTCAATTTAAGTCTGAATTTTGCAACAAGGAGTTCATGATCTGAGCCACAGTCAGCTCCTGGTCTTGTTTTTGCACTGTAGAGCTTTGCCATCTTTGGCTACAAAGAATATAATCCATCTGATTTTGCTATTGACCATCTGGTGATGTCTACATCTAGACTTGTCTTGTGTGTTTGAAAGAGGGTGTTTGCTATGACCAGCACATTGGTAAAACTCTGGTAAAACTCTTTGTAAAACTCTGTCATACTTTGCTATGACCAGAACATTGGTAAAACTCTGGTTAAAACTCTTGGTAAACTCTGTCATACTTTGCCTTTGTCCCTCTTCATTTTGTACTGCTGACCAAACTTGCCTGTTACTCCAGGTATCTCTTGACTTCCTACTTTTGCCTTCAAATCTCCTATGATAACAAGGACATATTTTTTGGCATTAGTTCTAGAAGGTCTTGTATGTCTTCATAGAGCCAGTCAACTTCAACTTCTTTGGCTTCAAAGTAGTGGTTGGGGCATAGACTTGGATTACTGTGATATGGAATGGTTTGCTTGGAAAGGAACCAAGATCATTCTGTTGTTTTTGAAACTGTACCCAACTACTGCATTTCAGACTCTTTTTTTGACTGTGGGGGCTACTCCATTTCTTCTAAGGGATTCTTCCCACAGTAATAGATATAATTGTTATCTGAATTGCATTCGCCCATTCCTGTCCTCTTGAGAGATTTCCATAAAAGCAGTACCCAAAATATCAGTTCTCCCATTTCCTATCTGCTGCTTTTCTGTTGAAATAAAATGTTTAGAGCAACACTGAGCCATATATTATAGAAAATAAATGTTTATTATTTAAAGAAATATATACAACCAGACAAATTAAAAAAAAAAAACTGCATACCTTTTTATAATATATAGACTCTGCCTCAGACAATTATGCCTTCTTAAATAAATATTTTCAAGTTAATGAATAGCAATTTATTATTATATATATCATATTAATATATATAGTGTTGTATATACTCTATAATTGGAGAAGGAAATTCAATCCACTGCCATATTCCTGCCTGAAAAATTCCATGGACAGAGCAGCCTGGCAGGCTGCAGTCCACATGGTCATAAGAGATGGACATGACTTAGCGACTAAACCATCACCACCATATACTATATATTAATACATATATAGCCCATTTAATAAAAATGAATAGATTAAAATAACATATATATTTCATTATATATATTATATATGTGAAATTACACAGCCCAAATAGTCTAGCTATGTTTATGATAAGACATGTTTTATCAATTGATTGTTTATATATTTAGAAATTGAGGTAACATTGATTTATAGCATTATATAAGTTTTATTTTTACAACCTTACATTCCCACTTTTTTGTATACCCTATACTGTGCTCACCACCAAAAGTTTATTTTCCATTCATCACCATACGGTTGTTTCCCTTTAGTCACTTTGCACCCTCATCCTGGCCCCTCACCCTCTGGTAACCACTACTCTCTTCTCTTTGTGTGTGTGTGTGTTTTTTTGTTGTTGTTGTTTTTTTTTTTTTTTGCTTTTTTCAGTTTTTTCACTTACTTTGCTTTAGTTTGTTAGCTAATCAGTTGTTTTATATTCTACATGTGAATGAAATCATATGGTACCTGTCTTTCTCCATCTGACTCATTTCATTTAGCATAATACACTCAAGGTCTATCCTTGTTGTTTCAAATGGCAAGATTTCAAGACATCAATGTTATAATGCAAAATTATTCTCTGAAAAGCTTAAATGTGGGTCCATTTTGAAGGAATATATAAATTCTTTTTTTATCATTATGTTTCCAGTACACCAAACAATTATTTTTCTGTGATTATTCTGTATCCAAATTCCATTTAGCAATGATTTATAGAATACATATTATGTCCTGAAGATTATGCCAAGTACTAACAAACCTTTGAGTTAGTGAATTTTATTCCCATTTTTCAGTTGAAGAAGCTGTTTTAACAAGTTTAACAATAGTTATATAGCAAGTATGATTACTAGAATTTAAAAACAAGCATTCTGACTTTGAGTTGAATTTTTAAGTTATTTTATTCCTGTTATATGGTTTATTATTTTTCAAAATGCATAGTAACATATATGCAATTAAAAGCTTAATTTCTAACTTTTCTTATTTTTATTGTTCTTTTGGATGTTTGATCAGTTAATAGGTGTTTGAGGACATGATTTTTATGTTGTATTTTAACTAATGACTAGTTAGAAATGAAAGAACCCACATTTTATTTAATTTCTGCAGTACAGGGAAAGAAACAACCACATTAATGAAGTAGTTCATATCTCAGCAAAGTGCAAAGATAAGGTGCAAAATATGCATAATTTTGAATTCAACATTAATCTGACCACATCCCCATATGTCTCTATGGGAAACCTTTCTGTTTACTATTAAACAATGGGCCTTCATGTTAGAAAAATAAATCTGAATAGCTACAGTGTGAATCTTCTTCAGGAAAATGGAGAGTTTTTGTCAGTGAAGCAGTTCATAAAAGCAGTTTAACCTCCCCAGACATGAATGTGTATTTATAATTTAGATACTTAATTACTTCCAGTCAAGAGGGAGACTTAAACATTTCTGTCCCTGACTTTCTGTTTGCTAAAGAAAGAGATCTCATTACTATAGTCTATCCTGGAGAGACCCTGGGAGAAGATACTTCCAGTCAAGAGGGAGACTTAAACATTTCTGTCCCTGACTTTCTGTTTGCTAAAGAAAGAGATCTCATTATTATAATCTATCCTGGAGAGACCCTGGGAGAAGATCAGAAGAGTATGATATTGAATAGCAGCACAGGGGAAAAAAAGCTATAGCACAATCTTGTTTTTCACTTTATCCATTGATAGAAATTTCTGGTTTCTGTTGAACAGTAGATCATTCTATATGAATTCTCCATAGGCTGAAACAGATTTTGTGAACTATCATGCTTCAGTATATTTGGTATGAAAAGGCCCATTTTCACATCTGAAATGTCTAGTATTTCTTCCCACTTGTAATTATGTGTTAAAGGTAGACTTTATTCATTAAAACAGAAAGGAATGCGTATGCCTTTATCTTAGAAAAACAAATTTAGAATATATTAATGTAAAGTTCAATAAAAAATGATGTAGTGAACGGAATGTCTAACCTTTTAAAAATAATACTGTTAAGGACTATTTTGTTATTTTAATTAATCCTCCTAACACTGCTTTACAAAGTTTCTCAGTGCTCCTGAAGCCAGTCAATGGAAGATTCTTGGACTTCTTATTCCAAATTGTGTCTTTTTTAATGACAGGTTCAAGATTTTTTCTTAGTTATAACATTGTTGTCTCCATATCTCCCTGGAAGTGTCATCTTTGGAAAGTAAGTACCAGAAACATATGGCATGCATGAGGAAAGAATCTCTGTCTCAAATCTTGAATGTTTTTGTTTTTCTCTCTTTTTTTTCAGATTCTTTATAAATATGTGTTAGCAAGTTTTCTTCCGTAGAAAAGGGGAAAGTGAAAGTTAATCGTACAGGCGTGTTTAACTCTGCGATCCTATGCACTGTAGCCTGCCAGGTCATCTCTCCATGGAATTCCCCAGGCAAGAGTACTGGAGTGGGTTGACATTTCCTTCTCCAGGGGATCTTCCCAACCCAAGGATTGAACTGGGGTCTCCTGCATTGCCACTGCTGAGTTTTCCAAATTTGCAGGCACATTGAGTGCATCACTTAAACAGCATCATCTTTCAGGATTTGAAATAGCTCAACTGGAATACCATCACTTCCACTAGCTTTGTTCATAGTGATGCTTTCTTTCTAAGGCCCACTTGACTTCACATTCCAGGATATCTGGCTCTAGGTGAGTGATCATACCATCGTGATTATCTTGGTCATGAAGATCTTTTTTATACAGTTCTTCTGTGTATTCTTGCCACCTCTTCTTAATACCTTCTGCTTCTGTTAGGTCCATACCATTTCTGTCCTTTATCGAGCCCATCTTTGCATGAAATGTTCTTGGTATCTTGAATTTTCTTGAAGAGATCTCTAGTCTTCCCAATTTTGTTGTTTTCCTCTCTTTGCATTGATTGCTGAGGAAGGTTTGCTTATTTCTTCTTGCTATTCTTGGGAACTCTGCATTCAGATGCTTATATTTTTCCTTATCTCCTTTGCTTTTTGCTTCTCTTCTTTCACAGCTACTTATAAGGCCTCCCCAGACAGCTACTTTGCTTTTTTGCATTTCTTTTCCATGGGGATGGTCTTGATCCCTGTCTCCTGTACAATGTCACGAACCTCGGTCCATAGTTCATCGGGCACTCTATCAGATCTAGTCCCTTAAATCTATTTCTCCCTTCCACTATATAATCATAAGGGATTTCATTTAGGTCATACCTGAATGGGCTAGTGGTTTTTCCCTACTTTCTTCAATTTAAGTCTGAATTTGGCAATAAGGAGCTCATGATCCACAGTCAGCTCCCGGTCTTGTTTTTGCTGACTGTGTAGAGTTTCTCCATCTTTGGCTGCAAAGAATATAATCAATCTGATTTCGGTGTTGACCATCTGGTGATGTCCATGTGTAGAGTCTTCTCTTGTGTTGTTGGAACAGGGTGTTTGCTATGACCAGTGCGTTCTCTTGGCAAAACTCTATTAGCCTTTGCCCTGCTTCATTCCGTATTCCAAGACCAAATTTGCCTGTTACTCCAGGTGTTTCTTGACTTCCTACTTTTGCATTCCACTCCCCTATAATAAAAAGGACATCTATTGGGGGTGATAGTTATTTCAAATCCTGAAAGATGATGCTGTGAAAGTGATGCACTCAATATGCCAGCAAATTTGGAAAACCAGAAGTGGCCACAGGACTGGAAAAGCTGTTTTCATTCCAATCCCAAAGAAAGGCAATGCCAAAGAATGCTCAAACTACCGCACAATTGCACTCATCTCACACGCTAATGAAGTAATGCTCAACATTCTCCAAGCCACGCTTCAGCAATACGTGAACCGTGAACTTCCAAATGTCCAAGCTGGTTTTAGATAAGGCAGAGGAACCAGAAATCAAATTGCCAACATCTGCTGGATCATTGAAAAAGCAAGAGAGTTCCATAAAAACATCTATTTCTGCTTTATCGACTATGCCCAAGCCTTTGACTGTGTGGATCACAATAAACTGTGGAAAATTCTGAAAGAGTTGGGAATACCAGACCATCTGACCTGCCTCTTGAGAAACCTATATGCAGGTCAGGAAGCAGCAGTTAGAATTGGACATGGAACAACAGACTGGTTCCAAATAGGAAAAGGAGAATGTCAAGGCTGTATATTGTCACCCTGCTTATTTAACTTATATTCAGAGTACATCATGAGAAACGCTGGGCTGGAAGAAGCACAAGCTGGAATCAAGATTGCTGGGAAAAATATCAATCACCTCAGATATGCAGATGACACCACCCTTATGGCAGAAAGTGAAGAAGAACTCAAAAGCCTCTTGATGAAAGTGAAAGAAGAGAGTGAAAAAGTTGGCTTAAGGCTCAACATTCAGAAAACGAAGATCATGGCATCTGGTCCCATCACTTCATGGGAAATAGATGGGGAAACAGTGGAAACAGTGTCAGACTTTATTTTTCTGGGCTCCAAAATCACTGCAGATGGTGACGGCAGCCATGAAATTTAAAGACGCTTACTCCTTGGAAGGAAAGTTTGACCAGCCTAGATAGGATATTGAAAAGCAGAGACATTACTTTGCCAACAAAGATCCGTCTAGTCAAGGCTATGGTTTTTCCAGTGGTCATGTATGGATGTGAGAGTTGGACTGTGAAGAAAGCTGAGCGCCGAAGAATTGATGCTTTTGAACTGTGGTGTTGGAGAAGACTCTTGAGAGTCCCTTGGACTGCAAGCAGATCCAACCAGTCCATTTAAAGGAGATTAGCCCTGGGATTTCTTTTGAAGGAATGATGCTAAAGCTGAAACTCCAGTACTTTGGCCACCTCTTGCAAAGAGTTGACTCATTGGAAAAGACTGTGATGCTGGGAAGGATTGGGGGCAGGAGAAAAAGGGGATGACAGAGGATGAGATGGCTGGATGGCATCACCGACTCAATGGACATGAGTTTGAACTCCGAGAGTTGGTGATGGACAGGGAGGCCTGGTGTGCTGCGATTCATGGGGTCGCAAAGAGTCAGACATGACTAAGTGACTGAACTGAATTGAACTCCTGCATTGCAGGCAGATTCTTTACAAACTCAGCTATTAGGGTAGCCTCTCTTCCATAGAAAATGTGAATATATAAAGTGAGCATTGCTCAGGAACCTATATTTGTCATTTTACACTAGGAATCTTTCTATAAAAACACATTTGAGGCAGTACTTCTTTTGTAAGAGATGCATAGCATTTTATTTTTTGAATATCCGACCGTGTATGAATCTCATCCACTAGTGGGGGAAGTTTGTCTGAAGGTGGAATTTTAAATCTTAGGGAGTTTGATTTTCTGACCCAAGGTTACACAGCCACAGCCTTTTGCTTTATCTGGAAAAGAAGCATTTTCTATGACATTGGCACTAAATTAAGTCTCCAGCTCTTAAGTCCTGACCTTTTGGCTCTTTTCTGAAAATAAGTTAAGGTACAGTCTGTATTCACATTACAGTATTGATTTACCCATAGTTTGTCACTGCCTCTTACATCGGTATCATCTCAGATTTTTTTGAGACTTTCTTTCATTCCTACTTTTAGGAAAGCTTATTAATATCTACCTTCTTCTCCTCTCCCTCTTTTTTCTCTCAGTTGTAACTACTTATCTACTATCCAGTAGCACTATTTGTTTCACTGGAAAAGTCTTCCAGTTACTACTTTTTTCTCCATTTTTAACTGAGACCTTAATTATTTTTTGACTGAAATCTTACCTTTGTGGATCCCTTAAGCAATGGTTATTTTACAAGACTATAAAAATTATTTTCTAATAGAGAACTTGAAGCTTCAAAAATCTTAATCTGTACTAAAATTATTTGTTACAAGGTCATGTTCTCCAGAATATATCATATTAAAATGACTACATAGTAGTACTCTTAGAACTTGTAACCAGGAAGAAAAATCTTTTTAAAATAGTTAGATTTTAGCTATGGAATAAAACATGAAAATATTTACATATTGGTGGATGAAAAAAATTGCAGCTTCATTTTTCTTATATGGGGTTTCATTAATGAATACAGAATGTTGATTGAGTTTAATACCACACTTAGCTGAAGATGAGACTTTCATAACGTTTGGTACCTGAGAAGCAATGGTGTACCCAGATATATAAGGCAATAAAGTCCTCTGACTACTCATGAACATAGTTGCTAAAGATCTTACACTTCCTTAGGCACTTGCCTTAAGCCAATTTACTGAAAATCTATGTAAACAATGTTAAGTCTTTTCCTGAACCTGATGATTCAGTTTTATAGAAAGCCAGAATACTAGCAGTAATAGTTCAAGAATGCCTATTACTGCTGAAGGCATACACAAAGAAAGAAAAGAGTGCAGAAGCAAAAGCTTTCGAGGTCATCACTTTATCCCAGCCCATTGTATCACTGGGGCTTCCTTGGTGGTTCAGATGGTAAAGAATCTGCCTGCAATGCTGGAGACCTGGGTTCAATCCCTGGGTTGAGAAGATCTCTTGTAGGAGGGCATGGCAATCTACTCTAGTATTCTTGCCTGGACAATCCCCATGGACAGAGGGGCCAGGTGGGCTGCAGTCTATGGGGTAACATGACTGAGTGACTAAGCATAGCATAAGCATATTGTATCATTAGTTTTATTAATGGAATTTTTTTTTAATTAGAGAATTAATTTTACCAGGAAGCAAAGTCTGTTATATGAAAATTTCTGCAACATACAGTTAAAATACAAAAAAAAACTCTTGTTACTTAAACATTATACTCCAAATGCTTGCATTGTAGAATACTATATTAAAAATTGGCTAATATTATAGTCATTAGAAATATCATAACTAAATTAGGTATCTGGAAAAAGCACTGCTATGATTCATAGCATTTTCATAAATAATAGATAAATTACAGTGCTTGTGAATAATAGTTAACAAAAGGTAGTATCCTGTTTGCTCAACATAATTTGCTGTCTCCCCAACTCAGCTTCTGTCTCCTACATTATGTTAAGGGCTCACTCATCTGCACTGAGGCTTCCATTCTGTGCCTGTCATAATTCCCTCCAAAATTTTCTTGCATCACTTGCTCATCTTCAAGTCCAGACTTTATGGTTTGTTATTTCAAATACTATATTTTGTACAGTGTATATTCTAATTTTACCCCTTGATTTTCCTTTTTTTCTTTCTTATTTGAATATATTTAATTACTATTTTAAGTAATTATTGGCTTTTTAGCTGTAGACCTCTGTATTTTTTTCAGTTTCCTCTAGGAATTACAATATGCATATGTAAATTATCACAGTTTATCCAGAGTTAACAAAGTACTACATCAATTAAACTTAGAAGACTTATAACCATATAGGTCACATTACCCTCCCCTATCGATCTAGGTTTCTGTGATCATATATCAATCCAGGTTTCCATGATCATATGTATGTTGTGTGCATACATAGAAAATTCTACCCTATTTTTCTATGCACTATTTATATATATTTTAAAGAACCTCATAGTAGAAAAATAATTATTTTTATCCATATGCTTACCATTTCTATTGGTCGTCCTTCATTCATGGAGATTTAGATTTCCCTCTGGTCTAGAAAATCTGACCTAGATTTTCCTTTTGCCTGAGGAATTTCCTATAGCATTTCTTTTAGATTGGGTTTTCTGGAAATAAATACTTCAAGTTTTTCTTTATCTGAGATTCTCCTTATTTTTTCTTTATTTTCTGAAATATTTTTTTGTTGTTGAATATAGAACAAAAATGGTTCTTTTCTTTCAGAGCTTTAAAGATGCTCTTCCATTATTTTCTGGCTGTGTTTAGTGTCTGAAGAGAAATCCATGTCATTTTAATAACATTTTCCCTTCCCAAGAATTTAAGAATAATACAAAGAAATATTTGCATGTATTTGTTTATATTTGTATTTATGAGTGTGTGAATATACATACACAATTATACACATACATATGTAGGGAGAGAAAGAAAGAAAAGTGAACTAAAGGTATGCTATTATTTTGATAAGAATATATGGATTTAAATGACAGGAAATTATTTTTAATATATCATTATTCCAATAACAACTGTAATAATGCATATGTCATAAAAGAAAAAAGCTATAAAATTGCAAACACTCATAACATGATGTAAATTATGACTTTGACTATTGAATTAGGTCTAAATGGTCGGTGTATTTTCTGCATTGATCCCCAAAGTATTTAAAGTAGATAGAGATATGTATCAGTTTAAAATAGGTACAGTTCATAAAATGAAAAGCAAGTAAATCACATGAAAAAAATTTCTCTCACACTTATAAAAATTTGGCCATGGTTCATAGATACACATTTAGAGGGGTGAAGGATAAGCTAGCTTACTTCATCTTCACCATGCAATTCCTTCCTCCTCAAGTTCAGCTGTCACCCAAGATGAAGTCCTGCTGTCATATCTAAACTTCAGAGAAGTAAAAAAAAAAGAGACAATCCAAAGAGTTCAGTTCCCAATTGAGTCAGTTGTATTTAAGTACTTCTCCTGGGAGACACCTCTTGGTCATCTCTAGATGTAAGACTGGAAATTATGGTCCTTTAGTTAATCTTGTAACTTTTTTGAGGAACTTATTTGGAGTTTGAAAGTGAAAATACAAGTCGCTCAGTCTTGTCTGACTCTTTGCGACCCCATGGACTGTAGCCTACCAGGCTTCTTTGTCCATGGGATTTTCCAGGCAAGAATACTAGAGTGGGTAACCATTCCCTTCTCCAGGGGATCTTTCTAATTCAGAGATCGAACCCCGGTCTCTGCATTGCAGGCAGATTCGTCACCATCTGAGCCACCAGGAAATTATGGTCCTTTAGGTAGGCTTGTAGCTTTTTGGAGGAACTTAGTTTGAGTTTAATTAGTAAGAAAGCATGACTGATGGAGATAGGGCCAGTAAGTTGTAGTTATTTTTAATTTGCTTTAATTTCGATAATTGAGATATGTTTAGTGTTAGAAAAAAGCATTGAGAGATTATCCATGTGCTCTAGAATTTCACACCCTGGGGGCAGGAGGAGAAGGGGACGACAGAGGGTGAGATGGCTGGATGGCATCACTGACTCAATGGACGAGTCTGAGTGAACTCCGGGAGTTGGTGATGGACAAGGAGGCCTGGTGTGCTGCGATTCATGGGGTCGCAGAGAATCGGACACGACTGAGCGACTGAACTGAACTGAACTGACTGAGAGATAGTAGTTCTAAACATAGTTGCAAAGTCCTTTAAAACCATAGATCTGGTATTAGGAAGGACTCCAAAGAGTAAGGAAACCAGATGCTCCTTGTTTAGATCAGGGAATAGAATTTCACAAAGATTTTGGATTGGCTAATCTCTCAGGGTCAGAGTGAGAAAACAGAATGCCATCTCTTTATTTAAGTTTGATTTTATGTCCAGAACACCGTACTTAATTGAAAAATCACTGCATTTTCTAAGAATGTACATGTGCTTTCTGAGGTAGGTCATAATTTAAATAGTGTTGTTCTTAAACTGTTGTTCAGAAGTTTTATCTGATGTGCATTTCTTTTATAAAATTTTGTTAAATGATAAAGAGACATTGAAAGTCAACTAATTGATCTGAATGCCAGTTGTAGATAGAGAATTACTTTAAAAGTAAGAAGAGGTGAGGCACGCTTGCATATGGCTACATATTTTGAGTATTTTATCACTAATGAAAGTCATCTTTGGAACCTTTAAAGTGTTAGTCTGTCAGTCATGTCTGACTCATTGTGACCCCATGGACTGAAACCTGCCAGGCTCCTCTGTCCATGGAATTCTCCAGGCCAGAATACCGAGTGGGTAGCCATTCTCTTCTCCAGGGGATCTTCCCAACTCAGGATCAAACCTGGGTCTCCGGCATTGAATGCAGATCGTTTACCATCTGAACCATCAGGGAAGAAAAGGACTATGAAAAGAGGGAAGTACTATAACTTAGCATAAGTTTTAAGTAGTATTTTATGTTTTATATAATTTTTATACATGAGCAACTAAAGAAACAATAGAACACAAAAAATTTAAACACTATAACTTTTAAGATTTATGTTTAGGTCTGATTAGCAGAAAAGCACAAGACAAGATGGTGGATATGAGTTGGCATTACCCTGATGTGGGTTAAAAGTTGAGGTATGCCTTCACTAGATGTAAACTTTACATGGGAAGAAAAACTAAACACTCTGTTTCCAAAGTTCCAATAGGACAATTTGGTCTTTATGCAAACATACATTTTCATGTTGAGAATTATTTTAGTAATTTACTCTTGTGTAACAATTAATCTCAAAGATTAGTGGTTTAAAAAAGCATTTTTTGTCTCACAGTTTCTATGGGTCAGGAATCTAGGTGTGTTCAAGTGGGCCATTAGGTTCCCATGATGATGCAGTCATATCAAGGCTCAACATGGAAAAATAATTTCTTACCTTATTTGCATGTCCATTTCTTACCCCATTTGCATGGCAGGATTTCAGTTCCATGCTGATTGTTACAAGAGTCTAGTTGCTAATTGTTGGTCAGAGGTCTCCTTCAGTTTCTTCCCATGGGTACCTCTCCACAGAGGATCACATAACATGGAACCTTAATACATCAGGGAAAGTAAGGAAGAGAAGACGAGAGAGGCCAACAAGATACAGAACTAGCAAAACAGAAGGCACAATCACCTGTAACTTAATGACAGAAATGACAGTCCACCACATTGACATCTTCTATCCATTAAAACAAGTCCCTAAGTCCAGCCTACACTTAAGGAGAGGGATTATACAAGGACGTAAGTATCAGAAAGCAGGTATCACTGGACACCATCTTAGAAACTGCCTACCACAAGATTCAGTTCAGTTCAGCTCAGTCACTCAGTTGTGTCCGACTCTTTGCGACCCCATGAATTGCAGCACACCAGGCTTCCCTGTCCATGACCAACTCCCGGAGTTCACACAGACTCATGTCCATCAAGTCAGTGATGCCATCCAGCCGTCTCATCCTCTGTCATCCCCTCTCCTCCTGCCCTCAATCCCTCCCAGCATCAGAGTCCTTTCCAATAGTCAACTCTTTGCAGGAGATGGCCAAAGTACTGGAGTTTCAGCTTTAGCTTCATTCCTTCCAAAGAAATCCCAGGGCTGATCTCCTTCAGAATGGACTGGTTGGATCACCTTGCAGTCCAAGGGACTCTCAAGAGTCTTCTCCAACACCACGGTTCAAAAGCATCAATTCTTCAGTGCTCAGCTGTCTTCACAGTCCAACTCTCACATCCATACATGACCACTGGAAAAACCATAGCCTTGACTAGATGGACCTTTGTTGGCAAAGTACTGTCTCTGCTTTTGAATATGCTATCTAGGTTGGTCATAACTTTCCTTCCAAGGAGTAAGCGTCTTTTAATTTCATGGCTGAAGTCACCATCTGCAGTGATTTTGGAGCCCCAAAAAAGTAAGTCTGACACTGTTTCCACTGTTTCCCCATCTATTTCCCATGAAGTGATGGGACCAGATGCCATGATCTTCGTTTTCTGAATGTTGAGCTTTAAGCCAACTTTTTCACTCTCCTCTTTCACTTTCATCAAGAGGCTTTTGAGTTCCTCTTCACTTTCTGCCATAAGGGTGGTGTCATCTGCATATCTGAGGTTATTGATATTTCTCCTGGCAATCTTGATTCCAGCTTGTGCTTCTTCCAGTCCAGCGTTTCTCATGATGTACTCTGCATATAAGTTAAATAAGCAGGGTGACAGTATACAGCCTTGACGTACTCCATTTCCTGTTTGGAACCAGTCTGTTGTTCCATGTCCAGTTCTAACTGTTGCTTCCTGACCTGCATACAAATTTCTCAAGAGGCAGATCAGGTGGTCTGGTATTCCCATCTCTTTCAGAATTTTCCACAGTTTATTGTGATCCACACAGTCAAAGGCTTTGGCATAGTCAATAAAGCAGAAATAGATGTTTTTTCTGGAACTCTCTTGCTTTTTCCATGATCCAGTGAATGTTGGCAATTTGATCTCTGGGTCCTCTGCCTTTTCTAAAACCAGCTTGAACTTCAGGAAGTTCGCAAGATTAACTGATATTATATACTTTAAATGAATATTACTATTACTCAAATGCATCAGGTGTTTAGTATTTCAATAAATATATTTTGGCAGATCCAGTGTGTCTGAGGTACATGAGACATGTCAGACAACAAACTAAACACATCCCCTGACCACAAGAAAGAGAAAGGAAATAGACAATAAATAATTAAAATGAATAATTAATTTTATACAAGAAGAGGATATTTGTTATGGAAAGAAGATGGAGAGAGTCTGGAATACAAATGGAAGTCGGGGATGAATTATTGTATTAAGAACACTATTTATTGAAAGCATAACTTTCTAGCAAATACTTGACAGGCTGAAGTAGGTAATGAAATAAGTATATGGGGAAAAGGCACACCAGACAGAGAAAAAGCTAGAGTAAAGCACTAACCTAACCCTAACCCTAATTTTTCTCAATGGGAGAAAGCACTAAGATGGGAGTGTGACTAAAGTATCTGTGAAAAAGCAAGGAAGCCAGTGTGACTAGAACTTAGGACAGGGAAGATTTGTGGAAGAGGATATTGGAAAAATAGCAAGGGATATGATTATATAAGGCCTTATAGATAAGGTATTTCAAGGACTTGGACTTTTAAATGAAGGGAGAAGCAACCATAGTATGTTGAACAGAGGAAATTAACATGATACAACTTACATTTTTGAAAGACATCACAGGCTCCTGAGTTACGTGTGTGTGTTTATACATAATTTTATATATATGTAAAATATATACCTACATGAGAATGGGGACAGTTGGAGCAGAGAGATAAGTTATGAGGCTATGGAAGAAATCTAGGAAGATGTGATGCCTTATTGAGCACAATGCTACAAAAGAAAATTGAATGATTGTATTCTAGAAAAGCACTTAAAATAGAGTTCTCTGGTGGCTCAGATGGAAAAGAATCTGCCTGCAATGCAGGAGACCCAGGTTCAATGCTTGGGTCGAAAAGATCCCCTGGAGAAGGGTATGACAACCCATTCCAGTATTCTTGCCTGGAGGATTCCATGGACAGAGGAGCCTGGCGGGCTACAGTGTATGGGGTCACAAAGAGCCGTGCAGGACTGAGCAACTGACACCTTCGTTTTCAAGATAGGAGTATAGCATTAAGAGATAGAGACTACTCTGTATAAAATAGATAAGCAAAAGGATATATTGTACATAATGGGGAAATATGCCGTTATTTTATAATAACTTTAAACTGAGTATAACCTATAAAATATTGGATCATTATATGTACACATGAAACTAACATAATATTGTAAATCAATTATACATCACTTTTTTAAAAAATAGAGGTAAGAAGATTTTATGATAGACTAAACGGTCAGTATGAAGGAAAAGAAGACAAAAACAACACCAATGTTTTTGGCCTACACATTGCTTGAACAGTAAAACTACAAGGAAGAGGTCATCATCAGCTGCCATGAGGAAGGCTGTACGTGTAGCATGTTTTATTTTAGGGTGGAAGGATTCAGTATTCTAGCTTTGAATATGTTTACTCAAAGTGTCAAGTAGACAATAGGGTATATGAATTTTGAGTTAAGGAAATACTTTATGGCTGTGCATATATATTTGAGACATGCCACTGTATAGATAGAAAATAGAAATGAATATAGCTAGTGAATAGAAGAACTAGGAATGCAGAACTATTGGTCATTTAATAATGTGGAGAAACACAATAGCTTAAATTAAAGCTATTCTGAATTCTTAAATTATTGCTATTCTGATTAAATAGAAAACTAAGCTATGTTTTATTTAACTTAATTTGAGCTTTGCCAATCTTCCATGCATTTAGTATTGGCTCAAGAGCTAGGGTACATTTAGATTTCCCTGAATTAAAAGAGACTATTTCCCTTTCTCTCTAATATTACAGAGAAGTCTGGAAACATTATTTAAATTGATAGTAGAAAAAATAAACTTACCTGTACTGAATAGAAAGCTGTTTTCAGTTATTGTTTATTCATTTAGCTATCTATCTAAAATATATATTTATTGTTACAAAATATATATTTAATTGTAAACATATATTACAAAATAAAATTAAAGCAAATAAAATAGAATTCTGAATTAACTCTATTTTTGAATTATTACACGTGTGTATGTAATAATAATTTAAATTATGGACTTGGAATGTTATGACAAAGGTCCAAACATAATATTGATTATAAAATACATAACTTATTTTACAGTGTGAAAGTATCTATTGCAAAATTTTCCCAAAGGCTCATGTGCTCCTACTTCATCGTACTCTGTTGTACTGCCAACCTCAACATGGAACTTCCTTCTCTCAGTCTAAAAGAGCTACTCTGACTTTCACAGCATGGACACACTAAGTCTTTGGGGAAGGGAAATAAAAAAAGGTTTTATTTTTCTTTTAAGGACATTTATGGGAAGTTGAGCATGTTGCTTTCATTTACTTTCACTGACCCAGAGCTAGTCTTTGGTAAAGTGGGGCCTCAAGGAATAATGGGAAATAATCTATAGTTGCATTAATGAAATTAGGGGGAATTACTAGTTTTTATATCAGTTCAAAAAGCATTAGCCATAACAAAGCCTTGTTGCCCACATATGTGAATAAAATATATGAAAAAATATTGATGTCTTACAATTTGGTAAATTCATATAAATTTCTGCAGATTAGTGAAAACTGCACAACTTTGAATTTTATAGGAATAAGTGGAAATAATATGACTTTTCAAATACTTAGCGTCACATAGAAATGAAAGTATGTTTTCAGTAGAAAGAGTCTAGGTCCTTGATACAGAAAACCCAGAGCTGATCCTTCACTCCCTCAGTTACTAGCTACTTAGCTTGTGCTAATTATCTTACTGTCATGAACCTCAGTTTGCTCACCTGCAGTAAAAGGTAAACAAAAATTCAACTGTTTATATCAAAGAGTTGATAAATGACCCAACAAAATATTGTGGACATTGAAGCGTTTTATATAGTACAATATATGTATAAATAAAATATATTATTCACATATGAATATTAAGCTGACCCATAGCAATCTTGTAGATTTGTTTGCCAAGAGTTAAATAGTGTTTGTATTCAATAAATAATTAATCTGTATTTTTTCAATAAAAGGGGAGCAGTAATGTTCTTTATATGAATGTTGTTGTTGCTTAGTAGCTCAGTTGTGTCTGACTCTTTGCAATACAATGGACTGTAGTCCACCAGGTTCCTCTGTCCATGGGATTCTCCAGGCACAAATACTGGAGTGGGCTGCCATTTCCTTCTCCAGGGAATCTTCCCAACCCTTTAATCAAACTCAAGTCTCCTGCATTGGTAGGTGGATTCTTTAACACTAAGCTACCAGGGAAAGCCCAATATGAATGTTAATTCAGTATCAAGAACTTTACAGGATACATTCTCTATGTGGAGAAATTAATTGAGTAAACAAATAAGTACTTATTTTGAAAAAAAAAAAACCCAATATATTTGGAGAGAGAGGCTTATTTTGCTTTTACAAATTTTAAAGGGTAATATCTTGAGGATTTATGTTCCTAAACATTTTCTCTAAGAACATCTGCAGAAAATTGAATGTATGATCATCAAAGTAAAATTTTAGTGCAAATGAATTAGGTGTATATTGAGTATAGATGGTTATTTGAAAGGCTGATGTTACAATCAAATATAAGCAGGTGCACATATTTGAATGATCATGACTTCCATATTCACTGTTTTTAATATAAAATCACTTTAAGAAGTACAGATGTAGTTTTCTCTATTCCCACTGCTTGTTTGTTCTTACTTAAATACTGCAAATGATTCTGTAATGTTTAAGTAAACAGTTTGCCTGTAACTTTAGAGAATTTCATTAGATTAGCAGAAGACTGAGCACCAGCCCTGTATGATATTCTATGGGCTTAAACTGCTGCATATTCTCCAAATGACCTAATAAACTTTGCTCAAACTCATCAATGAGGTATCACGGAAAAAATAATGCAAAACTACCTCCCAGTCGTACCATCTTATAGTATGGCAACACCTGTGAATAAACTAGATGATGAACCAAGCTTAAAAAGTGCCCAGAGAGAAGGTTGGCTAAATTAAAAACTCATTAGCTCTGTGGTTCTGATTTCTTAAGCAACAAAAACATTTCTGAAATAGCATAAAGAACTGGATATAATTAGTAAGTTACCAGAAAGATTATGATATACTGATTTAAATAAAGTATTTTACTATGCATTTTATACACTATGTTTTGCATTTATTTCTATCTATCAATGTTGGCAGATCACTGTCCCAATATATACAGATACAAGAGAAAATTAGCCAAATAAGATAGCATTTAACTTAATCTAGGAGGGAGAGTATACAATGCTTTTCTTTTTTGCTATATCCATTAAGCACATAATTATTATGTTTGCATTCCTGATACACATGGTGAATATTAAGCAAAGAATTAAAACAAGATAAGATGAGCATTCTTAGAGGAAAAACTTTCAATATGAAGGTGTTTCAGGTGAATCTAGCCTAATTTATGTCAGGGAAGATATACCTGAAAAAGTCAAGTACTGGTGGATAAACGGGCGCTTGCAAAGACTAAGTCCCAAAAGGATAATAAGGATGGGCTGTCCCTGGCAAGGGCAATACCACATAGAAAAGCCTAGAAGCAAAGGAAATTCCAGCAGTATTCCAGGAACTATAGAAAACTGAATAAAACTTAAAGTGAAAGTGTTACTAGCTCAGTTGTGTCCAGCTCTTTGCAACCGCATGGACTGTAGCCCACCAGGCTCCTCTGTCCTTGAAATTCTCCAGGCAAGATTCCTCGAGGGATTGCCATGCCTTTCTCCATGGGATCTTCCCGACCCAGGGATTGAAGCTGGGTTTCCCTCATCGCAGGCAGATTCTTTACCATCTGAGCCCCCAGAAAAACCCCAAATAAAACTTAAGCCTAGTTCAAAATTGTTGAAAAGATATGACAGAAATCATCTACTCCAGGCAAGATAAATGCAAGATAAGATCCCAAGAAAGATACTAATACAGATTTCCATTACATGAAAAGTTTTTATTTTTCAAATGTTTGTGTTTTATTTTTTAACTAATTTTTTTACATATTTTGATGAAAACTACATAGTGAATGCATGGCCATTAATTTCTTCTTAGTTGTCACTGTCTACAAAATAGAGCAAAATATCTCCTAGGCTCCTGATCTTATAGAGTTGGCTCGATGGCCAATTTGGAGCAACTATCAGAGTTGCAAGTCTAGATCCTGGAAGGCCTGAAAATGCCACAACTCCATTTACTGCATATAGAGGTGCTCCAGATGCTCTGTTTGTTGTCAGTGTTTTCTATCATCTGTCTCCATCCTCTCTACCAGATCATGATCTCATCATAAAGGCAGGGACCATGTCTTATTCACCTTTATAAGCAATTCATTTCTAAGCACAGTGCCTGAAAATAACAGATGCTCAGTAAATATTTATTGAATAAATGGCTACATTTTTTTTTAAGTTTGAAAACTCTTAGGAGTAAATCCTAACAGTGTATTTCCTCATGTAGAACAACTATTGCTGAAAACACATTATGTGTAATATATTCCAGAAAGTCACAAGCCCATTTTCTAGTGAACTAAACTTCTGTTATATTAAGGAATGCATGCAATACCAGTTATTTTAATGCTCATATTATTTTAAACTGAGCCTTTCACCATCTGTTCCAACTCTTAAGCTGTGGATACAAAAGAACACATTTCCCTATTACATTTGTAAAATGTAAATATAAATGATTTAAATACATTTATATACCCATGAAGTAATGCTGCATGCAGCTGGCATGGGGCTCCCTTATGTTGCAAAAAGAAATAATAAAGAAGAAAGCCTGCTTATCCCTGACACAGAGAGTTTCATGCTCTGTGACTTTTTGTTATAGCACTGGAAGGTCAAGTCTTTACTATAGAAAAATATTGATTTTTTTCAGTAATGAATTTCATTTACAAACTATAATTTCTCTTTTGTTCATTTTGTTGAACTGTTCTTGAATGGATTTTAATTTCTTTAAAGAAGTCACAAAATTCTATGAAGTCCAAAATAATGAACATTTGGGTCCCTAATAGAATTCTGAGTGCACTTTGTGAGCTTTTATTGATTTTGCTTTGGATTCTTTGCATTGAGGCATAAAGTCCTACCAAAAGAATTGTTTACTGAGCCTAATTAAAGAATAGTCATCCATATAATCTTCGGCAAGAAGACACTTTAAAATTTAACAAACTACCTGCATTGGGAAGTTACTGTGAAAATAATCAAAAAGAAACATAAAATATGTGCTCTAGTGCTGCTTGTTACTCAATATCCATTCCCCATAATAAACACTTGAAAGGGTTTGGGACCTATAATTTTCTAGAGAGCTACATCCATATAAAGGATATGAGGCATAACACATATGTATATTTTATATTCTAAGCAGTATAGGAAATGAGAAGTGACCAAAAAATATGCCAGAACTTTCCAACTCTTTTGCACTGTGTTAAAATAACATGTTTATCCTCACCCTCTGAAAAGAATGAGAAATAATTCTCATTAAAGTGTAGTTAGTAATGTGTGCTATTGCGGCCATCACCTTGTTTACTGATGTCATTTAGTGATAATATTTTTAAAAATGGCAAGGACAAAAAATTAACAGTTTAATATCCTTGAATTATACTGGTGGCTCCCAAAACCTTTATTCACAAAATACATTGCTCAAGGAAAGAAAAACCTAACAGATTATATTTTACTACTTATGTCTGAGTTATCTTCAGATATAGACAATCCATAATGTGCTATTTTCTATTATTAAGGATAAACATAAGCCTTACGCATACAAACACATATAGACACACACACTCACTATCCTGCAATGTGGCAAAAATATTATAAGACCACAGGAAGTAGTTCAAAAAAGGGGTCATAGAAATTCTACCAGAAAATCTACTAAGTATCAGGTTTAAAAATGTTATTTGTACATGTTTTAATGCCATTCTCCCAAATCATCCGCCCCCCTCCCTCTCCCACAGAGTCCAAAAGACCATTCTATACATCTGTGTCTCTTTTGCTGTCTCTCAACTAATCGCCAGTCCAGGTTCGATGCAGGATACAGGAAGCTTGGGGCTGGTGCACTGGGATGACCCAGAGGGATGGTATAGGGAGGGAGGTGGGAGAGGGGTTCAGGATGGGGAACACGTGTACACCCGTGGCGGATGCATGTTGATGTATGGCAAAACCAATACAATATTGTAAAGTAAAAAATAAATAAACATGTTAAGTTTAAAAAAATAAAAGAATATATGAATTTTTGCAAAAAAAATGTTATTTGTAAAGTATTGTCTTCTATTTTTGTTTTAAACATGACAATTTAACTACCTATCCATTGGTGGTGTACTTCATTTTCTATATTCCATAATGAAACCCTCAAAAGTGTTGATCTATTGAATTAAGGCAGCATAGATTCAATATAGGACAGTTTGCCTCTTTCTCCTGTTATCACTCCAGCCCAAGAGGTTAAAGTGTTTAGAAAACAGGTATATTTCATACAAATTCAGCTGCTTTATCACTCACAATATTTCTAGGACTGAAGAACTAGAATTACAAGTCTTCAAAGTACAATGTCAGTATCTAAATAAATAAAGATGTCTAAAAATAATAAAATATAAGGAATAAACATTTTAAAATAGGAAGCTTCTGAAGAGTAGGTTCTTTATATAATTGTTGGTGTTACATAGTATTTACTCAGAAGTTATTAACCTCTCCAAGCCTCCATTTCCTTAGTATCCTGGGGTGAGAGTAGAGGAAGGGAGGACAAGCAAATGGGGTTTAAAGAAAAGAAAGCAAATTTGCTCAGTTGTATCCGACTCTTTGCGACCCCATGGACGGTAGCCTACTAGGATTCTCCATCCATGGGATTTTCCAGGCAAGAGTACTGGAGTGGGTTGCCACTTCCTTCTTCAGGGGATCTTCCCAACCCAGGGATTGAATGAACCCTGGGATCGATCTCCATCATTGTAGGCAGACACGTTACTGTCTGAGCCACCAGGGAAGTCCAAAGGGGGTTTATTTCTGTGGATAAAGTTGTGGATGCTTCTCTTTAACTCAAGTTAGATTTACTTAGACCCAGGAACCATGTGGGTCTTTATATATAGATGTAGGCTCTTCTGCTCGGGTGTTTTCAGGCTGACATGAAGGTATCAAGGTGCAGTTCTCATCTAGGGGCTTGAGATTTTCCTCAAACATAACTAGTTGTTTGCAGATTTCATTTCCTTGTGACTGTGTGAGTGAGGTCCTCATTTCCATTCTAGTTGTTGGCCAGAGTCTGTTTTTAGCTCCTAGAGATCACCTGCATTTCCTTTAGATGGGGCAATTTGCTTTTGGACAAATTTACAACATGGCAATTTGCTTTTTCCAAATAGTCAGGAGATAGTCTTGTGAGGGTTCACTTTCTTTTAAGGTATCATCTGAAGACCCACCCAGGATAATCTCCCTTTTGTTTAATTCAAAGTGAACTGATTTGTAACCTAAGCACTGCTGTGATGTTCCTGTCATAGTCATACTTAAGGGAAGGGAATGTCACATCAGGTACAGAATACTTAAGGGCCACTTTAGAAATATATCACCTTAATGATCACATAGAGCTATCTTTATTAATATTTGGCTTTAAATTCTATCTTATTCTTCTAAAAGTTCCAGTTGTGTATTTATTTAAATGTATTATTAACATATTCTATTAGCATAATAATTTATGATATAAATATGTTTTACGATATAGATTTATGTTTATATGATATATAGTTATGTAATTATAGATATATGTATATGTTGGGATATGTTTTCAAATATTTTACTATTTTTCTACTTCTCTAAGAATTTAGTGTGGTGATGAGGTTGTGGTGATATGTGAAAATATTTTTTTTAGAAAACCAAAAAGTCATTTGAAGTGGAATCTGAAAACATTCCTCACTCTTTTCATGACCATCTCTAAAACTGAAGCTAAAGTTAAATAGCCTGGCTTTGTTGTTCATACATTCCAAAAGTATTCTACACATTATTAAAAATATTTTCTTAAATAACTTCCATAAAAGAGAAGAAAAATTTGCCTGCAGGATATCAGTATTATAAGATAATTGCTGTTTTCCCATTTTTTACATTTTTCTCACTCTGAAAGAGCTCGCTGCTACTCATTACACATATACAGATCATACCTGTTTATGGCTTTTCCAGTCTTAAGTGTGTCCTTCCTGAGTCATGAAGAGTAGACTGAATGTGCATGAAATAATCTCACATACTGACACACACATATTGTGCACCCAGTAAGGAACTGTTTTCTTCCTTCCTGTTCCATGCCCGTAAGTGGAAATTTATGACTGCCCTCATGTATATAAATATTAAATGCAAATAAGACATAACAACAACAAGGTTGAGATAGATTCATGATGATACTGTACTGAGAACTGGGAAACGGGGAATCTGACATTGCTAAGAAAGAGGCTGGTTGCATTTCTAAGAGATTTTAGGGAAGGAATGGCAAGGACTATGGGGACACTCAGGCAATCAAGGCAGTAAAGACTAAAAATCTGGATGGGGATGTGGAATAAAATAAACACAAAAATGAGGCATGTTTTAGTTTCACAGTCTCTAATGATTGTAAGTATTTTTAAACGTATTCTAAAATGCATCTAAGGTAGCTGCTAAAATAGGTAGCAAATAGCATATTACTATCCTATAAGGGTAATATTCTATTCAGAGCTTTATGAGTTATTTTCTGTGCTTCCTGTTAGTAATATTTTTTCTTTTAATTTTGTTCTTTGTTTTATATTGGTGTTAAAAAATCTAATATAAGATTTTCTGACTTTAAAATTCTAGGTCTTTAAAATTACTATTTTAAAAATATTTTTATAGTGTTATGGCAGTAGATATTCACCTGGGTTATTGCATACTGAATCTGTTATTTTCTTTATTATTTTTATTGTATTTTTCATATTTTGACAAGGTTCTGCTAAAGCAGAATCTTGATTTTCCTAGAGATATCATCATTCATTTAGCAGATGGGAATCGGAGTAATTGCTAACAGAATCATCATCAGCTATAGCCCCTACAGTCTAAGATTTGTGACCAGAATTCTCTCTGGCTGAATAAATTAACATGCTATTTTCTTTTCCTTTAAAGCTAGGATGACATTTCAACTAAACTATACTGAAAATGACTTTCCAAATCAAGCAATCTCCCACATATATATATTCTTTTTATCACGACCTGAAAGCAGATTGATAGCCATAAATCAGATTGCTTTTCTACCAGGTTTTGGTATGGCTTAGCTGAAATAAATGTATTCAAAAGTAAAATTGACCACTTCATAGAGACAAGCAGAAAAATCTATTATTTTTAAATGCTCATTTTAATCCTGGGCGTTATGCATTTTTGAAATAGGTCAGTAGGATTGAGTATTAATTTGCATTTCTCTTCCACTAATTATGTTATGTGCTTTGAGAAAGTAAGTAGTGGAAGTTAAATAATGAAAACAGGTATGCTAAAATTGGGCAAGAAAGTGTTATAGTACTGTAAGTAGTATGCCAATTATGAAATTGTTTTATTTTCTTGAGATGAAATGATGGTCTATTAGATTTAATAATTCAAGGGAATTGTTTTAATTTAATCTCTTCTAAAATTATAATCCTGTCTTAGTTTTCTATTTTATATATATATATATATTTAATCTAATCTATTCTGTAATTAACGACTGTCATAGTCACTTAAGTTCATTGAAATAGGGGTTTCCCAATATATTAATACTTTATATACCTGAGATGCCAATGCAATCAATCTGCAGTAGGATCTAGGAATCCAGGAATCTGAGTTTTGAAAATGCTCTCCAGCTGTTTCTTATGAAGGTAGTTGAATGCCTATCAATAGACTGAGAGTGGAACCACTATTTTACCAGACTGTGGTAAAAGTTCTAACAGACATTTCTGATAGGGCATAAGATAAAGAGCTAAGATACTACAGGATTCTTACAAGATTTTACATTATGTAATTTTCAGATGTTCATCTTCTGCTTGATCTACTTAACTTCCCTCAAGTGTCATTCTAGTATCCTCTACCTGTGCAGGTGGATTTGCCTGCCCCCCAAGTTTTCCTCAGTAAAAAGATTAAATAGAAGTTGGCTGAAGTAGACATATTCTGAGTCAAAATTTTAAAACAAATTAAACTCTACCTCTGTTTTGGGAACTTTTTATCAGGATTATATTGCACTATCAAAACTCTTAATATGTAGAACTCAATTCATTATAAATCTTAGCTGTTGTTGAAACATGTCCTTTCTGGCAGGGTGCTGAGGAAAAGAACAATGCCTGACTTTGCCAATAAGGACAGGAATGTACCTGGTGTCTGGAAGCTATATACTATTAATTTTAGACTTAAAAACGCCATTTTAAGTTAATTTAATATGTAAAGTTATCCTCTTTTTTTTTTTTTTTTTTTTGGCCTGCAAGCATGGATATGTGACTTTATTTGCGTATTTGCAATGTTAAGATTATATGGTTTTGTGATTTTATATGGATGCATATTCAGTCCTTTCAAATGTAAAAGTGGGAACTTTTAAATGATGCTTTTCATCTGATTATTTTCTAAAATCAGATTTTCAGAGAATTCTCTTTAGGAACAATTCATTGTTCCTATGAAGGAAGAGCCTTACTTTTGCGGGTGTTTTTTACTTTCAGAAATAGTTTCAGAAATAGTAAGAGGTTTAAAAAAAGTCCTGTTTCTCCAGTAAAATAATATGAAAGAAATAAAACTTTCAGTTTGGTAAAAGGAATTGAACCAGGGTCAACCTCATCCAGAGGAGCAAAACTTGTCTCAAATAAGTATTTCTCTCACAAAGAATGATTCAATTACTGTATTAGTATATATACCCTGGGTTGTTGGAAAGACAGAATTCTGTTGAATAGTTGGGACATGTCTTTGAAGGACATTCTGCTTTTGTGGCTGAGTTATTTGATAATCAAATATATCAGAAATTAATCCCTTTTCATTCAAACACATTTACTACTCCTTATTTTTATTTTTTTTCTGAAGCTATAGATTTAAAAAATGATGAAAGGGTATTTTCAGTTAAATAATGGATAAGAGGACTCATAATCAGCCAAGCAGGTAATCTGAAAACAGCATTAAAGCCAGTGTAATAAAATAACTCAGTCATCAACTCAAAAACAGTACCAGGCCCTTTGTACTGTTTATTGGTCTAGAAATATATAAGAAGAGATGTGTTAAGAGAGACGAGGGGATGCAGAAACATGTTGAGACAGAAACAACATAAAATGTACGGGATAAAATACCTCAATGTTAGAACTTGAACTTCCTTGTAATATATTTAACATGAATGCCTTCAGACTTTGGAAAGTTCGTTCCTTTTATGAATTTGTGATTTTAGAAAACCAAACCACTACTGCCATTTTTAAATTGTTTTCCATGCATTGAATTTCTTTGCTTACTGCCCCAGTGCTGAAAACACTTAGGTTCTCAGTGACTATTTTATTCATTTCACTGCTGACATAAAAAAAAAAAAAAATTATGTTCAAATTGTTGAGCCAAACAATTTATGTGACATTTGTGTAGTAATATCTTCATCATCTATCTCTTTGCTTATATGTAGTTACATAAATGAGTACATATATAAGTATGTACTTTTAGTATAAAGTATGATATATTCTGAAAGAGATGGGAATACCAGACCACTTGATCTGCCTCTTGAGAAATCTGTATGCGGTTCAGGAAGCAACAGTTAGAAATGAACATGGAGCAACAGACTGGTTCCAAATAGGAAAAGGAGTATGTCAAGGCTGTATATTGTCACCCTGCTTATTTAACTTATATGCAGAGTACATCATGAAAAATGCTGGGCTGGAAGAAGCACAATCTGGAATCAAGATTGCCGGGAGAAATATCAATAACCTCAGATATGCAGATGACACCACCCTTATGGCAGAAAGTGAAGAGGAACTCAAAAGCCTCTTGATGAAAGTGAAAGAGGAGAGTGAAAAAGTTGGCTTAAAGCTCAACATTCAGAAAACGAAGATCATGGCATCCATGGTCCCATAACTTTGTGGGAAATAGATGGGGAAACAGTGGAAACAGTGTCAGACTTTATTTTTTGGGGCTCCAAAATCACTGCAGATGGTGACTGCAGCCATGAAATTAAAAGACGCTTACTCCTTGGAAGGAAAGTTATGACCAACCTAGATAGCATATTCAAAAGCAGAGACATTACTTTGCCAACAAAGGTCTGTCTAGTCAAGGCTATGGTTTTTCCTGTGGTCATGTATGGATGTGAGAGTTGGACTGTAAAGAAGGCTGAGCGCCGAAGAATTGATGCTTTTGAACTGTAGTGTTGGGGAAGACTCTTGAGAGTCCCTTGGACTGCAAGGAGATCCAACCAGTCCATTCTGAAGGAGATCAGCCCTGGGATTTCTTTGGAGGGAATGAAGCTAAAGCTGAAACTCCAGTTCTTTGGCCACCTCATGCGAAGAGTTGACTCATTGGAGAAGACTCTGATGCTGGGAGGGATTAGGGGCAGGAGGAGAAAGGGATGACAGAGGATGACAAAAGAATGAGATTGAAGAAACTATAAAAATGAAAAATGAGAAGAAACTCTAGCTACTTCATATAAAAACTCCTGAAAAAATGAACACAGAAAATCTTCATAAGGAGCCCAAGGGAAAGGCATCTTCTTTTCAAAGGAACTAAATGAGATTGAGTTTGACAGCTGACTCACATTCTTTATAAAATCATCCGGTGTACAACCAATATAACCTTAATAAAGTAAAAATGAAAAAATGATGTTTTCAATATCTGCCACATTTTATAAAAATGCATATAATACATATATAACATGCATTATATATGGTGTTATTCCAGTATTAAAAATTTCAAAAGCAGATGAAGTTAGTCTATGATAACAGAAGTAAAATAAGTGGTTACTGCAGGATCGTGGGGAAGATTGATGCCTGGAAGGGACCATAAGGCAAGATTTCATGCTCCTGGAAATATTCTATAATTTGATCTGTTAAAAACCAGATCAATAAATACGTTAAGTTTGTAAAAATTCATCAAGCTATATAGTTAAGAATTGTGCACATTCTTATATGGTTTTATTTTTTAATTATCTTTTTCAAATTAAGATTTTATTTTTATAACAGTTTTATGATCACAAGAAAATTGAGTAGAAGGTACAGAGACTTTTCATATATGCTGTTTGTCCCCACATTTACATAGCATCCTCCATTATCAGCATCCCCCACTGGAGGTGTATATTTGTTACTATTGATGAATCTACACTGATATAGCATTATCACCCCCAAATCCATAGCTTACATTGGGGTCATTCTTGGTGTTGTGCATTCTGTGGGTTTGGAGAAATGTACAATGGCACATATTCATCAGTATGATATAATACAAAAAATGTTCTCTGCCCTAAAAATCCTTTGTGCTCACTTGTTCACCCTTTGGTCCTTCCCCTAAATACTGATCTTTTTTTTTTCCTAACTCTGTAGTTTCACAGTCTCAATGAATTTTCCAGAACGTCATATAATTGGAATCGGACAGTGTGTAGTTTTTTCAAATTGACTTATTTCACTTGGTAATATGCATTTAAAATTATGTCTTTTCATGGCTTAATTTTAGCACAATATGTTAATAACATTCTATTGCATGGATGTACCACTGTTTTATTTTTTTTTCATCCATTCAATTATTAAAGAACATTTTGGTTAATTCCAAGGTTTAGCAATTATAGTTAAAGGTGCTGTAAATATCTGTGTGCAGGTTTTTGTTTGGACATAAGTTTTTAAGTCCTTTAGATAAATACCAGGGAAGGTTGCTGGATTATATGCCAAGGGTATGTTTAGTTTTGTAAAATGCCATCTAACTGTCTTCCAACATTGCTGTACCATTTTGCATTTCTATCAGCAATATATGAGAACTCCTGTTGCTCTACATCCTTGCCAGTATGTGGTATTGTCAAATTTCTTTTAATTTGCATTTTCCGGATGTCGTATGATATGGAGCATCTTATCCTATGCTTATTTGCCATCTGTCTATAGTCTTTGTTTAGGTATTTGTTATTAAAGTTTTTTGCCTACTTTTTAATCCAGTTGGTTCTCTCTAGTGAATTTTAAGAGTTATTTGTATATTTTAAGATAATAATCCTTTCTCAGAGTTGTCTTTTAAAAATATTTTCTCCCTGTTTTCTAGCTACTTGTCTTCTCATTGTCTTGACGTTTTCTTCTGAAGAGTTTATTTGTTAGATGTTATATGTGAAAGTTTATTGATATCCCAAAGTGTAACTGAATCTAAGGGAGATAAATTACTTTTAAAGTGAAAACTGAAAGACCTAATAAAGAATGAGATATACAGACAAAAGAAAGAAAATAACGTATTATACTCTGTAAAGCAGTCAAGCTAGCACCTGTCTAATCAGAAGGATTCAATAAATATTAGCTGCTACAGTAATGAGGAAAAGTAGACAGAAGAAAGAAGAAAATGCAGCAAGAAAAAGGATTTGATTGTGAGAGAAAAGTCAGAAGAAAAAAAGGGATTAAAAAAAGGAAAAAAGAAGCAGTATTAATTGTGACAATTGCCATTCAAATTCAGTATTCATTTATCTTTTTTTTTTGCTTGCCACTTTTTAATGTTTTATTTTATAGTGATACTCAATGTTGTTACATACTATTATGTGTTTGTTTAACATCTTTAAAACTAATATGAAGACCAGCTTATTTATTTTGAAGGAGTTTATTATAGCTGATTAGAAAATCATTATCATAAGATTTTATACAAGTACAGTTTTGTACATACTTAGTTTAAATTTTGGAATCTATGCAAATGAGATAAAGGAAAAAGAGTGTGCATCTGACAAATGTTTCATAGAAAATACTGAGTTCTAAATGATATGAAAGAACAAAGTATGGCATAAAGGACCACTGTGTTTCATAACTTCTTGTGCACCATTTCCATTTGTAAAAAGCAATTTTTTGGAGTTGTACACTACTACTGTGATCCATCTGAAATTCAACTTTTATACTTTTTCTGGCCCAGCCCTGATAATTTTTCTTAGTATTAATAATTTTATTGAGATATGATTTAAACAATAAAATATAACCATTTCAAGTACATATTTTGATGAGTTTTGATAAATGTATGCCACTGTGTAACAACTTCCACATTATGATACTTCATTTTAAGTTTCATTAAGTTTCTTCATGTTAAAATATGCCCTTTACAGTCAACACTTCTGTTCCGAATCCCTTTGCAGCATATTGTTAATCTACTACTCTCTGACATAATCTGGATTTTTGTTTTAATTGTATGCAATATCACAAAAAAGTATTTTGCTCTCAGGGAGAGGTAATACAATGTTAAATGACTTAACTATGAGATGATTAGTCATATACATATATTCTGAAATACTAAGTTGATACAATGTCATGGCATATACATATCATAGCCCACAAAATTAGTAAAGACATAACACTCAATGGAATTTTATTTATATATTTTTTCTTACTTCTCACTGCTTTTATTTTTCTTATGTATTTTCTTTTTTCTCTCTTTTGTTTTTTCCTGGTCTTCTCACTATTTAAAGAGATCCCATTTTCTTCTAAGGAAATTTTGAAGGAGACCAAGTCTACTTAAAGCAAAAAGAGTTACAATGAAATCAGACTCTGGTCAATCCATGGGGTTATTGTTGAAAGCAATTCCATTAAACTTGTTTACTTTTTACCTATAACTGATTCTTGTGCAGTTTACTGACTTTGTGATTAATTTAGTAATTAATAATCTCAAATTTTATGACTCTATTGACACAGTTTTGTTATTTTAAGTTATGGCTGTGGTGTTTCCAGTTATTCTTTCTAACTTAGACCTAAGTGTTCAGTCACAGTTGTATAAACAGAATTCTGCTTATTCAGAGAAAAGGTGCCCTTTGGAATACTGTTGTTGCTTTAGGACCACTATTCTACACTATGTCCTCCTTGGTATTATTCATCTCTTTATTCATTTGTATCATTCTATTTCAAATTTATCTATTACATAAAACACTAGTGATGCATAACCAAACAAGCCATCTTCTTACTAGTGTATGATCTGATAATGATAAATGTTTAGATTGGAATTGAACTCGTAGGTTTGCATACAGTGCTTTCATTTCCAATATGTAAGGTCTGTTCTAGGCATTTCACATTTTTTATTTTATTGTCTCTTTACAATCAATCAAGAAAATGAGTGCTACTATCTCCTTTTGATAGATGGGGAAAATATAACATAGAAAAAATATAAAACTCATAAAAATTTACATATAGTCAAACATATTTTGTTATCAGTGTGATAGATACACTTTTCCACCATAGCTAATTGCATTCATATATATCAGAAGAGTGAGTTACATGATTAACTTTAAGCCATGATAGCAGTTTTCATCTTATTGTGTGAACAGTAGATAATATAGAAAACAGTACATAAGGTTCAAATTAGTAACTTGAGGAAAAATCATCAAGATAATACAAATGATAAGGCACTATTTTATGTTTCTCCTTTTTTCTAAGACATTGATTTTGTAAATCTGTCCACAAAAGCAAGTTTTTTCTCTGTCAAAATCTCAAGAAGTTTTATAAAAAGGTAATGCAAAATGAATACAGAGTAATATCTGTGCTATACTAGTATATTATTTTGAAAAAATAAATGTATTATTTCCTTGACAATGTCATCTGTAACATCCTTCCAGGGATAAATATGATTATTCACATGGCTATTTTCCTACTGGAACATTTTAACCTTCTCTGTATGATTGTTTTCATTATCAGGACAAAATGGCCTATATCTTAGCAGTGTGTTTTCTCAACCTTTAAAATTCTAAAGAACATATATCATATGATTTTATTATATATTTTTGTATATATATATATACACACATATATACATATTTGTAAATACACATATATGTGTGTGTGTGTATATATATATAAATATTTTTGAAACACACATATCTAGAAAAGTACAAACTCTTAAGTTAATGACTCAGTAAATTTTCACAGGCACCATATCTCTATAAATATAAAGAATTGCACTCATCTCACATGCTAGTAAAGTAATGCGCAAAATTCTCCAAGCCAGGCTTCAGCAATTCGTGAACTGTGAACTTCCAGATATTCAAGATGGTTTTAGAAAAGGCAGAGCAACCAGAGATCAAATTGGATCATTGAAAAAGCAAGAGAGTTCCAGAAAAACATCTATTTCTGCTTTATTGACTATGCCAAAGCCTTTGACTGTGTGGATCACAATAAACTATGGAAAATTCTTCAAGAGATGGGAATACCAGATCACCAGACCTGCCTCTTGAGAAACCTATAGGCAGGTCAGGAAGCAACGGTTAGAACTGGACATGGAACAACAGACTGCTTCCAAATAGGAAAAGGAGTACGTCAAGGCTGTATATTGTCACCATGCTTATTTAACTTATATGCAGAGTACATCATGAGAAACGCTGGGCTAGAAGAAGCACAAGCTGGAATCAAGGTTTCCGGGAGAAATAACAATCACCTCAGATATGCAGATGACACCACCCTTATGGCAGGAAGTGAAGAGGAACTCAAAAGCCTCTTGATGAAGGTGAAAGTGGAGAGTGAAAAAGTTGGCTTAAAGCTCAACATTCAGAAAACTAAGATCATGGCATCTGGTCCCATCACTTCATGGCAAATAGATGGGGAAACAGTGGAAACAGTGTCAGACTTTATTTTGGGGGGCTCCAAAAATCACTGCAGATGGTGACTGCAGCCATGAAATTAAAAGACGCTTACTCCTTGGAAGGAAAGTTATGACCAACCTAGATCAGATCAGATCAGATCAGATCAGTCGCTCAGTCGTGTCTGACTCTTTGCGACCCCATGAATTGCAGCACGCCAGGCCTCCCTGTCCATCACCAACTCCCGGAGTTCACTCAGACTCACGTCCATCGAGTCAGTGATGCCATCCAGCCATCTCATCCTCTATCGTCCCCTTCTCCTCCTGCCCCCAATCCCTCCCAGCATCAGAGTCTTTTCCAATGAGTCAGCTCTTCGCATGAGGTGGCCAAAGTACTGCAGTTTCAGCTTTAGCATCATTCCTTCCAAAGAACACCCAGGGCTGATCTCCTTCAGAATGGACTGGTTGGATCTCCTTGCAGTCCAAGGGACTCTCAAGAGTCTTCTCCAACACCACAGTTCAAAAGCATCAATTCTTCGGCACTCAGCCTTCTTCACAGTCCAACTCTCACATCCATACATGACCACAGGAAAAACCATAGCCTAGATAGCATATTCTAAAGCAGAGACATTACTTTGCCAACAAAGGTCTGTCTAGTCAAGGCTATGGTTTTTCCAGTGGTCATGTATGGATGTGAGAGTTGGACTGTGAAGAAAGCTGAGTGCTGAAGAATTAATGCTTTTGAACTGTGATGTTGGAGAAGACTCTTGAGAGTCCCTTGGACTGCAAGGAGATCCAACCAGTCCATTCTAAAGGGGATCAGTCCTGGGTGTTTTTTGGAAGGAATGATGCTAAAGCTGAAATTCCACTAGTTTGGCCACCTCATGCGAAGAGTTGACTCATTGGAAAAGACTCTGATACTGGGAGGGATTGGGAGCAGGAGGAAAAGGGGACGGCAGAGGATGAAATGGCTGGATGGCATCACCGACTCAATGGACGTGAGTTTGAGTGGACTCCGGGAGTTGGTGATGGACAGGGAGGCCTGGAGTGCTGCAATTCATGGTGTCGCAAAGAGTCGGACACTACTAAGTGACTGAACTGAACTGAATAGAAAAGAAAATATTACCAATATTTCAGGAAACCATTTCATACATCTTCCTAGTTATCTTCAGTTTAGCCACAAGGTAACAATGAAGCTGATCTCTATTACCATAAATTATTTTTGACCATTTCTGAAGCCTATATAAATGTAATTATAAAAGATAACACACTTTGTGTGTAACATCTTTTCTCAGTGTTATATTAAAGAGACTCACCCGTGTTGTCCTGTATAGCAATAGTTAATCTCATTGACAGATTTGATTATATTACATGAATATTCTGAAACATGTTTATCTATTTTACTGCTGATGGACAAAGTTTATATAGTTTTCAACTTTCTGCTATTGCAAAGAGTTCCTGCAAACAATATTATGTATACCTTCTGTTCCCATTTTCTTATATTTTTGGATTATGCAATTAGAATTGTGATTATTGGGTTATAGGATAAATATATTTTCAGCTTCGGTGTATACTGACAGGTTTTCAAAGTACTTGAGCCAGTTTGCTAAACAATATCTTATATAAGAGTTCCACTTGTTTCACATTCTTCCCAAACCCTGAAATAATGTTTTAGACATTTTTTTCAATAAGGTGATCATGCATTTCCCTGATAAGAAATACTGTTGATCACACTTTCACTTGGTAGTGGCTGTTTGGACATTGTTTTGCATGGAGTGCCTGTACAATTATTTTTGCCTAAAAATATTAGATTGAATGTATTTTTCTTGTTAACTTCAGGAGTTTTATGAATATGTTTACTATAAAGTTTATTGCAGCATAATTGCCATAAACTGATCTATCTGTATTTAAAGTGTGCAAGTTGATTAGTTTTAATGTATTTATAGGACTTCCCTGATGGCTTAGACAGTAAAGCGTCTGCCTACAATGAGGGAGACCCAGGTTCAATCCCTGGGTTGGGAAGATCTCCTGATAGACTCATGAAACCATCAAGACAATCAAGATAATGAACTCATCTTTTACCCACAAAATGTTCCTTATGACCCTTGACTATTCCTAAGCTCTATTACCCCATTTCTAGTCTCCAGACAACAACTAATCTGCTTTCTGTCACTATGAATTAGTTTACACTTTTAGAATTTATATGAATTAAATCATGCAGTATGTACTCATCTTATTTCACTTCTTTCACTGAGTATAATTACTTAGATATTGCTCTATATCATTGTATGTATCAATAGGCCATTGCTATTCTATTGGGGAGCTGTTGTTTACTGAACACAGAGTTTTGGTTTTGCAAGATGAAAAAAGTTCTAGAGATGGTTGTACAATAGTGTGAATATACTTAACACTATCAAACTTAAAAATGGTTAAGATGGTAAATTTTATGTTATGCATTTTTAACATAATAAAAATAAAATTAAAACTACCTTTTGTTTTTAGCTTAAACAATTGGTAAATTTTACAAATAGAAAACAACCAAACAAACTGGAGAGAGGCAACAACTGTGAAGGCATAGTAGAATCGATTGTTTTGTTTTGGTCATGTTGAATTTAAAAATACATGATAGAGAGGCAAGAATTGACATCAGTAAGCAGATGGAGAATCTTCTTTGGATTACAGTAGAGATGTCAGATGTAGGTTTGATAACCAAAAGGATATAGATAATAATTAAAGCCACGGACCTGAATGAGAACACCTACAGGACAAGTATAGACTGAGAAGAAAATGTATTCCAGTATCAACAAAGTAGTAGTATTCAGGTAAAGGAGGACAAGCCAGCAAATGAACCTAAAATGGAAGGCCTGGAAATCGTGATAAACGTCTCAAGCATATGGCATCACTAAAGCCAATAGGAAACAAAGCTTCCGTAAGGAGTTAGTAAACCAAGTTCAGAAACTATTGATTGATCAGGTAAGATGAGATTTATTTTAATGACTCATGAGTAGGGGCTCTGTAAGAGTTAATTGAGAAGGAATTGAAAAGTGAAAAAGATCTTTTGAGATATTTTCAAATGAAGAACTATATTGACACAGGAGAGTTTGAGTATATTAAATTGAAGAAATACATTGTTGGTGGGAGGGTTTTATCTCTAAATACAGGAAAATGTTAAAACAGCTTTAAATGATGAGAATGATTCAGTTTAGAAGGGAGAAATGATGTGAATGAGAGATTAGCAAGCGAAAAGTTCTCTGAGCATCTAAAAGAGTTCATGGTTATAGTTCAGAGGAGTTTGGTAGATGGTTAGAGTGGATTAGGTGAATTGGAGAAGGCAATGGCTCCCCACTCCAGTACTCTTGCCTAGAAAATCCCATGGACGGGGGAGCCTGGTGGGCTGCAGTCCATGGGGTCCCAAAAAGGGTCGGACATGACTGAGCGACTTCATTTTCACTTTTCACTTTCATGCACTGGAGAAGGAAATGGCAACCCACTCCAGTGTTCTTGCCTGGAGAATCCCGTTGACGGGGCTGCCGTCTATGTGGTCGTACAGAGTCGGACACGACTGAAGCGACTGAGCAGCAGCAGCAGCAGCATATAGTGATTACTATCTTCTCAGTGAGGAAAACTTAGGTCAATTCTGTCCATTGTAATTAAGAAGATAGAAAGTGACATAAAGAAAGGGGACATACTTATCTTGTTCACTATTTTATCCTAAAAACTTAAAAAGGAATCTGTTACCTAGTAGATATTTAATAGGTAATTCTTAAATTTTTTAAAAGATGCTTAAATTAAATCACAAGAAATTATCTTTTCAACATTCACTTGCTAATCATTTCCAAAGTCATAATGTACAGAAGAGACCTTTTGTTTCTTCAGTGTATTACAGCTGCAGATACATTATAGTTCTCCAAATGTTTCACATTTCACATCAGCAGGCTAAATCACATAAACTTTTTTATCTCATAAAATTTTTGTTTTTTGTTTTTTTTTTAGATTGAAACATAGTTGACTTACAGTATTATATTAGCTTCAGGTGTACAACATAGTGATTTAATATTTTTGTAGACTATACTCCAATATTGGCTGTTTCCCTGTGTTGTATATTGTATCTCTGTAACATTTATTTTATACCTAATAGTTTGCACCTCTTGATCTCCTTCACCTATCCCCACCTCCTCCCACACTTCTCCCCTTGGGTAACCACCTAGTTTGTTCTCTGTGAGTCTGTTTATGTGTTGTTGCTTTTGTTCTTCTATTTTTTTTTTAATTCCAGACATAAGTGAAAACATAACCATAGTTGCCTTTCTCCAATTTATTTCAATAAGTGCAACAGTATCCAGGTTCATCCGTTTTGTTATAAACTGGAAAATTCCATTCTTTTTGTGGCTAATATTCTGTTGCGTATATATGTATATCTTTATCCCTTCATCTGTTTCTTAGATTGCTTTCATAGCTTGGTTATTTTAAATAATGATACTATGAATACTGTAATGCATATATCTTTTTGAAAAGTGTCACCTCACACCTATCAGAATGGGTATTGTCAATAGGATAAGAAACAGCAGGTGTTGACAAGGATTTGGTAAAAAGGGAATCCTAGTATACTATTAATGGGAATGTAAATTGGTTCAATCACTATAGAAAACAATCTGGATGCTCCTCAAAAAATTAAAACTAGAACTACCATATGATTCAGCAATTCCACTGGAAAAAAAACTGAAAGCAAAAACTTTTTTTTTTTTAATCTTGCAAATACTGTTTTAGAAAAAGTGGTTTAAGGCCTAGTTGAACAACATCAGAAGATCCTATCTTTAAGAATTTACTAATTTGTCAAATCATTTCTTTTTTATGAACCTTATTTTTCTCATGTGTGAAATGGAGAAACTTAACACCCTCTTCATTATTCTGATGAAAGAATTAAATGAGAATATGTTAGTGGAAAATTTTGTAAAGGCAAATGAGATAATTGTTCACAGATACGAACCTTAAAATAAGTATGAAGGGCTTCTTCCTCCACACTCTGCCTCTCTAAGTAACATAATGAGAAGATAAGCCGTCTGTGTTCTTGGAAGGGTAGTATATGTATATCCATCTGTAGTATTCTGAATTATAATTAAATTTTTAAATGGCACTGGTATCTACAGATAAAAAAAAGAATGTTCTGCTTTCAAGGGTTTAGGTTCCTTAAATTTAGTTAAAGATTTTACTTTTAAAGACTCAGAAATACATAGAATTTTACGCTTGTAGAATATCTAGATTTTTACATAATTCTAGGAGACATATCTTATAAATTATCATTTGTAATTTTTAGACCTTTATACAATTATAATTTATATAGTTGTAAATTATTTTGGTATACTTGTTTAATTTGTATGATGAAAAATAACCTTTCAAATATTATGCAGACCTTATACTCATTGGAAGAAAAGCAAAGATCACATACTCATGTAGTTGTAAGATCGATGTATGGCTCACATATTGTTAGAAATGATACAATTTGAGACTGTTTTATATTGAGGCTTATTTTTTGATCTAGTGTTCACTTTTTCTTGGTAACAGAAATATGCCACTCATAGTTACGATCAGTTAATGCTCCTATAAATGTTTAAATTTTTAAAAATAAGAAAAAAAAGTCCAGGCTGTTTAACCCCTTCATTGCTATCATAAAAATTGAAGGATATGATTGTGTTTGGACCACTTTGGAGGTCTCAGCAGAGGAATAGTGGGACATTTAACAAAACTTAAAAATCCAAGAGAGTTAGTCTCAGATTCTAAGGTAAATTGTATGCATTATCGGTATGGTTTCTGTGCAGAGCAGAGATGTGATAGGTCACTTGATTTTGATCAAATTGTGAATTATCAGATCAGATCAGATCAAATCAGATCAGTTGCTCAGTCGTGTATGACTCTTTGCGACCCCATGAATCACAGCACACCAGGCCTCCCTGTCCATCACCAACTCCCGGAGTTCACTCAGACTCACGTCCATCGAGTCAGTGATGCCATCCAGCCATCTCATCCTCTGTCATCCCCTTCTCCTCTTGCCCCCAGTCCCTCCCAGCATCAGAGTCTTTTCCAATGAGCCAACTCTTCGCATGAGGTGGCCAAAGTACTGGAGTTTCAGCTTTAGCATCATTCCTTCCAAAGAACACCCAGGGCTGATCTCCTTCAGAATGGACTGGTTGGATCTCCTTGCAGTCCAAGGGACTCTCAAGAGTCTTCTCCAACACCACAGTTCAAAAGCATCAATTCTTCGGTGCTCAGCCTTCTTCACAGTCCAACTCTCACATCCATAGAGAGCTAATAATATTGGTTTCCCTTAACATATAAATAATAGACTGAATATTGTCCAATTTAAAATGAAGACATACAGATACCAAGTAAATTTATTTATCGATGCCATATTGATTAAAAATGCTTTTTAAAAAAATCTTGAACCACATTTTCAGAACCCAAAGATATTGACATAGTATTAATAGTATAACTGACACTCATAATTTTATGGTTTCTTTAAAGACACTAATCTCAGCAATGAATAAAGGAAATCAAACAGCGAGTATTTGAAAGACGCAACATCAATTGGCCTGTTTAGAAAAAAGTCTACCAGGGTAACAGTGACTAGATTCAACATGCAAGTACCATCATCAGAAACATTTATAACACTTTTTTGAGAGACATTTATACTGTTTTTTTTGTGTGTTGTGTGTGTGTGTGTGTGTGTGTGTGCAGAGACTGGAGATCACCCAGATCAGTCATATGCACAAAGGGGCTTTGGGTCTGTCTTTTCAAACACGAGCCGCAGAAAACATTATAGCAAGGTTGAAGCTTTATTTCACTCTGGTAAAAGGAGCTTTCTTTTTCTTTGCAGTGGTGAGAGTTTGATAAGAAATCCTTTAAACCATAATGTGGTCAGGAAGCTATTCTATGTAACAAGTCATAAAATGTTTCCTTTTCTTTTGAACTGTTTTTTCATGATGCTTTTTGCCTGTATGTTATAGTGAAATAAAACTGGAACACTAAGTCATACTGTACATGTTAAATTTGTACTGGAGGTAGGGGAGTCTTAAAGTACTCGTTTGCAGAATGAAATGTGGTGTTATTTTGTGTTTTATACTCTAGATCTCCTGGTCAGGACAAAAGGAAAAAAGTCAGCATTCTGACACTGTGGCTGAGAGTGAATCCATATATAAAATTTCCCCTGACCAGTGTTGTTATTAATGCTCTGAAGCTCATCACCATAAAGCTTCAAGAACCCAACCAAATTGATGTCTGGGTTTACTTGCAAGCATTTCCAGCCCACTCTAACTTTTTTTTATTTTACAAATTGGAAAAACTGGGGATAGTAATGCTGGGTGAGTTTGTCTACTTATCGCATTATTCACTTTAGCTCTAAATAATATAAATGCACATATATGTACAGAATATAAGGTTTTGTTTTTAATAATAATTCCATTTATCTGTAATGTGCTTTGGTATTTCCAGAAAAAAAAAACTCCCTGTTATTAATTCTACTTGAATTCATGTCTGTCTAAAATGACAGGAAACAGTGGAGTATATCAATATATGCATATGCATATACACACATGAATATATACAAATATTTGATATATGCACACTTAATTTAAGATAATGGCAGATTTATTCATTATAGTAATATGATTCCCACAGAAACTAATAATTCTAAGTTTGCATTCATGTAAATCATCATTTTCTTGGTAAGCATTTGTTCAGAAAAAGATGCATTAAATATCAAAAAGACTTTAAAACCAGTCAGCTGCATTGAATGCTAAATCTATGTTTTAAGGTGAACTTTGTAATTTCCAGTAGTTCAAATATATCTGTGACTATATAAGTACCTATGAAATATGAATATGAAATTTTTTAAGACTTTATTCCAAAGTTGTGCTCCCAGCTTCAAAGATGTAGCAACTGGTAATATCACTATACAGTTAAAGTTCAGGCGCTCAGTCGTGTCGGACTCTTTGCAACCCCATGGACTGCAGCACACCAGGCTTCCCTGTCTATCACAGATTCCTGGAGATTGCTCAAACTCATGTCCATCGAGTCGGTGGTGCCATCCAATCATCTCATCCTCTGTTGTCCTCTTCTCCTCTCATCTTCAATCTTTCCCAGCATCAGCGTCTTTTCGAATGAGTCAGTTCTTCACATCAGGTGGCCAAAGGATCGGAGTTTCAGCTTCAGCATCAGTCCTTCCAATGAATATTCAGGACTGATTTCCTTAGGATGGACTGGTTGCATCTCCTTACAGTCCAAGGGACTCTGAAGAGTCTTCTCCAACACCACAGTTCAAAAGCATCAATTCTTCAGTGCTCAGCTTTCTGTCTGTCACAAATTCCATTCTTTCCCTATCTATTTGACATGAAGTATTGGGAACAGATGCCATGATCTTAGTTTTCTGAATGTTGAGTTCTAAGCCAGCTTTTTCACTCTCTTCTTTCACCTTCATCAAGAGGCTTTTTAGTTCCTCTTCACTTTCTGCCATAAGGCAGAAATGAAAAATCAGAATTTAAAAATCAGATATATTATTTTCTTTGCAGCCGAAGAAGAAGCTCTATACAGTCAGCAAAAACAAGACCAGGAGCTGACTGTGGCTCAGATCATGAACTCCTTATTGAAAACTTTAGACTTAAATGGAAGAAAGTAGGGAAAACCAGTAGACCATTCAGGTATGACCTGAATCAAATCCCTTACAGGTATACAGTGGAAGTGACAAATAGATTCAAGGAATTAGATCTGATAGAGTGCCTGAAAAACTATAAATGGAGACTCATGAAATTGTACAGGGGGCAGTGATCAAGACCATCCCCAAGAAAGAAATGTAAAAAGACAAAATGGTTTTCTGAGGAGGTCTTAAAAATAGTTGAGAAAAGAAGTGAAAGACAAAGGAGAAAAGGAAATATATACCCATCTGAATGCAGAGTTCCAAAGAATAACAAGGACAGATAAGAAAGTATTCCTCAGTGATCAATGCAAAGAAATAAAGGAAAACAATAGAATGGGAAAGACTAGAGATCTCTTCAAAAAAATTAGAGATACCAAGAGAACATTTCACGCAAGGACAGGCACAATAAAAGACAGAAAGAGTATCGACCTAAGAGAAGCAGAAGACATTGAGAGGTGGCAAGAATGCACAGAACTATACAAAAAAGATCTTCATGATGCAGATAACCACAATGGTGTGATCACTCACTTAGAGCAGACATCCTGGAATGCAAAGTCAAGTGGGCTTTAGGAAGCATAGCTATGAACAAAGCTAGTGGAGGTGATGGAATTCCAATTGAGCTATTTCAAATCCTAAAAGAAGATGCAAATAAAGTGCTGCACTCAATATGCCAGCAAATTTAGAAAACTCAGCAGTGGCCACAGGACTGGAAAAGGTCAGTTTTCATTCCAATCCAAAATAAAGACAATGTTAAAGAATTTTCAAACTACTGCAAAATTACATTCATCTCACACACTAGCAAAGTAATGCTCAAAATTCCCAAGTGAGGCTTCAGTAGTACATGTATCAAGAACTTCCAGATATTCAAGCTGGATTTAGCAAAGGCAGAGGAACCAGAGATCAAATTGTCAGCATCTGTTAGATCATAGAAAAAACAAGAGAGTTCCGGAAAAAAATCTACTTCTGCTTTATTGACTGCACCAGAGCCTTTAACTGTGTGGATCATAGCAAACTGGAAAATTCTTAAAGAGATGAGAATACCATACCACCTTATCTGCCTCCTGAGAAATCTGTTTGCAGGTCAAGAAGCTACATTTAGAACTGGCCATGGAACAATGGACTGGTTCCAAGTTGACAAAGGAGTGTGTCAAGGCTGTATCTTGTCACCCTGTTTATTTAACTTATATGCAAAGTACATCATGTGAAATGCTGGATTGGGTGAATCACAAGTTGGAATCATAATAGCCAATAACCTCAGATATGCTAATGATACCACCCTTATCGCACATGTAACTCTAATAAGTCACTAATAAATATTCATGTTCATTTGATCATTTTAATAAGTATTTATTGAATATCCACCTTCCTTAAGATCAAGGAGAATAAATATGGAGCTTATTAAAGAAATGTAATGTATAACACATGTAGATTTAAGAATGATTCAACAGATGTACTTGAAAATAATTTGTATTGAGGTTTTATCATAGGAAAACTAAGTGAGAGTATTTTACATGCAGCATCAGGAAGAGTCAGGGACAACAATAAAGGCAATGAGAACTTTTCAGGTTAAAAAAGAATTTGAGCCTTTAATATATGATCCCAAACTACTGTTGCAATGCCATTTTCCCCTTTTATCCTCTTTTAAACTATGCATCCATTGAATACAACCCATTTTAAGTACTTTTGCTGTGTACATTGTAGTAAAAGAAATATAAAGCAGTCCTGCCCCTGAAAGAGAGTTTGGTCTAAAGGGTAGCTTAGGCCAAAGAAAAATTATATCACCATAGGTCCTTATAGTTAATAAAATGATAACAATATCAATAATTCAGTTAACATTCTGTGGTTTCTGCCCTCTTAAAAAGTGTGCGTTGCCCCTAGGTACCTGCAGCAGGCAACAACAACAGCAAAAAGTATATATATATATATATGTATGTGTATATATATATATATATATACAGAGAGTTTCATTATTACCTTTACCTTTAGAAATTATATTTATCACTTGCACACACTCAATTTCACAAGTCAGAAAAGAAAGCAAATATATGACACGTGTACCCCCTGATGAGTATAGCACAGCAGGACATCCCAGAATTTTTCACCTTTATCCCTTTACTTTTGCTATTTATGCCAAGAACATGGTTTTTCTATTGTCTGGTGTCCAGATTTTATGCATTCTTTATAGCTCAGAGGAGAGGCTACTTCGTATAGTGATGTCTTCCCAGCACAGCTCATGCTCACTTCGGGTAAAGTTATCCCTTCCCTCTTGAAATATTCTTTTTTTTTTTATTTTATTTTTTAACTTTACGATATTGTATTGGTTTTGTCATATATCAAAATGAATCCACCACAGGTATAAATGTGTTCCCCATCCTGAACCCTCCTCCCTCCTCCCTCCCCATACCATCCCTCTGGGTCATCCCAGTGCACCAGCTCTTATCAGTTTAGTATTGCGGAGAAAGTTCAATTCAGTTCAGTTGTTCAGTTGTGTCCGACTCTATGTGACCCCATGAATCACAGCACGCCAGGCCTCCCTGTCCATCACCAACTCCCAGAGTTTACTCAAACTCATGACCATCAAGTTTGTGATGCCATCAAGCCGCCTCATCCTCTGTTGTCTCCTTCTCCTCAGCCCTCAATCCCTCCCAGCATCAAAGTCTTTTCCAGTGAGTCAACTCTTCACATGAGGTGGCCAAACAGAGTTTCAGCTTTAGCATCATTCCTTCCAAAGAACACCCAGGACTGATCTCCTTTAGAATGGACTGGTTGGATCTCCTTGCAGTCCAAGAGACTCTCAAGAGTCTTCTCCAACACCACAGTTCAAAAGCATCAATTCTTCGGTGCTCAGCTTTCTTCCTAGTCCAACTCTCACATCCACATGACCACTGAAAAAACCATAGCCTTGACTAGATGGACCTTTGTTGGCAAAGTAATGTCTCTGCTTTTCAATATGCTATCTAGGTTGGTCAAACTTTCCTTTCAAGGAGTAAGCGTCTTTTAATTTCTTGGAGACAATCACCATCTACAGTGATTTTGGAGCCCCCAAAATAAAGTCTGACACTATTTCCACTATTTCCCCATCTATTTGCCATGAAGTGATGGGACCAGATGCCATCCATGATCTTCGTTTTCTGAATGTTGAGCTTTAAGCCAACTTTTTCACTCTCCTCTTTCACTTTCATCAGGAGGCTTTTTAGTTCCTCTTCACTTTCTGCCATAAGGGTGGTGTCATCTGCATATCTGAGGTTATTGATATTTCTTCCGGCAATCTTGATTCCAGCTTGTGCTTTTTCCAGCCCAGCATTTCTCATAATGTATTCTGCATATAAGTTAAATAAGCAGGGTGACAATATACAGCCTTGATTTACTCCTTTTCCTATTTGGAACCAGTCTGTTGTTCCATGTCTAGTTCTAACTGTTGCTTCCTGATCTGCATATAGGTTTCTCAAGAGGCAGGTCAGATGATCTGGTATCCCCATCTCTTTCAGAATTTTCCACAGTTTATTGTGATCCACACAGTCAAAGGCTTTGGCATAGTCAATAAAGCAGAAATAGATGTTTTTTTCTGGAACTCTCTTGCTTTTTTGATGATCCAGCAGATGTTGGCAGTTTGATCTCTGGTTCCTCTGCCTTTTCTAAAACCATCTTGAACATTTGGAAGTTCGTGGTTCATATATTGCTGAAGCCTGGCTTGGAGAATTTGAGCATTACTTTACTAGCTTGTGCTATGCTAAGTCACTTCAGTCGTGTCTGACTCTGTGCGACCCCGTAGACGGCAGCCCACCAGGCTCCCCTGTCCCTGGCATTCTCCAGGCAAGAACACTGGAGTGGGTTGCCATTTCCTTCTCCAATGCGTGAAAGTGAAAAGTGAAAGTGAAGTCGCTCAGTCGTGTCCGACTCTTAGCGACCCCGTGGATTGCAGCCTAACAGGCTCCTCCATCCATGGGATTTTCCAAGCAAGAGTACTGGAGTGGGGTGCCATTGCCTTCTCCGTACTAGCATGTGAGATGAGTGCAATTGTGCGGTAGTTTGAGCATTCTTTGGTATTGCCTTTCTTTGGGATTGGAATGAAAACTGACCTTTTCCAGTCCTGTGGCCACTGCTGAGTTTTCCAAATTGCAGGGAAAGGGTTGAAGTTTATGAACAGCATGCAAATGTCTTACTTCTTATTCTCAAAGACAATGAGACACCTTTGTTACTCATTATCTCCTTCCAGACATTGTTTTCAAAGTCTACTCTTTACTTGTTAGATATTTCTTTCCCTTCTTTTCATTTCCTTCAGATGACAGTCTTTCCTTCTGTTTCACTGGGAAAGTAGATGTCATCTGGTAGGGTCTCCTCATGTTCTTTTACCTCCAAATATAAAAAGCTTACTTCAATCTATACCCATTCTTCTCTTTCCACTTTTCTTTTTTCTTTTTTTAATTTAAATTTATTTATTTTAATTATAGGCTAATTACTTTACAATATTGTATTGGTTTTGCCATACATCAACATGAATCCGCCACGGGTGTACACGTGTTCCCAATCCTGGAAAGCCCTGAACTTTTATCAGTGTTCAACCTCTCCTCTGCTGCTGACTTCTGGGGTAGTCACCTCAGGCAAGTCAAATCTCTTCTCCTAATCATCAGTTTTATTTTCTCCATAAAATCCTTCCCACTGGAAGTCTGTGTTAACTCTCTATTCCTACGAATTCATGGCTGGGATGTCACATTCCCCTCTAGCTGCACCCATATTTCTGCCTGTATTCACAAACTTCTCAAAGGGGTTTTTGTTTTTAGATACCACTTTCATGACCCAGTCTACCTCCACTTCTCTTCAGTCTCACTCTACCTTCATGCCTCTTCCAAACCTTCTCAGGTAGCCATTTGACTTTCTTGTTGATAAATCCACTGGACACTTTTCAGTTCTCATGTTGCTTTCCCACTAGTATATAAAGGTTGACTATTTAGTCCTTTTTGAAACATATCAACCTTTAATTCCCCGATTTCACATTTTTATAAATGTATTTGATTTTCCTACTTTTTGGTGGTTTTTTTTTCTATTCTTTCTCTTTTACTGGACCATATGTTTAAAAGGGCTACAAAACTCAGTCATGGGCCTCTTACACCTCTCCTTCTTTTCTCTTTCCCTCCCTCCCTTTCTCCATGACCTTCATCACTCACATTTAAACACATTTTGAAATATCGGCTATCTTACAGTGAATTGTACTAAGAGCTATGTTCACCCTTTGATAAAATGGAGACATACCCAACAAGCATATTATATTTTGGGTCAGCCAATAAAATACCCTCTATTGTAAACAATATTTGATTAAAATGTACCATGTTTCTATTTTTTATTTTACTACTGAACATCACTGTCATGTTTCATATATTAACTATTTCTTTAGATAAACAAATTAATCAAAATAGAGAAAGCATATGAAGGAAGTAGAATAAACAGATTTTTTATTATCATATTAATAAGATATTCTTAACTTTTGACAAAATAAATAATACACAATGAGTCAACATACGAGAAATGGTGCAAATGCTGATGTGGTTATCTTTGTTTTGAGGTCTGTGAAATTCAAGGAAAGATTCCTGGTGGAGAATTTTTAACCAAATTGAGAAGCAACATCTGAAAAGAAATATATAGATATGGAAGTTATATCAATTAAGCTCTTTTGGGTTACAATAAACAGGGAGAAAAATTAATTGCTTCAACCATTATTCTAGGAATATATTTCAAAATAGAATTCACTTAAAAGCAAATATAACTTGCTTTTTAATATTAATAATTATAGAGTAAATACCTTCAGATATTACAGTATTTGGACATTTACCTAGAATAAAACATTACAGAGAAATAAGACTAGCGATAATGCAGATATGATGAGAAATTACTGGAAGGGGGATAGTGACTTGGAACTAATGAGTGAAAACAACCTACTCTGAAATAGTGAAAATTTCAGCATGGGAAATAAGAGGTCAAGGAAATTTTAATCAACTGCAGGTTAGAAGAAAGGAAGAGAAGGACACCGAGCACAGAGCTAAATCTGTCTCTAGAAGAATATAAAAGGATTATATGATATATCAGTGAAAATAAAAAGGTTAGCATGAGTGCGTGTGTGTGTGTGTGTGTGTGTATAACATGTGCTCTGATGTTTAGATTGATCTCTATCCATCATAGACATGCTTCATATTGCGTTGACTTGACTTTTCTAGGTGCATTATTTCTGGTGTTAATACAAATATGATAATTCTAACTTTTCTTATGCCTTTAAAATTCAGACTATATTCTAGGAATTATAAAGAGTTTTCTTTCTTTTTTTTTTCTTCTGTATTTCTTTCAAATGTGGTTAACCTCATACAACAGATTCTTGACAGATAAATCTGTTATTATGTGTGATCCACTGATAGATAAACTTAAAAGTTTGTTAGCAGTTTTTATAGAATCAGATGAGCACAACTCAGGAAGATATAACAACTGATTTCTGTTCAAATGAGTTAAGCTGGATCATAGAGACCAAGAGAGAGATTCTAACATCTTTAGGAGTATTTCTGATAGCAGGGAACATGGGGTGTTTTTTCTCTAGGACAGTTAATAAGCTGACAAATGATCTCTAGGTGTGCATAAGTAGGTTTGGCTTAAAAATTTTTAAGGCAGATATCCTTACTGAAAACTCCCTCATTTATCTATATACCTCAAATACCACCTCCTCAGAAAGATTGCTGTAGCTTCCCCCTCCTGTGGTCACTCTATATACCATCACCATACTTTCTCTACTTGATATTTTATTATTTACTTGATTATTATTGTCTATTAGACTAAGGGACACTAGGTTTAACACTGTGCAGTAAGTGTGGGGTATTAACAGAAAAAAACACTGTGATTATTCTACGTTGATAACCATGGCTATTCTTTTGTGGGATGGTCCATTATGTAATTATTGTGACACGTAAAAAACACTCATAACATTATTTAGTTAGCATTGACACTTTATGTCCAACACTAACTGATACACACACACACACACACTCATACACACAGTATATTAAAGAAACCTATGACATTTAATTAGAAAAGTTTTATAAAAGGCTGGAATTTTTATTCTCATTAATCCATGTATCTTTTGTGAGAAAATACTCTATATCATGACAAGAAAATAAAATTGATCCCTATAAGTAACTTGGAAATTGTTTTCATTTGTTACTTCCAATTCTTCAGGCAAGGCTGGTTGCTATGGTTGCAAGGTCCCGTGTTTGACAAACTTTATTTTAGTTCTTCCACCTCTATTTGTGAATTTAGGCAAGGAAGATAAACTGCCTCATCATTGTAATGAACATAACATTTCCATCTCTACAAAATGATTAAGATTAAATAAGAAAAATAAATAACAGCTCCAAGAATGCCTGGCACATATTACTACAAACAGGTTAGTCACTCTTCTTTTGAAGTATTTTTTATATTTCAGATATCCACTGACAATTGTCTTTATGTGATAATTCTCAGAAGGCAAGCATATTTTCTTCCATTCCTAATATTTTTTTTTAGGTTACCATTGCACTAACCATTTTGCCATCATGGTTTTAACAGCCATCATTCCCACTGTCAGTCTGTCCCTAAATATTATCATACTCTTTTCCTCTGTCTTGTATGACAGACATGCGTGGGTGCTCAGCTGCTCAGTCATGTCCAACTCTTTGCTACCTCCTGGACCGCAGCCCATCAGGCTCCTCTGTTCATGGAATTTGCCAGGCAAGAATACTGGAGTGCATTGCCAGTTCCTTCTCCAGGAGATCTTCCCGGCCCAGGGATCAAACCCGCCTCTCATGCGTCTCCTGCATTGGCAGGCAGATTCTTTACCACTGAGCCACCTGGAAAGGCCCATATGACTGACACAGTGTCCTATAATCAACTGTTAAGTTATGCAATTTCTCTTTCTCAAGGTCTCTCACACCTGGTTCATTTTTTTCCATTTCCATAACATCCCTTTGATTAGAAATAGATTTGGAAAATATATTCAAAGAAGTTTTTGAAAAGAAGCAAGGGAAGCTTGTATATTTATAAAAGACTATTTGCCTTAGGGAGTTTTGTATCACAGATTGGAAAATGAAGACTACAAGCTAAAGATAACCGGAAATAGAATAAGAATCAGTGGTGGCAGATCCTTCATCAGAAACTGAACGGAGAGTAGCACTCTGAAATCTATAGAGGGGACATGGAATGGTATCAGTACTATATGTGGACTTACCATTTTCACAATACACAATGTTTGAAGTCCCCCAGAGTAAATATAACATTAGGAAAGAGCCATGCCTATTTTTTAAAATATATTTTCTCCTTAAAATATCTAAATTATGCTGGCATAACATAATTTTGGATTTATTAGTTTGTTGTTTCAGGATGAGAAAACCTTCAAAGCATTTGACTCATTAGGATGAAGTTTGTAAATATTTAGGAATGATATTGAGATTTTAAAAGCATCTTTTATTTTGAAATGTAACTGTAGTACAATCTGAATGTAGCCCCAAAAGCTTCATGGAACACTGTCTGAAAATCCCTATAGTTCTAGTATACAAGACAGAGGATGTATTTCAAGGACCAAGAACATAAAGAAGCATCCAGAATAACAACTGGAGGTCAGGCTGAGGGTAATATTCAGTGAAGGCTGAAGCTGCTGATCCTGGTGATGTTCATTTTTGGACACCAAGGTAAAGACTGAGAAGGGTTTCATGCTTTAGTCAGCAAGTCTTGGAAGTAGAGACAGAAGACTGCAGCTTTTATACTAGACTCTATTTTTCACTCTTACTGATTTAGAAATCTTTATAAAATTACCTTAATTGATTGAACCTCAGTTTATTCAGTAGACAGATATAAAACAATTACTCTCTTATAGGTTACAGCAAAGATGGAGTACAAAGTTTTAACAGTTATTTAAAAATGTTAGTAGGATTTTGAATGGAACTGTATGGAAAGTCAGAGAAATCATATGTGCACATATTTGGAATTATAGATATTACAGTTGCAAGGAAATTATGACTTTTCTTTCAAGTAATGGTTAAAACTTAAATTTTGTTGAATACCAAGTACATCAAATCATCTCTTCTTTAACCTAGTTTAACCTGAAAAACCATATATAAATGTATGGATGATGACTTGAGGTGACCAAAAAGAGTTAGTCTAAAATGAATTATTCCTAAAAAAGAAAATAATAGATCGGTAGTTGATGTAGGATTTAAAATCTCATATCCTATTTATCCTTCAGTAATATATTTTTAAAATCCTAAATTTAACTTGGTCGTGAATTAAATTATGTAGTTCATTGTTTGGAGCAGAAAAAGTCTGATGCCAAATATAGGACTTTATACTATATTTAACTTTTATTTTATAGCTGATAATTACTTTTTTTTTTAACTTTACAATATTGTATTAGTTTTGCCAAATATCGAAATGAATCCGCCACAGGTATATCTGTGTTCCCCATCCTGAACCCTCCTCCCTCCTCATACCCTCCCTCTGGGTCGTCCCAGTGCACCAGCCCCAAGCATCCAGTATCGTGCATCGAACCTGGACTGGCGACTCGTTTCATACACGATATTATACAGGTTCCAATGCCATTCTCCCAGATCTCCCCACTCTCTCCCTCTCCCACAGAGTCCACTTTTTAAGATTTAAAATAAAAATGTCCCAGTTATTGTACAAATACATATATAATAAACAGATTACTTAGAACTAGATGGGTAGATGGAGTCTTCTATATTAAATGTGTTAGATATTAGATATACTTTTGATAAAATGTTATTGATTTTATACTCTGATAAGTAAATGACTGTAAAAACTTGAATTACTCCCCTCATTACTTGAATTACATTTACCATTAAATAAAAAAAATCAGGACGTTTTAGTACCAAGATCTTGATGCCTAGGTCTTTAGTGTACCATCAAGATGACAGAAACAGGATTTTGCAACACTTTCTGAACAAGCGATGATGAAATTGAGGCCTACCTTCAGAAATTCTTTTTTGTTATGCTCCCAACTTGTTCTTTGTAGATGCACAGTTAAAAACAAGTATGTGAGGATCAGGTAACCTTAATTCAAATCTCAGTTGCAACACCCACCAGTTGTGAGAAACTGAACATGTAAACTAAACCCTTGACAACTACATTTCCTCTTCTCTAACATGGAGATAATAGCATGGATTTTTATAGAATTTAGTGAGATAATAAAAATTCAGTCATGAATTATATATAATGCATACTTTTCCCATTTCTATAACCTAATATAATGTAATTTGACATTGTGATTTAAAATATATTAGGTTTAAATATTCTATATGGGCAAAAAGTTTCACTTTTGTGACATTTTAAAACATGTGTGAAGATCATGTATTTCACTTCCACCAATATAAATGGAACAAAATTTTCTATTATTTGACATCTAAAAATATGACTACTAATGATATGGGGGCAAGTGTGTAAGTGTGTGTGTGTGTGTGTGTGTGTGTTAGGGGGCTGAGAGAACCAAATTTTTCTATAATTTAATTAGAAAAATACTTCAATTGGCCAAACACAGGCTCTGAGGTGTTAGAAACTCTTCATTTTGAAGGGATGGAAAGTAAAAAGCAGAAAATTATTTTAATATGTTGAAACATTGTCAATGTATTGATATGGCATTATACCAATACAGTGTATAGTACTCCTTACCTTTCCAGTAGTGGATGATTCAAATCTTGGATATAAGTGTGGAGTACATGTCAATTTATACTGTATGCTGCTGCTAAGTCACTTCAGTCATGTCCGACTCTGTGCGACCCCATAGATGGCAGCCCACCAGGCTCCCCCATCCCTGGGATTCTCCAGGCAAGAACACTGGAGTGGGTTGCCATTTCCTTCTCCAATGCATGAAAGTGAGAAGTCAAAGTGAAGTCGCTCAGTTGTGTCCGACTCTTAGCGACCCCATGGACTGCAGCCCACCAGGCTCTTCCATCCATGGGATTTTCCAGGCAAGAGTACTGGAGTGGGGTGCCATTGCCTTCTCCATTTATACTGCATACCATTTCACAAAGAAATCTAGAACGAGAGCATCCAATCTGCACACCAAGGGATAAGGTGACACCTCCTTAGGAAACACACCCTCTTCTTTCCTAGAAATACACAGAACAAAGCTATAAGAGTAGGATCCCAAAGCTGCTGTTTTCCTTTCTTTCTCAATACCTTCAGCCCGTCAGCTGACATTAACAAGGCACAGAGCCATTAAATACGTGCAGTTCTATGCATGTCGGTTACATCTCAATAAAGCTGTTCATAAATAAATAAATAAGGCACAGATACTCAAATAGGACAATTACAGAAAAAGATATTTTTATTTACGCCTTACAGCTATAGATATGTTTCCATATAGCACTGAAAGAAGTGCTCATTAGGAGCAGGGACTTAATCCCAGAACCCTTTCTGCTGCCCAGGTTAGCTGTATAACCCTGGGCAGTTTGCATAAAATTCCTAAGCCTTTGTTTCCTTATCTGTGTTAAGGTAGATGATACTTGTTTATTCTACATATGATTGTTATACTTTATATGTGAACATAGTCTGAAATGATATGCATATTTAATATAGTACCTGGTGTCTTACAAATGATCAATAAATAATAATTATTAGAATTTTATTGTGATGATATGTTTCCTCTTCTACTATTCTCAATGTTTAGTAATAAGGCAACAGCCTTTGAGTTAAAGGGTGAAGGAATGGCAGCATAAGGTTCTCCATTCTCTTCAGATGAAAACATACACTAATACTCCAAGAACACTGCTGAAATAGAAAATATCCAGAGAATCACTGGCAATGATGGAGCCCACATTCAGAGTAGTGAAGAGGCAGATCCTATATTACCTATCTAGATGAGCACTAAATAGATGGTATCCCTCTAATATTGAATATATGGTAGTTTCAAAGTGAAAGATCCTCATTAGAATTTAAAAATGTGTATTACATTTACATAGCCTGCTTCTATTATGGAAAGAAGAAAAGGTTTTACCATCAAATAGAGTATATAGTTATTATTACGAGGGTGTGTGCTAAGTTGCTTCAGTCATGTCTGATTCTTTGAGACCCTTTGGACTGTAGCCCTCCAGGCTCCTCTGTCTGTGGAATTCTCCAGGCAGGAATACTGGAGTGGGTTGCCATGACCTCCGTCAGGGGATTTTCCAACCCTAGGATCAAACCCACATCTCTTATGTCTCCTGCATTAGCAGATGGTTCCTTGCCACTAGCGCCACCTGGGAAACCCCAGATACTGATATGTGTGTAGATTATTACTCTCATTAGTGAGCATACTAAGAAATAGAGTATATAGTTGTTGATATAGGTATAGATTATTACTTTTACAATCATTAACTTTATTAACACATTTAAATTATACAGAGACAGAAAATAAGTTGTAAAATAAGAAGTAAACTCTGTTAAACAAATGCAAGTTTAATACCCTTCGATTGACCTTGCAAAACTCCAAGGTAATGATGAAGTTATATGCATCCAGTACTTTAATATTCTCATTGGCATAGGATCATCACATAATTTTCTTTGGTATTTGGTGCAAGACACTACAGATCTGAGAGAATGGACTCAGTGCTACCTAAAATGTGCCACAGGCAGGATCCAAATCATCAAAAACAGGTGTAATATTTGCAACAGGTTTGAAAGTACTGGGCTAGTGCATTTCTTATTCTTCTTAAAGTATGATGGAAGTGTGCTTGGTGTAATGTGCAAACCAAGACATCTGGAGCCACTGCTTTGTTGCCTGAGCTTGAGTTCAGGTTTTACCACTTAATGGCTGTGTCGCTTTGAACAAGTTACTTTATCTCTACGTGCCCAGATTTATCATATGTGCAATGGATATGTGTTCAACAGTTACAAGAATTAAAAGATTTAATAAACATGATCTTTAGAATCCTGTGCTTGGCATAAGAGATTATACTGTATTTGTAATGATGATGATGATGTTCATACCTAGCCAGTATCACTCGTGAATCAGTTGACTTCAATGATTTAGAAACCTAGAACAATCAGATATTTCTTAGTTATGACTATCAAATATTAATTATTTGGTAAATCAATCATAATAAAAGAAAACTTGAAAAGAAAGTGAAAGTGAAGTCGCTCAGTCGTGTCCAACTCTTTGCGACCGCGTGGACTGTAGCCTACCAGCTCCTCCCTCCATGGGATTCTCCTGGCAAGAGTACTGGAGTGGGTTGCCATTTCCTTCTCCAGCGTGTCTTCCCGACCCAGGGTCTCCCACATTCCAGGCAGACGCTTCAACCTCTGAGCCACCAGGGAAGCCCTAAAACTTGAAAGCTGATCCTCAAATGTAATAATATCAAACAAACCAGTCAATCCTAAAGGAAATAAACCCTGAATATTCATTGGAATGACTGTGAAGCCCCAGTACTTTGGCCACCTGATGCGAAGAGCCGACTCGATGGAAAAGACCCTGATGCTGGGAAAGATTGAATGCAGGAGGAGAAGGGGACGACAGAGAATGAGATGGTTGGATGGCATCACCGAATCGATGGACATGAATTTGAAGAAGCTCAGGGAGTTGGTGATGGACACGGAAGCCTGCTGTGTTGCCGTCCATGGGGTCACAAAGAGTAAGACATGACTGACTGAACTGAACTGAACTGATTTGTGCTGATAGAATTAAAAATAAATTTGTTTGCCAGATGTCTTCTGAAACTTCCCAAAGGTATTTTTTTAATTTAAATAGAATATTTTAGAATGATATAATGTTAAAACTATGGCTTAAGTAATGTTATTTCAGGTTAAATGACAATGACAATAATAATGCTTTAAAGCTTTAAAAGTATTTGACATTTAATATTACTTTATTTACCCTACTCTGACTACATAATGCAATAAAATACATAACATTTGACACTAACTGGGAAATATTTGTGTAGTCTTAAAATGTTCATTAACTTACTAAAATAGTAAAATTAAGAGTAATTTACATTCAAGCAAACAGCAGTGGCAAAGAGAGAGCTGCAAAAAGAATCTCATAGAATACAGTAACTAATTTTTCTTGAATTTTTCTCATAATTGTGTTCTAAAAGGCCATTTATTTTAATGTTTGTGCTGATTACTCTCTGCCCATTTTCCATCTTTCTCTCTGCACTGCACAAGAAAATGTATAAGTGATAGCTCTCAGCATTTCACACTGGTGGGAGAGATTAGCAGGAGTGATGACTTTGATAAATCAGATATATTAAGCCTTTGCTGGAGGGATCTACTGCAGAAAAGCTGGTCTGTCAATGTAACCAAGATCCTTTACTTTTTTCCCAAAAAAAGGCAACATTCTTCAGAATACTATAAAGAAACTGAACCTAATTGCCTGTACGTCAAATTATTGTTTTGCAATATCCTGGTAGAGCTTTGTAACATTAACCAACTATTGACCTATATCATTTTATAAAGAGAAAATACAAATTTTATGTATCATTTCTAAATGGGAGTTACCATGGGCATAAAAATTGATTTAAAAATACTACTTCTTGGACACAGAAGTTGCTTGTTGGTCAGTTTAGGCTCTATTGCACTCTTACAACCAAAGCTATTGACATGTTTGTGTTTTTATATGCTACAGCAATTTTTAAAATTGTCAAGAGTTGAAAAATGATATTTTTCCAAATGCATGACTCTTTCAGAGATATTGATGTTCTTTTAACTGATCTGTGAGTAAGTTTGGAAAAGAAATTGGTTTCCCTTAAATTCCATTTTTAATGGTTAAGGCAGCTACCCAGGGCTTCTCACAGTTCCAAGATTTTGAACATTAGCTATATATCTGCTGATAGAATTTAGTACTTCAGTTAACTGTGTTTAAGCCAGCATGAGAGTAGGATAAAGGAGCGATAGGGATAGTTGAAAAGCAGATTTGAGAAGAGTGTTTATATGGTAGAATATTTATTATAAAATCTGTCTCCATTTATCATAGTTCTGAGAGTCCTTGATTGTCATCATTCTGCCATTATGTATCCTTCTATCTCTGAAAGAAATTCCAATTCTAAGCCTCCATTCAAGAAAAATCATATTTTGTACCTAACCTTTAGTAACCTTAGTGTTTTTCTCTGCATGATTCTTGTCCATATACTAAGTTATTTGAGAGTGATTCTTGTGAATGGTTTACAGATTAAAACATGATTTTTCTGCATACTCTGTATTTACATGTTTCCTTAAAACTATGCTAGATACATTTGACATTATGGGATGTTATATGGGACATGCTGTATGGGGTTTATATTTTTTTTCTCCTTAATTTTAGGTTTGGAAAAGGCTTCTTGATAAATTCTGAAATATGATTTTTGGAATAAAATATCTCTAAAGGTCATTCAGAATAAAGTTACTACATGCAGAAGATAGATCTTGAGAACCAAGGTAATAAGACTCAGTTGAATTCAAAATTTAAGGGCTAATGATAGATTTATGTAACTAAGATAGATAAATGTAACTAAGGGCCCAGTATCAGGTCATCTAAATGCCTTAGTCACTACATCAGCAAGGGTATAGGTGATACTCTAATCACTGACACGTCCTAAACACTTTTTAGTATAATTGAGTATTTGATCATTAACGATACTTCATAAAAAGCTTTCTCCTATGTCAGCCATGGAGAGACACTTAAAACAAGGACAAAGAAGACTCAAGTTTGAGATATGTTTGATCCAAAACAGCTGTTCAGATTCTGACCCAAATTACATTTTGTCTGGTTCACTTAAAGGGAAAAAAAAAAAATGAAATGTCTACCAAGTTGACGGTATATTCAGAGCTTTAACCTAACATTGAGTTGGCTGTGATTCAGAATTTACCAGAAACATTTATTATGTAAAGAATTATCCACAAGGCTAAATTGTTCAAGCTATAGGCCATGTGGCCTTGCATTATATTCCTAGAGTTGTTATAAACTATCAGTGATTTTGAATGCAAATTGTTATATGGCACAAATTACAATGTGACTTGTAGGGTATTTTGAATGTTTTTATGGTTTATTTCTCAGAAAGAGAGAGACATCATGTTTGGAATTCATCTAGAGAGTGATTTCATATTGCTGCTGCTAAGTCGCTTAAATCGTGTCCAACTGTGCGACCCCATAGACAGCAGCCCACCAGGCTCCCTCGTCCCTGGGAGTCTCCAGGCAAGAACATTGGAGTGGGTTGCCATTTCTTTCTCCAATGCATGAAAGTGAAAAGTCAAAGTGAAGTCTCTCAGTCGTGTCCGACTCTTCGTGACCCCATGGCCTGCAGCCTACCAGGTTTCTCTGTCCATGGGATTTTCCAGGCAAGAGTACTGGAGTGGGTTGCCATTGCCTTCTCTGATTTCATATTATAAGCTGCTAAATCTTAGCCCAACCTATTTTGTGGGACCATAAATTTTGCTCAAATTTAGAGAATTTATTAATAAGATTTGCTACCCAAAATTGTTGTTCAGTTGCTAAGTCATTTCCAACTCTTTGCAACCCTGTAGACCTTAGGCTCCTCTGTCCTACCTTATCTCCTAGAGTTTATTCAAATTCATGTCATTGAGTTGGTAATGCTATCTAACTGTCTCATCCTCCACTTCCCCTTTCCCCTTTACTTCAGTCTTTCCCAACATCAGGGAAAGATTGACTTTTTCAATGAGACACCTCTTCATATCAGTTTGAAGCCTCAGCTTCCGCATCAGTCCTTCTTATGAATATTCAGGTTTGATTTCCTTTAGGATTGAATGGTTTGATCTTCTTGTAGTCCAAGGGACTCTCAAAAGTCTTCTCCAGCACTGCAATTTGAAAGCATAGATTCTTCAGCACTCATCCTTCTTTATGATCCAACTCTCACATTCATTGATGACTACTGGAAAAACCACTGTTTTGTACTTACATTTATCAAATCTATCATTAGGCTTTATATTTTGAATTCAACTGAGGCTTATTAATTTGGTTCTCAAAATCTATCCTCTGCATGTAGTAATTTTATTTTGAATAGCCTTTTATAAAATTTTATTCCAAAATAATATTTCCAAATTTGTCAAGAAGCCTGATACTTTTAGAAAGAACATAGCTTCAGATCTAAGGAGAAAAAAATGTAAATCCCATACAACATGTCCCATATAACACCCCATCATGTCAAATATATCCAGCATACATGGCTCTTTTTGACCCCATGGGCTGTAGCCTGCCAGGGTCCTCTGTCCACAGGATTCTCCAGCCAAGATTACTGGAGTGAGTTGCCATTTCCTACTCCAGAGGATTTTCCAGACTCAGGAACTGAACCCAGGTCTGTTGCATTGCAGGCAGATTCTTTACCTTCTGAGTTATGGGTAAGTCACCTGTGAATTAGGTTAAACAGTAAATTCTTACAAAGCGTATTTTCATGAAGGCTACATGAATAATCCAGAGCTTCACAACCAAACAAAACAGTTAACTTAAAAAAATTGTGGCTTTATTGGCAATTCCTTCACTAAAGGGAACATATTCATATTTGTGTGAAGTATGGGCAACTTTTTCTACCACACTTGACTTTATATTTGCCTCTCCACTCAAGGCATACATACAAAGCAATCTCCAGCTCTGGTTTACCATGTCCTACAACAATTCCCTTAAGTGAAGTTAAAGTTTCTCGGTTGTGTCTCGTTCACTTCAGTTGCTCAGTCGTGTCCGACTCTTTGCGACCCCATGAATTGCGGCACGCCAGACCTCCGTGTCCATCACCAACTCCCGGAGCTCACCCAGACTCACGTCCATCAAGTCAGTGATGCCATCCAGCCGTCTCATCCTCTGTCGCCCCCTTCTCCTCCTGCCCCCAATCCCTCTCAGCATCAGAGTCTTTTCCAATGAGTCAACTCTTCTCATAAGGTGGCCAAAGTACTGGAGTTTCAGCTTTAGCATCATTCCTTCCAAAGAAATCCCAGGGCTAATGTCCTTTAGAATGGACTGGTTGGATCTCCTTGCAGTCCAAGGGACTCTCAAGAGTCTTCTCCAACACCACAGTTCAAAAGCATCAATTCTTTGGCGCTCAGCCTTCTTCACAGTCCAACTCTCACATCCATACATGACCACAGGAAAAACCATAGCCTGGACTAGACGAACCTTTGTTGGCAAAGTAATGTCTCTGCTTTTCAATATGCTATCTAGGTTGGTCATAACTTTCCTTCCAAGGAATAAGCATCTTTTAATTTCATGGCTGCAGTCACCATCTGCAGTGATTTTGGAGCCCCAAAAAATAAAGTCTGACACTATTTCCACTGTTTCCCCATCTATTTGCCATGAAGTGATGGGACCAGATGCCATGATCTTCGTTTTCTGAACGTTGAGCTTTAAGCCAACTTTTTCACTCTCCACTTTCACTTTCATCAAGAGGCTTTTTAGTTCCTCTTCACTTTCTGCCATAAGGGTGATGTCATCTGCATATCTGAGGTTATTGATATTTCTTCCAGCAATCTTGATTCCAGCTTGTGCTTCTTCCAGTCCAGCGTTTCTCATGATGTACTCTGCATATAAGTTAAATAAGCAGGGTGATAGTCATGTCTAACTCTTTGTGACCCCATGGACTGTAGCCTACCATGCTTCACTGTATATGACATTTTCCAGGCCAGAATACTAGACTGAGAATACTGGACTGGGAATGGGTAGCCATTCTCTTCTCCATGGGATCTTCCCCAACCCATTAACTGAACCCAGGTCTCCCACACTGAAGGTGGATTCTTTATCATCTGAAACAACAGGAAGTCCAAAAATACTTGAGTGGGTAGCCTATCCATTCTCCAGAAGATTTTCCTGACCCAGGAATTGAACTGGGGTCTCCTGAATTGTAGGCAGATTCTTTATCAGCTGAGCTACCAGGGAAGCCACCTAAATGAACTTTCTTCCTCCCATACCACACACACTATTACACTAGCACAACCACATTGGTTCCTTGAGCATTCGGGGCTCATTTTGTTTTAATTAGCCAACTACTGCAAGACAACTATGTGAACTAAAATGGCTTTATCCATTCATCTCCACTTAAATTTGTAAATATTACCAATCATTGCTCTGTGTGGATTCTGACTTTCCTATTCCCTGTGGTTCATTTCCGAAGACTAAAATGTCACCCTTATTCTCTTCTATTCTCCTTTAAAAATTCAGAATAAGGCTCTTACTCTATTCCTTGGTATATTGCTGCTGCTGCTAAGTCACTTCAGTCGTGTCTGACTCTGTGTGACCCCAGAGACGGCAGCCCACCAGGCTCCCCCGTCCCTGGAATTCTCCAGGCAAGAACACTGGAGTGGGCTGCCATTTCCTTCTCCAATGCATGAAAGTGAAAGGGAAGTCGCTCAGTCGTGTCCAACTCTTAGCAACCCCATGGACTGCAGCCTACCAGGTTCCTCCATCCATGGGATTTTCCAGGCAAGAGTACTGGAGTAGGGTGTCATTGCCTTCTCCGATTCCTTAGTATAGAAAGCTGGAAAACTGGCTGAGCTGAAAAAGTGTTCATGTGACTTTATATAGTTTATATATTTATATATTCTACATTTACATTATATATGTATACACACACACAGAGAGAAGCTGAAAAATATATATATAGGTTTCTTTTGCTCCTTTATAATATTACTGGATCCAAGCCTTTGGGTTTGAAATAGAGGACTTTCAGTAGGGAATTTTAACAGACCTGTAAGGTTTTAACCTACTGAACGCCTTTCCAGGTGGCTCAGTGATAAAGAATCTCTGCTAATACAGGAGATGCTGATTTGATCCTTAGGTCAGGAAGACCCCCTAGAGAGAGAAATGGCAACCGGCTGCAGTATTCTTGCCTGTAAAAATCTCGGAAGGGCTACAGTCCATAGTGTCACAAAGAGTCGGACATGACTTAGCAACTGAACAACAAAGAGGATTTGTACCTAAGTCCTCTTAATTTAGGTACAAGAAATCGTACAATTTAATAAAATTCTGCATTTTCCCCATATTTAGATAGTAATTATGTAATAGATCATGAAGCTTTGAAATATGAAAAAAAAAATTGTTTTTTTCCCCTCATGATTTCTATAAATACATTTGATTGAAATACAGTATCTAGTAAGTGCAATATTTTGAAAAAAAAAAAAAAGACTGTTCTCTAATGTAAACCTTTTTGCAATAATCTTAACAACTCCCAAAACTAGAAGATCTGACAATTGTTCTGATGGACAAAAAAATGGGATTTTCTGAAAAGTCATTTCAGCAGAAGATTTGACCTCAACCTTCTATCAGCGTTATTTTACAGAGTCATAAATAGTTTCTTGGCAAAATCCAATCAATTTTCTTCCTTTTCCCAGTTGTATTTACAATCTTTCTAATACCCTTTTCTTCATTATCTTACCTGAAGCTTTACTTTTTTTTTTTTAATTTGTTTTTCTTTACTAGCTCTTCTTTTTATAATCAGTTTCTGATGTACTCAGTTCCTTGCAATATTCTCTAAACATTAAACATTTGTGAACTCATTTTTCTAAAAAAATGAATAATTATTCATTATCTGTTTTGTGTTAAATACTGAGGCAATCCGTCAACTACTCTCCTGGGCTTAGGTTTGTTTATATTTATGGCTCACGAGTCATATGTTCTGATCAATCAGTCTGTCTCTAATTAGTTACAAGTAGATTTGAAATGAAAAAATTAAGATCATAGAACATTTTATCAAAATCCTTTAAAATGGCTTCTTCTGTTTTAACAAAGGCAAGGAGTTAGTTCAGTGAATGTATGAGCTTTGACTATATAATTATGTAATTTACTCAAACAGTATAGTAATTAATAATAAAAGTTCTGGGATTTTTTAATAATAAAAGTTATGGGCTGCATAACATTTGTAGCAACTTCTAAGTTTTGTTTGTTTTACAGAAATAAATGAGAAAGTTCTTGTAAATTGTGTGATATAGTAAGCACTCTTTAAAGCCTAGGTCTAATAATGATCATCACAATTGCCTTTATAAGTGTTATCAAGAAATCCGTCTGTATTCCTCTCTGGACTATACATACTCTAAAGTGACAATAAAATTCTCAATATCATATGCTGTATATAAATATCTTATTCAGCTTATAGAATTATACAAATAATTAGTTATTTTTAGAGTAAGCATTTATTAATCAAAAAAATATGCACAAATACCCACATTTAAAGTCAGGATTTGTTGCCTTTCAGATCCATTCCTTGCTGCCCAGCCCCGTCTCTGTTTTACATCACAGGGGACTTCTCCCAGCTTCCTCTGACAATTGGCTTCCAGGCAAGTTGTCAGTGAGTGGCTTTGGTAAAGACTGGGCAGGAGCAGTAGAAAAGTCAGGGAGCTTCTCCATCCCTAGCGTTGCCCTCAGATGGTATTTCTAGCAGTAGTCACCTCCCTTCCAGAGTTCCAGCTCTCACTGGCAGTCTTCATCACAGTTCTATCTCCCACTGAGCAGCCTCACTCTCTGGGCTCAGGTAACACTATTTTCTACCTGGATCCTTTCAGATCTAGGAATAGTAACACCTTCCTACCATTACTAATCTCTGGATTGACTCACTGTCAATTTAGGCTTCTTAGCCCTTAAACCATTACCAATCCATCTATTAAATTCCCTCTGTTAAAATATCCAATATGGTTTTTGTTTTCCATAGTAAAGACTGATAATCCATCCAAAAAAAAAAACCTTCCTGCCTCCAAATCTGGCAAAAGGCCTTCTTTTCTTTTGCACATATGTGACTATAGGGTTCTGGAGGCAATTTTGAAACTTTTAAGGCAGCTACTGCTACCCAAGTGTAGTGTCAGTCTTCAACTGGGTAATCACTGCCATTTGTCAATAATTCTTGATGTTATAGCTGGCCCCTCTTCTGGTCTCTCCTTAGTCATTTAAAAACCTTCAGCATTTTCTCTAAGTCCTCTACCATTTCAAGATAAGCTTAATTCATGATTAAATAAAATACTGGTTTGTAAAGGAAAATTTGAACCTCAGAAGGTAAATTCATCCACCCCCCCCAGACAACTTATCCGGAAAAGCTATAACACATTTATTTCAACCCTAGAAGAATACCTATTTTTCTCTTCTAATAAGATATGCTTCCCACTGGTTTTACATCTGTTCTCTGGTGGTTCAAACAGTAAAGAGTCCACCTACAGTGTAGGAGACCCTGGTTCAATTGCTAGGTTGGGAAGATCCCCTAGAGAAGGCAATGGCAACTCACTCCAGTATTCTTGCTTGGAGAATTCTCTAGACAGAGGAGCCTGGCAGGCTACAGTCCATGGAGTAGCAAAGAACTGGATATGACTGACCAACTAACACTTTCACTTTTTTCACTTTTGATTAGCAATCTTAATTTAGTTAATATTATCTTTCTTAGTGCATTATCAATATCTGTCTCTTTTGGATTTTTTTCCCTTAGCATAAATATTTGTGTACATATTCCTAAATACCAAAAAAAAAAAAAAAAAAAATCTTTCCTATGAGAGCCTGGGCTTCTCTAGTGGCTTATTTGGTAAAGAATCTGCCAGCAATGCAAGAGATGCAGGTTCAATCCCTGGATTAAGAAGATCTCCTTGAGAAGAGAATGACAACCCACTCCACTATTCTTGCCTGGAGAATTCCATGCATAGAGATATCTGATGGGCTACAGTCCATGGGGTCACAAAGAGTCAGACAAAAGCATCTTTCATGGGATCCTAATTTTCCACTTTACTATTCTGTTTCATTTTCTTTCCTTGTTGTTGTTTATTTGCTCAGTCATGTCCAGCTCTTTGCGGCCCCATGGACTGCAACATGCCAGGCTTCCCTGTCCTTCACTATTTCCCAGAATTTGCTCAAACTCATGTCTATTGATTCAATGATGCCATCCAATCATCTCTTCCTCTGTCTTTCATCTTATTCTTTATTAACTAATGTAACAGATTGCCTGCTTCAAAGGTTTGTATACTTATTAATCCTTTCACAGTTGTGCCAGGATGATTTTTCTAAAACTCAAATATTAAGATATCATTCCTTGGCTACTAAAATCTTCGGTTATTATGAACTCACCATTGTCTACTGGTAACAAACTCTAAACTTAGATTGCTATCAAGATCTTAAATACTATACAGCTTGTCTACTACTCCAAACTCATGTTCCTTCACTTCTTAAAATATGCTACATGTGTATGTATTTATATGCCTTCAACCTTATTATTGCCTCTCCCCATTTACCCCCTCTCCTCACAGGCATCATGTTGTACTTATCTTTTTATGTGTAGTTATTACCATAATATCTAGTGTACCATGGAGATTAATAAATGTAGAATGAGTGGTAATTGAGGAAAAGAAGTCTGATATCCATGTCATTCAAGAGGCCTTTCCAAATTTGCCCCGATTAGAACACCTGAAGGTGACTGTGCCCTCTTCTAGAAATCAGACTTTCTGATGTAGTGAAGTAATTCTTTCTTGCTAGATTTGAAGCATAAACATTTCATCGGGGTCCAGTGTCACCGTGGCTTTCATCCATTTCTTTTCCTCCCCACAATTTTCACCGAGATTACTCATCCATCACTGCTGCTAGGGTGGGGACATAAAGAACAGATATCTTTGCCTAGTTTCCGTTTCACCAACTGAAACTCAAGATGCATCTTACCATAGATCATTGTTATAAATTCTTACATGTGGCAGTACAACTAGAACTCAGTCACATTATGGGTTAAATTTGCTTTGTAGGGAAAAGGAGCATTTGGCCTATAAAATGAACAATCATTTATTACACTGAATTCAGCTTCAAATAGCTACTAGTTCTGCTGATTAAATTAGGGAAATGTCAGTTTGGGAAATGTAGCTTGAATTAATAAGCAGTTCTCCCCATCTGGTTCAAAGCGAGACAGCCCTATAACAAGCACACTTGTAGCACCTATTGAGCAGCCAGCCATTAAGGCACATAGTCAGAAAAACCAGAAAAGACACCGTGATCAGGATTATAGATCTTCAACATAGACTAAACTTATTTTTGCTCAAAAAAGTGACTAATGGTTGTTTTAAAACATCTACAGTTAAGAAAGTTTTGTTACAGCTCTAAAAAATGAGATTTTTTTTGACAACTCATATATTGTCTAAATCAATAAAAAGTAGCTAATATGTGCCTAGCATTTTATAAAGGAGACTCTTGGGTTTGAAATTATTCTTATGAGAATAGGATTAACTTGCTACATTTTGCTGAACAAGTATAATATTGTAAACACTGTGTTCGTGAGAAGAATAATGAAAAGCAAGAATCTATTTTTCTGTACAGTTTTTCGACTGATGCATATGATTTCCTGGTCTGAGAATTTGTCTAATGCTAATTAAAATCCATTCTTAGAAGCTCCAGATTTTCTCACAATAGTCAATTTAGCTCAAGGTTTTGATTCTTAAAATTTATTTAGCTGCATGGAAATTAACAAATTATTTGTTTTACCTTTTTCTCTCTTCTCATATTTCATTCAAATTTTTCCTTAAATACTTGTAAAAGAAATTAAAACAAAAAAGCTTTTGAATTTCATTGATCATTTTCTTGAAAAGTTTCCTCCTTGAAATGCTTTCTTGTTTGAGACAGTTAAAACTGCTGTTAACTACCATTAATGTACAGGTCTGGTTAGTATAGACATTACTGAACAAAAATGTTTCTGTCTCTCTGTCTCTAAGTTTCTTTCTCTCCTGCCCTCCCTCTGCCCTCTTCCTCCTCCATTCCTCCTTCCTGTTCCTCACGACTTCTGTTACACTAACTTGGTCAAGTTCCAACCAGGTTAAATCTAACCTTCATGACCAAATGGGGAACTGAAGGAGCAGATAGAAATTGCACTTTCCTGACTGGTTTCATAATCAATTCATGAGCATAATTTAGATGGGCCCCTTGGTGTGACATGGTCTTACTGCATTTTCAAGAAAAATTACTTTCATAAATCTATTCTTTTATAACATCTCTGATCTGTTCAAATGTCCCACACCACCCCTGTCTCCTACCATTAAGCTGCCTCCTCTTTTTCCATTAATGTTGAAACAAAAACTCTCAGAAGAGAACTTGCACACCGTTTCAATCTACCATCCATACCTCTCAGGCTATAGATCTCATTCCTTCCCATCTAATTTGGAACATAATTCCAGCAATTTGTCATTTGCAAACTGGTGTTTCTAGCTATGAATGCTCTGCTGAGTTTCAAAAGCTTGTATTCAAATATTAGGCATTCTGTCTTCAGGTCTGACATTTCATTTTATTCTTTTGCCTATGAACAATCTTCTTTGCTTCTTGTTATCACCTTTTCACTTAGAGTTTTGGCCAAAATCTAGAAAAGTCAAGTCATTCTTCACTGTTTCCTCTTCTTCAACAGCACCTTCCACATTAATTTTAGTTCTATAATTATTTTGCAACCTCTCTATTCTTATTTCAAGTAGCTTTTTAATAGTTGAACTTATATCTGGGATCTTACAATGGCTCCACAACCCGTCTCTTTGCCTCCATACTAGATCTGAAGTGCATCTTGCACATCACTGTAAATGGTTAACAATCTAACAACAAAATAGAAACAGTCACATTTCATGACTAAAATGTTTTATACTAATTCATTATACTATGAAGTAAGACAAATTTATGAAATAGTTCTGCCATTCTGGGGTCTTTCTTAAAATTTTAAATGTTCATGCTCCTGCTTTCTTGCAAATTAGGAATAAAAAGAATAACTTTTAAAGGCTTGTTTTAATGATCAAATGATATGATACATGTAAAAATCTTAAGTGCCCAGAATACACAAGCATTCTATAAATGCTAATTTGAATTATTATTATTAATCTTTTATCTTTGGATTTTTTAGTTTCTTCTATCATGGCATATTATTCATGTTGTTATTGTTTCTAGAATTTAGTACAGTTGATAGAACACAGTATTTCTTACATAAATTTGGTTGTCCCAGTGAATAAACTTTGAGTAATTCTTCATTAATATTTGCATTAACTAATTTCAAGAAATAATGTGACCTAACGGAAACAGATAACCACAATAGTGTGATCACTCACCTAGAGCCAGACATCCTGGAATGCAAAGTGGGCCTTAAAAGACATCACTATGAACAAAGCTAGTGGAGGTGATGGAAACCCAGTTGAGCTATTTCAAATCCTAAAAGATGATGCTGTGAAAGTGCTGCACTAAATATACCTTGGAAAACTCAGCAGTGGCCACAGGACTGGAAAGGGTCAGTTTTCATCCCAATCCTAAAGAAAGGCAATGCCAAAGAATGGTCAAACTACCCCATTATTGAACTCATCTCACACATTAGCAAAGTAATGCTCAAAATTCTCCAAGCTAGACTTCAACAGTACATGAACCATGAACTTCCAGATGTTTAAACTGGATTTAGAAAAGGCAGAGGAACCAGAGATCAAATTGCAAACATCCACTGGATCATTAAAAAAGCAAGAAAGTTCCAGAAAAACATCTACTTCTGCTTTATTGACTATGCCAAAGCCTTTGACTATGTGGATCACAACAAACTGTGGAAAATTCTTCAAGAGATGGGAATACCAGACCACCTTACCTGCCTCCTGAGAAATCTGTATGCAGGTCAAAAAGCAATAGTTAGAACTGGATGTGGAACAACAGACTGGTTCCAAATCGGGAAAGGAGTACATCAAGTCTGCATATTTTCACTCTGTATATTTAACTTATATGCAGAGTACATCATGAGAAATGCCAGGCTGGATGAAGCACAAGCTGGAATTGAGATTTCCAGGAGAAATATCAATAACCTGAGATATGCAGATGAGACCACCCTTATGGCAGAAAGCGAAGAACTAAAGTGCCTCTTGACGAAAGTGAAAGAGCAGAGTGAAAAAATTGGCTTAAAACTTAACATTCAGAAAACTAAGATCATGGCATCTGGTCCCATCACTTCATGGCAAATAGATGGGAAACAGTGGAAATAGTGGCAGATTTTATTTTAGGGGGCTCCAAAATCACTGCAGGTTGTGACCATCCTAGACGGCATATTAAAAGCAGAGATATTACTTTGCCAACAAAAGTCCGTGTAGTCAAAGCTATGGTTTTTCTAGTAGTCATGTATGGATGTGAGAGGTGGACTATGAAGAAATTGAGTGCTAAAGAATTGATGCTTTTGAACTGTGGTGTCGGAGAAGACTCTTTAGAATCCCTTGGATTGCAAGGAGATCCAACCAGTCTATCCTAAAGGAAATCAGTCCTAAACATTCTTTGGAAGGACTGATGCTGAAGCTGAAACTCCAATCCTTTGCCACCTGATGCGAAGATCTGAGTCATTTCAAAAGACCCTGATGCTGGGAAAGATTGAAGGCAGGAGAAGAAGGGGACAACCAAGAATGAGATGGTAGATGGCATCACTGACTTGATGGACATGAGTCTGAGTAAGCCCCAGGAGTTGGTGATGAACAGGGAAGCCTTGTGTGCTGCAGTCCATGGGGTCTCAAAGACCCAGACATGGCTGAGCAACTGAACTTAACTGAATGGAAACAGTAAAGAGGCAGGCTACAGTTCATTGAGTCACAAGAATTGGATCCCACTTAGCAACTAAGCAACAATAACAATGGAAACAGTATTGTAGAACTGAGTCCATGACAGAGCATGTAATGAAGTGGAATCCTTTGCTCTCACTCTTTCTTACATGTTAACTGTTTCTATTCATAAGCTTAGTCCTACTCTCTCTACTTCAGCTCTGCAGCCCAACTAGCAAACACACTTGTGGGCATCAAAGGAAAATATATTAGAAAGAAAATGTCTAAAGTCTTTTCCCAGTCTTTATACAAATTCACTGAATGACTGAACCTAAAAAATATATAAACCATTCTGGAAGAAGACTCTGAAACTTAAAAAAAAATAGCTATATACTGTTTAGTGAAGTTGCTCAGTCATGTTCAACTCTGCAACACCATGGACTGTATCCCATCAAGCTCCTCCAGCCATAGGATTTTCCAGGCAAGAATATTGGAGTCAGTTGCCATTTTCTTCTCCAGATACTATTTAGATGACAGAAGAAATAATCAAGTGTTTAAAATGGGCATTTTATTCCAGGAAAATGGGGACTACAGTTTTATCTTTCAAATAACAGTGCAAATATTGAGCTCAATTTAGGTGTTTCTTCAAAGAGGAAAAAGAAAGATAAATAGTTTAATAAGCTTGATTTGTTAAGAGTCAAATATTGTAGGATTTATTTTTGATATATCCCTACCTATCAAAATTTCTTATAATTCTTCTTTCAGTGATAGTCTATTCCAGAAAGAGAACCTAGCTATGATAGAGCAATTAGGAAAGCAAAAAATAAATAAAATAAAAATAAAAAATAAATCTCAAATATGTAAGAAGTTTTGTGCATACCATTTCATATATTCCACTTATATGAATGATTAGGAAAAAAAGATTATTTCAGTTTGTTCAAGTTAATATTTTCTCTACCAAAATCTCCTAAAACACTGATATAAATCCCCTAAGAACACTCACTTCTTCCCAGAAAATAAATGGTTTTACCCTTTAAATTTTGAGTGACTGAAAGTCTATGGATAGGTCATATTTCTATTAAAGGCTCACCCCAAGGAGCATATATTTTATAAAACAATTTCATTTTGATGTCACCCACATATGTATTCAAATACATTTTATGGTCACAGTATTTGTTTTAATTTTATTTGTGTATTTATTTCTGGCTGCGCTGGGTCATTGTTGCTGTGTGGGCTTTTTTGTTTTCTAGTTGTGGTAGCGGGCAGCTATTCTCTAACTGCTGTGTGCAGGCTTCTCATGGCAGTAGCTTCTCTTTATGTGGAGCAAGGCTCTGGGGCAAGCAGGCTTCAGTAGTTGCAGCAGGTGGGCTGAATAGTTGGGACTCCCGGACTCTGGAGCAGAGGCTCAATAGTTGCGGTGCGTGGACTTATTTGCTCTCCATGAGGGATCTTCACCAGATCAGGGATCAAATCCATAGCTCCTGCAATGGCAGGCAGATTCTTTACCACTTAAACCACCAGAGAAGTCTGGTCACACTATTTTTAAAACACAAGAGTTTTGGTCATTCCTGCAAATGTGTGTGTGTGTGTGTGTGTGTGTGTGTGTGTGTGTGTGTGTGTTTCTTGTTACCATCAACTTACAGGAAGTATTTTTAATCTATCCTGGGAAGTTGCCTGGCAACAACATTAAAGTCAATTGCATTGCAGGGTGCAATATGTACCCATGTTTGGATTGCTATTTATCTTCATTATAACGAAGTAATTTAGGCTGTCAAGTCTCTTGTGACTATTGGATATCTGTTAACTATACATTTAATGCTTGACTACACTGTGCTTCCAAAAAAGAAAAAAAAGCAGCTATAAATTTCTGTGTTGGGTTTAAACCTTATGGCAGATATAATGCTACGATATGTCTTCATCTTCTTGGAAAAACATTGTCTTTCTACCAAGTGTGTACTAAATGGACCTTACAGAGTAGTGAGGGGTGTGATTTATTCACAAATTCATACAGAATAAACAGTTTTATGACACTGTATCCAATTGCACCTGAGGGAATTGTTAAACCAAATAGCAAAGTGACTAAACTTAAAAGGCAATATTCAAGTCTAGGAACCTCCACTGTAAAATGTTATTAATCTTACTGAATCAGAATGGAGTGCATTTTTAAGCAAATAAAAACTTTACCCAAACTTTTTTTTCTTCCTCAAGTATACTGAACTCTGCCTACTCAATATTCTCATAATATTTCACAGTAAATAAGAATAGTAAAATGTGATGAAATTATTTCTTTACACCATTGAGTTATATCCTAAGAGCATTTATTATCTTAAATAGCATCTTCAATTGCAATCTGGTATATACCACCCAAAATTATAATACTAAGAAAAGATGTATTTTTCTTAGTATTACCCTATAAACATGCTTTAATAAAGATATTAAATTCTATCACATTTTAAAATCACAATATTAAATAAATTAGATCTAAATTTGCTCTCTATAAATAACATTTTCTTATACATAATAAAATTGATAGAAAATATGTGAATAAAATAAAAACTCTATTTTTAAGTGTTTGCATGTTGAATATATCATAAACAAATAAAAAGATAATTTTATTTAAATAAATTAAATCACCTTTAAAATTTGGTGTAGTAATGTAAGTTACTTTGGTTTTTACATCTAATAAAATAATACTAAGTACTATTTATTTGCAAATCTTAAGCACTAATGTCTTTGGTCATCATTAAACTATAAAATGCTCAATGTCAATGTATGGTATATGGGAAAATAACATAAAAAAGAATAGAAATATAACTGATTGACTTTGCTGTACACCTGAAACTAACAATGCTGAAAATCAGTTGATTTATACTCCAACAAAAATGCTTTAAAAATAAAAGTAAGTTATGGTAAATGAATTTGACAAAATGATAATAGTTTATAAACCTTTAGTTTGCTTTGAAATAAACTCATTAACTGTTACAAAACTATTTCAGCCTAGTGAAGTGCAGGTAAGTTTTTCTAATTAAAGATATGATTTTATGAGGTCAGCATCACTCTGAACTAGACCAAAAAAAAAAGAAAATTGTAAACCAATATCACTGATGAACACAGATGCAAATATCCTTGACAAAATATTAGCAAACTGAATCAAACAATACATTAAGAGTATTGTACACCATAATCAAGTGGCATTTTCCCAGGGATGCAAGGATTTTAAACTATTTGAAAATAAATCTATGATATACCATTTTAACAAATGAATAAAAATCATGATCATCTCAATAGATGCAGAAAAAGCTTTTGACAAAATTCAGCATCCACTTATGATAAAAACTCTCCATAAAGAGGGTTTAGAGGGAACATACTTCAACATAATAAAGTCCATATATGACATAATCACAGCTAACATCATCCTCATTGATGAAAATCCAAAAGCATTCCCACTAAGATCAAGAACGACAAAAATGCTCACTTGTCATGACTTTTGAAAGTCCTCACAGTAGCAGTCAGAAAAGAATAAGAAAAGGAGTCGAAGTTGGAAAGGAATAAGTAAAACTGTTACTGTTTACAGATAACATGATACTATACATAGGAAATTCTAAAAAGGCCACCAGAAAACTTCTAGAATTCATCAATAAATATGATAAAATTGTAGGATACAAAGTTATAGAAATATGTTGCATTTCTATACACTAATAGCAAGCTATCAGAAACTGAAATTAAGGAAATAATCTCATTTACAATCACATCAGAAAGAATAAAATATCTGGGAATAACCTATCTAAGGCTTCCCTCATAGCTCAGTCAGTAAAGAGCCTGCCTGCAATGCAGGAGACTCAGGTTTGATTCCTGGGTCGGGAAGATCCCCTGGAAAAGGAAATGGTAACCCTCTCCAGAATTCTTGCCTGGAGAATGCCATGGACAGAGGAGCCTGGCAGGCTACAGTCTATGAGGTCTCAAGAGTTGGACATGGCTGTGCAACTAAGCACACATGAGGAGAAAGACCTGCATTCCAAAAGCTATAAGACTCTGACTAAAGACAATGAAGATGACACAAACAGATGAAAATTTATACCATGTTCTTGGGTTGACAGAGTTAATATTGTTAAGATGACCATATTACCCAAGGAAAACTATAACTTCCATCAAAATACCAATAGCATTCTTACGAAGCTAGAAGAATTAATTTTTAAATTTGTATTGAAATACAAAAGACCCTGAAAAAACAAAACAATCTTGAGAAAGTGGAAAAGAGCTGGAGGAATCATCCTCCCTGACTTCAAACTATGCTACAACACTGTAGCCATCAAAATAGTATGGTACTGGCACAAAAAGAGACACATAGATCAATGGTACAGGAGAGAAAGTTGAGAAATAAACCCACACATCTGTCAACTAATCTATGACAAAGGAAGCAAGAAGATACAATGGAGAAAAGACAGTCTCTGCAATAGTGGTGCTGGGAAAACTCGACAGATACATGTAGAAGAATGAAATTAGAACATTCTCTAACAACATACACAAAAACAGCCTGAAAATGGATTAGACCTAAGTGCAAGACCAGACACTCTAAAACTTCTAGAGAAAAACATAGGCAGAACACTTTGTGACATAACTCACAGCAATATATTTTTGGATCTATGTCCTAAACCAGAGAAAATAAACATGAAATAAAGAAATGGGACCTAATTAAACTTAACCACTGACAAAATGAAAAGGTACCCTACAGAACAGTAGGAAATATTTGCAAATGATATATCCAATAAGGGGTTAATATGTCACTTTTATAAACAGCTCATGCACCTCAACATAAAAAAAAAAAATTAAAAGAGGGACAGTAGAACTTAATAGACCATTTTTTCCAAAGAGGAAATGAAAATGGCCAACAGGCATGTAAACAGATGCTCAACATCAGTAATCAGCAGGGAAATGCAAATCAAAACCACAATGAGATGTCACTTCACACCTCTCAGAATGGCTGTCATCAAAAAGAACACAAATCATGGACCGCATCTGTTGAGCCTATACTCTGGACCCCAAGAACCACGACTACTGAGCCCACGTGTCACAACTGCTGAAGGCTACTTGCCCTAGAGGCTGTGCTCTGCAACAAAAGGAGCCCACGCAGTGCAACAAAGAGTTCTGTTTTCTGTAACTAGAGAAAAGTCCATGCAGCAATGAAGACCCAGAATAGCCAAAAATAAAGAAAGTAAATTAAAAAAAAAAATTAGAAAGAACACAAATGAATAGAGTTGGAGAAGATGTGCAAAAATGGGATCCCTTGTAAGCTGTTGGTGGCATTGTGAACTGGTGCAGCCACTGTGGAAAACAGTATGGATGTTTCTCAAAAAGCTAAAACTAGAACTAACATATGACCCAGCAATTTCACTCCTGGTTATATACCCACCACCCAAAAAAAAAAAAAAAAAAACCAAAAAACTGATTTGAAGACAAACATGCACCTGAATGTTTATAACAGCATTATTTACAATTGCTGAGATATGAATGCAACCTAAGTACCCTTCAACTAATGAATAAAGAAGATGGGATGGAATACTACTCAGCTATAAAAAGAAATGACATTTAGCCATTTGTGGCAACAAGGAGGGACTTGGAGAACATTATGCTGAATGAAATAAGTCAGAGAAAGATAAATACTGTATGATATCACTTATAAGTGAAATCTAAAAAATAAAACAAATTAATGAATATAACAAAAAGACACAGACACAGATACAGAGAGCAAACTAGTGGTGAAAAATGAGGAAAGGGAAGTGGTGAGGAGAAATATAGGGATAGGAGATCATAAGGTACAAGCTAGCAGGTGTAAAAATTGTACAAAAATATATTGTACAACATGAGGAATATATATATATATTGCATATATATATATATATATATAATACATATAGATAACTAATAAGGACCTACTGTATAGCACAGGGGACTCTACTCAATACTCTGTGATGAACTATATGAGAAAAGAATCTAAAAGAGACTGAATATATGTATATATTTGTAATTGCTTCTGTTTGCTGTATAGCAGAAACTGACACATTATAATCAATTATACACCAATAAAATTATTAATGAAAAATAATTCACCTGAAAGGATTGTCAAAGTTTATACACAGTTGGTGTCCTTTCAACTGTTTCAGACTACACATTTTCTTTATAATGGACTATTTCTTCAAGACTCTAAAACCCTTTTTTATTTCAGTGTCAAACCTCTGATGCACTTTTCTTTAATTAAAAATTAATTTTGAGAAATTTAGATTTCATGGAGTTACATAGTGATAGAGAGAGATATCATGTATTGGTTGCCCAATTGTGACATCCTGAAAAAAATATCACAGTAGGGATATTACTTGGAGAAGGCAATGGCACCCCACTCCGGTACTCTTGCCTGGAAAATCCCATGGATGGAGGAGCCTGGTGGGCTGCAGTCCATGGGGTCGCTAAGGGTCAGACATGACTGAACGACTTCACTTTCACTATTCACTTTCATGCATTGGAGAAGGAAATGGCAACCCACTCCAGTGTTCTTGCCTGGAGAATCCCAGGGACGGGGGAGCCTGGTGGTGCCATCTATGGGGTCGCACAGAGTTGGACACAACTGAAGCAATTTAGCAGCAGCAGCAGCAGGGATATTACTATTGATAGCCAAATACACTTCCCTCTAATTCCCACTCTGGATTTATCCTATGATAAACACTGATCGGTTCTCAATTATATAATTTTGTCCTTTTAAGAATGTTGTATTAATATAAGCTGAATAATGCAGTATATTTCCATTTGGAATTGACTTTTTAAATTCAGCATTAACTCCCTGGAGATTCAACAAGGTTGCTCCATGCATCAATAGTTTATTTTTTTGTTGTTGCTAAGTACTCACATTAAAGGGCTTCCCAGGTAGTGATTAAAGAATGGTCCCCTTGCTCACATAACATACAGTCATATTGCTAAAGGATTATTTATAGTAGTTCTTTTTACCCAGTGTATTATTAATATGTCTGGCTTTTAAGAATAATTACAAGGTATACTAAAAAGTAAAATAAATAAATAAATAAAATTTTAATAAACACACATTTTGAAGAGGAAGAGCAAGCATCAAAACTAGACTCAGATATAGCAGGGATGTTGGAATTATCAGGCCAGGAATTTAAAATAACTGATTAATACACTGGGCTTCCCAGGTGGCACTAGCGGTAATGAACCCGCCTGCCAGTGCAGGAGACATAGGACACGTGGGTTCCATCCCTGGGTGAGGAAGATTCCCAGGAAGAGGGCATGGCAACCACTCCAGTATTTTTGCCTGGAGAATCCCATGGACAGAGAAGCCTTGCAGGCTACAGTCCTTAGGGTCAGACATGACTGAAGCGACTTAGCACACATGCACACACTCACGTTAAAGCTATATCTTGCTTGTTTATAGATCCTGGATTAAAATTATAAATAAATCTGATATAATATTCATGTAGAACTTGTTTATAAACTTAAATCTTAATTTCTCTATTAAATGCATAAGATTTAATTGCTTGGTGTGTGGTAGTTACATGTCTAGTTTTTAAAGTAAATGCCAAACCAATTTCCAGATAGCCTGTACTGGTTTTTTCCTACCAACAATGTACGAATGATTAATTTTGCTGTATCCTTGCCAGCATTTGATTCTATTTTTTTGCATTTTAGCCATTCTGACAGGAATGTACTAATATAATTTGCTTTTCTCTAACTGCTAATGATATTGAGCATCATTAGCTTATTTGCTTATTTTACGTGCTTATTTGCCGTTTGCATATAGTGTTCAGTGAAACGTCTCTTCTTGTCATTGGCTCGTATTCTGATAGGATTGCTTGTTTTTTACTACTGAGTTTTGAGAGTTCTATATATATTTTAGATACTATGGTTTTGTTGGATAGGTGCTTGGCATATATTTTCTTTCACTTTCAAATGTCTATTCCTCTTAGTAAGTAATTTTACAGAGCAAAAGCATTTAATTTAAATTAAGTCCAGTTTATCAATATTTTGTTTTGTTCATCATCCTTTTAGTGTCAAACCTAAGAACTTTTTGACTAGTCCTAGATTCCAAATATGCTTACCTACATTCTATTTTTTCTAAAGATTTTACAGTTTGTTTCATATCTTACATTTCCACGTAAAGTTAAATTTTTTTCAAGATATAAGACAGGTCAGAATTTAAATTTTTTTGGAGGGTAGAGGGCAGGCGGTGTCTGTGTATGTCAAGCTGTTCAACCATTCGTTGAAAAGCCAAACTTTCCTTCCTTGAATTGTTTTTTCAGTTTTGTAAAAACTTGATGGGCTTCCCTGATGGCTTAATGAAGAATTCTCCTGCAATGCAGGAGACTCAGGTTCCATCCCTAGATCAGGAAGATCCCCTGGAGAAGGAAATGGCAGCCCGCTCCAGTATTCTTGCCTGGAGAATCCCATGGACAGAGGAGCCTGGCAGGCTCCAGTCCATGGGGTCTCAGAGTTGGACATGACTGAGTGACTAGCACTTTGGGTGAGATATGTTTATAAGGATTATTTCTGAGCTGTCTATTCTGTTCCATTGATCTTTGTCTATCCCTATTCCAGTCTGTAACTTTGATTATTGTACTTATATATTAAATCTTGATATCAATGGACTAGATTTTTCCCACTTAATTGTTCTTTTTCAAAATCGTTTTAGACATTTGGGCTCTTTTACCTTTCCTTATCAATTTTAGAATAATATTATATTATAGTAGTTCTCTCCACTTTTTTGCATCTTTTTTTCTTTCAATAGTCTTGTATAATTTTATTGTATAAAATCTGTGCACATCTTGTCCTTATATCTAAATATTTTTGAACAGTTATTAAGTGGTACTTTTGTAATTGAAGACTTTTTATTTTTTTTAGAAAAATTTAAGGTTCTCAACAAAACTGAGTGGAAGATATAAAGATTTCCCATATATTTATTGCTCCCACACATGTATAACCTCCTCTATTATCAATGGTGTATTTTTAAGTTCAGTGTCCACATGCTAGTGTATAGAAATATAGTTTATTTCTGTATGTTTATCTCACATCACTTGAACATACTTTTTAGTTCTATGAGCTTTTTGTAGATTTCTTGGTATTTTCTACATAAGTAATTGGAGTTGGTGATGGACAGGGAGGCCTGGCGTGCTGCAATTCATGGGGTTGCAAAGAGTCGGACACAACTGAGCAACTGAACTGAACTGAATCATGTCATCTGCAAGTACAGTTTTATCCCATCATTTTCCTTCTTGCTAATAGAAATAAAATAGACATTAGATATAGATATTAGTTTGAATGGGCCCATGGGCTCCTTTGTGAACCTTTCAAAAGTCAAAGTGAAGTCGCTCCGTCGTGTCCGACTCTTTGGGACCACATGGACTGTGTAGCCTACCAGGCTTCTCCTTCCATGGGATTTTCCAGGCAAGAATACTGGAGTGGGTTGCCATTTCCTTCTCCAGGGGATCTTCCCGGCCCAGGGATTGAACCCAGGTCTCCCACAATGCGAGCAGATGCTTTACCCTCTGAGCCACCAGGGAAGCCCCTTTAATTGGTGGCAAATATGATGCATAAACATGTAAACTGTGGAAAATGGTGAATATAAAGATGTTTAAAACAGAATTTTGAATGTGGACATACTCAGTTATCTTTGAGCTTAAATGAACATGAAGCTGATTGTTTTATTGAGCCATCCCTTTATTCTGTACATATATATTAATATGAAAAAGGACCATACTAGTTGCTGGGGACATAAAGGAAAGAACCCATTTCCTGCTCCCCATGAAACTCTTCTGTATTTTGAATCAGTTCAGAAGTGATAGTGGGCAATTAGATACCGCTAAGGAGAATAGTGTATTAAAAGATTAGCAAGTATAATTGTCAATATAATAATAACTTTTAAGCAGCCATCAATCCTTGAGAATTTGTATTCATTATGTGTGAATGAAGCTTTTAAATATGTAGGTTTTGGTAGCTTGGATACAAGTGGTTTTCAAACTGTACTTTGAAAAATGCTCCTGTAGAGCAATTAATGAGTACATGCCAAGGAACATCTGTGAGTTAAAAAAAAAAAAAAAAAAAAAGAGAGAGAGAGAGAAAAGACTAGCCAGAATGACATAAAATAAGTAGGTAAAGATAACTGCTGGAAAACCACAGAATACAGTGTCACAAAGATATTTTTTATTACAAATTGCTACAAACCTGCTTTAATCTTTCATGAATGGAGCCAATTAATGTTAGTTTCTTTACTCTAATGGGATAATTAATTTCACAGTAACAAAGTGTGTAACATGATATCATAGCTTCATCTCTCTCTACCTCATCTGCCACTTCTTGCTTTCCGGCATGCTACCTACTCCTCCAGTGAGACACAAACCTATGGCATTTGGCGGAAAAGATGTTTCATATATGGATAACAGCTTTCCATAGAAATGTGATGTGAGCTGAATAATGGGCACTAGACAATGGCCAATAGAGTTAGTTTCCTGCTGGTAGTCAAATGCGACAATGTCCTTTCACTGAAAGGTACAAAGGAAAATCAATCTTTTAAGATGTGTGAAACTTGATAATCTTCAAGTCTTTTATGCTTTCAAATTCTTTAGACTTGTAGCATAAAAGCACTTATTTATATAAATGAATGATTATAAATGAATAGGTTTTTTGTAAAGATTCTCAATTTGGCAATGCATAAGAATCACCTGGAATGCTTTTAAAAAGCATGCAGACATGCTTCATTCTGGAACAATTAATTAGAATTTTTGGAATGTGAGCTAGGCATCAATATTTAAAACTATAACCCAAATGAATAAAAAATACTTCTATTTTTTTAGATCCAAGAGTTGAAAATAAAGATGTACCTTTTACTATTTTACTCATTTTACATTTACTCTTCATTTTACAGTATCTGGTCATCATAGAATCAAAAACGTTGTTTAATACTAGTTATTATCTGGAGAAATTATTCTTAGGAAAAAACAGCAAAATAAGCACAAATCAATAATTTACATTTAAATATGGGCTAAGAAAATTAGTTACAGGAAAATATACTAACTAAAAATGTCCAGCATATAATATGTGAAGTTACAATTAGACTGCATTTCCACATAATACTTTTCTGTTGCATTTTTGATTAATGATCTATTTGTGATAGCAAATTATTTTTGTGAAACTTTGAGACATATTGTTAGCATATTACACAACACATATTACTACCAACAAGCACACAAAAAACAGATGTATGTTGTGAAGGCACTCACTTTAAGACTATGTTGTACATTTCAAGGAAAAGAAAATCAAGGACTTACTATGGTATTATAGTCAATGTGCATTGAATTGTACATCCAAAAGGCCACTGCACATTAAAAATACAAGATCTCAGTGATACTTTGGTTGATTATGCATAGCAAGGCACAAATTTTACTGAAAGATTTCCCTTGAATATAGTTTTGGAATTTTAACCTAAGCTTAATAATTCAGCTCAGTGCTTTCTAACATGTTGGGTAGTAGACACTTCTGAGGTATGTAGAGTAGTTTCCATTTTATGTGTTTATGTTAAAGCAGATTTTTAAAATGTGTTGAATGTGCATCAGTTTAACTATTTATGGCATTTTTTGTTATGAGTGCTTAAATTGATTGGGAAAGATAAGTAAATCATGAACTGTATGATAAACTAATAAAATATTAATATTTTAATGTTATGATTAATAAAACAAGTAAAGTAGTATAAAATAAAAAGTAATAAAATACTGTTAAAAATAAACAGTGATCTTTTTTTCAGCTCTAAAATTTAGCAAGACTTTCTCATATGTGAGAAAGAAACTGTTTAGAACTCAAATTATAAATTTTTAGTATCTAAATTAGTTGGATTCTCTGTTTTTTGGAAGTCATTTATTATGTACAAGTTTTGTTTAATCTTACATCACTTTACTAAATTATTTAATGTCCCTATTTATCATCCTAAAGATTATATATTTAAATTTTAAGCTCTTAGACATATTGTTTCTTGGCAAGAGAACATTGATAAAAGTGAGGAGGAAGGGACTTATGAATGTATTCCCACACTATCCTTTAAATTGTTGTTCCTCAGTCACTGTGTGACTCTGTGACACTGGACTGACTCTGTGACTGACTCTGTGTCCGACTCTGTGACCCCCATGGACTGCAGCACATCAGGCTTCCTGTCTTTCACTATTTCCCAGAGTTTGCTCAAAACTCATGTCCATTGAGTCAGTGACATCATCCAATCATCTCATCCTCTGTCTTGTCCTTCTCCTTCTGTCCTCAGGCTTTCCCAGCACCAGGATCTTTTCCAGCAGGTCAGTTCTTCATATTAGGTGGCAAATGTAGTGGAGTTTCAGGGTTGATTTCTTTTAGGATTAACTGATTGGATCTCCTTGCTGTCCAAGGGACTCTCAAGAGTCTTCTCCAACACCACAGTTTGAAACCATCAATTCTTTGAAACTCCCAACTTTCACATACATACCTGACTACTGGACCAACCATAGCTTTGACTGTATAGACCTTTGTTGGCAAAGTGATTTCTCTGTATTTTAATATATTGTCTAGGTTTGTCATAGCTTTCCTTTCAAGAAGCAAGTGTCTTTTAATTTCAAGCCTGCAGTCACTGTCTGCAGCAATTTTGGAGCCCAAGAAAATAAAGTTTGCCACAGTTTCCACTGTTTCCCATTCTATTTGCCATGAAGTGATGGGACTGGATGCCATGATCTTAGTGTTTTGAATGTTGAGTTTTAAGCCAGCTTTTTCACTCTCCTCTTTCACCCTCATTTAGAGGCTCTTTAGTTCCTCTTCACTTTCTGCCATAAGGGTGGTATCATCTGTATATCTGAGGATGTTGATATTTCTCCCCCAATCTTGATTCTAGCTTGTGAGTCATCCAGCCCAGCGTTTCTCATGATGTACTCCGCATAGAAGTTAAATAAGCAGGGTGACAATATACAGCTTTGTCATACATACCCCTTTCCCAGTTTTGAACCAGTCTGTTTTTCCATGTACAGTTCTCACTATTGCTTCTTGACTTGCATACAGGTTTCTCAGCACACAGGTAAGGTGGTCTCGTATTCCTAACTCTTTAAAAATTTTCCACAGTTTGTTGTGATCCACATGGTCAAAGGCTTTAGTGTAGTCAATAAATAGTGAAATGATATTTTCTTTCTTCACATAAAAGAAAAGAACACAATCAAACATGGAGCCAGGAAAATATTCAGGGGCCTAATATCAGTAAAGTTCACAGCTTTTTTTAAAACAAGCAATAACATTAGAATGGCTTAACAACAGCTAAACAATGTTTACATATCTTATTTCCAAACAACAAATTTACCCAAGATATCTACTGTGTCAGAGCAAATGACAGATACCATAACGAACATCACATAACCAAATGGCTCTGTTTTTTTGTTAATTGAGAAGTACAGAGGTATGTATTCCTTGCATTCATTTTGTGACTTTTCTCCCCTTTTCTGCCACACTTTCATTATCATGTTAGAGACCTCATCATCACATCGTGGCTGTTCAGCTCCATCTACCTTATCCTGTGAGGAGAGTGCACACAAAAAGGGGGCAGATTCTGGGAGAAAAGATGAGTTGTCTTCACAGGACTATGTCTTTCTTTATTTCAGGGAGAAAAATCACTGAAATCTATGACAGACTTCACTTTCTGTTTCATTTGGTCTGAACTGGGTATTTGGTCTGAACATGCCCATCCCTATACTCCTTCCTGACACAGTGGGACAAGATCACCATGATTCGTTTAGCCATTGTTTCCAACTGGTAACACTGGCATTCTGGATGAGGCAATTCTTTATAGTGTAGGACTGTCCTTGGATCCCTAAGCACTAAATGCTTGTAGCTAATCACGACAGCCAACATCATTCTTCATATTTCTTGGAGGAACATTACTGCCATCTGTTGAGAACCAGTAATCAGGACATCTGTGATTCATTCTCTTGGCAACCAGAGAAGAAATTCATTTATTGTTTATCATGGGAAAAGGAAGATTGGTCTTGGGTAGATGACCAACAGTATCTGCCATATCCTAGAAGGAAATAAGTTAATGATTTGATTACTTTACTGGCACAAAGACAGAAATATAGATCAATGGAACAAAATAGAAAGCCCAGAGATAAATCCACGCACATATGGACACCTTATCTTTGACAAAGGAGGCAAGAATATACAATGGATTAAAGACAATCTCTTTAACAAGTGGTGCTGGGAACTCTGGTCAACCACTTGTAAAAGAATGAAACTAGAACACTTTCTAACACCATACACAAAAATAAACTCAAAATGGATTAAAGATCTAAACGTAAGACCAGAAACTATAAAACTCCTAGAGGAGCACATAGGCAAAACACTCTCTGACATACATCACAGCAGGATCCTCTATGACCCACCTCCCAGAATATTGGAAATAAAAGCAAAAATAAACAAATGGGACCTAATTAACCTTAAAAGCTTCTGCACATCAAAGGAAACTATTAGCAAGGTGAAAAGACAGCCTTCAGAATGGGAGAAGATAATAGCAAATGAAGCAACTGACAAACAACTAATCTCGAGAATATACAAGCAACTCCTACAGCTCAACTCCAGAAAAATAAATGACCCAATCAAAAAATGGGCCAAAGAACTAAATAGACATTTCTCCAAAGAAGACATACAGATGGCTAACAAACACATGAAAAGATGCTCAACATCACTCATTATCAGAGAAATGCAAATCAAAACCACTATGAGGTACCATTTCACACCAGTCAGAATGGCTGCGATCCAAAAGTCTACAAGTAATAAATGCTGGAGAGGGTGTGGAGAAAAGGGAACCCTCTTACACTGTTGGTGGGAATGCAAACTAGTACAGCCACTATGGAGAACAGTGTGGAGATTCCTTAAAAAACTGGAAATAGACATGCCTTATGATCCAGCAATCCCACTGCTGGGCATACACACTGAGAAAACCAGAAGGGAAAGAGACACGAGTACCCCAATGTTCATCGCAGCACTGTTTATAATAGCCAGGACATGGAAGCAACCTAGATGTCCATCAGCAGATGAATGGATAAGCAAGCTGTGGTACATATACACAATGGAGTATTATTCAGCCATTAAAAAGAATACATTTGAATCAGTTCTAATGAGGTGGATGAAACTGGAGCCTATTATACAGAGTGAAGTAAGCCAGAAAGAAAAACACCAATACAGTATACTAACGCATATATATGGAATTTAGAAAGATGGTAACAATAACCCTGTGTACGAGACAGCAAAAGAGACACTGATGTATAGAACAGTCTTATGGACTCTGTGGGAGAGGGAGAGGGTGGGAAGATTTGGGAGAATGGCATTGAAACATGTAAAATATCATGTATGAAATGAGTTGCCAGTCCAGGTTCGATGCACGATACTGGATGCTTGGGGCTGGTGCACTGGGACGACGCAGAGGGATGGAATGGGGAGGGAGGAGGGAGGAGGGTTCAGGATGGGGAACACAGGTATACCTGTGGCGGATTCATTTTGATATTTGGCAAATCTAATACAGTTATGTTAAGTTTAAAAATAAAATAAAATTAAAAAAAAAATAAAAAAAATAAAAGCTGAACTACCATATGAAAAAAAAAAAAAAAAACAGATAATAGAGAAGAAATTAGTAGGTTCCAACTTTTGTTGGCTAATTGTGTTTTATTGTTTCATCTCACCAAACTTTAATTTTCTCATCTCTGAAACGATGGCTTTGGACTGCATGATATCTTGCACTGCTTCCAATCCTAAAGAACCTCAGGTGTTAGATATATTGTAACTTAGAGGTGATGCATACAATAATTTAAAGATTTTCTATGAGGTTCTATAGCTTTCCACAAAAAGGACACTTGCCACTGCAATCTCTGGAGAATAAAATAAGAACATTTACTTATCCAAACAAATTTAGAAAATATATACTGCCTAATTTTAATGATAAGTAAAACAAAGTTACATAAATGTTTTTTGTTTAATTTTCCAAAAAGCTAGAAATATAATAATGCTTTACCTGGGAAATTTGACTATCTAGGTTTCGTTAAATTCACGTTTGCATATATATGTGAATACTTTAAACAAGCAGATTTTTTTTCAGTTAATTGTGTATTGAAACACTTCAAAAATAGCAGTGAAACCTTAAAAATGCAAATCACCTATGTATCAAATTTATTTAGATTTTTTGCAATAAGCTTATCTATATTATACAAGTTATAGAATGTTTTCTCAACAATGATAATTTCTTCTAACAATTATCATAGGAAAAAGAAATTTTGTCAATAGGTAAAATCTTCAATCATTAATACATATGTATTATATTTATATTTATCAATCATGTATTTACTGGATGTTTTATTGCATATACCAAAGACTGTCAGCAATTTGACTTCACAGTTTCAACTATCTTGTATGCCTAGCTCCTATACATTCTTTAACTCAGGGAGTGTCATTTGCTCTCAAAGTCTCCTCTCAATACCTTGTCATGATTAAATATTCTCCTTTGTGGTTTTTGTTGCACTGTGTGCTCCTTAGGCTCCTTAGTGCTCCTTAGGGCACTTAACCACTTACAGAAATTCCCTATTTACTTGCTCTTCCTCTATAAGAACATAACTTTTGTCTTGGTATCTCTATTGCCAAACCTTTTGCTTACCTTTTAGATACATATTATTTAATAATAATCACAATCCTATAAGACAGGGTTTTATTATCCCCATTTTGTTGGTGATAAAACCAGGATATAAAGAGGACTGATAACTTACTCATTAAACACTGCTAATATGTAGCAGAACTTATAGTAAAGCACAAATGAACTTTGCTCCATGGCTACTTATAAATGCCAATTTTTGATTGAGTATATTAAGATACCAACTTCCTCGGTGACTATTACTACTAGACCTTATCAGACACACATACAACTTTCTTTAATCCAGAAATCAATGCTATTTCTTCTCTCTAAAGAGATAAGCATATTTATATATGCCAGGCTCCTCTGTCCATGGGTTTATCCAGGCAAGAATACTGGAGTGGGTTGCCATACCATCCTCCAGGGGATCTTCCCGACCCAGGGATCCAACATGCAGCTCCTGCGCCCCCCGCAGTGCAGGCGGATTCTTTACCGCTGAGCCACCAGGGAAGCCCTATTTATACACGCATCTGCTCATTATTGGGGGCTTCCCTGGTGGCTCAGCGGTAAAGAATCTAGCTGCCAATGCAGGAGACATGGGTTCAATCCCTGGGTCAGAGGCATCCCCTGGAGAAGGAAACCACAACCCTCTCCAGTATTCTTGCCTGGGGAATCCCATGGAAAGAGGAGTCTCGAAGGCTACAGTCCATTGGTCATGGAATCAGAACATAGGAGATCACCTTTTTGTTTTACCATGTAAATTTCTACATCTTGGTGTCTGATGTCAGTCTTCTTGAGCTTTATTTTCTTACATTAAGTTCTAATCCCTTGTTTTATAACTATTTTTTCTTGTTGTTGTTATTTATAACTAAAACTTTTAAAGTACAGAATTGGATTGATTTACCTGTTTATCAGTTAGGAAATACATGTAAAGAAAAATTGTTTATATAGGTCACCATTTTGGGGGGACCTATTTATTGGGCAGTGATTCAAAGTTTGGCTTCAAAGCTGGCATTTGAAAACATTTGCTATCTCTGTATTAAACATAAATGTGTCCTCAAAAGCATTATTCTTTGGAGACTGCAATGATAAAATACACATAGATTATGTTATCTTGTTTTAAAATGTTAGTTAAATTTTGTACATTGTAATCTGAAACATTTCTGCTATTTTATTTATTTCCCATAAATATTTGCCTAAATTAGACAATAATTATTAACCTATTACCCAACAATAAAATATAAAATATTAAACCTTAAAATATGAATTTAATTAACAAAAATGTTTCTTAACTACAGTAGTTAAGAAAATGTAATAGTCTCTTAACAATAATACTCCAGAAAGTCATATATTTCTAAACTACAGAGTGATAATGCTGTATTATAAAAAAATTTTTTTTAATATTCTGGCTTACAATAAAGTCACAAATCTATGAGTCAACTGTGGCTCTGTGGAATTCTGTTGGAATCAGTTCAGTGATTCTACATCAGTCTGTGGTTCAACTGAGCGTGATTCCAGAATCTCAATTGTGTCCAAATCTATTTCATTGAGTTTGCATCATGAGTCTGGAGCCAGGTTGAATGTCCAGCTGATAATGGAGTGAATGCTCTCTCCCAGAGGATCCCAGGAGGACATAATCAAATCAAACTGCATAAGTGCATTGAAGATATCTACACTCTTGTGTTTCTTTCATGTGGCTGAAGCAAGTCACATACCCACCTCTTTGTTATGAGGAAGTATACTATAACTTGAGAGAAAAGAGAAAAAGCGACCATTTATTAAATAATAATTTCATTAATCACATATAACATTCATTTGGAAATAATATAGAATTTAACAATCATATTTTGGAAGAAAAAACCCTCAGCATTAGACATAACAAGTTGTGAAATGCTAATATTTTATATTTAGACTCAACAGCTTCAGTGAGACTCACCTTATACCTTTCATGTTCTTTGCATATCTAGAGGGAAAAGATAAATCTCACATTTAGAAATGAAACTAAGAAGTTTATTAGTCATCAAGTTTCAGTAATAGTGTGTTTCAGTGGATATATTTCTTAATTGGGAGGCAGTTCTTATATAATTTCTATTATCTCCTCTGATAAATCTAGGAGGCTCATGTATAAAGTAAGTTTCATGATTTGAAGTCTAGGAACTGCTTTAAAAATTATATTTGCTCTTTAAAATATTACTTCATTGCCACCAATATTACTTTTCATATGAAAATAAAGAATCCTAATGAGCTAACTTCTCATTCCAAAACTTTAAAAAATACATGCAAAATGAAGTAATTGTTCTCCTGTTGGAAATCATAGTACATTTCCTTTCCTAGAGGATGATAAAATTAAAAATTATGCAGTAAGTATTGGTTTCTTTATCACATTCATATTTTCTGCTCCAAAACATATATTCAAATCTAATTAAATACAAATTCATAAATAACATGGTAAAAGCTTCTGACTTTTCCACATTTTTCTGATAGAATACAAAATCTAATATTTTAATAATATATTATTATTACAGTCTTCCTGCTGCATTTATAAAAATGCTTTGCAGAAATCATTTAAGATAAATGTTTTGAATATTTATATTACTGAAGGAGAAAGAAATTTCAGCACCCATGTCTGAATTATAAGCATCTATTTGGTCTTGCACATAAGTGCCTAGCATTAATATCTTGAAACTGCACTCTTACTGAATTTCATAATACTAGTTCATGTTCCTGCTTCATAAAACAATAGGGCATTTTGTCATGGTGCCTTTGCAATATACACATTCATCAAATTATGATTAGCTAAGGTCAAGCTTGCAGCTACAAATAACATTCACAGTATTTGATAAATAATGCAATAAAATATCATTAACTGCTCAATGTAATGGATGATCTACTTCTTTCCCCTTCTTTTGCTCAGCTATAATCCTTGGGCTGCAAAAGTCACACTACATCTCCGGTAATAATGGCTTGTTATTGAATCCATTAACTTAATATTTTCCCATTTTATTTCACATTTTAGATAAAATAACCAATTGGCAGCATTTATAAATAATGCCATTGAACATTTGTTAAGTAGATTTTTACCGTGCTCCCTTCCTCAGTTGCTCCTTGTATGTAGCCCATGGATTTATTTATAGATATAAAAATCATAAATTCAGAATATAAATATAGAAATAATATATAATCTAAGCATAAATATTCTCAAAATTTCTTGAACTAAAAAAGTCAACATAATGTGGTTATAAGTATTATACATATTTAATTCTAAATTGATAATAATAGTATAGATATTATACATTGGTGAAATAAAAATACACATTTCTTACTACTATGACAATCCATATGTGAGTGTATACATATAGATATATATACACACACACTCATATATATCTAGTAATATATATGTAGATGCACAGTCACACATAGATTGTAATAATATTAAGAAAAAGAGGATGCCCTGAATATTAACTTATATGAATCTTGAATTCAAAAGATGCACAATCATTACCTCTGGGGAGATTGACTAGCAAGTAAGTAGGCAGTAAAATTTTTATTGCTGTGGACTTACAATCATTTGGAAGTTCTTCAAGACATGAAAGAATTAATCAGACAACTATTTGTATTTTGTTTTGAGAAAGAATCTGTTAGAAGGGAAAGAAGCTCATTATAGTGCCTGAAATATTGCCATTAGATAATATTCATAAAATTGAAACAATATTTAAGCCAATTTATATAAAATGAGGAACAAATATGATAAATTTTATCCATGCAACTCTCTTCAAATTTTAATCATTTGGTAGTTTAGACTTCTGGGAGGAAATTTATGTAAAGTGATATATTTAAATAACTATGCAAACACAATAGCTAAGTTGAGCATTTTAGGAATATATTTGCATTGTGTATTTAAAAATTCAAGTAGAAAAAGAGAATTCCTCTCAACACTTGGCATATACAGTGACATACATGACGTGGCATGCTCAGTCGTGTCCAATTCTTTTGCAACCTCATGGACTGTAGCTCTTGCCAGGCTCCTCTGTCCAAATAATTTTCCAGGCAAGAATACTGAAATGGGTTGCCTTTCCCATTCCAGGGAATCTTCATGACCCACGGGCCATCCTGTGTCTCTTGCATCTCCTGCACTGGCATGCAGATTCTTTACCACTGTGCCACATGGGAATCCCTGGCATATACAATGATGTAATCCAATTTTTATTAATATTTTCCTGAGGTCCACCAAGATCTTTTAAACATTATCAACTTTATTCTATAGTGATTTTTTTTCCTTTGAGAATAGTAATCCAAAGGCTGTTTGAACTTAAGCAATTTCTTACAATTTTTTGCCTTTAGTCACCACATGGGACAAACTTTGAAATATGCAGAAACAATGTAATTGCAAAGAAGAGGAAGAAGCTATGTACGTAATTCTGTTTCAGAGTGTGAACCTGAGGTAATCTTTCAAAATGAAATATGTTTCCCTATGATGGTGAAGTCCTGAAAATGAATGGAGAGTACTCCACACAGGACAAGAAAGTTCATTCACCGGTGAGCACTATCTGTATATGCCAGTGACTAGGAGCCTGAGGATCAAAGGGAGGTCCCACAGCTTCAAAGTTTACTGCACAGTGGAAGAAAATAGGCAAATACAGATTCTTCTCAGCTACACTATGTTCTGTGAGGACAGGCCATGCAACCACCTGCTTTTCACTGTATCCCTTGAGTTTTGGGGGGCTAACACAGAGCTTTGTACATAGCTGATTCTCCAAAATAAGTATTGATGGATAGGAACAATATTGTTCCTACACAGTTGAGAGAGAGCACGTTGGATGCACACCTAAGCCACATGGAAGATAGAAAAAGATACTGTGAGGAGGTGCCATCCAGATTTAATTTTCAGCCATGTGAAGGAACTAGCCAAGTAAGTGAAAGGATCTAAGCAAGACAGGTGTGAGTAGAGGCAACATGGCATACAGACAGGAGGAGCAGCAGATGAACGGTTCAATCCCACAAAGTTCATGGTGAATTTTAAGTCATGACCTGTGGCTGGAGTGGACTGTAGATAGTGGTTAGTAGCCAGATGTGAAAGTGGCAATATGTTGTGACTCTGATCATGAAAGGTCATATACGCTGTGCATGAGCCATTCAGTTTTAACTTATAAATGATGAACAACCCATGAAAGACTTAGAAAAGTGAGATTCAGACTAATATTTTTATTTTTTTATAAAATCACTCTGGTATCCAACTGGAAAGGAGGAGTTGAGATGAACAACTAGTTAGGAGTTTAGTCCTCTAATTGTGACATGACATGAACAAGGCTAATAGTAAAGAACAGATACTAAGAGAGGAATATTTAGATGGATTTGAAAGTTATAATTTTAGAAGTGGAAGGCATAGGGTTTATGCTCCAGGAAACCATTTCATTATGTTGTGTTAGTCTCTCAATTGTGTCCAACACTTTGCAACCCCATGGACTGTAGCCAGCCAGGCTCCTCTGTCCATGGAATTCTCCAGGCAGGAATACTAGAGTGGGTTGCCTTTCCCTTCTCCAGGGGATCATCCTGATCCAGTGATCAAACCTGGGTCCCTGTATTGCAGGTGGATTCTTTTTCCTCTGAACCAGCAGGGGAAAATCACCAAATGAACTGAAATACATAGGTTACTTTGTTTAGGGCTTCCCAGGTTGTGCTGGTGGTAAAGAACCCGCCTGCCAATGCAGGAGATGTAAGAGACACAGGTTCAATTCCTAGGTCTGGAAGATCCCCTGGAAAAGGGCATGGCAACCCACTGCAGTATTCTTGCCTGGAAAATCCCCATGGACAGAGGAGCCCCGGGGGCAGGCTATAGTCCATAGGGTTTCAAAGAGTTGGACATACCTGAAATGACTGAAGAGACATCTCCCCTCACACACACATTAAAGTATTTCATTTCATTGTTGTTTTAATTGTTTTAGATCATCATGCCAGTCACCAGTTAAAAGTTATGTAACTCTCTTCCAGATCCATTGCTTCAGCATGGTTTTAAGAAATGCTATACTAACGCATTTATATATGGAATTTAGAAAGATGGTAACAATAACCCTGTATGCGAGACAGTAAAAGAGACACTGATGTATAGAACAGTCTTTTGGACTCTGTGAGAGAGGGAGAGGGTGGGATGATTTGGGAGAATGGCATTGAAACATGTATAGTATCATATATGAAATGAGTCGCCAGTCCAGGTTCGATGCAGGATACTGGATGCTTGGGGCTGGTGCACTGGGACGACCCAGAGGGAGGGTATGGGGAGGGAGGAGGGAGGAGGGTTCAGGATGGGGAACACATGTATGCCTGTGGCGGATTCATTTCGATATATAGCAGAACCAATACAATATTGTAAAGTTTAAAAATAAAAAAAAAGAATGTAAATCCACAAACACACATACACACAAAAGAAATGCTATACCATGCTGTGGAATACTGTAGGAAAGTATGCAAAAATAAAAGTTAAAACATTTTCTCCAGTTGTGTTTTAAATGGTAGCATACAATTTCAAAATATTTTTCTTATTAGACATGGGGAATGGCTTCCCCATGTGGGAGTACATGAGGAAAAGAATAGGCAGTAAGGAGAAATTAAGTGAGTCAAAAATTGTTAAAAATTGACACTGTGAATCTAAAAGATAGCAGATTACTGAGTGGAACCATTGACAAGTATCCATACAGGTAGGAGAACAGGGGAGCTGATTGTGAGAAGCTGCAAAGAAGAAGCCATAGGAAAGGGATGTAGCAGCTATTAATTTACACAGGGGTTGAGATTCTGTCCTACCCAGAGCACTAATCCTTAAATAGGCAGTTAGTTTTATATTAACCTGATTAATGTGATTGGCGGGCTTTCCTGGTGGCTCAGTCAGTAAAGAATCTGCCTGCAGTACAGAAGACATGGGTTCAATCCCTGAGTTGGAAAGATCCAGTGGAGAAGGAAATGGCAACCCACTCTAGTATTCTTGCCTGGAAAATCCCATGGACAGAGTAGCCTGGCAGGTTACAGTCCATGGGGTCGCAAAGAGTCAGACATGACTTAGCAGCACCAAAGCACAACCTGATTGACATCTTGATTATGCTGTTATAGAAAGGAAATGAGAATCTGTAAGTATTTTGTTACACTTTAGTGTGAAGTGGATAACAGAGGTTAAGTAAATCTTATTCTCTTAAAGGCAGAATATTTTCACAATTTATATTTTATTCCTTGCCTCTTCATATATTAGTTTATAAATTTAAGTGAAATGTTTGAACTCTTTTAAGCTCTATCATAAACTAATAATCATGGGACAGACCTTATTTTGTTTTCATGAGGATACAATGAAATAATTCATATAAGTGGCTTAGTACTTTCTATTTGATATAGTGCTTAGGTTTAGTCTCATCATAATTTTTCATCCATTTACTATTTTAGGTGCTGAAGAAACAGCCCTGCTTTAAGACAGAAGTCTATGCCTTCATGGTACTTAACTTCTGCTGAGTAAAATCATACTCATTGTCCTGTTTTAGCATTCATAATGTTTTTCATCTCTGAAATTATATACACAGTATTCCAATATGTTGAGTTGGCCAAAAAGTTTGTTCAGGGTTTTTCTGTAAGATGTTAAGGAAAAACGCAAGCAAAATTTTTGTCAACCCAATATGTAGAATTGTTGCTTAGGTAATAATTCCGATTAGCAGAACAGTTCTGTTTTTTTCTGTTAAAAATTAAGAGAGTAAGTCTTTTTAATTTAGAGAAAGAAAGGCTAGATAAAACAGCATTTCAGAAAACTGATGAATTTCTTCCATTTTTTTCAATGTATCCAATATCACTAAAGCCTTCTGTAAAAGCTCTATTTCTTAGCATTTTCTACTTTACAGGAGAATGTGAATTGTGATGTAGATCAAGAATTATTAAGCAGAACAGACTTAAACATATTCTAGTGTTACAGCACATTAGTCAGTGTTATCACAAAAGAGAAAGAAAAATGAATCATGTAAAAAATAATTGTACTAGGCCTATTCATTTCTAGTCTTTAGCCTATCCAGCAATATCCAGGCAACCAGCACATTTAGAAAACACTGAGTAAAAGACCAGAATAATACTTGACTGTACTATTCCTCCTACAAAATGCCATCTGTGAGTCCCCATACATTTTTCCATGCAATGATTCAATGATTTGTTTATGAATTTGCCTTGGGATGTTAAAGGAGTATATTTAATAAGAACATCTTATGCTAAGTCAGAGAAAATGAAATCCTTCATTAGAGAATGTCAGACTGGAAAAAAAGATACAATGACAGAGATGAGATCATTGAAAATTATAGTAGGAATGAGCAAGCTTTAAATCATGGTGGTTGAATGTAAAATTTTAATTAATTTTATCTATTTTAAACAAAAAGAAGCCTATTATTTTCTATAGATTATATATGTTACCCCCAAATGCTTAAAAGTAGCAATTTTTTCAATAAATAAATTACACACCAGTATCTCTCATAAATATAGATGAAAAATACTCAGGAAAATATTGAAAATTTAAATCTAACAACATATAAAAGGAATTATACAACACAATTAAGTGCAATTTATCCCAGATATACAAGATTGGTTCGACACTGGAAACATAATTAATTTACTCTATCACATCAACAGACTAAAAAAGGAAAATCATGTGATAATATCAATAGATGAAAGGAAAAAAATTGATGAATTTGAAAGTAATTCATAAGAAAAAAATCTTAATAAAATAGAGACAGAAGAGAACTTTCTCAAAACTGGTAAAGAATAATTACAAAAAATGCACAGCTGACATCATACTGAAAAGTAAGAAACTCAAACCTTTCCCACTTGTACCTATCAGGTACAAGATAAGATATTCTAGTACAATAAAAAGAGAGGGAGAGAGAGGAAAGAGAAGGGGAGAGAGAGAAAGAAGAGTTGGGAGAAAAGAATTGGGAAGGTAGAAATAAACTGATTTGTTCACAGAGGACATGACTGTTTATGTAGAAAAAAAAATTTTTTTAATCAATTAAAACAAACAAACAAAAAAACCCTCCTGAAATTAATAAATGATTATACCAAAGTTGCAAGAACCAAGGTCAGTGTAAGAAAGTCAACCACTTTTCCATATACCAGCAACAGATGAGATTTAAAATTAAAAACAATCTCATTTATATTAGCAACTTAATATAAATAAGTAAATACATGTGCATGTGTGTGCTAAGTCACTTCAGTTGTATCCAACTCTTTGCAGCTCCATGGACTGCAGCCCACCAGCATCCTCTGTCCATGGGATTCTCCAGGCAAGAATACTGGAGTGGGTTACCATGCCCTGCTTCAGGGAATCTTCCCATACAGAGATCAAACCACATCTCCTGCACCTCCTGCCGGCAAAGGTCCAAATAGTCAAAGCTATGGTTTTTCCAGTAGTCGTGCATGGATGTGAGAGTTGGACTATAAAAAAAGGCTTAGTGCCAAAGAATTGATGCTTTTGAACTGTAGTGCTGGAGAAGACTCTTGAGAGTCCCTTGGACAGCAAGGAGATCCCAACCAGTTAATCCTAAAAGAAATCAGTCCTAAATATTCATTGGAAGGACTGATACTAAAGCTGAAACTCTAATACACTGGCCCCCGGATGTGAAGAGCTGACTCATTGGAAAAGACCCTAATGCTGGGAAAGATTGAGGGCAGGAGCAGAAGGCAACAGTACGAGATGAGATGGTTGGATGACATCATCAACTCAGTGTCCATGAGATTGAGCAAATTCCAGGAAATAGTGAAGATGGTGAAGAACAGGGAAGCCTGACTTGCTGCAGTCCATAAGGTCACAAAAAATCAGACTGAACATCAACAAAAGACCCAGAAAAGGCAACACAGTGTTGAAGAACACTTGACTTCAAGACTCACTGAAAATCAGCATTAAACAATACAAGGTGGAACTGGCAAAAGTATAAACAAAGAGATTAGTGGAACTGAATAGAGAGCCTAGAATACAGATCTTCCTAATTTGTCAGATAAGGAGTTCATGATCTAAGCCACAGTCAGCTTCCGGTCTTGTTTTTGCTGACTGTATAGAGCTTCTCCATCTTTGGCTGCAAAGAATATAACCAATCTGATTTCGGTGTTGACCATCCGGTGATGTCCATGTGTAAGGTCTTCTCTTGTGTTGTTGGAAGAGGGTGTTTGGTATGACTAGTGTGTTCTCTTGGAAAAACTCTATTAGCCTTTGCCCTACTTCATTCCATATTCCAAGGCCAAAATTGCCTGTTACTCCAGGTGTTTCTTGACTTCCTACTTTTGCATTCCAGTCCCCTGTAACAAAAAGGACCTCTTTTTTTGGGTGTTAGTTCTAAAAGGTCTTGTAGGTCTTCACAGAACCATTCAACTTCAGCTTCTTCAGCATTACTGGTTGGGGCATAGGCTTGGATTACTAGTCAAGGCTGTGGTTTTTCCAGTAGTCATGTATGGATGTGAGAGTTGGACTGTGAAGAAAGCTGAGTGCCAAAGAATTGATGCTTTTGAACTGTGGTGTTGGAGAAGACTCTTGAGAGTCCCTTGGACTACAAGGAGATCCAACCAGTCCATTCTAAAGGAGATCAGCCCTGGGATTTCTTTGGAAGGAATCATGCTACAGCTGAAACCCCAGTACTTTGGCCACCTCATGCGAAGAGTTGACTCATTGGAAAAGACCCTGATGATGGGAGGGATTGGAGGCAGGAGGAGAAGGGGACAACAGAGGATGAGATGGCTGGATGGCATCACTGACTCGATGAATGTGAGTTTGAGTGAACTCCAGGAGTTGGTGATGGACAGGCAGGCCTAGCGTGCTGCAATTCATGGGGTCGCAAAGAGTCAGACACGACTGAGCGACTGAACTGAACTGAATCTGTCAAAGCTGATCTTTGACAAAGGAAAATGACAATAAAATGGAGCAAAGACAGACATTTCACAAATAATGCTGGAACAACTGGACATCCATTCAGGAGAAAACTTTAGATAGACATCAGTATGGTGATGACTTTTTGACACAATACCAAAGACACAATTCATAAAATTATTAATTAATAATTTGTAATTATTGAAACAAAACAATTTCTCCTTTACAAAAGACAATAATAAGACAATAACAAAAATCACAGACATGGAGAAAATATTTGTAAAAGCCACATCTGATAAAGGACTGAAGTACAAGGAACTCTTAAAACTCAAATAAGAAAATTAGCAATCTGATTAAAAGATGGGCCAAAGAGCTTAACAGACACCTCTTCAAAGAAGATATGTGAAAGAAAGTGAAAGTCCCTCAATTGTGTCCCACTCTTTCCAATCCCGTGGACGATACATTTCATGGAATTCTCCAGGCCAGAATCCTGGAGCGGGTAGTCTTTCCCTTCTCCAGGGGATCTTTCCAACCCAGGTATCGAACCCAGGTCTCTCTCATTGAAAGTGGATTCTTTATCCACTGAGCCACAAGGAAAGTCTGAGGATATGTAGTTGACAAATATAAATAAGAAAAGATAACCCACAGCATATGTCATTAAGAAAATATAAATTAAAGCAACAATGAAATAGTTTAGTAATACACAGACATGCTGTGTTTATTCCCCTGCAAGGGAAAGCAAGTAAATTCCAGAAAAATATCTACTTCTGTTTCGTTGACTACACTAAAGCCTTTGACTGTGTGGATCATAACAAACTGTGGAAAGCTCTTAAAGAGATGGGAATATCACACCATCTTACCTAGCACCTGAGAAACGTGTATGCGGGTCAAGAAACAACAGTTAGAACCCTGTATGGAACAAGTGATTGGTACAAGATTGAGAAAGGAGTACAACAGGGCTGTCTGCTGTCACGCTGATTGTTTAACCTAAATATTGTGAGCAATCATGAGCAATGCTGGGCTGGATGAGTTACAAACTGGAATCAAGATAGGTGGGAGAAATATCAACAACCTCAGATATACGGATGACACCACTCTAGTGGCAGAAAGTGAAGAGGAACTGAAGAGCCTCTTGATGAGGGTGAAGGAAGAGAGTGAAAGAGCCAGCTTAAAAAAAAAAAAAAAAAAAAAACCCTAAGATCATGGCATCTGGCCCCATTACTTCATGGCAAATAGAAAGGGAAATGTGGTAGTAGGGACAGATTTCCTCTTTTGGGGTTCAAAAATCACTGTTGGATGGTGACTCCAGCCTTGAAATCAGAGGATGATTGCTTCTTGGCAGGAAAGCCATGACAAACCTACATAGTGTGTTGGAAAGCAGAGATATTACTCTGCTGACAAAGGTCTGTATAGTCAAAACAATGGTTTTCCCAGTGGTCATGTACAGTTGTGAGAACTGGGTCATAAAGAAGGCAGAATGCCAAAGAATTGATGCATTTGATCTGTGGTGCTGGAGAAGGCTCTGGAAAGTCCTTTGGACAGCAAGGAGATCAGACCAATCAATCTTAAGGGAAATCAATCCTAAATACTCATTGGAAGGAATAATGTTGAAGCTGAATCTCCAGTATTTTGGTCATCTGATGCACCCACTCCAGTGTTCTTGCCTGGAGAATCTCAGGGACGGGGGAGCCTGGGGGCTGCCGTCTATGGAGTTGCACAGGGTCGGACATGACTGAAGCAGCTTAGCAGCAGCAGCAGATGCTAATAGCCAACTCCTTGGTAAAGTCCCCAGTGCTGGGAAAAATTTAGGGCAGAAGGAGAAGAGGACATCAGAGGGTGGGATGGCTGATGGATCACCAATGCAATGGTCACGAACTTGGGCAAACTTTGGGAGATGGTGAGGGACACGGAGGTCTGGCATGCAGCAGTCCATGGAATCACAAAGAGTTGGACATGACTGGGCATCTGAACAACAAAACCTGTGTTTATTACACTTTGCAGATATTGTGTTCTTTAATATATATTGAAGGTTCATGGCAGCTCGGTGTTCAGCAAGTCTATCGATAACATTTTTTCAACAGCTTTTGTTCACTGTGTGTCTCTATGTCATGTTTTGGTAATTCTCACACTATTTCACTTTTTCATTATTATTATATTTGTTATAGTAATCTCTGGTCAGTGATTTTTGATGTTACTAATGATTTTCGTATATTTTAGCAATAAAGTATTTTTTAAGTATTTACATGGTTTCTTACACATAATTCTATTGAAAAACTAGTAGGCTGAATTGTACTAACAAAATATTTGTATGCACTAATAATATAAAAAAAATCTATATCACTCACTTTATTGTAACATTTGCTGTATTGTGGTGGTCTGCAATCAAACTCACACTATCCCTAAGGTATATTGTACACAATTATTGGAATGGCCAAAATTCAGAACACTGACAGTCATACCACATGCTCATAAGGATATAGAATAATAGGAACCTTCATTCATTGCTAGTGGATATGTGAAATGGCAGAGTCACCTTGGAAGACTTTCTGGTGGTTTCTTACAAAGCTACACCTATTCTTACCATGCCGTCTAACAGTTGTACTCATTGGTATTTACTTAAATGAACTGAAAATGTATGTTCACACAGAAGCATGCACATGGATGTTATAGCAGCTTTATGCACAATTGACAAAACCTAGGACACAATCAAAAGATGTCCTTGAGCAGATGAATGATAATTAAACTGTAGAATAGCCAGACAATAGAATATTGTCCAGCACTAAAAAGAAATGAGCTATCAACCTATGAAAAGACATAGAGGAATATTAAATACATATTACTAAGTGAAAGAAGATGATCTGAAAGGGTTATATACTGTATGATTCCAACTCTATGACATGACATTGTGGAAAAAGCAAAAATATGGAAACAGTAAAAATTTAGTGGTTTTCAGGAATTGGGATGATGAGGAATGAGTAAGTGAAGTACAGAGGATGTGAGGGGCAGTGAAAATACTCTGTATGATACCAAAATAATAGATATGTGTCTACAACATATCTAACAAGAGTGAACCCTAATAAACTATGGACTTGTGTGATGAAATACATCAATATGTTTCATCAATTGTAGCAAACACACAACTCCGGTCAGAGATGTTGATCATAGGGGAGGCTATAAATATGTGGAGGCAGGAAGCATATGGGAAATCTCTATGCCTTCCCCTGAGTTTTCCCATGACCTAAATGTGCCTTTAAGCAGTAGTCTTAATTTTTAAAATGCTATCTGCAGTGGAGGCTTTATTAATTCATGCCTATAATACTAACTTAGTTCTATTTTTAATATCCTTAATAATTATAGTTTCTACCATTAAGAGCAGTAAGCCCTCACCAGTGCACCATGAAACAGAGAACTACTGCACAAAATCTGAAGGCCTGCTCCATCTTCTTCTTGCAGGGCATATGCATGGTAAAACTGAGATGTATGGCCAGAAATGCCTCGTTTCAAATCTCAGCTTGGTAATTCTTTTAACTGGGGTTAATGTCCTCATTTATAAAAATGTAATAAGTAGTAAGATATCTGTAAAGAATATAATGCATATAAATCCAACCTATTCTTTTTTTGCCAATAGTATTTAATAAATGGCAACTGCTCTTTTTGCTGTTATTCTTTAAACTCATCAAAGAATATAATCCCCTTTAAGTGCCTGTGGAGACTCTGTTCTCTTTATGGGACTGTAGCTAGCACCTTGGAGAAGGCAGTGGCACCCCACTCCAGTACTCTTGCCTGGAAAGTCCCATGGACGGAGGAGCCTGGTGGGCTGCAGTCCAAGGGGTCGCTGGGACTTGGACGCAACTGAGCGACTTCACTTTCACTTTTCACTTTCATGCATTGGAGGAGGAAATGGCAACCCACTCCAGTGTTCTTGCCTGGAGAATCCCAGGGATGGGGGAGCCTGGTGGGCTGCCGTCTATGGGGTTGCACAGAGTCGGACACGACTGAAGCGACTTAGCAGCAGCAGCACCTAGCTCCTATTGGATATACAATAAAGTCGTCTGAGTGCTAGATATATTACCTTATATGTGGTTGCAAAATTATTCTCACCACATCATCATCTTCAGCATGCTCTTCCAGAGATCAAGGTCCTTCATCTGTGAGTTAAATTCAAATCTTTTGCATGAAATTTAAACACTCTGTAATCTGGCTTCAACAGACAGTGTATTTTTACTTTACACCACTGAACCCTGCACTATGTGGTAATGCATCTCATTTTTTTAATATGTATTCTTTCCCATATCTTTTCTACCTTTTTTACAAAAAGCAGAATAATCTTGACATTGTTCCTCAGTGGTAAAGTAATAGTTTTGTTTTTTTTTTTTTTTTACTTTTGTCATCACATCGTCACAACCTAATACAAGATTTGAAACCTACTAAAAACTCAAACTATTATTTGTTGAATGCATGAATAAAATTTACAACTATGTAAACCAGTGGTTGTCAATGTGAAGATTTCACTAAATAAATTAATGACAAGATGTTGAAAAGAAGGTCAGTGAAAATGGGGCAGAAAGGACGCAGATTAAGTTGCTCAGTAGTTGTTATCCATGAAAAACGCTTAGTTCATGTCTTATTGACTCATGCACTGTGATTTTTCTCAGCTGTTCAAATCTGCTCTAATATGGTTCATTAACTCCATGCACAGTAGAGAACTCTATCACTTCCAAAAATAATGTTTTCTTTTGTGATGGCATTTTTGTCTATAATCAATATTTAGTCTGGAAATACACAGAAATATTATACATTTCTTTTGATCTACATATGAGGAAGACAAAAACAAAACAAAAATTCAACATGAACTGTATAAAATAAGAATGGCATAGATTTATTCTGTCTATTACACTTTCACCATATCCATCATTGAACAATTATGATAAATGCTTACAATAGGATCAGCCCCAGACTGATATTTGAATCCTTAAAGCTGAGTCAGTTTTGTTAAACAAAGTCTGAAGAACTGAAAATATTTAGTTTAGAAATGTTACAGTGAAAATAAAAATGGTGTTGAGATCATGCACATTTCAGATCTGCTTCCTCTTGAATCTTAGTACTGTTAGTTATTAACATGAATGATGTTCTTAGTATCTCTTGGCCTTAGGTTTCTCATCATTTATAAGGGTATAATAAGGCTTAGCATTTAGTTTTACAGTGAAAATTAAATGAGTTAACATATAAATACTGTTGACACTAAAAGTTATATAAATAATTGTCTTCTCTTGCCTTTTATGGTAATTTTATTTTAATAATTATTCATATTGCATGTGTGTATTTATGTGTACTTAATTTCATTTATAATTCAATAACTTCCAAAATGGAATATGAGTTTGTTTAGCAATATAGCTATTCCATCATTTAAACTGCATATTTGTTGAGCATCTATAATATACAAATTGATGCCCTGGATGTGCTAAATCTAGTAACAGAAGAAAACGTGGTACTAAACACAGGCAGAGGAAAAACCATAATAAGAAATAGAGGTTGAGGCAATCCACTGTAATTGAATGTAAGATTGTTTGAAATACATGGCAAGGTCACAGTTTATCAAATATATTTGATTAAATGCAACACTCCATTGTCTAATTCCTTTGTTTTGGATTGCCACTATCCAAGGAATGACTATATAAAAACATAAAATACTTCACATAAACTTGGGTTGTCTATCCATAGCAGCTTTCAGAGAAGTATGTCCTATTCTTTCAGTAGATGGATTGCATAATTCATCATTTCTCTAAAAGTATCCAAATAAAAAACTGCCATTGTTCTTTATTTATATAATGTATATAATCGGTAAGAATAGAATATGTGATTTTAAAGTGTTAGTTTTGTTAGAGATTAATTGCTTTTATCAGTAAGAATTTGGAGACATTTTATAAGATTAAGATACTCCAGGGTATATTTTATTGATCCACTAATACATGATTTGGGTGGTTAAAGCAGTTAGCCTTTAGGTTTATAGCTGAAAATGTACCCTAGGCATGAATACATGGAATAATAAAATGTACCCTGGAGTGTCTTGATGTCATATTAAAAATAATAAAACACATGAACCGATATCTTCTGAATTCAAATAAAGAAGAGGATAGCAATACAAACATTCAGTACTCTGAATTGAATTAAATTGACACTTTGTAAAAGCCTAATAATATGGTTACTGTAGATAAAATTTTATTCTACTCCTTATATTTTGTTAAATTTTTTTTCTAAAAATCATTTAATGGACTTGGAAAAAAATCTTGGTTAACTTTGAAAAGCCCAAAGGCAAACATTGAATACTTAAGTACAGAGGTATTCCACAGAAACATTCTTAACATCTCTGCTTTCCAAAACTATGTTTCTTTCATGATTTATTGTCTTATTTAAGTTCTAGGTCTTGTTCTCAACTCTGGGTTAGTTTATTTTTATTTAATTCACTTGAAACAGTATTATGTACTTTCAACATGACAAAAACTAGGCCAGGAACTTTGCCAAGTACCGCGGACTCAAAGATGAATAAAATACATTCCCCACCTTTAATTATTCACAGTCAAGTGAAGAAAAATAACATAAGTAATTTCATGCAAAGAGAAAAGTACTATAATTCTAAATTCTACCTTCAGGGTAGGAAGGAAAGCTTTATGAATAGTATATTTTAAAAAAATGTGAAGGATTTAAAAGTAAAGGAACAGACAGCAGCCTTGCTGATGAGGTGAGTCAGCATCACCAGTGAGATGTGTCCTCTGACCTGCTGAGAGTTTTGAACTTCTCCCAAAAGGCAGCAGGAGACTGCCAAATGCTTCTGTTGTTGTTTTATTTTATTTATTTATTTATTTTTACCAAGGGAACATTAAGAGAAAAATTTATCTTTTGGAAAGCTCCCTCTAGCAACAGTATGGAAGATTGATTGTCCTGGAGTGAGGTAGTTACCAAAGTTTAAGTGAGAGATGGTAGAGGACCAGAGAGAGTGGGAAGGAAATGAAGAGTGGAATTTGAGAAAAAAGTCCAAGCTACAGCTTTCCCCCTTCATAATGACAAGGCTGGACAGAGAGTCCTAGTGACTGTAAAGATTTAGGATGTGAGAGAGTAGCATGGAAACATATATATTACCATATGTAAAATTAGTGGCAATTCGCTGTATGATAATCTGCTGCTCTGTGACAACCTAAAGAGGTGGGATGGGGTGGGAGGGAGGTTCATGAGGTAAGGGAATATACTTATCCTATGGCTGATTCATGTTGATGCATGGCAGAGACTAACACAATATTGTAATGCAGTTATCCTCCAATTAAAAATAAATTAAAAAAAAGATTTAGGATGTGGAGGTAAAGGGCAGGAAGAAAAGGAAGAAGACATTTAGAATATTTGCTCCTCTTTAACTGGAGCAGTAAGTAATACTAGCCCAAGGGAAGTAAGCACCTTTTGAAACTTTATTAATCTTGCAAGGCTCAGTGTAATTTTTTTTTTTTTTTTTTTACTTACAGGAAATAGTTCCTAAGTCAGGTGCTCTAAGATCCTACTTTTTCTTTCTCTTTTTCTCTCTTTCTCTCTCTCTCTCTCTCTCACACACACACACACACACACAAAACTTTTCATACTTTTGTGAAGTCATGCTATTTAAAGGGACTACCCTCCCCCAGTAAAGCAGTAATCACTGAAAACAGGAAACCTGTCTTATTTATCTTATTATTTCTAAGACTTAGCACAATGCACGGAGAAGGCAATGGCACCCCACTCCAGTACTCCTGCCTGGAAAATCCCATGGATGGAGGAGCCTGGTGGGCTGCAGTCCATGGGGTCGCTGAGGGTCGGACACAACTGAGTGACTTTACTTTCACTTTTCACTTTCATGCATTGGAGAAGGAAATGGCAACACACTCCAGTGTTCTTGCCTGGAGAATCCCAGGAATGGGGGAGCCTGGTAGGCTGCCGTCTATGGGGTCGCACAGAGTCAGACACGACTGAAGTGACTTAGCAGCAGTAGCAGCACAATGCATGTCATTAGACATAATCAATCAGTACAACTGAAATAAACATACCTGAGGAATTATGCATGCATATTGACTCAGAGAACGTTTGGATATTAAGCAGAAAAAGTGGCAAGCAGAAAAACAAATACTGAGAAGCAGTAGAGCCCACCATGATGTGATAAGAATCATTCATTAGGCATTTTGCCCTTAGTACTCTACACTGCCCTAACACTTACCTTTCAACTCTGTATGTCTAGTCAAGTTGCTTCCTTTGTTAGGACCCATCTATCCTCCATTACTTTCTAAAGGAGATTCAGCTCCTTTAGTAGAAACAAAGTCATTCAAGATCTGATAACTGTTTACATCTGGAAGCTCATTGAAGCTCATCACCAGCCAAGTTGTCATATATAGCATACAATTCAGTTAAATTCAGTGCTTATATTTTTCTTATCCATCATGTTTATTCACTCCTTGATGTTTGATGTTTTATACACGTTGCTTCCTCAAGCTGAACATTTCTATTTATCTTTCAATTCTGAGTGCAAGTATCAAACCCTGGTGGAAGACTTCCTTGTCACTCTCTGTCTGAATAGGATGTCCTGCTCTTTATTCTCATAATATGTCATTATTCTAGAATCTAACACTATATCAAGGCAATGCCAAAGAATGCTCAAACTACTACACAATTGCACTCATCTCACACTCTAGTAAAGTAATGGTCAAAATTCTCCAACCCAGGCTTCAGCAATATGTGAACCGTGAACTTCCAGATATTCAAGCTGGTTTTAGAAAAGGCAGAGGAACCAGAGATCAAATTGCCAACATCTGCTGGATCATTGAAAAAGCAAGAGAGTTCCAGAAAAACATCTATTTCTGCTTTATTGACTATGCCAAAGCCTTTGACTGTGTGGATCACAATAAACTGTGGAAAATTCTGAAAGAGATGGGAATACCAGACCACCTGACCTGCCTTTTGAGAAACTTGTATGCAGGTCAGGAAGCAACAGTTAGAACTGAAGATGGAAGAGCAGACTGGTTCCAAATAGGAAAAGGAGTACATCAAGGCTCTATATTGTCACCCTGTTTATTTAACTTATATGCAGAGTACATCATGAGAAACGCTGGACTGGAAGAAGCACAAGCTGGAATCAAGATTTCTGGGAGAAATATCAATAATCTCAGATATGCAGATGACACCACCCTTATGGCAGAAAGTGAAGAGGAACTCAAAAGTCTCTTGATGAAAGTGAAAGTGGAGAGTGAAAAAGTTGGCTTAAAGCTCAACATTCAGAAAACGAAGATCATGGCATCCGGTCCCATCACTTCATGGGAAATAGATGGTGAAACAGCATCAGACTTTATTTTTTGGGCTCCAAAATCACTGCAGATGGTAACTGCAGCCATGAAATTAAAAGACGGTTACTCCTTGGAAGGAAAGTTATGACCAACCTAGAAAGAATATTGAAAAGCAGAGACATTGCTTTGCCAACAAAGGTCCGTCTAGTCAAGGCTATGGTTTTTCCTGTGGTCACGTATGTATGTGAGAGTTGGACTGTGAAGAAGGCTGAGCACCGAAGAATTGATACTGTTGAACTGTGGTGTTGGAGAAGATTCTTGAGAGTCTCTTGGACTGCAAGGAGATTCAACCAGTCCATTCTGAAGGAGATCAGCCCTGGGATTTCTTTGGAAGGAATGATGCTAAAGCTGAAACTCCAGTACTTTGGCTACCTCATGCGAAGAGTTGAAGTTGACTTATTGGAGAAGACTCTGATGCTGGGAGGGATTGGGGGCAGGAGGAGAAGGGGACAACAGAGGATGAGATGGCTGGATGGCATCACCGACTCGATGGACGTGAGTTTGAGTGAATTCCAGGAGTTGGTGATGGACAGGGAGGCCTTGCGTGCTGCGATTCATGGGGTCACAAAGGGTCGACACGAGTGAGCGACTGAACTGAACTGAACTGAACACTATGTCATTACCTCTTCATTTTTGGCTGTAAAGTCCACCTCACTTTTAGCTCAGTGAATGTTACAAAGTCAACACTCAATAATCACTGTGGAATAAAGGGGAAACTAAGTTTCTTATTGATGTCCTAATTTCTAATAAATTAGGACATACTAAATTAGTAACTAATTTCTAATAAATCAGTAATTTATGTATCATATACGACACTACTGTTGTCTAACAGAGAAATAGTAAATACAAAAGAATAGGCCACTAATTTTTTTAAAGACTTAAGACACAAAAATTAGAAAAGGAAGAGGAAGCTATTAAGATCCAGAATGTTACCAGTTAGCAGCCTAGTCTAGATCTTTCCAGATCACAGAAAATACTACTGAAGCTGTGGCCACAAAGTGAATCAAATGCCATGAAAGAATCTCAAAGATGAAGAGTCTATTAAAATTATAAAAGAGACAGTGCTTTAAATTTAACAGCAGACATGTTGTAGTTATTTTTCAAATCAGCAAGAAAAAAAAATGTGTTACCTAAGATAAAACTACAGAAATGCATTAAACATTCTATTTTATATATTGTCAATTTTGCTGAAAGAGGATAATATATAACTTTACTTTAAGTAAGGTGAATTCCAAAAGAACACAGAAGTCATCAAATTTATTTTATGAAAGAGAAGAGAAAGGAATGGTTTGGTCTTAGAGCCATATGCAATTCTTGGCCTGTAAACATCATGTTCTGATTCAATATGTACCTCTCACTGTTGCCATGAATACTTGACAGTATTGGACAAACTACCTTAAACTGAATAGTAAATAGCTGAATTAAAAAAGAAGAAATAAAAGGGAAACTCCCAGGTGTCACAAACAGAGAAGGAACTTGTGGCTAGAGCAGTAACATTTTGAACTGATACAGTTGAAGCTGATAGCCAGGTATGATACAAGTCAGACATACTTTCTGCATGCGCTGTTTTTAAAGCTCAGAATAGAATGGAGAAAATTTGGCAGCAAAAGTTTACAACATCTACTGGGTACCAAGTTCTAATATATATACACACACTTACTCAGTTGCTAAAGTTGTGTCCAACTCTTTGTAACCCCATGCACTATAGCACACCAGGCTCTTATGTCCATGGGGTTCTCCAGGCAAGAATACTGGAGTAGGTTGCCATTTCCTTCTCCATAATTTGGATACACACACGCACACACACACACACACACACACACATCTATATAATGTGCACATTTGAATCCAAGGGATCAACAACAAAAATAACAACAAAATCAATAATGACAAATGAACCTTCATTTAGTGAAAGCCCTGAAATTCAGGAGAGAAACAAATGCAAAAAATATCCGAAGAGAACCATTCTTGTATCCCCCAGGTTCATGCAAGTGTACAACACTTAAAAAGATTCACAATAAAAATGTCCAAATCAAGAGACAGAATGAGATTAAAGAATAAAGGAAGGACTATACCCTCTAAAATCATTAACAAGTTTGAAAGAAACTGAAATCAAGAAGCATTTTATGTTTAAAGGAATAAAAGGAAAATTTAAACTCACACATAATGACAACAATTTGGCTTGGAGAGAAAGAAACATATCTGAAAAATGATTAAATAGAACTTTTAGCAATGGCATACATAGTCAATAAAATAAAACCTTAATTGATAAGTTAAACAGCAGATCAAACATATCTAAATAGATTGTTTAAATGTAATTGAGATTTTTTTTAAATGTAATTGACAAAACCAATACAATATTGTAAAGTTAAAAAAATAAAAAATAAATAAAATAAAATAAAGATTAAAAAAATGTAATTGAGATTTTAGAGAATTTAAAATATTCAGCATAGAAGACTGAAGCACAAAACATATGGTGGAAAAAGGTTGGGAAATACACAAAATAGAATTAGAAGTGCCAACATATAAGTAAAGGAATTTCCAGAGAGAGATAATGTGTGAAAAGCAATATTCAAAGTTATGATTGCAGAAGGGTCCCCAGAATAGGTAAAATAATTAATTTTCAGGTTAAAGAATCAAATGTTATCTTCACCAGAAAACAGACAAGAGAGTCACATCTAAACATATTCTAAAACTGAATAAGTCTGCAAAATAAGGGAATATTTAAGAGAAATTATATATTATTTTTAAAGATATTAGAATTTTAACAATAGCTGACTTCTCAGGAAATAGAATCCTTAATACCCAGTATCTTCAAATGTCTGAGGAAAGTAACAATCAATTGGAAATTCTGTATCAGGAAGATGGTGGAGAGAAATTCTCTTTCCTTTGGTAATTTACTGACTAGTGAAGAGTGAAGAGCACACAACGTTGTTCCCAGCTAAAGCTAAGCTTGGTGAAGACCAGAGGAATATATTTGTGTATTTTTTTGTGCTCTTATATTCACTGCAAGCCCTAACTAACATTTGCCTTATTGATAGTCAATTCTCATAAATAAGTATTGATGAGAAGAGGGAACAGAAGAGGAAAAAAGATGGTGAGGGCAAAATAAAAATATTATTTTAGAAGCTCTAAAAAATATATTAAGATCTTTATTCAAAAGCCATATAAATTTGTACTATAGTTGGTAATAACACAGAAAGAAAAATGAACACAAAGTAATAGTAAGCAAATAAATTAGTAAACACTTTGACTACAAAATAAAAGATAAATATATACATGTATATATATATATACATATATATATATATATATATATGTATATATATATATATATATCTCCAAAACAACCATACTGATTAGTACCAGGACGTTTATAAGTTAGATGTCATGTTAATACCAAACTACATGAAATAGGTAGTTCTTTTGTTTTTCTGGTTCTTGGAATATGCTAAAGCAGGGCAAGATACTGAAGTAACTTGAGATTTAGTTGACTACAATTTGCAAATTTCAGTTTACTAGTAACTAAAGTAATAGGGTCACTGGGCTTCCCTGGTGGCTCAACAGTAAAAAATTTGCCTGCAATGCAGGAGTCTCAGGTTCGACCCCTGGGACAGGAAGATCCACTGGAGGAGGGCAGGCAACCCACTCTAGTGTTCTTGCCCAGGAAATTCCATGGATAAAGAAACCTGGTGGGCTACGATCCATGGGGTGCCAAAGAGCTGGACACAACTGAAGTGACTGAACATGCATGTAAAGTAGTAGAGAATATGTAACTCTCAAGTGAATAAAGAGAATATAAAACATGAAGGTGGAGGATGGTGACTACGTGCTGACCACAAGCAAGGAGGCCCTAGATAGGTTGGGACAGAAGGTTGAGATTCTGGAGATAACACCCTGATATAGCAATAAAAATCAATCAGAAGAAAGTCACACAACCTGCAGCCCTCAAGCCCTCATCCCAGATTTTGCCTTTAAAAACCCTTCTCTAGAAACCATCAAGGAGTGGTCTTTTGAGTGTGAGATGCCCTTTTGCTTGCTTGATGCCCTGCAGTAAAGCTTTCTCAGCTGTAAATTGACGTTTCGGTTTGTTTGTCCTCATGGTGTTGCACATACAAACTTGGATGTGATGACAAGATAACTATTCTGAAAAAGTCAAAAGGTAGTAAGAGTTGGCAAGATAAGGAAAAATGGAAACCTTTGTGCACTGTTGGATGGGAATGTAATTGGTATGTGCATGTGTGCATGCTAAGTGGTTTCAGTGGTGTCCAACTCTACGTGATCCTTTGGACTGTAGCCCGAAAGGCTCTTCTGTCATTGGGATTCTCCAGGCTAAAATACTGGAGTGCATTGCATGTCCTCCTCCAGGGGATCTTCCTGACTCAGGGATTGAACACTAGTATCTTATGTCTTCTTCACTGGCAGGTAGGTTCTTTATTACTAGCACCACCTAGGAAGCCCCATAATTGGTATACCCATTATGAAAAATAATATGAAAATTCCTTAAGAAATTAAAAATAAAGCTAGCATGTGATTCAGAAATTCTGAGTATATATCCCCAAACACAAAATCATTATCTTGAAAAGATTTTTGTACTTTCATGTTGATTGTAGTGTTTATATTAGCTATTACATGGAAACAATCTAGGTGTCCATCAACAAATGAGGAAAAGTGATATGTGTGTGCATGTGTCCACATCATGCAATGAAATGGGACATAATATACAGTACAGTTTTATTCTTCAGCTTTAAAAAAGTAAGACATCCTGTCATTTGCAATGACATATATAAGACTGTAAGACAGTAGTCTTGTATAGATGTGAGAGTTAGACTATAAAGAAAGCTAAACACCAAAGAATTCATGCTTTTGAACTGTATTGTTGGAGAAGACTCTTGAAAGTCCCTTGGACTGCAAGAAGATCCAACCAGTCAATCCTAAAGGAAATCAGTCCTGAATATTCTTTGGGAGGACTGATGCTGAAGCTAAAGCTCCAATACTTTGACTACCTGAGGCAAAGAACTGACTCCTTAGAAAAGACCCTGATGCTGGGAAACATTGAAGTCAGGAAGAGAAGGGTATGACAGAGGATGAGATGGTTGGATGGCATCACCAACTTGATGGACATGAGTTTGAGCAAGCTCTGGGAGTTGGTAATAGACAGGGAAGCCTGGTGTGCTACAGTCCACGGGGTCGCAAAGAGTCAGACATGACTGAATGACTGAACTGAACTGAACTGAGGACATATTGACAAGTGAAATAGGCTCAGCACCAAAAGATAAATACTGTATAATTTCACTTACATGTGGAAGCTGAAAATGTCAAACTCATATACAAGTAGAAAGCAGAATGGTGGTTACCGGTGTCAGGGGCATGTGTAATTTTCTTGATTCTGTCTCGTCACAACAAAAATTTGAAGCAATGGACCAGCATTACAGCTCTCGAACAGACCCGTGTCACAGCTCTTGGACAGATCAGTGTTGCAGCTCCGTGTTACAGCTCAGTTTTATTTAGAAAATAAAGAAAAAAAAAGTCCTTGAGGCGTGAGGGCATGCTGACCCAAAAGATGAGAAGAGAAGATAGAGAGAGACACCCCCAGCCCTTTGGCTTCTCTTTTTATATGTTTTTTCTCCATCCCCTGGGCCTGCCATATGTAAATTGGGCTAGCCAGGAGTGCTGTTTGTTCTACCTGAAGTCCTCATTCTGGTCCTCGGACCTTCCTTTGTTCTATTTTTGTGGATTTTTCCCTCCCTTGTCTTTTGGCCACCACCATTCTGGACTCCTTTTTCCTATTCTAACTACCTAACATTCCCCCTTCAAGAGATGGGAGGCCCAATTCTTTGGGAATAGGGGCATCAAGGTCTCTCTGGCTACTTCCTGATGAACTGGGATGCTGAGGGGCATTGGGCCTCCCCCTCTTGCTAGTCTCAGGCCTCAGCGTCCTTATAGTGGGGTCCATTTAAGGGTGAGTGATATTTTCCATGGTTGGCTGTAGTTCTATACATCCTTGTTGAACTGGCACTGCATGCTGTAGCTTGTTGACCTGGGCAGAGACAAAACAGGTTAGATGATTGATAATACATGGAGCAATCACAAGCAGCATCAATATGGTGCAACAAGGACAAGTAGGGGCATTAGCCAACTCCAGATTTCCATTACCAGGATGGCTCAAGTCCCTCCTTGTTCAGGGATCAGAAGATCTATCTCCTGTCTGTTTTGGAGTACAACCCCTGCCAAGCTGTGTTGGCTCTTTAGAGCTGTCCTGAGAATTCTTATCCCCAGAAACTAGATTTGGGGGGTGTTCATTAGAATGGCACTCATTTGTAGTTCTGAATAGGTATCTGAGATCTCCCAGGGGCTCACAGGTTTATTGAGTGTCCTCTTCTGTTTTTTTCTATGGCTTGACTCTTGAGTAGTGAATTCAGGAATCATGTTGGTAACTTGACTGCTGTGGGGGTAGAAAGTATTACATGGGGCTGTATTCCATGTGAGCTGGAGTTGAGCCTTTAGGGACCCATCTTTCCATACTTAAATTAGGACTTGAGTCCCTGGACTATATAGTGGTGACTCCTTAGAATCTTTTGGGTCCTGGTTTACACCACACAGCATATATCCTGTTGGAATTGACCAATGGCCATAGTATAAGACTGGAGGGTCTGAGCCTCGGGATCTAGGAAGAGGTCATTGACATAAACAAAAGGCCTCCCATATAGCATCTCATAAGGATTAAGACCAAACTGTTCCTTAGGGGTAATAAGGGTGCAGAGGAGAGCTATTGGTAAAGCACCCTTCCATTTCAGGGAGGTCTCCTGGGTTATCTTTTTCTTATCACTGATTTTAAGAATTGGTTGGCTCTTTCTACTTTTCTTGAAGACTGAGGCCTCCGGGCACAATGGAGATAATAAGTAATGTCCCATTGTCACTTTGTAATGACCTGGGCAGACCAAATCTTGGAATGATGTCATGGAGCAGTTTTTTACCACCTGCTCAGCTTTCTTAGTCCATGTTGGAAACCCTTCAGTCCATAACATCATGATGTATCAATCATAACTAATAGGTATTTATACCCTTGAGAAACTGGCATCTGGGTGAAGTCCATCTGCCAGTCCTCTCCTGGGTAGGTCCCACGTTGCTGGGCAGGCTGGGCCAACTGTGGTCTTTGAGCTTCTTGGGGGTTGTTTAATTGGCAAGTGTAACAAGAGAAGATCACTTGCCTTATAGTCATTTGGAGGCCTGTTCCTCTGAAGGACCTTTCCAGTAATCTTTGGAGGGCCTTCTCCCCTAAATGAGTGGTGGCTTGTAAGGAGTTAACCAACTTGCACTGGAGCTTCCCAGGCAGAAAAAGGTGTCCCTCCTTTTGGAACCACCTTATATGATCTTCTAGAAAGCCCTCATTCTTAGCTTTAAGAGTCTCATCTTTAGTATACGAAGGAGTTTCTGGCAAATTAGTCTGTGGAACTAAGGTGGCAACCCCTATTAGGTCATTGTTCTATAATTCTGCTCTCTTAGCTGCCTGATCAGCTGCTTGGTTCCCTCGTGCCACTTCCATGCTCCCTTTTTGGTGTCCTTTACAGTGGGAGACTGAAACCTCAGCAGGTAGATGGACTGCCTCCAAGAGTCTAAGGATTTGATCGCCATATTTGATTGGGGACCCTCGGGTGGTCACTTGTCCTCTTTCTTTCCAAATAGCAGCATGTGCCTGTAGCATCAGAAGGGCATACTTGGAGTCAGTGTAAATGGCTACTCTTTTTCCTTTTCCCAGCTCTAAAGCTCAAGTCAGGGCTATGAGCTCAGCTAATTGGGCTGAAGTACCTAGTGCAAAGTCCAGATTGGTAAACTTTTGAAGGGCTTCTTTTAGCCTTCCCAGAAAGGCAGTGGGGTTCTCGTTGGGCTCCTGAGTTATTGCTGAGACCTGAGCATAGCTGATTACTTTTTGCTGGGCTGCTTTCAGTCCTTCCTTCACACAGATCAGAAAATGATCCCTTTCCCAGGGATCATGCTCAGGGTCATTATAATTCCAATTAGGATCTGAGGAGGGACTGCAGTTTCCCCTACTGGGTATTTATCGCTTGACATGTGAAGCCCCATTGCATACCTTCAGGCTTCCTTTAAGACCCTAGGATGCTCAGGGTCAGATAAAGTTTGACTAAATATGACCATGATATCCTTCCATGTCAAGTCAAAGGCCAAGGTAATGTGTTGGAATGTATCTATATCTTTGCCTGGGTCATCTGTATAGCTTCCCAGGTATTGTTTGATCTGTCTTAGTTCTAAGAGGGAGAAAGGCTTATGAACCCAAATTGGTCCGAATTCTCCTGCAGTTTCAACTAAGGGACATACTCATGTTGGCTTTTTGAGGGGATGCTTCCGGATATGGGGGCATATTTGCATACAAGGAAGGAGCCCCAGGCAACTCGGGAGCTATGGAAAGTGAGCCTTCACGAGGGGAGGGGAGAGTGGTTCCTTCTCTTGGTTGCCTGTGCGTAACACCGCTGGCCTAGTAGGCTCATTTTTAGGGCATACATAATCCTGTACTTAAAACAGAGTTCCTTCATATCTCTTAGTCGGAAGAAAATTTGGACATAGGGGATTTCTGTCCATTTCCCTTGTCTTTTGCAGAATAATTCTAGCTGCAGGATGGTATTGAAATTTAAACTCCTATCCTCAGGCCAGTGTTCCTTGTCCCCCAGAGGATACTGTGGCCACATAGTGGCACAAAAGAATTTTAAGTGACTTCTCCTTAGAGTTAGAGGATAGAACAGCTTCCAGTTATCAAGGATGCATCTCAAGGGCGTCTGCTGGGAAGTGGATTGGTTATTTCCCATGAAACACAGTCATGACAGGGAGGAAAAGAAAAGAGAAAGAAAGGAAAAGAAAAACCTAATAGGCCTCCTTCAATTTCCATGGGTGGACTTCCTTAAGGGGTGAGCCTTTTTGAGGCTTGTCCTACCCAGTACTGTTGCAACCTGAGAACCAGGCATTTCTGGGTCAGAGTGCAGATACCCAGGAAAGCTGAGGCGTGACAGCCTCCTGGAGATCAAATCCCAGGCAGGTTGAGGCAGGTCGGCCTCCTGAGAACTGAGTCCCTGAGCAGGTCGAGGTGTGATGACCTCCTGGGACCCCTGGACTGGCGGATCCCCAAGCAGGTTGAGGCATGACAACTTTTTGAGGACCAGATCCCTAGGCAGGTCAAGGCAGGTCGACCTCCTGGGACCCCTGGACTGGAGTTGGGCATCCCCAAGGTCTCCAGTGTGACCAGTGCTGGGTAGGATTAAGGGGTTGTAATTTTAACTCATTGCCAGTTTGTTCTCCGCAGATGGTAATAGATATCATGATGTAAAGCAACCCAAGGCTGTGCCCTGAGACTGGAAACCTGGTGAAACAGTCATAAGCCTTATCCTCTTACTGCTCTAAGGGAATGTAAGTCACTGATTTCCTCCCCTAGTCCTCCATAAGAGCAGCTTAGGATGTTTCCAATGGTAAACATTTCATTGTCATAGACCCACTTTATGTAATAACAGAAGTAATGACAAAGGAGTGGGTTATCTGGTCCTGTTAGGGGAATTAAGAGTATTTTAATAGTAAGTGGGGTGGAGCAATGTTGCCTACAAGGGGGAAGGGTCCTGGTTGTAGGAGTTAGTAATTGGCTTAAGAACAAATTGATAAGAGGCAACAGACCAGATGACCAGATGTTCCATAAAAGTGGAGTGGAGATTTGATTTGGTGATGGGGGTGAGGGATTATGTTTGTAACTTTAGAAGAAGGGTGGTAAGGGTTTGGGTCCAATTGGCCTGCAGGGCTAACTTCCAAAGTGGCAAACATTATCCCTGAAAGCCCAATTGCCTTTGAAGAGATGCCAGCAGATGGACTTCTTGCAGACATTGTGTGCTTGTCTCCCGCCTAGCAGGTTCACTGAGATGCTGATGTTGCACATGTTGTAGGGAAGCATGGAAGATGAAGGCCTGAATATCTAGAGGGATTGGATATTATACAGTATTTCCCTCTCAAGGGCCAGCTATTTTCTGTTTGTCCTTCCAGAAGATTGTAGAGGCAACATTGTGGGCCTGGACGGGGCTCAGGAAAAGAACATGAAACAGGAGAGAAGGGGGCAGGGCACAGCTTCTGAAAGAACGACATAGCACAAGGGCATAACATAAACTGATTAAAATCAAATGGGTCCAAGATGACAAATCAAATTCAACTAAACCTTGATCCCCAATCTGCATGCTAGATGACACACCCAGGTGGCAGGACAGTTCCAAAGCACTGTCAAAAGATGGAGGAGTGGGTGGTTCCCCAATGGTTGGGATGATTCTCCCACTCATTAGCATATGAATTTACCCAGCGAGCAAAAACTAGCCACACTACATTCCATGGCCAAAGCACTTGCCCCCTGCAACGGCCCACACCCTGCTGAGTGTGGTTCTCTCTGAATCCAAACAAGCCCACCTCTTACCTATCGCTGTGTCTCTAACTGAATATTTGCAATGAGACATCAGAGCCTGAGCTTCATTAGGTCCTGAAGCCAGGCATCATGGGTTTTGGCTGGGCTCAAGTCCCAGGAGAGAGGAGCTGAAGGACAGAAAGAAAAAGCAGTGGGAAAATCGTGCCAAGGAATCCCCTTCATAACCTACCAGAAAATCTGCTAAATACCTGACCTGTACTCATAGTTTTCATTGGCCTGATCCTTGGCACAAAGAAGATTAAGGACAGAAGAACCCCCACCGGCTTGGGTAACAGCTACTAGAGTGCAGAGGATAGCGGATCCTTCAGGACACACTGAGGAGTAGCCTCTCCAGAGTCCCTCAATTGCACCCACTGCCACTCACGGGGGGCGGGGGGTGGGGGTTTCAAGGAAATAAGGAAGGAGAGATTGTAAAGGAATTAAGATTACAATTTAAGATTGTAAAGGAATTAAGAGATTGTAAAGGAATTAAGGCATATGTCCTTCCAGCCATAGGAGTGAGGACGTCCTATCTTAACCAGAGGTCTTCTGGAATCTGAGACTGAGCTGCATGAGGTTTCTGCTGAGTTTGTTTTTTGCCGTCCCAGTTGGTTTCCAGCACACTGGGCTTCTTATCACCCATCCTGTGCTGGGTTTTCTTTGTGTTCCACTTCCACTGTGGGAGCTTTTGCTGAGTTGGGTTCCTGCTGTGCTTGGCCTCCTCTTTGCAGGGGCCGCACAGAGGTTGTTTCAGCCCGGTTAAATTGGAGTCATGGCACCATAGATGTCGGGAGAGTGTGTAATTTCCTCGGTTCTGTCTCCTCACAACAAAAATTTGAAATGATAGACCAGCATTACAGCCCTCAGATAGACCATGTCACAGCTCTAGGACAGATCAGTGTTACCTCTCCGTGTTACAGCTCAGTTTTATTTAGAAAATAAAGGAAAATACGTCCTTGAGGTGTGAGGACATGCTGACCCAAAAGACGAGAAGAGAAGAGAGAGAGAGAGGAGCCCTTTGGCTCCTCTTTTTATGTTTTTTCTCCTCCCCCTGGGCCTGCCGTAAGTAAACTGAGCTAGCCAGGAGTGCTGTTTGTTCTACCTGAGGTCCTCATTCTGGTCCTTGGACCTTCCTTTGTTCTATTTTGTGGATTTTTCCCTTCCTTGTCTTTTAGCCACTGCCATTCTAGACTCCTTTTTCCTATTCTAACTGCCTAACAACTGGAAATGGAGATCATAGATATTAGTCAGATGTCACAAACTTTCCATTAAGTAGCATGAATAAACTCTGGAGATCTAATATACCATGTGATAACCACAGTTAACAATACTACTTTTGTTACCTAAAATTTCCTAAGAGGGTAGATCTTCAATATTTTCATCACACACACACAAAAATAATAACTGTGAGTCTGTGGGTATGTTAATTACCTGATTGAAGTAATAATTTAGCAATGCATATGCACATCAAACTATCACATTGTAGATTTAAGTATATACTAATTTTGTCAATTATGTATCTCAGTAAAGCTGGAGTGAGAAGGAAACTTAAGGCCAGTCACAATTTTATGAATGATGTTCTTACATTTTTAAAAAATGATTATATTACCTTGAATGAATATGTGGTAATTATATTAGTATGTCTAAAATATTTTGTGTTAAACGTTTCAAAAGAAAAAAATGAAAGTCTGAGATTATGATGCATAAGTAATGGAATATTTTTCAAGATTTCATTAGTATTCTCCTTAGGAATTTTTATAGAACTGAAAGAGATTTTTAAGCTAAAAGAGATGTATGCACCTATAATTATCCCAATAGTCACAAACTAAATAGAAGCAAGCTGTTATTTGATAGCCAAAGATGTCACATAATTAATCCAATAGACAGTAGCCTTCTCTTGGGAAATCTTATGTTTGGTCCTTTAGAAGTTATCCCACCATCAACCTTATACAGACATACTCACTGAGGAAAAAAACAGCTTTATTGCTGACTATTTAACACGTAAAAGAAGTGACATTTTCTCAATTAAGCCTTTTGTATTTTAGGTATTTTAAAACACACCTGGGTAGTCTCTATTCAATGTGTATAAGGTACAATCAATTGGAAGCTTTCTGATACTTCTAAAAGGCTAACAAGAAATAGTAGAGAAAAAGAATTTAGTTTTGTTTAACTGTCTTAACAAAGTTTGGCAAAAACATTTAAAGTGCTATTTTTCAAAGTCAGTTTATTTTGGGGGAGTGGAGACAGGTAAACTTTTCTTCTTTGGAGTAGCAAAAGTGTCAAGGAGTGAAAAAAAAAAAGTAACCTTTTAGTTCTCAGGGCCTTACCTAATCAATTTAAAACAAATTCTCTTTTGAGAATAAAAATAACTTTAACACAAAACACTAAAATGGATTTAAAAGTAAGAGTGTAAATATAGTTTCCTTTCAAATTATATTCGCTTTTTTTTTGAACAGACATCTCAAATTTAGTGAGAGAACCCATATCCTTCTTAAAAGGTTATTTCCTTGATTTTTTTCTTTTTCTTTCTTTCTTTCTTTTTTTTTTTTTTTAATGCTATCTGTTCAATTTTCTTGAAGAGATTGTCTTTAAAATTCAGGCTATGTTTGGGGAAAAGAGGGTATAGGGGTAAATTGGAGAATCTGCAATTCTCATTTTATTCTGGAAGATAATTCTGTTTTCAGTGTGGAACAGGTATCAGGAAAATTTACCAAAGAAACAGAATGAAGAAATGGTACAGTTGCCAAACTTCTCCCAATACAGGTCATCACTGTATGGATTCATTGTTTAGTGTAAAAAGAGCAGTGAAAACAGCAAGCATTCAATTCAAATGTAAGAACACACACACCTAAAAAACTGATTTAAAAGACAAAGAAGAATGAATGCATCCCTTCAGCTAGATTTAGCTTCAGTGCCTGCTTTCTCAGTCCTGTCTGTCTCTCTGCAACCCCAAGAACTGTAGCCCACCAGGCTCCTCTGTCCTTAGAATGATCCAGGGAAGAATACTAGAGTGGTTGCCATTTCCTACGCCATTGGATCTTCCTGACCCAGGGATTGAACCTGTGCCTCTTGCATCTCCTGCAATGGCAGGCAGATTCTTTACCACTATACCACCTGGGAAGCCCCTTAGCTTCAGTACCACCTGGGAAGCCCCTTAGCTTCAATAGCTTTAACACTAAGAAATGATTGAATGAAGTTTCATTAGAGTTGAAAAGAAGGTGGTCAGGGACTGGTGATAGGTAAGACGAAGTTTCATCAAGTGCTGATGAGGAAGTATTTGAAAGCAGACAGATTATAAAAGTGAATCTTTCATCTTCATATGTGTATCTGGAAGGTACTTTAGGTTTATCTTTGTACTTGCTATTATAAATTCACAGTTCTTGATATTTCAAACCATGAGTTCAATTTAAGTCCTGAGATTCCCTTGTTTAGCGCTGGTGCAGTAAATTTAAAGGAAAATATGTAATAAAAATTATTTTGCCAAGACTTATTTATTTCAGTAAAAACAAGACAGTTGTATGACATAATTAAAAATGGACACTTTTCATAAGAGGAAAGAAAAACTGTATTTCTACCATTTACCTTACTAATGGATCATTTCATTGTTTAAGGTGGCAATATAATCATCTAAATATAGTTATTCAGTTTCAGCTCTGAAAGTGTTTCACATAAGATATAAGTTGAAGTTATAAGTCAGTTTCTAGTATAGCTCTTTTTAACAGTCCTTCTAAAGCTAGTGGCTGCGTCATTTTTGCATCCTTCCCTTCTTATTTTCTGCTTCCTGAAACCTGAAAATTCTGGGATTGAAGTAACAATATTCCAAACAACTTAAAGGTGGAAATCATTTGCTTTGCGTGGATAATCAGAAGCGTTCCTGGTTCTTTGATGACCACAAAACTGCCAAGCAGCCCAGAACTTCTTATCTCAGTCTCACCTGAGCTATCTCTGCATCTATCCGTCTAGCTGTCTGTCTATATTTGTGGTTATTATCTGGGTTGTTTGCATTTGGACCTCATCTAACTTCTGGAAACAGTCATGATGATGAGGATACTCTGTTTGCACCAACCTTTCTTAAAATTTGATAATTTCAATGGACAGTTTTCATTTGCTGGTTTCTATGAATCAGTTGCTCAAATTCATGGTTCCTGCCAATTCCACATCATTTATTCATCAGATATTTATTGAGTCTGGCATTGCTTTAGGTGCTGGAGATAGTAGCAGAAGAAAAAAACTTTTCCTCTACCCTATAAGGTTTAACACTGGGACTCTCAAATTAAATTGACAAAAAACAAGTTAAACAGATTTATTTTATTTTTATGTGTTTGAGGCCTCCATAGAAAAGAAGTGGATTCCCAAGCAATGGTTAGACTTGGAAGCTTATATTTTTAACAAAAGGGAATACATTGTGGGCTAGACAAAGAAAGGGAAATTTGCATTTCTGGGAGGGTAAATATAAGGGGAAATTAATGGAAAGTAAAGGCTATTTTAGTAAGCTTTTTGTTTGTTTTGTGGGTTTTCATTTTTGATTTTGTTTTATTTTTGGTGATGACTTGTCTTAATGTTGATTCTCCATCTTCTTCATGGCCATAAAAATCTCACAGAGAAAGGATTTTGGGCAGTCCTCACTTCTCTGAAGTTTCTGTCTTTAGTTACAGAAGGCAAGTTCTGAAAAGGCTTCTTTCTAGTCTGTTGATTCTCAATTGCCTTCAGCTCAGAATAATCCATATTCAAAAGTGGCCTACGACAAGGTGGTGTATTCTGAGTTCCTACAGGATAAATTATAATATAAAAACAAACAAGGCCTCTGCCTCTTGAGGGACCTAAAACTGGTAATAATCTTGTCAATAACGTTAGAAGCACATATAGAATGCAATCTGTGGCACTTGCTAGAAAAGAGAAAAACTCATCACCATCAGATAGTGTTAAAGGAAGTGGGGAGTGTAGCAGGGCTAGGAATGAAACAGCAGGTGCAATTCTCTCAACAACAAAATGTCTTTAGCAAAGAATAATTATCAACCCTAAAAAAGGCACTGCATATTTCTTAAAGGATATTCTAAAATGAGATGGAAAGTGGACAGAGAAACATGTGAGAAAGATCTGATAATGTAAGATTTGTTACTAGCAAAGAAGGACTGTGAAGAAGGCTCAGCGCTGAAGAATTGATGTTTTTGAACTGTGGTGTTGGAGAAGACTCTTTGAGAGTCCCTTGGACTGCAAGGAGATTCAACCAGTCCATTCTGAAGGAGATCTGCCCTGGGATTTCTTTGGAAGGAATGATGCTAAAGCTGAAACTCCAATACTTTGGCCACCTCATGCAAAGAGTTGACTCATTGGAAAAGACTCTGATGCTGGGAGGGATTGGGGGCAGGAGGAGAAGGGGACGACAGAGGATGAGATGGCTGGATGGCATCACTGACTCGATGGATGTGAGTCGCAGTGAACTCTGGGAGTTGGTGATGGACAGGGAGGCCTGGCGTGCTGCGATTCATGGGGTCGCAAAGAGTTGGACACTACTGAGCAACTGATCTGATCTATGTGTTTAAGGGAAACCAAAACTATTATGCCTGGAGTATCTTGGACATGGCATGTTCTGTGTATGTGAGTGTGTGTGTGTGTGTGTATGTGTGTGTGTGTGCGTGCATACACAACAGGAAAGTATAATCAGAGAGGCCATAAGAAGGAGTGTGAATTTTAGATTTTTATTTAGGTATAATAGAAATCCATCAGAGTGTTGCTGATTGTAGATTTATCTGAGATGGATAAACATTTCTATATATGTTTTGCAAATACTAATACAAATGAATTTAGGAAATGGAATAATCATATCTAGTTGGGAAGACAAAAAAAATAAGTATAATTACAGATTTTTCTTTAAAATAGACTATGTTTGATTTTCAGGGAGACAGATATCCAATTCATTCTTTAAAATCTACCTGAAATACATCTTTCTATTTTTTTGTTACTCTGATTTTATCTGCTTTGTGCTTTCTACCTTGCTAAAATAGTATTTCTCCTTTTGCCCCAAAGTTCTTTGATCTTTAATATCCTCTTAGATTATAGTAGAGATTTATTATATCTCTCTAAGCTCCAGGTACTCTAAAACTACTCTATTACAGCACTATTCACACAGGGCTTAAGGATAAAAGTTCTGGATCCAGACTATCTGGTTTGAATCTGTGCTCTCCATATGCTATGTGGATTGGGCAAATTACTGAACTTCTATTTGCTCTAATTTTTTCATGTGTAAGAGAAGAATAACATTATCTATAAATGAATCAATACATGTAAGTAGCAAAGAGCAGTATCTGATAAATAAATATGCTAAAATACATATTAACTCTTTCTCTTATGATTACTATTGCATTTTAGATATACTGGAGATGACATACGGTTTGTGTGACCAAACAAACTCCCCTTATAAAACATACCAGCTGACAATCACAAAGACATCTGCTACATAGTTCATCCAAACAGAGATTACAGCATTCACTTTTCAACTTTAGAAACATTCTTCTAACTAATCAGAATGCTAGTTCAAAATGTAAACTTGATCATAGTTCTCTATTTTTAAAATGCTTCAGTTTCTCTTTTCTTTAGAAAATTCTCTGTGACTCTTGACTGGCCCTCATCATTGATATCATCATAGATGACTATCATTGTCTTTTTCATCATCATCACCATTGATCATTTTCATGTCCTAAAGCTTGTGCTGGGTTTCCCTGGTGGCTCAACTGGTAAAGAAGCTGCCTGAAATGCGGGAGACCTGGGTTTGATACATGGATTGGGAAGATCCCTTGGAGAAGGGAAGGGCTACTGACTCCAGTGTTCTGGCCTGGAGAATTTCATGGACTGTATATCCATGGGGTCACAAAGAGTCAGACATGACTGAACAACTTTCACTTTCAAGGCTTGTACTGAATATTTTATCTACAATTTTTCTTTTAATCCTCACAAAATCTCATGAAGTGAATATTTTTAATATATTCATTTATGAAATGGGGAAACTGAGGGTAAGAGAATTTAGACTATTTGCATAAATCATATAATTTATAAGAGATAGAGACAGATTTCAAAGCCTGAGAGTCTGATACCAGAGCCCTTGACATTGAACTTAAGTTGTATTACCTCTCCATAACGTGTTGATTAGAAGAAAAATGAACTATATGATTAAATACCTTTTCTTATCTTCTTTTTGCTACATCTCAGCCTCATTTCCTGCCCCCTCCCGCATCACTGTGTACAATGCAGACCTTCTGATGTTATTTTCTTTGCACTGAAATGTTTATTTTGTCTCTCAACTTTCACACATGCTGGACTCTCTTCCCGGGGCATTTTCCCTTGTGCAATTTCCCTGAATGATACCTCATCTTCTATGAAGTAAAAACTTCAATGGCACTTGTTCTGTTACACTTTTTATTATCTACGCCATGTGGCTCAGACAGTAAAGCGTCTGCCTGCAATGCAGATGACCTGTGTTCCATCCCTGAGTCAGGAAGTCCTGGAAAAAGAAATGATAACATACTCCAGTACTTTTGCCTAGAAAATCCCATGGTTGGAGGAGCCTGTTAGGCTACAGTCCATGGGGTTGCAAAGAATTGGACATGACTGAGCAACTTCACTTTCTTACCACTTTTATTTGGTGCCCCATTCTGTTCACACAGTTATAGTTTGATCACATTCTAAGAATCAATTTACATATCTCAGTTTCCCAACTAGACTGTAGGTTCTATTAAGACAAGTAAGTGTCCACCTTCTATACCACTGAATTACTACTGTATTGGCACATAATAAATGCTTGAGGATAAAAAGGATAAAAAAAAAAACAGATGGAGTTAGGCAAGGAAGACTTTATTCAGACTATTGCAAAAGGGGGAGATATTGAACTTAATTAACTCTGCTGAAATACAGGGTAAGGACTTTTTAAAGGTTGGGATGAGCTGGTGAAAAACTACTAGAAGATGTTGAGGAGAGGTGAGTCGATGTGGTGAGGTCATTTGTGCTTGTCGCCAGTGCTTATTATTAGGCCCAGATCCACATGTAAAAACTGGGCGATAGAGGTGCTATATTTCTTGATGATTACATCTCAAAAGAATGGCTCCTAAGTCTTTGAGAAAGACATTCCTGGGTCGTTAAAACTGGTCAGACATTGGGAAAAGAGCTCAAAGGGCCAGAGCAATAATTCACAATTGCAAACTTAAAGTGAATGCTCTGAGAAAAGGGAGGTCAGGAAGAAACTTGTGTAAAGTTTAGTGAAGCCAAGGGGAATTGTAAGGCCAGCTTAGTCAAGATCTATTTGTTAAATAAATGGATAATAAATCAGAAATTTTGACCACTCCATCCTACAGTTAAAAAAAAAAAAGTATGACATGTACTGATTGAGAACTTTTACATGACTTTGTATTTATAGAGTTTAGATATGCACATGACATTTGCTTTTAAATATTCAAACTAATTGTTCTGATTACATTTGCATATTTTTCTAAATCATAAAAATAAACTAACATTATTATAATACAGTACTTCGCAAGTAGATTAATGTTTTGGTTGAATATTTTAGTTCTCAAATACTGTAGTTTCTAAGAAATTACTGATGATGTTAGAGTGCATTGTAAGTAAATAACTCAATATAAACATAGTCCTTGGTTAGAGCACAAATAATTTTAAATGGTGTTTAATATTGCTTAAATTATTGTGGCTGTAAAGAACATACATCTAATCTAATTAAACCTGTGTAATTTCAAAGAAGGTAAACTTAACAGCTACATTAATATTCCCCAAAGTGTCATTAAATATGGTATTGGTTATGTTTTCAAAGCAGTTTTGCTTTCATTTTTTGGACATTAAGAATTTTATGAATCATTTGAAGTATAGGATAGCAGTTAATTTAGCTATATATATATCATATTGTTCAGTTTAGTTCAATAGCTCAGTCATGGCCGACTCTCTGGGACCCCATGAACTGCAGCATGCCGGACTTCCCTGTCCATCACCAACTCCCAGAACCTGCTCAAACTCATACTGTACATTCTTTAAATCATATGTTGTTGTTTTTTTTTCCTTTCCAGCATCACCCTTTTCTCTCCCAATTCCAGAAGCCCAACCATGTGCATGTTTATAGAGGTTAATCTCAGACCTGAATTTCATTAACTGACCATAGCCATAGTTGAGTTCCTACAGTAATGAGTTCATTGGGCAGAAATTTTACAAAGGTATGGGGGGAAGGGAGGGGTAAACATTATCTACATTTGAAAGGACCAAATTTACAAATCAGCAGCTTTAATGAAATTTTTTTCTCCTTGACTAACTGGGAGTTTATTTGCATGCATTCTAAGTGGCAGTGCATGGGAAACTAAGATTTTTGTTATTTTGGTTTAACACAGACTCACCCAGAAAGCACAACCCTGATTTTGCATGAGAAGGACCATCGACAGAACTTAAAACGTGAGTCCTGTTGATTTATGCTATTGAATTCTATGTTATATTACTGCCCTTGTAATAAGACATGGCACTTATGAAGATATATAATGAAAGTCTTGATTTAAGTGTTAAGTCTAGACTATAAGAGGTATAGAAAGTAAGAACTGATATGTCTTCATATCAATTTAAGGAATTCTAGTAATCAGTAGATACTTAACTTTGAAGAAGATAATATATTTGTGCTTTCATTGATACTTAATTTAAAGCATATAGCTTTATATAGTTTTAATAGTCCAATTTATTTATGGCTGATAAAATATATAAATATATTCCATTACAAATAAACATTTCCCATGCTATTTTATGCATAAATTATTTTTTTTATCTTTTCTATGATTATTATCCCTAAGTACTTAGAGCATATATTTAGTGTCTCAGATTTTCTCTGAGTTTTTTCAAATGGAATAAGGAGCTGTTTCAAGATAAAAAAGATCGGTGCATCTTTCTTCCTTGTTGGGCTACAGATCTTTCAGTTACTGACTAACAGTTGGCATCTCTTCTCCTGTTGGCTTCTGATAAGTCGTCTTTGATAACCGGCTGTTTTTACTTGCACTTTGCCATGGCTACAACTCGAGGGTATCAGAACTGTCAAAAATAAAAGTAAAGAGAAGAGGCACAGAGCTTATGAAAGTTAGAGAAGACCTAAGGCCTGGTATCAGCTGATGAATTTCTCAGCTGGCAGGTAGTTTTCACTTTACCCCATTTGCTGTCACAGTGTACAGTACCTGAAATAATAAGGGAATCTTTCCACCAATAATGGACAATGGGGGCTGTTTGCTTTGTGAGAATCTGCCAAGGCAACATGCCATGTGGCTTTATCTTTGAAAGTGAGCGTGAAACAAGCTTGCCTGGCTGCAGATAAGCGACTTAGAAGGAATCCTATTCAGATGTACCTGTCACTAATTTATCTGGAGGTTTTGTGATTCATACATACTGCTCTGTGTGTGATGAAGCATTAAATTGGTTTCCTCTGGGAGCAGGTCACATTCAGGGGTCGTTAGACCTGTGCTATGGGATGGTGCATGCTTGATTCATATAACCTCTCACTACTGAATTTTTATCTGTTAGAAGGCAGGTAGTGTGAACATATGTTAGATGATCTCTTGCAAAATTTCAACATCAAAGAGATTGACAAAAATGTATCTATTAATATGCAAGTGTTTGTAACAAAAAATTAATCAACCTTTCTGCTGTTAGCACAGTCATTTATTCTGATAATTGAGTACAGGTATGTTTCCCTATAATAGCCTTACTCTTGATGAGTGTATTTCTGTGGCTCCTTTATTTATTGAAACACAGGGATGTGTACTTAACTGCATTACTGTATAGTTAAAAAAAAAATGCACAGTTGATTTGAAACAGGTCTCATGAAAGAAAAACTTTAGGAAACAAAGAGTTTTCCCATTTAAAATATTGTTTTCTACTGTGGCAATTCTACCTTATTACTCTATATATTTTGAAAGAAAATGGCATACCTCGGAAAATGAGACAGTGTTTCAAGAACAAAACCAAAAAACCCCATTCTTCATTTTATTATTTCCATGATGGGGTACATAAAACTAAAACCTAATATCTTCCCTTGGGTTTTTAACTGTGCTCCATTTTGTGTAAAATTAAGTCAATAAAGAAGTAGTTAAATGAAAGCAAACTGTGAAATCTTTCTAAAGTATTTTTAGCATGCATGACAACAGTCTTAACAGTGGGTAAATTGGCAATATAAACCGATAGGTTTTATTTTTTTAATTTAAAATTGTTTCTTCTGTATCACAATTCAAAAAAAAAAAAAAAAAGAACAAAAAACTTGATCATTTCATGAAGTAGCAAAATGAAAGCTCTTACAACTGAATGAACAGGATGACTTTATGCTACCTTTTTATGGTGTAAGTTTTTTGATTTTGTCCAGTTGTAAACATGTGGAACATTTAATAATAAAACTGGAATTTTCTTATTAATGAGTTAAAGCTTAATTAGGCTATTACTGTAGGAACCAATAGGTCATTTATGCATAATTCATAATATTCAAATAAAATATTCGTCAAACTTCACAGTCCTCAAATTCAGCTGTGATCTTAAAATCTTGTAAGGCCTCCTAATCAACAGGAGTGTTAAATAAATATATTTAAGAATATTATTTTAAGATTTCAAAATAGTCTACTAAGCATTTTGTGGGGGGGAAAGAAAGAAAAGTAGTTCATGAAACTAAGGAAAAAAATGCTATTATACTATAAACAAAGTACACATGATTATGCATGTTTGTGCTCCCTTCTCCCCGTTCTATTTTTTTTGTCTATAGACAATAAAACAATGTGTAAACTTTCAATTTCCCATATGTTTATTAAAATCTATTATATGCCTCTCTATGAGATATTTTCTTAATTTCTTTTAAGAAAAATCTTTTAAAATACAGACAAAATTCACATTATTTTGAGAGTAATTAAAATGAACCATTTTGTTAGAGACATTTAAAGGATCTAACAAGCATTTTGCTGCTTAGATTATAATGGTAATTTTAGACATTTTTCTGTATCTATCATCAGTTTTTCCTCTGTCCTGTTTTTGTAATTAATTTTTTAGTGATATATTTCAGGTGTACAGAATTATAATTTAACATCTCTATACACAACAGAGAAATCACCACCAGAAGTCTAATTATAATCCTACTCCACTCAGTTGAGCCTGGTTTGCTTATTTTGCCTACTCTCAAATTCCTTCCCCTTAGATAATTACTAATCTTATCTCTGTATCTATGTGTTTATTTATTTTTTTTAGATTTGACTTATAAGTGAAATCACAAGATGCCTACTCTCAAATTCCTTCCCCTTAGATAATTACTAATCTTATCTCTGTATCTATGTGTTTATTTATTTTTTTTAGATTTGACTTATAAGTGAAATCACAAGATATTTGTATTTTTTTGTCTGAGTTATTTCACTTAGCATTATTCCTTTAAGGTTCATCCATGTTGTGGCAAGTGGAAGGATTTCATTCTTTTTATGGCTGAGTAGTATTCTATCGCATAAATATACCACAGCTTCTTTATCTATTCTTTTATTATCCTTATTCCATAAGGACACTTATGTTGTTTCCACATCTTGACTATTTTAAATAATGGTGCAGTGAGCATAGGAGTATGCATATCTTTTTGAATTAGTATTTCCTTGTTGCCCAGAAGTGGAATAGCTGCATCATATTATAGTTCTATTCTTAATATTTTGAGGAATCTCCATAACTATTTTCCATGACTTTACTATTTGATAGTCCTATCTACAGTGTATGAAGATTCCTGTTTTCTACATACTCTCCAACATTTGTTATTTCTTATCTTCTCAATAATAGCCATACTTTTTGTCTATTCTTTATGTGGTAACTCCCCATATTTCAGACTCTGCTTACACAACTTTAATGTATCTCTTCAAAAAAGTATTTTCTAATAGTCTAATCTAGTGTTAATCTCTTATAGACTTCTTTGATCTCATAATATTTGCCATAATATTTAAGTATTTCCCCTATATTTTATAAATATGAATTATATAGATAATATGCTATATATATTGAGAGCAAAAGAATATTATATACTTGTTTGTATCTCTTCTACAAAACTAAGTATAATTTCAAGTGTCTAGGATAGTGCCTTGATATAATAAACAGTCAATAAAATTTGTTAAGTGAATAAAATCATATCATAAAACAAAATAATTCCATATATAAGAAATATAATGTATATATTATATACATAGTAAAAAAGTTATATAATTACTGGTTTATTTAACAAAATAATTTCAAATTCATATCCTATACAAATAGAGAAGTTGGCAAGCTTGACACAGTACCTTCCACACGACACAACTGAAGCCTACAAAAACCTATTAGATATTAAGTGCCATGGAATCCATAGCTAGTATTATCTTAGAATAATTACAAATTTTTCTGTGGCTATTTTTAAAGTAGTTTAAAGAGAAGCAAAAATATCTATGATTTTTAGAAACATCCATTTATTTTACAAGCACTTATTGAGAATCGTCTATGTGTGAAACTGTGCAGAGGTCTAGGAGATTTATTATTGTAAATGGTTAACTCTCACCTCATGAAATCAATATTTATAGTCAGAAAATTCCATTTATACTTTTAAAAATATAGTAGACGTTGAAAATGTTAATAACATTCAGCAGAATTAGAGTTCGTTTTCAGCTGAGGGAAATAACACCAGCGTATTGCAGAGGTTGATTTGACACTAATCTTTGAAGAAAGCTGAAGGAATTCTTGGCACAGGGAATAGCATAAGTAGAGGCATATAGAAGGTGTTTTGTAAGAATTAGTTGCTCATTTCACCAGGTATATCAACTAAATGTAAGGGATATATTAAGTTGTTTGGTAGATGTTATGGATGGAAGTTATATCTGAAAGTAGATTAGGACAAGATTGTGGAAGATTAAACATTAGTTTAAGAGATAAGGATTTTGTTGGCATATAGTTATGTCCTTGGATCATGTTCAATCTCTTATTATCTTAGAAGCATATAAAAAATAAGAATGTGATTATTTTGAATGATAGTTTACACAGAAAAATTTGGCATTAGGTAATATAAGATCTCCCTTTTGTTTGTGCTATACATTTGTATACATGCATATATTTACATGTATGCCCTAACACACACAGGGGTGTTTGTCTGTCTGCATGTCTGCATAGATAAATGTGCACCACTTAATCTGGCTTTATTTGACAAAATACATTAGAGGAGAAGTCAGTGTCATGTATAGAAATTACTAATGACTTTAACAAATACTCAATAAACTCACAAAGCAAGGAAACATGAAATAAAATAGCAGTAATGAAAGGCTTCCCTGGTTGCTCACCAGTAAAGAATCTGCCTGCAATGCCAGAGATGCAGGTTCAATCCTTGGGTCAGGAAGATCCCCTGGAGAAGGAAATGGCAACATACTCCAGTTTTCTTGCCTGGGAAATCCTGTGGACAGAGGAGTTGGCAGGCTGCGGCCCATGAAGTCACGGAAGAGTCGCAGAAAACTTAGTGACTAAACAACAAACAAATGAAGGGCATATCTTTCAGAGAAACACGGGGGGAAACTCATAAGAATGATAACTTGTAAAATATTGATAAGAAAAGAGAAATCAAATGTTTTACACTCTGATGTTTGTTTGTTTATTTTACTTTTTAGTAGAGTATAGTTGATTTACAATGTTGTATTAGTTTCAGGCATACGGCAAGTGAATCAGTTATACATATACATATAACCATTCTTTTTTAAGATTCTTTTGCCATATAGGCCATAACAGAGTACTAAGTTGAGTTCCCTGTGGTCTACAGTAGGTCCTTATTAGTTATCAGTTTTAGTGTATATATGTCAGTCAATCCCAATCTCCCAATTTATCCCTCCCACCCTTATGCCTCAGTAACTGTAAGTATATTTTCTACATCTGTGATTCTACTTTCTGTTTTATAAATATATTCATTTGTGCAAAAGTCAAAGTGTTCAATTAGACCTTGATGATTAAAAAACCAAGATACCTGTAACTGATTACTTCCCTAAATGTATTCTTTATAGCACATACAATGCAAGATATAAATAGGAATTTTGTGATTATTTTCTTTTTTGTGATTGATAATTTCAAATAAATTTGGCAAATAGTGTACCAAGTGCCTATTTTAGAAATGGAAAAATCACAATAGCCTATTAAAACTATGACAAATTCTTACACTAATAAATTTGTTGGTGTTTCACTCAGTATTTACCAAATTAGTTCAACTAGGTAATCCTTATTTCAAGGCCATGATCTTTCCATGATTCTGTGTTGCCTCAATACAAATTTACAGTATCATTTTCTGAAAGCATTTACAGTAGGAAAGTAAATGCAACCTTTATTTTTTTGTTATTTTTTTAACTATTTAAGAATCTTGGCATATTTCAAGATCACAAAGTTATTCTCCATATTTTCTCCTAAAATTTTTTTACTGCTAGCTTTATGTTTAGTCCTATGAACCAGCTAAATAACTTTTGTATTGAGAAAGTAGAGATCAACAATAATTTTTAAATACAAATATCCAGTTAATTCCAACATCATTTCATAAATACTTTTCTTCCCCATTGAGTTGGCTCAGGCCTTGTTCCAAAATTAATTGAAAATATCTGAGATGTTTATTGTTCTATTGATCTTTTTGTGTATTATTAAATTCTTAAAATATGCTATGGACATATTGCAGATTAACAGCAAGTTTTGAAACATTAGTATAACTCTACCAAATGTTTTCATTTTCAAGATTATTATGAGTATTCCAGATTCTTTTCCATTTCATCTTAGAATTAGTTAATATTCTCTTGATATTCTGACTGAAATTGTATTAAAGCTAACAAATCAGAAAATCTGACATCTTAAAAATATTGAGTGTTCTCATTTATAAAGATAGCATGCTGCTAAGTCGCTTCAGTCATGTCCGACTCTGTGCGACCCCAGAGATGACAGCCTACCAGGCTCCCCCGTCTCTGGGATTCTCCAGGCAAGAACACTGGAGTGGGTTGCCATTTCCTTCTCCAGTGCATGAAAGAGAAAAGGGAAAGTGAAGTCGCTCAGTCATGTCTGACTCTTAGCGACCCCATGGACTGCAGCCTACCAGGCTCCTCCGCCCATGGGATTTTCCAGGCAAGAGTACTGGAGTGGAGTGCCATTGCCTTCTCCAAAAGATAGCATAGCTCTCCCTTTATTTAGGTCTTATTTTATTTCTCTCTGAAGCAGTTCCTACTTTTCATAAGAGAGATCCTACACATATTTGTTAGATTTATTTCTACTTAATATATGTTGATACTATCATTAATGGAAACATTTTAAAAAGTTTATTTCTCATTGCTAGTATATAGAAATATATGCAATCATTTTTTATACCAATCTGTATCCTGTGAGCTTGCTAAATTTACTTATTACTCCAAGTAATTACTTTAAGTAGATTCTGGAGGCTTCTCTGTAAACACAGGCATATTATCTGATATTAAGTTTTTCATGCCAACTTTTGTATTTTTATTTCTTTGTCCAATTTAGCTAGGACTTCCATTACAACATTAAGCAGAAATTATGAAAACAAATTCTTCAGTAATATTCTAAATGGTAGAAGAGAAACACTAAAATATGATTTTAGTTTTCACATATATTCTTTTTTTTTAAGGGTTATTACAGTAATATAATCTATAAATTTTATTCAAATTTTACTATCATTTTACTGGACAGTTTCCTTGATACCAAATGAAAGCCTCCATTTATACTCTGCATTCAGCTATCAATATTCCTTTAGTCTCTTTATTTGAAACAAGTCCTCAGTCCTCTATGTTTAAGGAGATAACATTTTTGAAAAGTATGTGCCAGTATCTTGTAGAATATCTCTTTCTGGGTTTGAATGTTTGCTCATGATTAGAATCAGGCTATGAACTTAGGACAAGTATAGAGTAAATACGTTTCTCAGGGAATGTTAACCAAGGAACACATGATATCAGTTTGTCTGATTACTGGTGGTGGTAACTTTGACTGCTTGATGGATTGAGAGTTCTACTCTCTTTCTTGTTGTTTGGTCATCAAGTCGGGTCCAACTCTTTGCAACCCCGTGGACTGCAGCATGCCAGGCTTTCCTGTCTTTCACTATCTTCTGGAGTTTACTCAAACTCATGTTCATTGAGTCCATGATGCCATCCAACCATCTCTTCCTCTGTCACCCCCTTTTTATGCTGCCCTCTGTCTTTCCCAGCAGCACATATATTTTTTATGAGATGGAGAGAGTTCTGCTATCTTTCTAGGATTTTAAAAGGCTTTATCATGAATGAGTGCTGCATTTGAAATATTTATTTCTGCACTTTTTTGGACAATCTTATTATTTGTCTTCTCTATATTATATATATGGCAAGTTGCACTGATTAATTTCTGAATGCTAAACCAGTCTTGCATTCCTGGAATATATTCCAATTGATTATCATGCTTCATATCCTTCAGCCTCTTTCATATATATGACTGGATATGATTTGCTAATATTGTCTTTAAAAATTTTGTGTTTATGTTTACAAGAAATACTGGATTATTAATTTCTTTCAAGTCTTTATATCTTTTGGTGTCAAAATATAAAATAAGCTTTGAAAGGGTTTCTTTTCCTCTATTTTATAAGTTTCTGTCCTATTTCTTCTTCAAGTAATTGATACAATTCATTGGGGTAGCTACTTAAAGAGCTCTTTTAATAGCTCTTTAAACAGCTTCGAATTTTCTTTATGGAAAAGTTTTGAAATGTAATTTCCTCAGTGTGTTTGTGTGTTCAGTGGCTCAGTAGTGTCTGATTCTTTGCAACCCCAAGGGCTGTAGCCCAACAGGCTCCTCTGTCAATGGGATTCTCCAGGCAAGAATACTGGAGTGGGTTGCCATTTCCTACTCCAAATTTCCTCAATAGATAAAGGGATATTCAGTTTATTACTTTACATCAGTTATGGCAATTTATGTCTTTCAGAAAATTTTCCTATTTTTTTTTAAATTATTGCATCTATTTATATAAAATTATTCATAAAATACTATTTTGAAATGTTATAAAATTTTATTGTTGGTTAATCTGTAGTATTGCTTGCCTCATTCTTAATATTGTTATTTTGAATTTACCCTTCTTTGTTTTCCACAAATATGGGTAATGATATAATACTTTTATTAACCTTTTCAAATATCTTTAACTTTGTTGATTTTTAAATACTTTTTATTTTCAAATTCATTGATACTAATTTTCCTTTCTTTTAATCTTTTTGAATTTTAAATAGGTTTTGTTTTCCATCTTTTAAATATAGGAGATTAGATTATTTCTGTACTTCACCAATTTAAACTTACCATATTTTCTCCATGTGCTGCTTAAACTGTTACATGACTTTTGGCATGGTCTGCTTTCATTAGTGTACAGTTTGAAATGACATCCAAATTCTTTGTTTTCTTCTTTGAACCGTGGATTATTTGCAAGTTTAATCTTTAAATTCTAATTATTTGGAGATTTTTTTTTTTTTGGTTCCTAATTAATAGCTTTGTGGTAAAATAGTATACTGTACACTTTTTAATTATTTGAAGTTTATTGGGAGTTGTTTTATAGTCCACTATATGGTGAATGCTCTATGTACTAAAAAGAATATATATCTCACAGTTTGGGAAATAGTGCTTTAATATCAATTAGTTAATATAAGCTGATAATTTTATAGGTTGATTTTTTTTATGTTGCTTTCAATTATCAAAACAGTGTTAAAATCTCCTTGCAAAAGTATAGATTCTTTCTTCAATTCTTTCCATTTTTGTCTCATGTATTTCAAAATTTTGCTATTAAGTACATATATAATTGAGTTTGTTTTGTCTTCTAAATGAATTGACCCCTTTTATCACTATGAAGTATTTCTTTGGTGTCTGAGAATCCTCTGTCTTGATGTTTACTTTGTCTATAACTTTTTATCTCATTAAGTACAGGTAGGAAATTAAAAAGAAAAAACAAAAAACTTAAAGTGGTCCATTTTCAAGAGTCACTGGCTTTGAGTGGAAAAATTACTTCCAGCCAAACTTGCCTCACAGCTTACTGATGTAGTAACAGTAAGGGTTCCAAAACTGGAAAGTTCTGGCAAACAAAGGGTGGGTAGGATGCCTAGGATTTTCACAGGGGCTCGTTCTATTGGTGAATTCAAAACATAAGCATGGGAGTAGGTACTCAGGAAAGGAGGAAACAAGATGTCAAGGAGGAACCAGCCCATAAAGAGGGAGCAAATAAACCTAGGTGACATCGGGAAGATCATTCATTCCATAGTACTGAGCCAGTGAGGGACTGGGGATGGACTTGAGTGCTAGGGTAGAAATTGCTTATTGAAGGACTCAGTGTGCCTGCCCATCAAACACCAGATCCTGGAAGGCAGTTATTAAAGCCTTGCTTCGCACTTCACTTCAACTTCAAGTCCATTCTCTGGGTTTCAGCTGGTGGGCTTTATTTCCCACAATGAATACTAAATAATCAAAGCACTAACTGAAAAAATTCTTATAGTAATTATAGTATTATAATAATTACTAATTATAAATTAAAATATTTATTTAAAATTTTTCCAATTTGATTCAGTAATTTTTTAATACTCACCCACAGTAATTGAATTAAAAACACCACCCAGACATTATTTTATGCAGAAAGGCATTTGAAAGATTGCAAGATAAAAATTAAGTCAGGGTATGCATATCATATTTAAATGAGAGACTTTAAAGCATGAGTAAATAATTGAAAGCCGTATTTTGAAATCTGCAACTAATAGGGACATTATTGGTCAATGTTTCACTTTACACAATGAAAAATTAATTCTGTGAGAAGCCAAAATCTAGTTTCAAACACAAATATCATTAAGGTCTATAGTATTAGTGTTCTTTGTTCTACAAACTATTTGTATACGGTCCTTGTGGAGACATCAAAACTGAAAGAAAGAAATAAAGGTTTAAAATATTTACTGATAATAAGAAAATGGAAAATATCAATGTAATACTACCCTTAACCAAGTTCCTAAATCTTCAAATCCATCATCTTTTCAGTTATAAAAATGATCATAATTCCTAAAGGAAACATCTCTATCTTCATGTTTCCTTCTGGCTTGGGGAAAAAAAAAAAAAGACTGATTTCAATTTGGGTGTCATTGACTCAGAGCAAAATATTCTCAAGAGTAATAGAGTAAGTGCTTAATAGTATAATGGAAAAGTGAGAAGAGAATAGCCAGAATAAATACCATTCATGTTAAACACCAAAATATTGTTCTAGGAGAATAGACATACTTGTGTGATTATATACATAGAAGGAAAAAGAGCTATTTAGGCTATGTCCTTGTTCTTCAATATTCACTCCCAATGTGATTATTCTTACCTTTTGTACCTTAGACCATGACTCCCATGCCCTTTAATTTAAAAAGTATATGTCAAAATCTTCATTATATTAATTATTTTAATAGGGTATGGAAGGGTTACTTAATCACACACACACAAAGACATGTAAGGGAAAAATTTTGGCAGAAAACAATTAGATTGAAATGCCAAGTTAAGCACTGCATTAGGATTGTGACAATTAGCTCAGTTCTGTTCAGTCTCTCAGTCGTGTCCGACTCCGCGGCCCCATGGACTGAAGCACACCAGCCTTCCCTGTCCATCACCAACTCCCAGAGGTTACTCAAACTTATGTCCATCAAGTCGGTGATGCCATCCAACCACCTCATTCTCTGCCGTTGCTTTCTCCTCTTGCCATCAATCTTTCCCAGCATCAGGGTCTTTTCAAATGAGTCAGTTCTTCACATAGGTGGCCAAAGTACTGGAATTTCAGCTTCAACATAAGTCCTTTCAATGAATATTCAGGACTGATTTCTTTAGGATGGACTGGTTGGATCTCCTTGCTGTCCAAAGGAATCTCAAGAGTCTTCTCCAACACCACAGTCCAAAAGCATCAATTCTTCGGCGCTCAACTTTCTTTATAGTCCAACTCTCACATCCATACATGACTACTGGAAAAACCATAGCCTTGACTAGACAGACCTTTGTTGGCAAAGTAATGTATCTCCTTTTTAATATGCTGTCTAGGTTGGCCATAACTTTTCTTCCAACGAGCAAGCATCTTTTAATTTCATGGCTGCAGTCACCATCTGCAGTGATTTTGGAGTCCAAAAAAATAAAGTCTGCCACTGTTTCCCCATCTATTTGCCATGAAGTGATGGGACCAGATGCCATGATCTTCGTTTTCTGAATGTTGAGTTTTAAGCCAACTTTTTCATTCTCCTCTTTCACTTTCATCAAGAGGCACTTCAATAACTCTTCACTTTCTGCCATAAGGGTGGTGTCATCTGCGTATCTGAGGTTATCGATATTTCTTCTGGCAATCTTGATTCTAGTTTGTGCTTCATCCAGCCCAGCATTTCTCATGATGTACTCTGCATACAAGTTCAGTAAGCAGGGTGACAATAAACAGCCTTGTTGTACTGCTTTCCCTATTTGGAATCAGTCTGTTGTTCCATGTCCAATTCTGACTGTTGCTTCCTGACCTGCATACAGATTTCTCAAGAGGCAGGTCAGGTGGTCTGGTATTCCCATCTTTTGAAGAATTTTCCACAGTTTGTTGTGATCCACACAATCAAAGGCTTCGGCATAGTCAATAAAGCAGAAATAGATGTTTTTCAGGAACTCTCGTGCTTTTTCAGTGACCCAATAGATGGCAATTTGATCTCTGGTTCCTCTGCCTTTTCTAAATCCAGCTTGAACATCTGGAACTTCACAGTTCAGGCACTGGTGAAGCCTGGCTTGGAAAATTTTGAGCATTACTTTACTAGCATGTGGGAAGAGTGCAATTGTGCAGTAGTTTGAGCATTCTTTGGCATTGCCTTTCTTTGGGATTGGAATGAAAACTGACCTTTTCCAGTCCTATGGCCACTGCTGAGTTTTCCAAATTTGCTAGCATATTGGGTGCAGCATTTTCACATCATCATCTTTTAGGATTTGAAAGAGCTCAACTGGAATTCCATCACCTCCACTAGCTTTGTTCGTAGTGATGCTTTCTAAGGCCCACTTGACTTTGCCTTCCAGGATGTCTGGCTCTAGGTCAGTGATCACACCGTCATGATTATCTGGGTCGTGAAGATCTTTTTTGTAAAGTTCTTCTGTGTATTCTTGCCACCTCTTCTTAATGTCTTCTGCTTCTGTTAGGCCCATACAATTTCTGTCCTGTATTAAGCCAATCTTTGCATGAAATGTTCCCTTGGTATCTCTAATTTTCTTGAAGAGATCTCTAGTCTTTCCCATTCTGTTGTTTTCCTCTATTTCTTTGCATTGATCACTGAGGAAGGCTTTCTTATCTCTCCTTGCTATTCTTTTCAACTCTGCATTCAAATGGGTATACCTTTCCTTTTCTCTGTTGCCTTTCACTTCTCCTCTTTTCTCTGATATGTTTAATGCAGTTTTACATGCATTAGTGTTGTATTTAGCTGCAGCTGCCCCTCTCCATTCTTCATCATGTTTCATTACTTTGTTCTTGCATTTTTTTTTTTTTTAATGACTTGACTTCGATGTCATCTCTTCTGGGCTTTCCCTGAGCTACCAAGCTAGAGTCAGACCTCCTTCTGGTTGTATGCATAACACCTTGAGATTTTCCCCATTATAACACATTTCAGAGTAAAAATAAGGCTCAGTGGTATGTCTGTAATTTTTAAAACATTGTATACTCACTAAAGAGTATAGTACCTGATACACAGAAAACGATTGCTAGAAAATGGTTATGTTTTATACATCTTAAGTTTCACTGTAGAAATTTGACTCATTTCATTTTGCTTCTGTGCTGGTAATGACTAGTATCTTATAAACCCTTAATGCTTATAAACCCTAAATGCTTAAAAAGGAAATTTTAGATAAAGGTGGTAGACTGGACACTTACCTCTGCTTTTTTTCCATCCTCAAACTCTAATGAAATGACAATAAAATATATATTTTGTTTTCATTTCAAGACACAGACTTTTAGGTCAGGGAGATTGGGAGTTGAGAACAATGCAACAATACTTTGCAAGCTGGGAAATCTCTGGGTTAGAGGTAAATAACAAACACATCAGAAAAATAAACTGAAGCCAACAATGGGGAAAGGCAAGAACTAATGTAATTGACTTCATCCTGCAGAATTCCCCAAAGCCTTAGTTATTTGAAGCACAAGATATCTCTGACTGTTAGGATAAATGATGGGGTAGGAGAGAAGAAAAATTAGAAGTTATTAACACTGAGGAACTGTTAGTTCTCTGAACTGTGTTTTGAAAATAGCACCCAGTTATTTGTGGCAATGTCTTCATGTCTTTCTAATTAAGTCAGAATTTTAGTTTATTTCGAAATCCTATTTTATTAATCATCTCAATTTCCTCCAGTTTTTGTTTTCATATTTTTTAAAGTTTGATTTTTTAAATCATAGTTCTGTTATACTAGCCATCATGTCCTTGGTTTGGATTAATAACTCAGTGCCTGAAACACAAAAGGCTTTATCCAGTACCAGGTGTACTTTGCTCTGAGAGAGAATATATGGCAACTGGCATTAAACGGAGATGAGACTAGGGTGAATCAAATGAAGCTTTGAGTGTTGAAGGTACGGGTACAGCAATCAACTCAGTAATCCAAACAAAGTACATTTTAATAAAATATTTTTAAATTAATGCTTAAATCTCAAGTTAACAAAATAATTTTAAAAATAAAGACAATATAGGTATTATTGATTTTTTTTTCTTTTGTTTCAGCTCTAGTATGGTTCAGCACAGGATTGCAATAAAATGTCAGAAGGTAAATGAGAATAGTTCCCAGGAAGAAAAGCAAAGAGACAAAAAAGTGAGAACTAGAAGAAAAAATTAAGCAAATGAGTGTATTCATCTAGGAGTTCCAATATCTGAATTATTGACTTTCAAAAAAAGAGAAAAAGGATGGGGAAAAGTATTAATAAAATAACTCAGTACAGTTTTCAAAAGTTGAAAAACAATTTCCCACATTACAAGAGTCCATTAAGTACTCATTACAGTGGATGATAATAAAAGTGAGTCCAGTCATGGTAAACTTTTAGGAGTATGAAAGTTTGTGCATACTTTTAGGGATGAGGCAGGGCAGTAAAGTTATCAGATTGAAAACACCAAAACCCAGAAGGGATTAGAATTTTTGAATAGCACTTATTTTCTACCAAATTCAGATGTTTCCACAAGCCACAATTTTTTTAAGGCAAAGATATAAACATATATCTACAGAAATCTATCTACAGGTGATAAATGTTTGTGATGGAAAGAACAGAATAGTTAATGAATAAGAGCTAGGGAAGGCCAGGCTGTGCAAGTATCAAGATGTTGAATGAAGCCAAAGGTTAATTTGGTTAAACCCAGACAGTAGAGGGGACTCAACTTTCTGGTGCAGGTCCCCCAGCCTGGGAAGCCCAGTGTGGGGGTTCTGAGCCTTTGCTCCTCAGGGAAGGCCTCCAGGATTGTGATATCTTTCCCACCTGTGGGTCACAGCACTGGGAGTGTGAGTCCTGTCCAGACTGTCTTTGCCCCTCCTGTCAATCTCAGTGTGGCTTTTAAAAAATCTTTAGTTGTGGAATATTTTTTCTGCTAGTCTTCAGGTCATTCTCAGAGATAGTTTCTCCAATTGAAGTTGTCATTTTGGTATTGATTTCAGGTAGGAGCAGGGCTTAGGCTCCCAACCAGAGATTAAGGCTGGGTCATGGTGGTGAAAGAACCAAATCCTAGCTGCCCTGGCCCTTCATCTTTGCAAAAAAGAATTTCCACAAAGACAGAAAGTAGTGAAGCAAGTAAAGTATTTGTAAAGAGGAAAAGGAGTATGATACATGGGGATAAGCGCATGGAGAGACTCAGAGAGAAAATCCCTGAGTTGCGCCCTCGTGGGTGTTTAAATAATTATGTCGAAAATTTTTTTTCTGATTTTCCTTTGGCCAATCATTTTGATTTGCCTGGTTCACAGTTCATTTGGTATATCTCAGGATCCTTCCATGTTTGTGCATGCATCTCTTAGCCAAAATGAATTCTACTGCAAAGGCCTCTGGGTAGAGCATCACTTGACATTGATCCCCCATTGGCGTGCAAGGAGACTTTTCTGCACATGCATGATTGGGGAGGTCTCCTGATTTGAGGAATGAGAGATATGTGATCTGGGCAGGGCTCTGCTGCTGCTGCTAAGTCGCTTCAGTCGTGTCCGACTCTGTGCGACCCCATAGATGGCAGCTCAACAGGCTCCCCCGTGCCTGGGATTCTCCAGGCAGGAATACTGGAGTGCGTTGCCATTTCCTTCTCCAATGCATGAAAGTGAAAAGTGAAAGTGAAGTCACTCAGTCGTGTCCGACTCTTAGGGACCCTGTGGACTTCAGCCTACCAGGTTCCTCCATCCATGGGATTTTCCAGGCAAGAGTACTGGAGTGGGGTGCCATTGCCTTCTCCAGGGCAGGGCCCAACCTCCCTTAATTTTCTGCTATTCTCATCTTGGAATTTCAGTCAATAGAGAATGAATCTCCAATTGCTTTACCCTCATAGGGAAAGGGGTGACATCTGCCTCCTTACTCAATATGTCCATGGGAGAAGGCAAGTCCAGATCTTCCTACTCCCTCAAGTTGTTCTACCCTGCTACTTAGTCTAGAATTCTGTCTGCAAAGTGTCGGTCAAATGTAAGCATAGATTAAATAATTTGTTAAACATTCAAGGTCTCAAAACATTAATTTTCATGCATCATTTCTCAGAAAACTACTAAAGGATGTCGTCCACAAAAACAGTAGTGGATATCAAGAAAGAAATACAGAGAGAGAGAGAGAAATGAGAGGTTTAAATAGGAGGAAATGGACATTCCCAGGATAATAGTGTAGGGGAAACAAGGAGAACGGCTGTGTGTCAGACACAGAACAGGCCAAGTGTGAGCACAGTGGAGATCTCTGTGAAAAATTTCTCCAAAAAGAGAAAATTGATAGAATACCTGCTATGTCAGATCATTTTGAGGGAAGATTTAGACAGCTGGGGTAGAGATTCAGATGAATAAGCAATAATAACAACAAAAATAGCAGCTATAAGAAGTCCAAGCAAACTTACTGCCAGGAAAAATTAAAAAGGTAGGTTACATACGATAAGAAATATTATGTAACTGTGATGTGAATAGTATCTACATGGTCAAAACATGGGGTTTTTTAAACCTACATTAAAATAAAATTAAATTAGGAGGAAAAAGTAGAAAGGTTGTCCATGGTTATTAGGGTAGGGAGAGGAGAAAGTGCTAAATTCTTTACTGTCCTGGTGAGTTGTTGATAGAAGGTACCTAAAATGGAAAACAAAGCAAGAAGTAGCATCAACAGGGCGGTTACAAAAGTTGAAAGTGTTTTCAGGCTTCAGGGGGCTGATGAGGAGGAGGGGTCACTGGTAATTCTATTAGTAAAACAAAAAGTAGAAACTAATTTAATGCCAATCCTTAAACAAATATTCTGATGACTGCCATAAAATTCACCTGTTGGACTAGTTATTAATACGTTATTTTGGTATGCTTTACAGAGTCATGCATAAACATGAATACACACCCAAATGCATAAACACTTACACTTACAATTGAGCCTGATTAAAATGTTTTCTGGGCTTCCCTGTTGGCTCACCCATAAAGAATCCGCCTACGATGCAGGAGACTCAGGTTTAATCCATGGATGGGGAAGATCCCTTGGAGGAGGGTATAGTAATACACTCCAGTATTCTTGCCTGGAGAATCGCATGGATAGGGGAGCTTGGTGGGCTACAGTCCATGGGATTGCAAAGAACCAGACATGATTGAAGCTACTGAGCATGCACGCAAAATATTTTCTAAGTATTCTTTCAGTTCAGTTCAATTCAGTCGCTCAGTCCTGTCGGACTCTTTGCGACCCCATGGATCGCAGCACCCTAGGCTTCCCTGTCCATCACCAACTCCCGGAGTTTACTCAAACTCATGTCCATCAAGTCGGTGTTGCCATCCAACCGTCTCATCCTCTGTCATCCCCTTATCCTCCAGCCTTCAATCTTTCCCAGCATCAGGGCCTTTTCCAATGAGTCAGTTCTTCACATCAGGTGGCCAAAGTATTGGAGTTTCAGCTTCAACATCAGTCCTTCCAATGAATATTCAGGACTGATTTCCTTTAAGATGGACTGGTTGGATCTCCTTGCTGTCCAAGGGACTCTCAAGAGTCTTCTCCAACACCACAGTTCAAAAGCATCAATTCTTCAGCGCTCAGCTTTCTTTATAGTCCAACTCTCACATCCATACATGACTAGTGAAAAAAAACATAGCTTTAACTAGATGGACCTTTGTTAGCAAAATAATGTCTCTGCTTGTTAATATGCTGTCTAGGTTGGTCATAACTTTCCTTCAAAGGAGTAAGTGTCTTTTAATTTCATGGCTGCAATCACCATCTGCAGTGATTTTGGAGCCTCCCAAAATAAAATCAGCCACTGTTTCCCCATCTATTTGCCATGAAGTGATGGGACCAGATGCCATGATCTTCATTTTCTGAATGTTAAGTTTTAAGCCAACATTTTCACTCTCCTCTTTCACTTTCATCAAGAGGCTTTTTAGTTCCTCTTTGCTTTCTGCCATAAGGGTGGTGTCATCTGCATATCTGAGGTTATTGATATTTCTCCCGGCAATCTTGATTCCAGCTTATGCTTCATCCAGTCCAGCATTTTGCATGATGTACTCCGCATATAAGTTAAATAAGCAGGGCGTTAGCAATTACTATTAACTAAATTAAAGATAATTGGATCTATAGTATCAAAAAATACATGTCTGTATTTGTCTTCCTACTACAAATAAACGTGTTTGATATTGATCCAATGGCTTCAAATTGTTATTCATACTTGTGTGAGGCATCAGTGAAGCAGACAACATTTATATCAAAATAATTGATCTGCTTCTAAACATCTACTTAGGTCAGAAAAATTGACATTTATCCTATAAAACATATTAGAATAGCTGAAAAAAACTTAAAAACTCTCATCTGGAACTGAACTTGTCATTTTAGTACTTCGGAGCTGAATAAAAATCATTAGGAAGTTGTTCTTTGGGGAAAATAAACAATTGTCATTAGATTCATAAGACTTCCATCCAAGTGGCTCTAATAAGCCACATCTCCTGAGGATGATACAAGCCAAGTAAACATCTAGACATAAATTTGGTGCAGAGAGCAAATGTTACTGGAAAAGAGACATTGACTGTTTTCCTAATTTGTTTTGCACAAACAGGAAAAAAAAAAAACTCATTTGTTTATGGACTTGTTCCCAAAGTATTTATTTTCTTACCACTTTACATCCTAATAGAACATTTGAATTTCTATGTGGTACAGTTACTATGTTGCTCATACAATTTTCCCTTTAAAATTCACACTTAATATATTAAGTGGCATATTTGAAACATGCTCTAATTACTCCTGGATTCAGATCACATGTGTAGCAATAAAATCTACTGATGAAAGTTAAAGCAAAAATGAAATAAACATCAAAATCTAACAAAAAACATAATGTATGTAAAATAAATTTTAATCAATAGGTATCTAAAATGCACAAAAGGATGAAAAAGATGTAATATAATAGACATGTATCAGAAACCATTTCTTGATGATACCAGACACACTTATGTTTCCTAATACAATATAATGTGTTTTCTTAATATGCAGTTTAATACACAGGAGCATCAACCACTATTTTGCTTCCCATGAATACAAAAATTTGAGAGACAGCTAAAATAAAGTAGAAATATATAAGCAACCTTAGAAGAAAAATCTTTATTTTGTTGCTACTAGTGAAGATTTAATTTACTAGTTAAGAAAAGATCAATGAGTTTGTGACAATACACCTACTTTTCATTACTGTATTCAATTGAAAAGAAGTTCTGCTTCTAGTGATAAATCAACTAAAGAATAAAATTCATTGAAGTGTATTTTTATTCCTAATTTTCTTTTGATTAGTAGAAGCTTATAAAGAAAGTTTAACATTGTCTGCATTCAAAGACAGTATTTTGTCTTCTACTAATTTCTACATTTTATAAACTTGAATGATGAATAAAACCTGATTGATTCATTTAGACTAACGGGTAAGATTTAGTAGTTTACTGTAGCCTTTAATTTTAAATATAATGTTGGTACGAAAGGGATTATGGAAATCATCAGTAGTTTTATTGGGATATTTTTCAGTCAAAAGGAAAAAAAATGCATATTTACTTTGAATGATTTTAATGAGTAGTATAGAAAAAAACATTTTGTGACTTTTGTTTCTTTTTACTCTTATAGTTATCTTTTAATTCCTATAAAATTCCTGTGAATGATGACTTGAACTACAACACCTATAGGACAATATTATATTTTTCTTAAAGTATAAAAGCTGAATTATCATTGTTTTACATAATTTTTTCTTTGCCTACTGTATATTAAAACTGCTTTAATTGTTTTATGACTCTTAAAAAAAGCTACTGGTTCTTTTCATATTTCTACTTCTTTAAGCTTATTTTAGGAAATAGATGAAATAAAACTGTAACAAATTAACCACTAACAGATTAATAAAATCAAGTAAAACTTCAAAATACAGATTGTGATTATTTACTCTCAATTCCTGGTGGTTCAGATGGTAAAGAATCTGCCTACAATGCAGGAGAGCCAGGTTTGATCCCTGGTTTTGAAAGATTCCCTGGAGAAGGAGATGGTTACCCACTCCAGTATTCTTGCATGGAGAATTTCATGGACAGAGAAAGATTGGCAGGCTACAGTCAATGAGTTCTCAAAGAATTGGACACAATTGAGTGACTAAACTTTCGCTACTTTCACATGTAACTTTAGAGTAAGAGGCAAGTTAACTTATGGGCTATGTACATTTAATGTAATAATACTTTATCATTCCCTGATACAAAATAATATAAATATGACAAAAAGATATATTTCCTTATTTTATACAATTCTTCAGCCACCATACCTAGGAACAAAATTTTTAGACACAAAGAAACATTTGGTATTTTAAAATATGTTTCATATACTTTATTTTTTTTCACATGTAATTTTATTTTATTTTTAAACTTTACAATATTGTATTAGTTTTGCCAAATATCAAAATGAATCCGCCACAGGTATACCTGTGTTCCCCATCCTGAACCCTCCTCCCTCCTCCCTCCCCATACCCTCCCTCTGGGTCATCCCAGTGCACCAGCCCCAAGCATCCAGTATCGTGCATCGAACCATGACTGGTGACTCGTTTCATACATGATATTATACATGTTTCAATGCCATTCTCCCATATCTTCCCACCCTCTCCCTCTCCCACAGAGTCCATAAGACTGATCTATACATCAGTGTCTCTTTTGCTGTCTCGTACACAGGGTTATTGTTACCATCTTTCTAAATTCCATATATATGCGTTAGTATACTGTATTGTTTTTCTTTCTGGCTTACTTCACTCTGTATAATAGGTTCCAGTTTCATATACTTTAAATCAGAAGTGTAGTCTTTCTTCAAATGTATTCACAATGATGATATTCATAAATAATATCTATAATTAGTCAACTTTTCAAATCTTTTATACTCTGAAACTGTGATTGTCTTTGAATGGATTCCTTTATTTTCTTTATATAATTCTTTTGTACAATTTAATTTTGTGATTTGCTAATGATAACATCAAAACCAGATTTCATCTTAATTCAATAAAATATTATGGGCATAAGCAAGTAAGTTAAATATTTTAAGCCATCCTTTAATACTATCATTAATTTTTATTAAATTCTATTTTTTAATTTGAGGATACTTGCTTTAGAATATTGTGTTGGTCTCTGCCATACATCAACATGAAGCAGCCATGGGTATACATTTGTTCCTTCCCTCTTGAATCTCTTTGTCACCTCCCACCCCATTCCACCCCTTAAGTTATCACTGTCACAGAGCATCTGATTTGAGCTCCCTGCATCATACAGCAAATTTCCACTGGCTATCTATATTACATATGGTAATGTATATGTTCCTGTGCAACTCTCTCAATTCTTCCCACCCTCTCCTTCCCCTATTCTGTCCAAAGGAATAAATTAACTAAAACAAAATATTTATTATGAAAATCAGTATTTCTTTACCTGATAAGTTATATCATCGACAGTACTAGAAAATCATGACTACGTGATTAATATGTATATAAAGATAAGTATATTTATTATTTATCTAATCAGGTATAAAAATTAACACATAAGCATATATAATTATTAAGATTTGATAACAAGATACTTTATTAAGCAATTTTTATATATCTTATCTCAGTGGCATAAATATTATATTAATAATATAATTTTTCATATAGTTGCTGAAGTTATTATTCCCATATACAGATTCAGTCAGTTCAGTTCAGTCGCTCAATCGTGTCTGACTCTTTGTGACCCCATGAATCGCAGCACGCCAGGCCTCCCTGTCCATCACCATCTCCCGGAGTTCACTCAAACTCATGTCCATCAAGTCAGTGATGCCGTCCAACCATCTCATCCTCTGTCGTCCCCAATCCCTCCCAGTATCAGAGTCTTTTCCAATGAGTCAACTCTTCGCATGAGGTGGCCAAAGTACTGGAGTTTCAGCTTTAGCATCATTCCTTCCAAAGAACATCCAGGGCTGATCTCCTTTACAGATTACTAGCTATCTAATGTATGTGTTGTTCAGTCACCAAGTTGTGTCAATTTCCCTTCAGTTTCAATGTGCATGAGCTAGTTAACAGTACCTGATAAAAAAAAAGTCCTTCCATCCAGGTTGGAGACAGTCCCTTACATTATGTATTTTTCCAGTCCTGGTGGCAGGTCATGAGGCATCTGATCTTCATCCAAAGATAGATTACTGAGATAAGCTTTAGAAACAAACTTAGGGTGGTCTTTAAGAATTCAATTAAATTTTACATTAATATCACATAACAACAAAGAACTATCCAAGAAATGAGTCTTACTAGACACAGACCTCCATTAACAAACTGGGATTTAACATTTATTGAAACATCTTTTTCTCCCTAAAATTACCCTCATTTCTATCAAATATAACCAAATTAAGGCTAGTTTGTTTGCAAAATAGGTCTTCTGTCACTAATTTTGGCCTGATGATTTATATAACCATAATTAATCATAGAGTTTTTATTTTGCTGAACATTTATAGAGTCTCAGACTGAGCTTTTAAAATAAAACAGGGCTGGGAAACTTACTCCAAAGGCTCATCACAGATTTCACCTGACAAATCTAGGTGAATTCTTCCCTTTTAAAGGTCTCAAAAATTTTCCTTGAGATTTTTGTATCTGTTAGTGAGATAATGTTCCTAATTCATTTGATAAACTTACTGGAAACCTAAGAGTTTCCAATTTCTGGAGGAGTCAGAGAGAAAATATAATAGTTTTGTTTATAACATATAATTTTACCAAATTATTGTCATAATTAGTTTGAGAGGAAGATTTTTCCCTACTCCTGGAAAACACAAAATTCAAACCTGTAATTTTTCAGACAGAAACCATAAAAGTTACAAGCATATCCACTGGTTCATTCAGTTCTTTTGTTAACTTCTGTGAAGTAATCAGGTTTTCTATTACAACACCAGGACATATCAGAATGTTAAGAATTCCATATAATTTCTGCTGCTGCTGCCGCTGTCACTTCAGTCATGTCTGACTCTGTGTGACCCCATAGACGGCAGCCCACCAGGCTCCCCCATCCCTGGGATTCTCCAGGCAAGAACACTGGAGTGGGTTGCCATTTCCTTCTCCAGTGCATGAAAGTGAAAAGTGAAAGTGAAGTCGCTCAGTCGTGTCTGACCCTCAGCAACCCCATGGACTGCAGCCTTCCAGGCTCCTCTGTCCATGGGATTTTCCGGGCAAGAGTACTGGAGTGGGGTGCCATTGCCTTCTCCTATATAATTTCTAGAATAATTATATTAGTAATATTTACCATGCATTATAACATGAGAGGATTTATTACTCATTTGATAATATTTTTCATGTAATTTAACCAACCAAATAAGAACAATTAGTTTAATGTCTGTCTTTGGGATGTTTCAGGGGCCCTCTGAAGCACCCCAAATTTAGCGAGAATCAAAGGAACTTCAAAATAATTCAATTTAGGAAGTTTTGTCAAAAATATCAATTAAAAGAGTTTATAAGATTTGGTCAGATTTAGTCAATGTTGATGTATATATCATTTAGCTTGTTGATATGTCACAATGGGCTTATATATGGAGGCTCAGGGTCTAGTGAAAGTCTACTCCACCATCTTGGACCTAGTTGGCTCTAACCAGTTTTCCTAGGGCTGTGTCATTCCTAACAAAATCCACTTATATAACTAATTGCAATCCAATTTTAGAAAATCCTGATCATGTATAACTCTTTTTAGTATTTTATCATACCTTTATTTTTTTTTTTTTTTACTGAAAATACACTTTCTACTTTCCTTTAGCAACCAAGAACTAACTTTTATATTAACATTTTATAGATTGGTGAGCATAAATACCAGTGATAATTTCTAAAACACTTGCTTTCTTAGAACATTTTAGGATGGCACCAAGCATTCATTTATAGTCCCAAATCTCTTTAGTTTCTCTGTAAAAGGAAATAAGTATTTAGTAGTAAATGTTTCAAAATTTTATTTTATTTGGAAATGATGTAACTATTCAATAGACTTCCAACACTTAGTTTAGCACAACCAAAACAAATTCAAGTTACCCCAGTCTGGAGAGACTATTTTAGACAGATATTCCTAAAGCATAATTATCCCTAATAGAGTTTATCTAAAAGCTCATATCTCATTTACACTTTTTTTAGAAGTTTCTACACTTAAGGTAATTTCCTTGTTGACAAACTTGTAACAGATATGATAATATTTAACTTATATTACACCTAGGTACAATGAAAATATTCTACTTAATGTTAATTACTCTTGGACATGTCTATATTAGGTCAACAAATAAACATTAATATCAGATATTTAATATTGAATATTTCTCTGTTCACATGAATCTGAAATTTATCATTTAATTTAGAATTATTTGATTTGTTAGTGCTTACTTTTCTTTAAGCCAATTAAATAGAGCTAATTTACAAATTAATCTCAAAAATATTATCCAAAGACAAAGACATACTGAGACATATTTAGACATACACAACACAAGATCCAGCTTTATTTTCTAAGCTTGGTCATGAATTAGATATTACAATATAAAATTTACTAGTTTATAAAAACAGCTGGAATAAATAAAAATTGTAAAGGCTTTTCCCCATTTTTCCCTCAGTCTCAGGAATTAGAGATGGTCTAGTTAAGTATCCCTTAGAGTTGTGGTCTCAAGGCACAGGGAAAAAAAATCAAGTTCTAAAAAAATGGCTGCAGGTCTAAACCAAATAGTGGCCAAACAAAGCAAAGTGGCCATCAAAATCACAACACACACAGAGTTTAAATACACATATATGCCTGGCAGTCCTCATCAGACACTCCCTTAAATACAAGAATACAGTCTCTCAGAAAACCTCCTATAGAGACACAGAGCTTCAGATCCAATACTAAAAGACCAAATGAAAATATCCCAGGTCTTCAAAGATTTCAAAGGGAGGAAAGGAAGCCAGGTTGAAAGAAGAAGGGGGAGGAGGCAGGGTAGGGGAGCAAAAGGGGTGGCCTTACAGACGTCTCCTGCCACCTGCAGATACCCAGGCATTACGGGACTTTACCCTAGGCCTCCAGGGAGGACTAGAACTCGGCCCTACCAGAAATCACACCAGAACAGAACCAGAATTCGAGTTCTTTTCCAAGAGGAGGTGATCAGTCTCTAATCCTTAGCTCAGGCTTAGGCCCTTTGTCCAGATTCCAGCGTCTAGGAACCAGGGGACTAGAAAAAAGGGGAAGGATAGGAAGGGTTAAGGAGAGGAAAGACAGAGGGAAGCGGAGAGAGGTCAATAAAGAATCTTGTTCCTTACCCGGTCAGGGCACTCTGGCCAGTTGTCCACGTCAGGATGAGACCAGGGACAAAAGGGTCCCAGTTGCGGCTGCTGGGTCTGATTCCTGAGTACCCCAAGTGGTCAGGATGTCAGTCGCAGTGAAGAAGAGTCCCCGCCAGAGTCACCATTTGTTGCAGGAAGGGTAACTCCTTCCAGGGCCCCAAACGGCTCTTGTCTAACACTTGGAAATGAATTGTCTGAGGAGATACATGTGCTGACAAAGCAAGAGGTTTTATTGGGAAAGGGCACCCAAGTGGAGAGCAGTAGGGTAAGGGAACCCAGGAGAACAGCTCTGCCACATGGCAGAGTTTTATGGGTTTTATGGTGATGGGATTAGTTTCAGGGTTTCTTTAGCCAATCATTCTGACTCAGAGTCCTTCCTGGTGGTGCTCCCCTTGTTCAGCCAAGATGGATGCCAGAGAGAAGGATTCTGGGAGATGGTCAGACATGTGGTATCTCCTTTGGACCTTTCCTGAACTCTTCCAGTTGGTGGTGGCTTATTTGTTCAGTGTTCCTTACCAAGACCTCCTGTCTAAAACAACTCATGTACACGGTTACTATGGTGCCTGGCCAGGGTGGGCGGTTTCAATCAGTGTGTTTCCCCTAATAGGAGGAACAAAGGGAATGGATGTGAAGAAGTAGGGCATATATTGAGAACTCTGTCAGACATTGTTTACTTACATAGTTTTATTTTATAAGAACATTCTGTAAACTACCATCTTTCCTTGCTTGCTATCACTATCTACTTATCTATCTCTCTAAGTGAGTTTTCTGGGGAAAAAAACACATAAAATTTTTGAAGATTTGATAGATGATGAAATGGGGAGAGTTAAGTTTCCATCAGTTTTATTATTTTCTAAATTTTTACCTTAAATTTTTATTAATATAAACAATTTTAATATTGTATCCATTTTATGTAGGGTTTCATTGAGACCTTTTAAAATCCCACAAATTATTAACTGTTTCCTGTCAATAAATATGCATATGACTAAGTGTTATTATATAGTTAACATGCAAGATAACCTCCATGAGAATATTTCTGTGGGCTTTATTTTTTCAAATCACTCTAAAATTATACTATGCATGGTACCTCATGTGTTGTTGAATTTTACAATAGCATTTAGGAAACAAAGCCAATAAAAATGAGCAATGTTTCTGAAGAATTTATAATCTTTTAAATAATTACTTGAAAAATGAATAAAATCTGGAATTAACACCCCTCCTCCTTCTATGTACACAGAAACTGAAGCCAGCAATACTGTAAATTCGATGTACTTACAAACTCATTCTAAAGTACCTTATCTCACACTACTGCAATTTTAAAGTCTTAAAAATGGATGCACTATGACCCCTATTTGAGCACATTCCTGTGCTACCAAAAATGAGGGGAGGTAATGTCTGGAGACGGAGAAGGCGATAGCATCCCACTCCAGTACTCTTGCCTGGAAAATCCCAGGGATGGAGGAGCCTGGTAGGCTGCAGTCCACGGGGCCGCAAAGAGTCGGACACGACTGCGCGACTTCACTTTCACTTTTCACTTTCATGCATTGCAGAAGGAAATGGCAACCCACGCCAGTGTTCTTGCCTGGAGAATCCCAGGGACGGGGGAGCCTGGTGGGCTGCCGTCTATGGGGTTACAGAGTCGGACACGACTGAGCGACTTAGCTGCAGCAGTGTCTGGAGAATCTTCTCTCTGATTTTCAAGTCAAAGCAAATGAAATGACTTTCTTACTGATCACTTCCACTGAATTTCAACAAAGCAGCAATACTGAAAGCTCTAATAGCAGGAGCTCTAATAAAAATAAATTTAAAAGAACCTCTAAATTCTTTTTTTCTAAACAAATTCAATATAATACTAATCTTGCTTTCATCTCTTAAAAAAATAAAGACAAGAAAAAGATAAAAAATGTTAATAAGATGATGACTCTAAAAAAAAAGGAATACTACCCATGTCAGTTCAGAGTTTTAAAGCAGTGGTTTAGAATAGAGAAACATGTAAAGAGCTGTCTGATCTCAAAAGCAAAAATTAATAATATATTTCAAAAGAACATAATAGTACTTGAATAAATATAATTTATAAAAGCTATTTCAAACATTTCATTAAAATATTCATCTAGGAGCTCCCTGGTGGTCCTGTGGTTAAGAGACTCCATGCTACCAGTGCAGGGGGCGTTGGTTTGAACCTAGTTAGGGAGCCTAGATCCCACTTGTGGCAATGTGAAACCAAAAATTAAAAACAAAACAAAATTAACATATATACAAATAGAAGTGCAAAAAAAGGAGAGTAACTATATCATTTAAAATATTTTTAAAAATATTAATATACTAAGGTTTCAATGATGTCTCCCAATTTTCTCCTTAACTTTTATAATTAAAAAAAAAAAAAAATCCAAGCTGTCAAGATACTTGCTAAAACTTTATAAAAGTCAAATTAAAAATTTTACTTTGTCTGGAATTTATTTTTTTTAATTCTTTTATTTGCATCCAAGAGAAAATTATCTTTTTTATGTCATAGAAAATCTCAAATTAAATCAAAATTAGGACCTGAAAGAACAAGAATATGAATGTTGTATTTTAGGCACAGGATATTGTAGTCTTTAGAAAGCACACTTTAGATAATTAGGTATTCAAATAATTTAATTGATTTGATGTTAGTTATTTATTATTTATTACAAAATGATGAATGGCTGAGCTCCATCCCCAAAAGAGCATATTTGAACTCTTGATAATAACCACAATCAGAGAAATCATATTTTAAAAAACTGAAAAAAACTCATGCATGTAGAAATTGCACTTTAGATCAAAATGTTTACAAAGAAGCTGAAATGGCCTTGTATTTTAAAATAAAAAATATCGCATTATTTTTTCTATTTTTTAAATTGTCAAATTTTTAAAACAATTTTTACACAAAGCTTTTAGAGACTGTTGAAAAGCAAAACATACGGATAGATACCTTAAGACTCATTTATTATTAAGGAAAATTATAGTATATCTTAGAGAATTTAAAACATATAGAATTAATATTAAAATGTATCTAGGTTTTAAAAATATCCATAAAAATGGTTGACCTAAAACAAACTACCAGGTATTTTTCCAGCAAGGATGGGCTTATTTGGGACCATCAGAGAATTATAATTTGGGGTCTGCAACCATGGTGAACCACATGCAGGTCCTCTGACAGCTCCACTGAATGAGAACACTTTATAAAAGAGGGAAGAAAGCTGAGAGGACTGTGGGCAACACGGTGTCCTTAGTTTTTCATTGGCTGAGTCTTGCTGGGACAGAAGAGAACTCTTCTTCCTGTTGGCCTCTGCTGTCACTGCAGGGCATGAGAGCTTCCTCTTCTGGTCTCTTCACTCTATTTAACTGAAGTTTCTGTTTATTAATTTTTCATAGGTTTTCTAGTTACAATGCCTTTTTCCCCCTCAGTGCCAAGAGGGACATGTCCTGGATGTAGTGTTTCATGTTCAAGGAAGAGTGCACAGATTGGAAACATTGAATCTCATATGAGAAACTAGGAGGGCCAGTAGGAAGAACTCTCAGCACTTTTTAATCTAAACTCCTTCCATTTTATGTAGATCATAGACATCAGAGATCGTCTGAAGTGTTTTGTCATCATTAAAGGTTTGAAGGCAAACTACCAACAGGGCTGGACTGGAAAACTTTGGAAAACTGTCTCCTCAGATGTTACCTTCTCCAATTCTGGGAAATATCTACTTTTAGGTCTCCAGATGGTGTATGGGTCTAGTCAATGTTCGGCACTTTTTTAGATGTGTCATATGAATCCAAAAGTCTGTTCCCTGGCCTTGCTGGCACAAGATTCAGAAATACTTGATAGGGGCTTTTCTAGTGAGATTGAAGAGAGTTCTTCTTGAGGTATCTTTTCCAATAGGCAATATCTCCAGGCTGCAAGGTGTAATGTTTAAAGTCTTCACTTCCCAAAAGTGTACTGTGTTAAGATTGCCCTACCAAAACATCGTTATTTTTGATCAAGAAATTAGACCTTTGCAATACAGGAGGATCTCTTCTTTTATCAGTTTTTGATAAAAGGAAGCAGGATCCAAGTGCTTTCAGTGTCCTGTGACTATCTCAAAGGGTGAGAGTTTACGAGTTCCCAAAGGGATGGATGTGAGATTTAGAAGGATCAACAATAGTGCTTTTGATCAAACTATTTGCAGAACCTCTATAAACTTTTCCAAATGAGTCTTAATAATGCTGTTACTGTGTTTGACTAAACCAGAGGATTGAATATAATAAGTGCAGTGAAAGTATTGTAAAACCAAACAGTGATGACTTCTCAAAGTAACCTGGCCAGTAATATGGGTTTGTTGATCAATGTGAGGTCCAAAAGGCATTTTCCAAATTGGTGTACTATTTTCCAAAAGGGCTTTAGCCACAGAAGAGGGAGTGGCCTGTCTGCAATGGAAGGCTTCAGTCCAGTGGGAAAACATAGAGACCATGACTAAAACATATTTTATTTATGATATGGTGTAAGACATATGAAATCTATTTGTCAGACCTCCTATGGTCTATTAAGCAGCTTAAAATGTCCAGGAAAAGTGCAAAAATAGACTTCAGTGCGTTTTACTTCTGACAACTGAAACAAGTGAAGTATGCACTTTTCACTGCCTAATGGTTAATGTTTCCCCGCCAGTGTTGATTCATGAATGTTATCATTTTGTTAGAAGATCAGTGACTTAATGCATCTACAATAGAAAGGAATATAAATTTTATAGTCTTCATTAAGACTAAGCTGTTATTTGGTCCAAACCAGAGCTTTCTCTTTTTGTCAGCACTTATTGAGTTTCCAATCTTGTTTTTCCTTTTGTGAGGCCAGTTGTTGGGTTTCTCTACCCAATTTTAAATTATCATTTGGGCCAATATTCCTTTGGACCATAAAGAAGTTTTGGCTGCTGTAAGCTTCTTTAAGGGCCGCATTTCTTACAAAAATATCAGCAAGATGCCTTCCCTTAGCTTCCAGGTAGTCAAGTTTAGCATGTTCCAGAATCTTAAAAATAGCTAAAGTGGTGGGTAAAAGTGTTGCATCCAATAATTACTGAATATTTAATTTTATTTATTGCTGATAGTAAGGAAGCTATATATTGACTGCAGCATCCCAAAATCATGAGCTACTCCAAAAGTATATCTACCATCAGTATAAATACTGGCAGTTTTATGCTTTTATAAGTACAAGCCTGTGTAAGAAGGTATCATTCAGCTTGTTGGGCTGAAGTAGCCATAGATAAAGATGCAACCTCAATAACATCAAAAAGAGTTGCAATCATACTCAGAACATTGTCACCTTTTAAATAAGCACTATCAGTGAACCATACAAGGCAGCATTACCTAGAGAAATTTCTTGCAGATCATCACAAGGAGTCAAGAGGTGGTCTGTGAGCATCAAACAGTCAGGAGAGACTTCTTTGGTGATAGAAGGAAGAAAAGTAGCAGGATTAAGGTTAATAACAATGTAGAAGAGTTACACGATGGGCGGTTAAGAGAAAGACTTCATAGAGTGATGTAGTTGAGGTGAGGTAGCAGACCGAGAAATACTGTGTGATGAGTCAAGGGCACTCCTACTCTGTGGTGCACAAAAAGGTTTAAAGAGGATCCCACAATGATTCTCTTAGCAATCTTAACCAAGAAAGCAGTGGTAGTGTTGGCTCTAAGGCAAAGGGAGTGCCCTGGAGCCACAGGGTACAGTTGCGGGCTCTAATACCCTGTATGAGTCCCTGGTGGTCCCTGTGTTCTTGGGTGAGTACCCCAAGGGAATTCCTTTTCTTTTCATATGCATGAAGGAAAAAAAGGAATCTGATCATTGGGATGCCCAAGTGCAGGTGAGTTCATCAAAACTCTAGTGAAGCCATGAAAATTATATCTGGTTCTTACCGTAAAACTCGTTTGGTTGTTATTGCCTAGTAAAACATACAGAGATTGGGCCACAAGAGAAAATTTGGAATCTAATTTCAACAATAATCAACTAGGCTGAGAAAACCTCATGGTTAGTGCTTAGCTTTGGGTTTCAGGAAATTTAGACCACTATCTATCTGGATTTAGGCTTAGGCTTTGTTCTCATATTAGATGCCCTAAACATCAAACCTAGGTTTGGGCCAGCTGCAATTTTTCTTTGGTGAACTTCTGTTCCTTTAAGGCTAAAAATAAGTGGATGCTGTCAAATCATCCACATATTGCAGTGAAGTAGAACCTCTAGGGAATGGTATATCATCCATAGCAGCCTTTAGGATTTGCAGGAAATAAGGGCTCTCAAAAAAAAAAACCCTGAAGCATTACTGTCCAGTTGAATTGTTTCCTCCCAAATGAAGGCAAAAAGGTACTGTTTAGCTTCATCAACTACAATACTAAAAAATGCACTGTGTAAATAATTATAGTAAAAAATTCGTTTCCTGGGTGAATGAATGTTAATAAAGGAATGGGAGTTCAGTTCAGTTGCTCAGTCGTGTCTGACTCTTTGCGACTCCATTAATCACAGCATGCCAGGCCTCCCTGTCCATCACCAGCTCCCGGAGTTCACCCAAACTCATGTGCATCAAGTCGGTGATGCCATCCAGCCATCTCATCCTCTGCCATCCCCTTCTCCTCCTGCCCCCAATCCCTCCCAGCATCAAGGTCTTTTCCAATGAATCAACTCTCTGCATGAGATGGCCAAAGTACTGGAGTTTCAGCCTCAGCATCAGTCCTTCCAATGAACACCCAGGACTGGTCTTTAGGATGAACAGGTTGGGTCTCCTTGCAGTCCAAGGGACTCTCAAGAGTCTTCTCCAACACCACAGTTAGGAACAACAAGTTTTGAGGGATAGGAGTGTTTTTTATTGTTCTGGGCAAACTTTCCCCCTTGGCCTTTAAGTTTTCTTACTGGTAAAATGAGTGTTACAGGAGATAGCACAAAGCATAATGATGTCTTTATAATCTGTTATGGGCTTTATGCATTGAAAGGCTTTTTATATGAGACTGCTTAATTCTGGGAAGCAGTTTCAAGGAGTCTTTTGAAACTTGATGGGAGATGTACATTGAATTTTGCCGATATCAGTTGAAGATTTTGTCCATAAGGAAGGTGGTTGCTAATTCAATAGAAGCAAGACCAAAGGCTTTTTCAGCTAGTTTCTTTTCCAAAGGCTGAACTGCACAGTTTCAGTGAAAGCAGCCCCTGTTCTTCTTCTTCTTCCTTTTTTTTGTAGCCCCTGTTCTTGAAAGAATGGGACAAAGCCTAACCAGCTTCAATCAAAAGAATCTTATCTCAAAATTAGACCAAAGTGCCAAACAAGTACTTGCATCCAGAACAAGGCATTAATCAGAAAGAACAAAGTCTTAAAACAGATCTGGAATAAAGTCTGGAGAGTTTCAAATGCAAGGAGGTTGTGAGCTCAAATTCAGAAATAAAATGTGCCTTCAATCCCTGGGCTCAGCAGGAAAAGCAGCGAGGGGAAACAGGTTCAAGTATTGGTGCTGCATCTGTTTGCTCACCAGCCCTGGAACCTTTGGGAGTCTTCTCTGGTCCTCACACAGGCCGCCAAAATGTTGACCTACAACAAATTTCCAGACATTTCTCCAGCAAAGATGTTTTTTTTCAGGATCATCAGAGAAGTGGAATTTGGGGTTTGCAAACGTTGAACCTTGTTCAAGTTCTACCCCCACCTCCCCTGATGGCAAGGGAAGAACATTTTTATAGAAGGGGAAAGGAAGTTGAGAGGGCAATAGTAAACAAAGTCAGTGGCTTTGTTTCATTGAGGGAGTCCCTGCCAGGAAAGAAACATCTTCCTCCTTCCTGTTGAGTTTTGCTATCATCACATGACATGCGAGCTCCCCCTTCTGGCCTCTCATTTCTATTTGCTTGAGATTTCTATCTATTTTTATTATTATTTACAAAATATTTACACTTTTAGAATGTCAAATTAGAAGAGTTTTCTCTTATTCCTTGGAAATCCTCTATTTGATTTTATATATCTTATCAGTTGAGGAACAAAAATAGGATTAAATGATGCACATTATTTAGGTGATAGATTTTGATCCAGTAAAGAAAATGATATGGTAATAAGCAGAGCTAAATAAAAATCTAAATTTCACTTTATGATGTCATGAATTTTATTCACAAAGAAGGGACTTTGCTACATGATTGAACTAATGCAATCAGATTTGCATTATAATCGGATACGTTGAGCATCATGGAGAATAACTTGGTATATAGAGGAGATGATAGAAAAATCATGTAGGGGTTGTAGTAACAGGTTTTTCCTTGACAGTTATATGTGTGAGGTACAAAGGAGTGAATTATATTTGGGGGTGGGTTAAAAAAAATACACTTAACGTGAGTTTTCTAAGAGGAGTAGGCATTACATCTTGAAAAACAGGGATTGGGTGATAGAAGTTGAAATTCCAGGCAAAATGGAAAGAATAGCAAAAAGCACATGGAAATCACGTCTTTATCGCTAACTAATACTTTCTGGCTAAGGTGTAAGACCACAGTGGTAAAGGTCAGAGATAAAACTGGCAGTCTTATCTCTTAAGAGTGATAAAAAACAGCAGCATAAAAACCATTAATAACAGGAACCTGGAGTGATTCTGAACGGTAAATATAACAGAGGAATTTTGTATAAATGCGGAAGATGTACCATTATGATGTTGTGATGAATGTGAGAGGAAATGTATTGCATTTTACAAAAAATATTATATAATTTACTATAGGGTAATATAATGTAATATAGTCAATATTTTTTGTTGGCTTCCTAGATCTAGAAGCTCTCATTTAATCCAATTATATAGTAATCTCATGGTACAAAAGAATATAATATAGAAAGAAAACCTATATACTTAATTTATACAGTCTAGAAATTGGGCTTAATATGAGTATGTGTGTGTGTGTGTGTGTCTATGTATCTGTGTATCTGCATCCATGCTTTCTCAGTGTCTCCAACTCTTTGAGGCCCCGTGGACTATAGCCTGCCAAGCTCCTCTGCCCATGGAGTTTTCCAGACAAGAATACTGGAGTGGGTTGCCATTTCCTATGCCAAGGGTATGTTTCAACAATTCGAGGGGTCCAAGAGTGAATGGGCTGGCTAGTACCAGCACCATCCAGCCTAGGGGACCAGCTTGCGTATAAGATGCTATGAGACATCAGGGCAATGCTGTGTCATCCAGCTGTGTTATGGTTGCTCCCTGAAGCAAAGACAGTGCTGTTTAGTACTAATATTTCATTCTGTGAAAAGTACTGGAAAAGAAAGTTCAGGCTAACCAGAAGGATTCAACATTATCTTTTTCTCTGAGGGGTGAATTTGAACTGAGTATGGAAAATAAGAAAATTCTCATAAAATATATTACATATTTCATGTTACCCAGGGAAAGCTAAACCAAATAAATCTTTCCTCACAGAACCAATTTCTCCTTCATAACTTGTTTATATAGTTCTAGGTTCATTTTTCCTTTGATTTCTCTAAGAGGTTTTCAGTGAAAGTATCTTCAATGGACATTTAATATAGGGCTTTATTTTGCCTGGAGTTAAGTTAAATTTGTTGTTTTATTTCTAAAAGCTGAACATAAGATGTACACAGAGAAAGAAAATGGAACTTATGAAACTTATTATTACAAAATGCAGTTAAATATATTAAAAAAAATAATTTGGTTGTGGCATCTAGTAGCAGTTATTTGAAAATATAGATGTTAAAAGGCATGTTAAACTATAAAATGTCAGATTGGTATGTCTCTTACATATATGAAACACTCCTCAATCATCTTGTTGAAAATCCACTCCTTGACAAGGTGGTTTATTCCAGTGTTATTCATTAGAAAAGACATACATATTTTCAGCCAAAGTTGAATTGTATCCCACACTCCAACTTCTCATATCCTAATTCCTCAGGAAAAAAATGTTCATATTGTCATCAACTTAATATATTTGGGCTTCCCTGGTAGCTCAGCTGGTAAATAGTCCACTTGCAATGCAGGAGACCCTGGCTCAATCCCTGTGTCAGGAAGATCCCCTGGAAAAGGGATAGGCTACACACTCCAGTATTCTTGCCTGGAAAACTCCATGGACAGAGGAACCTGGCAGGCTACAGTCCATGGGGTTACAAAGAGTTCAATATGACTGAGCAACTTTCACTTCAGTAACATATATGTAGTGTGCGCGTGTGTATGTGTGCATGTGTGTCACACACGCACACGTGCAGATGCTCAGTTGTGTCCACCTCTTTGCAGCCCCATGGACTGTAACCTGTCAGACTCTTCTGTCCATGGAATTTTGAGGCAAGAATACTGGAGTGAGTTACCATTGTCTGCTATAGGAGTCTGCCTGACCCATGGATCAAACCAACACCTCTTGTGTCTCCTGCATTGGCAGGCAGATTCCTTACCACTAGTGCAACCTGGGTATATGCCTCACATCAAACTACCATCCCAGGCATACTTTCTTCCACACTCAACCCCATTCCCCAGAAGAAAGAACTCTACCCTACACTTGTTTGTTCTTCTTTTCCCTGACATATTCAAGTCCTCTAATAAAATGCATATCTATGTTGCATTTTTATCATTTTTTGGATAACACCTGCCTTTCTTCCACCAGGGATTTATACCAATCCCAGAAATTTAGATTCTCATTCTCATTTCTTGTTTCTTCAACTACTGTTATTGTCTTTTGACTCTCCTCTTTACAATGATATTCCCTTCCTTTCTTCAGCTTTCCCTCCCCCTCAGTCTCACAATCTCTGCTATCTATAGTTACATTTTTGCTTTGCTTATATTGATAGCATTTAAATACTCTTATAAGACTGTTCTCATCTACTATCCCTTGCAAAAAGATTGATTATAACTGTTGAAAATTAATACACAAATTGGCTTTGTACAATTTGCTTACTGTAGTAAATGACCATTTCATTTTTCTTTCTGTACAGCTGTGCTTTTCTTGAATTTGCTTTCTGTTTTTCTCTCTCTCTCTTTTTCACACATTGTACATGTGTTTGATGTTTCAGGTCAAACTTTTTATTTTTTAATTCCACATGCTTTTACTTTAGGGCCCCTCGTCCTCCTGTTCCAATCCAGGATAGATATTTCTATGCCTGATACACAAGTGATAATGTATAAATTCCCTTTCTTTATTTCCTGTTTTTGAAGCTACTCTCCCTCAGGTTACATCTTTTTTTTTTTTTTTTGGATGTACCCTTTACTCAAGTTCAGTCCCCTGGAAGGCAAATTCTGAGATATAGATTAGAATGTAAGAGGTTTTTTAGAGTGTTCTCAACACCTACAAAAAAAAAAAAAAAGGAAACAGAAAGGAGAAATTGAGTGAAAATACAGTCTTACTGAAGGTTCTGATGGGATGATCCTTCAGGAATTTGTACCTCTAAACCCTACTTCCATTTGGCTCTTTGTTTTTAACTGTCTGATGAGTTTCTTCCTGTGTTTATTCACATAGTTCTGATTTGCCACTAGAACCTTTAACACATTATCACTATGAATTGCCTAAGTGTATTTTTTGTGTTTACTCTATTTGTCTGAGCATGTTTTTGTGTCCCTTTTTGTGTGTTATTTGGGGGACTCTGAGCTTTTCAACCTGTGGATTGATATTTTTATTGAAATTTGGGAAAATATTATTTCTACAATTTTTGCCCCAATTCTATCAATGTTAAATGGCTGGACTTTGTCCCATCAGTCTCTGAATATCGGTTTCACTCTATTTTTCAGTTGGAATGTTTCCATTTCCAGGGCTTTGTGCACACTGATTTTATTCTTTGTGGTTTCTAATCTGATGTTAAAGCCACCATATATATGAAAGAAATCAAAGTGTGACTTGCTCAGTCGTGTCTATTAGCTCACTAGGCTTCTCTGTCCATGGGCTTCTCCAGACAAGAATATTGGAGTTAGTTGCTATTTCCTCCTCCAGGGGATCTTCCCAATGCAGGGATCAAACCTGGGTCTCCTGGGTCTCCTGAATTGCAGGTAGATTTTTTACCGCATGTATATACCATGTGTGTATATACACACTCACACATACACACCCACACACATATATAAAACATGTCAGATCAGATCAGATCAGTCCCTCAGTTGTGTCCGACTCTTTGCAACCCCATGAATCACAGCACGCCAGGCCTCCCTGTCCATCACCAACTCCAGGAGTTCACCCAGACTCACGTCCATCAAGTCAGTGATGCCATCTAGCCATCTCATCCTCTGTCGTCCCCTTCTCCTCCTGCCCCCAATCCCTCCCAGCATCAGGGTCTTTTCCAATGAGTCAACTCTTCGCATGAGGTGGCCAAAGTACTGGAGTTTCAGCTTTACCATCATTCCTTCCAAAGAAATCCCAAGGCTGATCTCCTTTAGAATGGACTGTTTGGATCTCCTTGCAGTCCAAGGGACTCTCAAGAGTCTTCTCCAACACCACAGTTCAAAAGCATCAATTCTTTGGCGCTCAGCCTTCTTCAGAGTCCAACTCTTACATCCATACATGACCACAGGAAAAACCATAGCCTTGAGTAGACGAACCTTTGTTGGCAAAGTAATGTCTCTGCTTTTGAATATGCTATCTAGGTTGGTCATAACTTTCCTTCCAAGGAGTAAGCATCTTTTAATTTCATGGCTGCAGTCACCATCTGTAGTGATTTTGGAGCCCCAAAAAATAAAGTCTGACACTGTTTCCACTGTTTCCCCATCTATTTCCCATGAAGTGGTGGGACCGGATGCCATGATCTTCGTTTTCTGAATGTTGAGCTTTAAGCCAACTTTTTCACTCTCCACTTTCACTTTCATCAAGAGGCTTTTGAGCTCCTCTTCACTTTCTGCCATAAGGGTGGTGTCATCTGCATATCTGAGGTTATTGATATTTCTCTCGGCAATCTTGATTCCAGCTTGTGTTTCTTCCAGTCCAGCGTTTCTCATGATGTACTTTGCATAGAAGTTAAATAAACAGGGTGACAATATACAGCCTTGATGAACTCCTTTTCCTATTTGGAACCAGTCTGTTGTTCCATGTCCAGTTCTAACTGTTGCTTCCTGACCTGCATACAAATTTCTCAAGAGGCAGATCAGATGGTCTGGTATTCCCATCTCTTGAAGAATTTTCCACAGTTTATTGTGATCCACACAGTCAAAAACTTTGGCATAGTCAACAAGGCAGAAATAGATGTTTTTCTGGAACTCTCTTGCTTTTTCTATGATCCAGCAGATGTTGGCAATTTGATGTCTGGTTCCTCTGCCTTTTCTAAAACCAGCTTGCACATCAGGAAGTTCACGGTTCACATATTGCTGAAGCCTGGCTTGGAGAATTTTGAGCATTACTTTACTAGTGTGTGAGATGAGTACAATTGTGTGGTAGTTTGAGCATTCTTTGGCATTGCCTTTCTTTGGGATTGGAATGAAAACTGACCTTTTCCAGTCCTGTGGCCACTGCTGAGTTTTGTTAAATTGATTAATTATTCCTTTCATCTTGAAATCTGATTCTAATTATTGAGTTTTCTTCTGGCCTACCAGAGTCATATTTTCCTGTTTCTTCTAGTAACTCCATGATTGCATGATATATATTTTGATCCACTACTTTTTTCCTTATCTTTTTCTTCGAGGTGTTGAAGTTTGTGTCAGGGAGTTCATTTATTTTAAAATCAGCTTGATGCTTTCAAAGCTTATTTTTAAAATTTGCTAGTGTGTCTAAGCAGTAGTCTTTACTTTAGAAGTAGTGCAACTCCTGTTTTAAGGTTTATTCTTTCCTATATTTTTATTAAATGTCCTAATAATAGTCAGTTTGGATCCTAAACACCTCCCAGTCCTGTGTCACCTAAGAGAGTTGCTCAGTTTCTTGTCCTCAGTTGTTATTTTCCAAAGTAGTTGTTCTTTATCGCTGAGCATCTCAAGTGCAGAATTCTAGAGCTTTTTAACTATATAGATATTTCATGCATGATAATTTATCTTCAGCTTCCCTGAATTCTGATTTGTTTTTCAAACTTAACAAGGCTGCCATATTTATTTTGATCCCTTTCTTATGCCGCATTCTTGGTTGGACTTCCAGGCAGAAAGAACACACAGAGAGGTCAACTCATTTATTATTTTATTTTTTCAGGGATCAAAAAATGAATGAACTCCATTAAACAAATGTTTGAAAACTATTGTTTTATATATTACATGGTGTTTTATAGCTATTTACTGAGTAGGGCTGGACTTAGTGAACATTTTGGCTTACTTCTAGTTATTGGCAATTTCAAATAAAAATGTATGTGAATTCATGTGCACATCTTTCTGCAGACATATACTTTCATTTCTTTTAAGTAAATTCTTAGGAATAGAATGGCTGAATTAAAAGACAGGTAGGTGTATGTTTAAAGTTTTAAGAAACTTCCAATAGTTTCACAAAATGTGTGAGAGTCTTCCAGTGTCGCCATATCCCACTCCACACCTGGTATGATCTTTTCTTTGCTTTCTGTTTTCTACTTTCCTCCTTTTCTTTCCTTCATCCCTCCTTTTTTTCATAGTTTAAAAAAACCACACACACACATAACATGAGTTCTCCCCTCTTGACAAAATTTTAAGTGTACAGTACAGTACTGTTAACTCTCAGGACAATATGTGCAAGAGATCTCTAGAAGCCTTTTATTTTTCATGATGGAAACAGTCCTGCAAGGTGGACTTTCTTTTTAAATTTAGAAATTTTACTAGCTGTGCAGTTGCTATGGACTGAATTGTGTTCCCTGAAAATGTACATGTTAAAACCCTAATCAACGTGATGCTCCTTGAAGATGGATGCTTTGGAAAATAATTCTATTTAAATGGAGTCCTAAGGGTGGGGCCCTCATGATTATAATTAAGTATAAAGACTGTATAGTTTCATTACCATTGCAAATGGAGTTTGATAAATGGCTTTATAATAGTTACTAAATTTATCTTTTGATGTCAACTAAGAAATTCTTCCTTGAGAGTTTTCCAGGTATGTTTACTCATCATTTCTTTTAAAGTGCTATTCAGTGATATCAATGAAATGGCTATATTTTTATTGGAATGTTTTAAAATTGCCTTCTTAAATATCAAAGTCTGATGCCATTTAAGCTGGCTTCTTGACTATCAGGAATTCTAGAAGACAAGTATTATCTTTCTCAAACTTTTTCAGAGTTTTAAATCTTGTCATCTCTCTGTTGAATATTTACTTTATAATTTCCAAGGATATCACAACATTATTGGATAGCTCTTGTTGCTGGTGAAAGAAGAGAGAGTAAAGAGAGAAAAAAAATGTTAAGATATTCAGTAGTATTCTTTATAAACCAATAGCTTGAAAACAAAATAAAATAACTATACTTTTTCTTATTTTTTGAATCAGGCAGACTTTGGAAGATTTTATGAATTCAAATACAGTGGTTTTCACATAATGGAGATCAATTGGCTTTAGATTTAGTATTTTTCACTGATTTCAACTGTAGGTTTCTTATTCTATTTCTATGTCTCTCTTCTTTATCTTCTATTTTTATCAGCTCTACTCTGTGCTGTTAAATCGTCCTACAAACTTCATTCTTTTGTGCTAAGCTTTAAATGGTCTCTACAAGAAACAGAGAGTGAATGGAGTCAAAGGATAGAAAAAGATAATGTGAGAAATCTGACGGGGTGGCACTATATTGCTTCCTGAAATAATAAATATAGGAAATGTTTGTCCCTTTCCAGTGAATACAGAGCGAAAAAAATAGGCCTACGTGAGAACAACTATGGTTTGGTTTAATTCATTGAAGCAGAAGTGATTTATTTAGTTACTTCAACTGGAATTAATTCCAAATACTACTTTGGTCCCTATAATTTCAACAATGATTTAAACTTGTTTCACATTTGTGCATCCCATTTCACGGTGCTGGCTCTTCTTCCATATATATTGTAGATCATTTGGAAAATGTTTTTAGAAACACATAAGCTTTCCCTTTTTGTTTCTAGCATTTATCACCAACCAAAATATTATTTCTAATAATCTTGGTCATTAGGGCCCAGTTATCTTTATCATATTAGTTTCCTTGCTAAGATGTAATTTAGTTAACCTACTCACATGCAAATATTGAGTAAATTATATTAACAAAACCATGTTGCCCCATATTTCCAAATAAGCTCTGTTCTTTATTGATTGCATAGTTTTTGTAAGTTCATGAAAGACTAATTAATTTTTTTTTTCTCCTGGATTTTCTCATTTATAAAAATGTGATTTGTTCTGCTTTTGGTTAAATGCCTTAGAGGTCTTATGCTGCCTTCTGTTAATCATTACTTGTCTACACTTGAGTTACAGCATATACTGCAAATATTAGAAAATGATTTACATGATATCTTTTAGTAAGCAGATTGTGATACTTATGGCTAAAGTCACAGATTTCATGATCTTGAAAAGAGGACCATGAAATTTTAATAGCAGTACAATTTGTCTCTGTACAACTTGTTTTTCCACAGTTATGACCTAAGCTGTGAGATTTCATTATAAGCCTACATGAGTTAGGTGCTGCATCTGTAAATACCCTCCATAATTTCTCAGAGACTATTCAGAGGAAATCAGTAAGAAATTATAGCTTATTTGGAACTTAATTTTATTATACTTCAAATTGCTGTTATTTCATAAATATTGTTTACCTCATAATAGAAGTGAAGAAGATATCCAGTGTTATGTTTCACTAATTGTGGATTATCATAGACATTAACCATTACTCTAAATCTATTCAAGCATGCCAATTAAGTTAATATAGAAACACATTCTTATATATCAAAACAATCAAGGAAATTCTCAATATCTAAGAAAAAATATGGCGTGTGAAAGACTCTAAATACTTTGCTTGGAACCAAGGAGTTCCAACCCCTGTGGATTAACTCTAGATTTGCCCCTAAAGGACACTCTTTGCCATCTCAACTCTTCCACATAATGATAGTTGATGGGCTTATCCAGGTTCAGTGGACACAGCTTTAGAAATACTATAAATAACTTGTGATCATTCCAACTAAAATTACAGATTCTTTGTACTTCATATAAAATGAGTTTGCTGCTAAGTGCTTCAGTCGTGTCCAACTCTGTGCCACCCCATAGACGGCAGCCCATGAGGCTCCCCCGTCCCTGGGATTCTCCAGGCAAGAACACTGGAGTGGCTTGCCATTTCCTTCTCCAATGCAAGAAAGTGAAAAGTGAAAGTGAAGTCGCTCAGTAGTATCTGACTCTTAGCGACCCCATGGACTGCAGCCTACCAGGCTCCTCCATCCATGGATTTTCCAGGCAAGAGTACTGGAGTGGGTTGCCATTGCCTTCTCCATAATGAGTTTACCATGTATGAATTGAAATATTAAAACATAAAATATTCTTTAAATTGTATATGTATATTTTTCTGGAGAATGTGCCTGTACCATATGCGAAGCATTATACGATGCATTTGTATCATATTACACCATTCAATCAGAACAATACCTTAAGGCCATTATTATAATCATTTCATAGAAGAGTGAAACAGGCTAAGAAGAGTTAAGTATTTGCCTAAGTGGCAGAATTGGAATTTGAATAAGATTTGTATGAGTACATCACAGCTTTGCTTTATACACAGTATTTGCATGAGAAAACTGAAATGAACAAGCAAGTGTGTTTAAAAAAAAAAGTGATAGCATTACAAGGGACTTGCTATTCACACTCTCCAGATTTGGGGTGTAGAGTCATGCCTGATTCTAAAAGGAGTTGCCTCCCATTTCTCTTAACTCAACTCTTTTAAATGTTCAGTTTTTGCTGGACTTTTCATTTGACACTGCATGTTTTGGGAAGAGGAGGAGAGGTTTGTAAAGGGCAAGGGAAAGACTAGATAAGCAGCAATAAAATACCCTGATAAGCAGAATACTTTTCAGGGCCTAGTATAAAATGAACTTGTGGGAC